>NC_134276.1:116698499-117307935 GCF_949628215.1 Phalacrocorax aristotelis | reverse complement strand
GACTTCAGATGGTACCCTTGTTCCTGCTCATGACCAGAGGGTGCGGGGAGTGATTCTGTGAGTGTGCCTGTTCCAGCCTTTGCCTCATGAACCTATAAGGATCAATGGAGACAGGCCAAAGCTAATTAAAAAGGAACTGTTAAAGGTGATTTAAAGTATTTCTCACTGACCCTCCTCTTGGTGTGAGCCGTCAGCTTTTGGTCTGTATGCATATAGAGAGATATTTCTCCCAGTCTGAAGCCGTAGAGAGACAGTTATCTCTTTGTGCATCTGGGCAAAGGCTAGTAATGTACAGATGGATGCAGAGCAGATGCCCTGGGCACTTCTGTACCCAGACTTGTAAGGTGGGTCCTTTCCTTGCTTTAACAATTCCTGCCAAGAATAAGAAACTAGTCCCCTTACAGCGCTTCTATGGAACATGCATATGACATCAAAGTAACTTGCTGGCTTCTCTGTTTACTGTTTTGTCACACTTCTAGTATTGGTGCATTGGGTGAGAACTCGCTTTGCATATATGGGTTTGGCCAAAGTCCAGAGTGAATACTGTTTTCACATGAGTGACAGTCTGGGGTCAGCAGTAATCCTCCAGTGTCAGGGTTGCCTTGTTGCTGTAGGATCTTGCTTGCAGTCCAAAGTGGGACTTTGGTCAAGTGACTGTCATAAGTACACAGATGTTTCTTGGAATTAAAGCCCTGCAACTGAGGTTTCCACCTCAGGGGAGGCTGCTAAGGCGAGTCTTACTATGACTGCCACTTGGGCTGAAACAATGTGTTCAGAGAAGCTGTGTGCTGGGGAGGTGATCAGTGGTTGGGCTACAGGGTGAACCTTGAAGAAAAGCAGGCATGGGTGTGGGAAGATGTTGGGAGGTTTTGGCAGGGAGGAGGCAAGGGACCAAGCTGCAGATTCTGTGAATGGCATAGTGATGAAGAGCACTTCCTGCTGATGATTTTTTTTCAGCTTAGTCTGGTGGCATAAGGTCTTTTTTTGACCTTGGGTACACAGGAGGGGGGATAAAAAGAGAAAATGCTGCCTGGGGTACCTGGGTGTGAAGAGAGGGGCCATGGCCTCATAGAAGATCTAGCAATGACACATGCTGGACCCCCTTAGGACCCTTTCCTTAGGACCTCTGTGCATTAAATATATTAAAGGCCTGTTAAAAAGACTAATTAGGTATTCTTTTTCCCCTACCTCCTTGCTTTGGTGTCAAACTCTCATGTTGACAGGGTTAATGTGATGGACAGCTCTGGGCTTGAAGCCTTGCGCTGAACGTTGGAGGACAAAGATACCTGATATAAGGGCCCATTTTGTGAATTGGTAGTGGAGGACAGCTAGTCTCAGGGAGTTTGGTAATGTGAAGCTAGAGCTTTCCACTTTTTAGTGTGGGTATGAATCCAGCCTTGTGTCTACCTTTTGCTGGGCCTGTGTAAAATGAATTACTGGTTTTGCTTCAATTGAATGAACACGTCTGCTGGCCTGAGGCCTGAGCAAAATAGCATAAGGTACTCGGTGGCATTCTAGTCAACGTAGTCGCTCCCTGAACAAGGCTTGAGTGAGCTTGGTACCCAGTTTCTGATGCAAAACAACCAGATGCGTGTCGACTGTAGCTGACGCATGCACATGGATGCTGCCGAGGGGACAGCCCTGTTTGCCCTGTTCTTGACTGTTTTGTTAGTGTGGGTGAGCAAAGAACTTTGGCCTTCAAAGTTATTTGAGTGCTTCTCAGTGCTATGTAACATCATCACTTCTCTTGGTACCTCCCCATCATTTTTTGTTTTTACACGCATTATAAATGTGAAAGGCTCATGAATTGATGATTGCTTTCTACACATACAGTCAAGGAGGTTTTTTTAGCTTGTGGTCATTAATGCCCTACCTTTAAGACCTCCATGTAGTCTTAGATGTGTGCTACCAGATTATGACACGAAATATCCTGATGATTGTTCCTGAATTTCTCACAGGCAATTGCATGTACCCACTCATTTGTAATTTGATATAAAATTTGCTCCTGAGTGTTACATTTATCCTGTTTAAAACAGATCTCTAGGACTTCCTCAGTGGCAGTAGGGTGTATGGATAAGTCATGCTGGGTTTGGATGCTTAATCTCTAATGATGTGCAAAATGGAGCAAGTATGGCTACCTGTGTTCTTGTTCTACTGTGGCATTCTTCAGAGATGGCAGGTTCATACCCTGAGTGTAGCTTGGATGATTGGTCAGAGCTTGCAGGGATCTGCAGTCCTCTGCTGCAGGAGCCAGGGACAGTCTTCTACCTAGCCTGCCTGTACTGAGGTGGTTCTTTTTCTTGAAAAAGATGGCATGCTTGCTTTGTGTTGAAGTAGATAAGGGGCAGTGATACCTGCTGGAAAACTTGAACAGCACTCATTTAGACAATATTGTGCTTATCTGGTGGTATATACTGTTGGCATTTTTGGGAGAGTGGAATCTCTCTCGCCGTCTTTCAGACCATCTGTTTCTGTGCATGAAGTAATCTTTTGCCTGTTCTTTTTCTTCCATTTGAATCCACTTCTACCTAAACACTTTTCTCTGCAATATCAGAAAGATGAATGATAGCAAGGATTTTGTCCGGTCATCTTGGGTGTTTTGTTCTGCAGGAAAGTGATTATGGGTAGAAGCATTGAGAGGCCGTGGGACTTGAGCTGAGTTTGAACTCATTGATGCAGGATGATAGCAAAGGTATGACTCTGCATGTGAAACTTTACAGAGGTTCCTTGCTGCATCTGTCCCAGGAGAAGGACCTGTAGGCCATCTATTCTGACTGTATCAGCTGGTATAATGAAAGCCTCTAAAGAATATTGCCTTAGACCACTGTGGTTACATAAATACTGCTACTAGATTATACAGTTATTCTGTGACTTGAAGCTATAATTCTGATGATGATTTCTGCCACGTGCATGCTGAATTATGCATTGCATAGAGGTCCTGTCACAAGTCCTAAGTAATATCAAAACTGGACTTTAACACCAAGTAAGCTCTAAAAATTAAATAGTTGGCAGACCATTCTTTGAATTTATGACGATAGTCATATAGAAATTCCACTGTCCATTTCTGGATTTCCACCCCCACAGCATCATCTGAGTGTTGTACAAGGATTTTTTATGTTGAGATAGAAACTAATTGGAATGAGTTAGTGTTTTCTTTCTCTGTCCTTTGACATTTCTGGCATTTAAGGAGGAAATAGGGACAAACATTTAACCGAGTGACATCCAGGCTTAGCAGTAGCTTGTGAAGGTAGGCTTTGGAAGTCTGTCCTTTTTTCTTCCCTTTTACAGACAGAATTTAAGAAGTCCCATTTTGAACTTTTTCTGCAGGATGTTTCTTGTAACTCCAGTACTGTCTTATGGTCTTAGTCTGGCTTTGATGTCTGCAATTCAACATTCAACTGTTGCTCATTTCCAAAAAAATATAAAAATGCTGAAACAGTCCACAATAGTAATGCTAAATTTATTATTAGCTTCCAGTGTTGACATTCAAGGACGCAGCTTTTACCTCTGCTGTTGTTTCAGGCACTCTGCAGATAATTTATAGTCTTGGCTTACAATACATCTGCTTGGGTGAGTTTCACTCAGAGTTTGGGCTAAACAGTGCAAAATATATATCCTTCTTATAGAAAATAGGATTCTGATTATAATCTCAGTTCAGTTCTGCTGCTTTTAAAAGATGATAGTTTCAGTGATGACCAATTGACTGACCATGCCTGTGACTCTTCCCTAGTAGTCAGCAATGTACGTACCCTTTCTTAAAGTGCTTATCAGCTAGGAATAAGAAGTGTGTTTGATGATTTACAGCACCATGCCTGAGAGCGTTCTTTTTCCAGAGACTTTGTAATCTGAATAACGTGATGTGAGTACAGCTTTATTAGAATTGTAAACTCCCATAATGACTAGAAGGGAAGAATACATCCGCCAGGCAGATTAATGAAGATGGTTCTTTTCATCAGTAGCGAGATTTTTTCAATAGGATCTCTGAGAATTCTGGGAGATCTCACTGGTTTTACTGAGCAACTGTAGGTGATGAACAGGCAGTGAGTTTCTTGATGGAACTGCTAATAGGTGAAAGTACAGTAGCGTGAACAGGGCAGGCAAAGACCCAAATACCTTAAAACAAACTGCCCAGGGAAGATAATTACTCAAGTGTTAAACTGATTTAAAAAAAAAAAAATCAGCTCTCTTCAGCAAAGAGGATGTCCTTTTATGATAAAGGCAAAGAGTGCTTCTTTTCAATCTAGGGACAGACTTGACTTTTGTACTTTAAGACTTCCTAGCAATCTCTTGTCCAAGGCTTGCTTGTTCCTTGTGAAAGAGACAAAGATCTTGAAATAATGTGTTTTGTATGGGGAAAGGCAAAACTTGATCTAGTTGTGTGCTTTGTACCCTGCATTTTGACTCTTGGTAGGCTTAGGCTATAAAACTACAAACAGTGGAGGCATTTGTAGGCTGCTCTTGCATTGCATTACAGCGGGTGCTCTTCTGCTTGAATTCTTTGAAATGTCTTAATTTGATGTTGTGGATTTTAACTGGTTTAAGCTCCTGGGAAATGCTTTTCAGATCATTAATCTCTAAAAACCTGTTCTTATTTCTGAGAAATTAAGTAGGGAGTCAGTAGTTGAGGTGAGAGGAAAGTTGAACAGTTAACTAGAGCTCCGTAAATGCTGCATGTACCTTCGTCTATTTTGGTCTTTACTAGCAGCAGGAGTGCCTTCTAGGTACTTTGTTAATTTTTTATAACGGTAGTAATGCTGTTTGCTCTCTAATGATAAACAAACTTTGTTATAGGATAGTGCTGTTAACATGAGTTATGCCTGCCATCCAACAAGAGAGCTAAACGCAATTGATTTTGAGATGTAGTAAAATGAAAAGCGAGTAGGGAGTATGAATAGTCCTTTGAAGCTTTAAAGTACAAATTTACAAACAATGAAGAAATTAAGAGAAATGAACAATTTTGTTGTATTTATGTACGAAGGGCTTGTCAGCCTTTTTGTTATGGTTCTTAAATTGTTGTGTATTGCTGACATTGGACATGGCTAGATGCAGAGCTGGGAAGAGGATCCTTTATTTTTAAGCCAACCAGTCAGAGAAGTCTGACTACATGTGTACTGCGTCTCTTTCTGAGTATTAATGAAGGCATAACTCCTTTTCTTTAGCCCACTGGGGCTTAGATATAACACTGGCTTTTTCAAGCAATGCTATCTTTTCAGATGTTAGCATGAAGCATGAGAGCCAGGGGAATTTCCTGATACTGCCCAGCATTCAGTGTCTGTCTTGCTTATCCTTTTTTGTTAAAAGGTTTGTGAGATCAGGCTTTCAGTTCACTTTTTTGCAGCCTGAGTTCAGACCGAAGTGCGAGATGAGCACCTCTTGGGTATAGGTTGGTGTGGTACAAATGTATTTCACATTTCTGTTTTCCTCCTGTTTTCTTGCATATGGTTTTGTGTTTTGCATTTGTATTCTGAAGGATATGTCAGTTCATATTGTCTCTGGTGCTAAGGCTGTGTGAACAGGTCTCCTTGACTTGACGTGGATTCCAGGATACGCTCAGATCAGGGATCTGGGCTTCTTCTGCACACTGGACAGCAATGTTTCATGCTCCAACTTTGTGGGCCTAATCAGAAGTAAATCTGTGGAATATTAGTTCTTCTTGGGCATTGAGTACATACATCTCCATTGTTACCTGAGGGCCCTTTGCCCTTGAGTGAAGGGGGCAGTTCAGGGAGACACCTGTTAGCTAGAAATCTCAAAGGTGCTTAAAAGGTTCTACTAAGAATCTTCTCTCATATTTTAGAAGTGCGAACTGCTAATTCTAGTGTCTGTGGCCAAGTCCATCTACAGCTTTCCAGGGGAATTTTAACACCCTTGACTTTCTAAATTGTTGGTGTACTTTTCACTTCTGTTCTTGTGTGTCTCTATATTGTGTGGTGTTAGCTGCTGTGTTTGCACCAGACAAAATTTCTGTTTAGTTGATGTTAAAATAGTTTCTTTGCTTTAATACTGTGGCTGGTAGAGACTTCTGAGACTTAGTCTGCAGTGCACTATTGCTTTTGCAGTGGGTTTTTGGAACTTGCAATGTTGTCTTTAGTTCTTATGCTATATATGTGTACCAGTTCAGGATCCAGAAAATGGTTGGCATGCTCTCTTTTGGGATGAAGTTTAGTTGCAGTGTCTTTTGTTCTGTTGAACAATGTACTATGGGACATAACTGTTCTTCCCAATGTAACAAACATGAAGAGGTCTAGGGTGAATGCAATCTGTTGTCTGTTTCAATGTAAGCTGATTATAAGTGTTAGTTACTGAATAATTTCAGGATATCCAAGCTTCACCCGAATATTAACAGTTACTTATTTTGTATGTAGGTTGTCTTATTAAATAGCGTAACCTAGAACAGCTCTGCAATGAGACTGGAGCAGAAAAACAATTAAGCATTTTTCCTCTGGGTGTCTTTCAAAAACTGTATTCTCCTCCTGCTATTTTCATGTCATGTTGGTTCTCTACCCACCTTTATCTTGTTTCGTGCTCAAAAGGGTTCCCTCTCTTCTGATTTTCGAGAGTTCCTTGAAAATTCTGTGTCCTTTCCTTCCCTTTTTTGTCTCTTTTCTCACTGCTGGGCATAGCCTAGTCATCAGACTGGGTGCCACTGAGGAGCAGCAGTAGTAAAAGGGTATTTCCTCCAAGCTCTTACTTCCTAAAGCTGTAGAAAGAGGGGGAAGGCTGACACCAAAGAGCCATTCAGCCTTGTCTCTTACCTCTGACAGTGGCCAAGAGCAGATGCCTAGGGACGAGTGACCTATTACTATCCTAGTGTATCATCTCATGATGATCTGCAGCATGGAGGCTTCCTAAGTTAGAGGTGGTATCTTCGTGTTTAACTTTGGATATGTTCTCCAAGAGTTTGCTGGCTTATGGGTGTTGCATTTGGCTACCTCTGAAGTTTCATTTTTCTGAAATGTTCTGGGTGATGATGCATATTAGCTGATCTCTGACTGTGTTAAGTTTCCCTTCCTCTTCTATTATCTGTGGTGTTGACCTTCCTATACACAGCATGCCAATGACAGCAGCAAAGTAGATACTTCTGAGATACATTTCTTAGAAGTGGGAATAAAAGGAAACATTTTAAGATGTGTATTTCATAAAATCATAGAATCGTTAAGGTTGGAAAAGACCCTTAAGATCATCCAGTCCAACTGCTAAACTGTCACTGTCAAGTCCACCACTAAACCATATCCTCAAGCACCACATCTACCCTTCTTTTAAATAGCTCCAGGGATGGAGACTCGGCCACTTCCCTGGGCAGCCTGTTCCAATGCTTGACAACCATTCCGGTGAAGAAGTTTTTTCTAATGTCCAAACTAAACTTCCCCTGACACAGCTTGAGGCCATTTCCTCTCATCCTATCGCTTGTTACTAGGGAGAAAAGTCTGACCCCCACCTTGCTACAACCTCCTTTCAGGTAGTTGTAGAGAGCGATAAGGTCTCCCCTCAGCCTCTTCTTCTCCAGACTAAACAACCCCAGCTCCCTCAGCCGTTCCTCATAAGACTTGTTCTGTAGACCCTTCACCAGCTTTGTTGCCCTTCTCTGGACACGCTCCAGCACCTCGATGTCCTTCTTGTAGTGAGGGGCCCAAAACTGCACACAGTACTTGAGGTGTAGCCTCACCAGTGCCGAGTACAGGGGCATGATCACTTACCTTCTCCTGCTGGCCACGCTATTCATGATACAAGCCAGGATATCATTGGCTTTCTTGGCCTCCTGAGCACACTGCTGGCTCATGTTCAGGCAGCTGTTAACCAACACCCCCAGGTCCTTTTCCTGCAGGTGCTCTCCAGCCATTCCTCCCCAAGCCTGTAGCGTTGCGCGGGGTTGTTGTGACCCAAGTGCAGGACCCGGCACTTGGCCTTGTTGAATCTTATACGGTTGGATCCGGCCCAACGATCCAGCCTGTCCAGGTTCCTCTGTAGGGCCTTCCTGTCCTCCAGCAGATTGACACTTCTACCCAGCTTGGTGTCACCTGCAGATTTACTGAGGGTGCACTCAATCTCCTCATCCAGATCATCAGTGAAGCTATTGAACAGGACTGGCCCCAACACTGAACCCTGGGGAACACCACTCGTGACCGGTCACCAACTGGATTTGACTCCATTCACCACCACTCTCTGGGCTCGGCCGCCCAGCCAGTTTTTAACCCAGTGCAGAGTGCACTTTTCCAAGCCGTGAGCAGCCAGCTTCTCCAGGAGAATGCTGTGGGAGACAGTGTCAAAGGCCTTACTAAAGTCCAAGCAGACAATGTCCACAGCCTTCCCCTCATCCACTAAGCGGGTCACCTTATCATAGAAGGAGACCAGGTTAGTGAGGCAGGACCTCCCTTTCATAAACCCATGCTGGCTGAGCCCGATCCCGATCCCCTGATTGTTCTGCATGTGCTGTGTAATGGCATTCAAGATGATCTGCTCCATGAAGCATTCTTATCTGAAAATGAGTAGCTAATGGCTGAATACCAAACTTTACCAAGACTCCAAGCAGTTGTATGTTGTGATGCAGTCTTTTATTACATGTCTACATGTGCATTTTCCTCAAATGCCTAATGGCATAAAATTCTCCCCAAAAGCTTAAATATGTGTGATGTTCTGTAGTGCCAGGGAGGCTATTCAGTCTTGGTTATAGAGGTAACAGTTGATACTACTGCAAACACTGTTAATCAAAGCAGGTAACAGTGAAAACTTGCTGGCGTGTAATCTAAAGGGAGAAAAGACTTTCAATTTGCGATGGGGAGCATGAGAAGAATGCTGGACTTCTTCAGCCAGGTAGTGAATTGATGAACCTTGCTATTCTGCTACTGGAGATAACAAAATACCTGTGCTGAATACAGGGCCAGGTTTTTAGAGGTGATGGAAGGCTTGAGACTGTGAGCATGAAACTTTAGAGACCTGGTTCCCCAGAAGGTTAATGCTCAGTGTTTGTTTTTTTTGAAATTTAAACCTCTTAATTTCTTGAACAAGCTAACTTTGGTCACAAGAGTGGAGTGGTTTTTTCCCTGCTTGCTCTAGAATGCATAAGTACAAAGGAGTTTGTTTCTCTTCAGGGCTGGGGTAACATGGAGTCAAGTTCTACCAGGTGTGTCTTGCATGAAGTAGTTCAGCTCTCTTCTGGTTTCTGTATCTCTCCTGTGTTGCCCTCTTGCACCCACCTGCCTACCCATTCCAGAAAGTCTCTTTTTGTCCAGTAAAATAATCTTCTAGTAAAATACAATACCATCTCCTTTTGCGTGTGAGAACAACTGTCTAGAGGTAAAATTCAGGGGCACAGACAGCTAATTACACAGCTAATTTGCCTTCAAGCTCTCAGAGGCAGTGAATGCCGACAAATTTTTGACTCTTGCATGCTTTTTTGAAAATTTTGGCTGTTAAATTTGTTGGGCAAGGATAAACAACACTGCGAAATGTTGGTGCATTTAATCTCCTAGCCATACATTTGTTCATGGCTTAGCTCGCATTTGTGATTTAGGGAAGAGTTCCTATTTCCACACGGAAGTTCAAGTGAAATGTGAACAGTCCTTTAACTATCCTTTAGGAGCATGCAGGCTGCGTCTTCATTACCATTTTAGTTGAGGTAAGGATTGAATTTCTGAGGTGAATCTCCTCACTGTCCCAGTTTCTGCACGTTGCTTTTTGTTGGGAAGCAATCTGAGTGTGCAATTAGGATTCCTCTGGATATAACTGAACCAGAAGTGTCACTCTAGGAGTCTATCTGCTGTGCTTCAGGTGCTCTTGGGTCTTTGGCCTATGGCACTGAACCTGGTTCAATGCAAACCCCCAAACATCCATAGTGTTTTTCTTGGCCTCAGCACCAACTGCTCTCTACAGCCTTTTCTCCTTGTGGACTCTGCCAGGTGCTAACATAGACAATTGTGCTAGTCTTAAATTTCTATGTGATAGGGGATAAGCGTTTTTGCTTTTTAAATATTAGTGAAGTAAATAAGCACGCCATCTTGAGTTCCATCTACTGATCTAATACCTTATTCTCAATTTTCAGGAATCTTAATAAAGTCAACAAGATTGATTTGAGTGTTGCTTGTGAAGCTTTTTTTCTGTGTTTCCAGAACTGTCTGTGTTGGTATTTGTCTCTCTCAAATAATGAGTGCTGTGGCATGCCTGTTTTTAAAGCCAGCTGTTTTGCAGATCCATCTGGGGGTAACTTTATTTAATGGTTGTGTGTGGGTTACACAGAGCCTCTTAAAGAACTTGACTGGAATCCCTGTGTGCCTTCTAGATGTTTTTATGTCCCTGACCTCTCACCTTTTTCTTACATGGACCTCTTTCCTCCTCTTGCCTTCTCCAAACCACTGACCCTCTCCTTTGCAAGAGGGAAATAATACTGTATTGAAAAATGTCTCTTTCTGAAATGGGTAAATTTTTTTTTTGTTCCAGAGACCAGACTAGCTGCCTTTTCTGGGGCGAGAGAGTTTCTCATCGTCAGTGCCATAGCAGATAATAAAAGCTCAGCAGCAACAAGTACTGTAAATACCTTGCAGTCCTGTTCTCAATTAAAGAATTAGTTATGTAAATCTTGTATTAAAGGAGGAAGAGCCCTGATGTCTCTTAAATCATACTCTGTGTGTGCACGCATGCGTACAATTCATTTTTGTGTAGGAGAAAAATATCTGTGCTCCTAACATGCAGGCTTCACAGAGATTAGCATACTAAACAGTATTGCTCTGCATGACCTGAAATTGGCTTTTGAGTGCTAATTGGATCTATGGGCTCTGAGAGAAGGGGTTGGAAAACATTGGTCTCTGGTTTTCCAGGTTGCAGACAGCAGTATGGGTATGGTGGTGGTGTAGGTACTCAAATGAAGTCCTCAGGGGGCTCCTGAGCTATGGGGGCACCAGTTGATAGAGCACAAGCTAACTGTCTGCTTTGCACTTGCTTATGTCTTCATTGTCTAGCTGTATGTATCTTTTTGTTTTCATCTTTATGTAGTAGAAACAGTGTGATACAGTGAAATGAGCACTAAGCCTGAAACCAGGAATGCCTGTGATCTATTTCTAACTGCTCCTGTTCTACCGTAAGAGTTTGGTCTAGTCAGTTATTCTGTCCAAGTACATCATCTGCAGCAAAAGAGCTGGCAGTAGCTGTGCTACTGCACTTACCTGCGTGTGCTGACGAGGCACAGGCACTCATTCCCATGCCGTAACACCCATTCTGTGTGCATCTGTTGGCATTTTTAATGTGGCTGCTTGCTTGGAGATTATTTATGGTGAAGATGGGATGGTTAGATAATTAAATTACAGATGAAAAGGATTACTGTATAAACAATTGAGATCCATCCGTCCACTGGCTTCTATGGGTACACTTCATTTGTCAAGTGTGGAGCCAAGGTGGGCCAGTGCCATATGCTGCTTTGTTCAGCAGTTCCAGCAGCCTTATTGCCCAGCCACCTCCTTCCATAGTCTCTCACAACAGCAGATGCAAACAGAGTGAAGCTGCCCTTCAGGATCCCAACTGGAGAGTCTGAGAGCCTGACGTGTGTTGGGTTGTTCAGCGTTGTGGCTGCTGACTTCTGTAATTAGAACAGAGCAAAGCCCAGTTTTTGCTGAAGCCTACATGATGCCTTTGCTCACCCAGTGGAATGATTGCTGGGAAACTAGTCTCTGTGTACTGAGGTTTGAAATGATCCCCAAAAACAATTTTTGGGGAAGTGGAGATTAATGATGTCTGAATTATGAGAGTGTGGCTTTTTTTAATCTCATCCTCTGATCCCCTTTAGACTTAACTTGGCTTTAGACAGGACGTTGTCTGGTATGGATGGGTTAAATTGTGGTGGATAAGTGATACCAAATTTAAGCACGTAAAAAACAAATCAACAAACACACACAAAAAAACCCAACAAAAACCCCACAACAATAAAACAACCAAAACTAACCAAAACAACGACAACAACAAAAAAACTCAATAACCCCCCCAAACCTCCTGCAAACCCAAACACACACACAAAAAACTCCTAACCAAAAATCCCCACCAAAAATTGAAGCAAAACAACCACCCAAAACCCAACACCACACACAAAACCCCCAACATCAACAGTTGTTTGGGGCTTCTTTTTTGTTTTGCTTTTTTGTTTCGGTAGAACTGTCAAAGAAAAGTAAAAGACCTTATATTGCATTCCTCACTTCTTATATCTGAAAGCATTTTGAATGTTTTTTTGATATTACCTAACATTAAAGATAACTTGGAAAACAAATGATTACTTAACACCAATAAAAATCAATACCTTCTGCTCTTGGAGGAAAAGGGAGTGATGATGATAATGGAAATTATTTTTGGGGGAGGGGAGGAAGGAGTGTTCCAGGAGTTCCTTTTTTTAAATGTATAATTTGTGAAACACGTGGATATTGCTATATGGACGTCTTTCAAAAAGTCTTTTGACAAAAGTACTTTTTCCCTAGCTTTCTGGCTTTCTCACCTCTGGTACGTGCTATGTCCCGTTTAAAATTATGCTAGCTGAAAAATGGATTAGCTTTTATAGTTTAACATGATCTTGTCAGTGATTTGGATTTTTTTGTCTCTTCTTGGATTTTCACACTCAGTGTATGATTTTAGTTAATGTAGATGCAGATTTAGAAATGATCTATTCTAGTCTGATTCTTTTCTCCAGTTAAATCCAAAGAACGTTCAGTTTAATCTTAGTGGTGTGCAGCGCTCTACGTAGAGCAAAGAAAATGGTTGGTCTCTGACTGGAGGAAATTGCAGTATAGAGCGAATGGATTTCGACTGCCCTGCTCAGTTCCAACTGCTTTGGGAAAGATTTAAGATAACAGATAAGTGCAAATTCATGATGTTGTAGAACAGCACTGATAATTGTGTATATTCCAGTTTGAGAGCTTCTTTTAAATAATGGTAAATGTATGCACTCCTCTTGAGTTGGAATTAGTATTACAGGTTTTAACCTGTGTCCTTTCTCTCTGCTAAAGAAAATGTGAAAATACAGTGTTTCTGCAAATATTTGCAGCCCTTCTTCCAACTGTGCTAGCTCTTCGGCTTTGAGTTGTGGCTTTACTGCTTTGTCAACTGTTTTCCTTAGAATATAACATATTGAACCTCTCCTCTGGCAATACAAATTGCTTCTGGGGCAGAATAACAGAAAAAATCACTTGTCTTGCGTGGCAGTCTAAATACCACTTCCAGGGTCCCTGGATTTTTTGGGTCAGATGTCACCAGGTACCCTAAACGGGCTGCTCTGGCAGAGTAGGGTAAAAATGGAGTTTTGTGAGACTATTTGGAGGAAAGTAAATGAAGGTCGTTAGCAGGGACAGGTATTTCAGGTGAGACCCAGGAAAAACTGGCATGTTGACTCTTGCATTTCATTGGGTTTTTTTTTCTCCTTCCCTTTTTGCTCCCAGCTGTATTTTGGAGACTTAAAAAAAGTAATTCTTTAGATACAGCCTTTTATCTTCAACTGTCAGTCAGTGGTAGGGAAAGGAAATAAAGATCATATGTGATAGAGTTGTTTGACATCCAGAGGAATCTAAAACACAGTACTTAGTATTATCTCTGCCTGATAGACGTTTGTTCTGTTTGGACCGGTGGTGACAGAGTTTTCTGCCTGCCAAAGGCTGTTCTGTTTGACAAGCTAGCCTTCTGCTTTGCACAGCTGGGAAAGGTTTATATGGCTTCTCCTTTCCCCTCTACCTGCTGTATGCCCTGCTGTACCTTCCAGTAGCATACCTCTCCCCATGACTGGGAGGCAGTGGTGCACAGTGGGGTCCGTGCTGTCAGCAGCCATCGATAGTGTTTTAAACTCTAATTAGTACTGCATATGTAGCCTGGTTTCTGCCTTACAAGCTTCCACTGTAGTTTACTGGTCTCTTCTTGTGTTGTAGCAGGAATAATCCACAGAAGCACTTAGGGCAAATTCCCGTGGCTCGTTTTGGCAGAGAATTGAAATGGGTTGTGTGCTTGGGTGAAAGAGATGCCAAGACAGCTGGTCTTCAACAGGGTGGAGCTGAACAGGTGAACAGTGCTTTATTCCTGATAGCCACAGACATAGCAAGAGAGGCAGTTCTGCCTGTTGCAGTTGCCTTAGCAGAGAGACATGGCAGAGGAAGGAGGCTTTCCTTCTTGTGAGACAGTTCAGTGAAGTTT
Source organism: Phalacrocorax aristotelis (assembly GCF_949628215.1). Classification (NCBI taxonomy): domain Eukaryota; kingdom Metazoa; phylum Chordata; class Aves; order Suliformes; family Phalacrocoracidae; genus Phalacrocorax; species Phalacrocorax aristotelis. The sequence goes on along the minus strand of NC_134276.1, from coordinate 117,293,787 downwards.
TTCCAAAATAGCTCTTTTGGGGCAGCGATCAGATGATCTGCTGGCTATCTGCAGTGATACAGTGTATGTCATATGGTGAAGTGTTGACCTTTTATTGTCCCTGTCCTTTTAGATAACAAGGCCTTCTGACTGCTGTTTCCAGATCTGAACTTGCCAGTTACTATGTGTTTATCTAAGGGAACGTCATCCAAACACTTGTGTTGGGTAGAACAAATCAGGTCTGACTCGCTGGGTGTTCATGTGGCTCATGGTGCTGGTGTATTTTGTGTATTTAGAGGGGTGGTGGTGGTGAGGCTGTGCTAGTTTTTTTTTTTTTTTAAAGCAGTGTGGGAGAAGCATAGAAAATCTGTTTAGTTTTTCTGCTGAGCTCAGGTGGTTGCCTCCCTAGGCTCTAACTATAAACAGCAATGGGAGAAAGTTTTTCAGAGAGCTTCTCTCCATTGATGACAGATAGAGCTTAAGTAAGCAGCCATATCAGGCATGTAAGGCATCAAACATCTTAGACCTATGCAGAAGATTCCTGGAAGTGGAAAGATGCCCCATAGGGTAACTTAACTGCATGACTAATCTGGTGGCCTTCTATGACGGAACAACTGGTGGATAAGGAAAGAGCAACTGATGTCACCTACCTTGACTTCTATAAGGCCTTTGACACAGTCCCACACAACATCCTTGTCTCTAAACTGGAGAGAGATGGGTTTGATGAATGGACTGTTCAATGGATAAGGAGATGGCTGCATCCGAAGAGTTACAGTCAACAGCTCAGTGGCCAAATGGAGATGAGTAAAAGTGATGTCCCTCAAAGATCTTTATTAAGACTGCTACTGTTCAATATCTTCATTAATGACACAGACAGTGGGACTGGGTGCACCCTCAGCAAGACTGTGGGCAACACCAAGTGGAGTGATGCAGCTGATTCATCAGAGAGAAGGGGTGCCATCCAGAGGGACCTTGACAGGCTTGAGGAGTGGGCCCATGTGAGCCTCATGAGGTTAAACAAGACCAAGTGCAAGGTCCTACACCTGAGTTGGGGCAATCCCAAATATCAGTACAGGCTGAGAGATGAATGGATTGAAAGCAGCCCTGCAGAGAAGGACTGAGGATACTGGTGGACAAAAAATTGGATGTGACCCAGCAATGTGCGCTTGTAGCCCAGAAATCTACCCATATCCTGGGCTGCATCAAAAGAAGCTTGGCCAGCAGGTTGAGGGAGGTGATTCTGCACCTCTGCTCTGGTGAGACCCCACCTGGAGTGCTGCACCCAGCTTTGGGGCCCCCAGCACAAGAAAGACGTGGACCTGTTAGAGCAGGTCCAGAGGAGGGCCACAAAAACAATCGGAGGGCTGGAGCACCTCTCCTATGGAGAAAGGCTGAGAGAGTTGCGGTTGTTCAGCCTGGGGAAGAGAAGGCTCCAGGAAGACTTTATCACGGCCTTTCAGTACTTAAAGGGAGCTTATAAGAAAGGTGGAGAGAGACTTTTTAACAAGGCCTGGGTGACAGGACAAGGGGCAATGATCTTAAATTGAAAGCGGGTAAGTTTAGATTGGACATAAGGAAGAAATTATTTACTATGAGGGTGGTGACACACTGGAACAAGTTGCCCAGAGAACTTGTGGATGCCTCATCACTGGAAGTGTTCAAGGTCAGATTGGCTGAAGCTTTGAGCAACCTGATCTAGTGGAGGATGTCCCTGCCCACTCCAGGGGGTTGGAACTAGATAACCTTTAAAGGTCTCTTCCAACCCAAACCATTCTGTGGTTCTATGATGACTGAGAACTGTGTCTTAGTAAAAGCCTTGTGGTTTGCTTAGGTGCGTTTGGAATCCCTTTTCTTGGGGGTGGTGGGTAAGGGGGGGTGAGTGGGGAAGACAGCAGGTCGTTACTGTGCTGCAAAATATGTTGTTCTAATCCTTTCATGTGAATCTTAATCCACGTGGCGTAGAGAGAGTCCAGCTGGGGAGGTACTTTTTCACCTGGTGCTGGAGATGTTACCTTTCTGAGATGTCTCAGATGGCATGGAGATTAGAGCAATCCAGCAGCCTTGCAGTTTGATAGCATTTCTGAGGCTTCACTTAAGATGCAGTATGCGTTTCTTCATCCTGATAGAGATAATGGGTTTTAAGCAATTACACCCAGGCTAATTCCTTTTGATAAGAGCTCTACATTATCTAAAAAAAGAATCCTAGCCGCCTGGGAAAGAACAATGTAAATGTCTCTCTTATGGACTCTTTCATTTGCTCTTCTCTGATATCTTCAGATATGCTGCAGATCTTTCAAGCCACAAAAATCTATCAATCAGTCTTTTTTTAGGTAGGGAGTATTGCAGTGAGGGAGGTGTAACAGTACTGTTGGCTTGCAAGGTATGGAGGGAGCCCTGTGTGCTTCAGATAATTCTGGTCTGCTATGGTGATTACAGCTTCAAGATAAGGAATCAAATTTGGTCTCTTTTCAAGGAGCCCCTTGTTCCCTCCCTCTGCAGGCTGTCTGGTTGTAAGGTGCAGGTTGCTTCTGTTGGTGAGGGTGATCTAATTTTTGTAATTCGTAGAGAGTAGCAAAAGCCTACCACTTTATTTAGCATGGATCCCAACTCCTACTGTGTGTTTGTCTGCACTGGAAAAAAGCATATGATGCTGTTGTGTGTTAAGCAGGAATGGTAAGAGATCTCACTTATTTAGATTTTTTTCTTTTTGATACCAGTAAAGAAATCTCAGTAGTTAGCTGCATTTCTGGTAATTAAAGAAATTCCTTTTATTCTGCTTAATCTCTGACTTTCCCGCTCATGCATACACTGTGTAGGATAGAAAATTTAATTGATTGCATTTAAAAAGGGGGAAATCCCAAAGCAACATGTTGGTTGTGTAAATGTGCAACTTCTAGGAAAATCATGTTATATATTTAAAAAAAAAAAAGTGTTAACAGTATTGAAAAGTTTTCAAACATTGTAGGCATACTTGTAACTTGTTCTTTCTCTCCCAGATAGTCAAAGATTACATTCTTGATGTGTAGCTGCCTGATGATGATTGAAGCTGGGAGGAGAGGCAAGGGGAAGAGAGAAAGATTGGAGATAAAGGTTATAATCTCCCATACTCATATGCTTTAGTTCTCCTTCCCCAGAGAAGAGCCTGTGAATGTGTGGCATGCTGTATGTCCCTTCACCCGCCTGCTTGCTGGGGAAAGTCGCTGAATGCCTCCCAGCAGGAGCCTGATCAGTTCTCTTCCAAAAGGGGGGAAGAGGATTCGTGTGGATGTGTCTCTTTGGGACAAAAAAAGATGCAAAAATCAAACCTTTTTTTTCCCCTCCATTTTGTAAAATGGCTTCATGCATCACAAGCACTGTCATTAAGCAGTACAATACAGAAGCTGGAGATTTGGGATTTTGCTAGAAGAGTGCACAACTTCAATGGTGGGTAATACATTGCTTAGTCTCCAGCGTGGCACAAGAAGGGTTGTCCCTGTACAACCCTCTCATTTACGCAGTGCTGCAGTGAAGTGGTGCCTGGATTGAAAATAAATGGAGAAGTTCAGGGAGGGAAAATCGTTACCACCATTTGCAAAGTTGGCTGCAGTATTTTTTTTTTCCCGGTCATAAACTGTTGTGAATTTCAAAAGGCTGCTGTATTTCCTTCCCAGACGTGGTAATGTTTAGTTGGCAGATGAAACTGCCAACAACAAGTTTGGAAAGCTCTTTTGAGAAGAAAGGCATCAGCAAAGTCATCGCCGTGTCTCCCGTGACTGCCTTGGTGGAGGAGTTGGACTGTGTGTTCTAAGTCTTTGTGATGCAGAGGCTGGAGTGCTTAGTCTGAGCCAATTTACTCTTTCTTCAGCTCTTACTTTTTTGGCTTTAATTGGCTTCCTACTGCATGTCACACTGCATTTTCCTTTGTCTGGTGGACGTAAAGAGTCAACCTCCTTCTCTGGGCTGCTAAGAGAACATGTTTTCTTATTAGAGCGAGCTGTCTAGCACAGGCTGGAAGAAGCACCTTGTGTGAGAGTGCTGAAGCTGAAGTGTGTTCTTTGCAATGATAATACCTCCTCAGCCTTGTGGGCAACTCCACAGATTACTTCTCGTCTTGTTCTTTCGTAAATCATACGTAGATGCAAAACCTGTGTGAAGATGAAGCTCCTAGAAGACTTTCCTCATCTATAGCAATGTCCCTAACGCAGAGGAAATCCTCACCAGCCCTTTCCGTGTGGAGTTGTGTAGCTTCTTGGGTGTTTAAACAGACCACCTGTTCTGTAGATCCTGCATAATTTTGCTGCCTTATTTTCTTGGTTATCCTAAAAATGACAGGTTGCTACTTAATGTACTTGGATTGACTTCACAACCTATCTATTCTGCCATTTACTTTCCTTGTTCTCTTTGAAAGGATTTCTTTTAATGACAGCAATGAGATGGTGCATCTAGGTGATAGGAGGAATTAATTTAAGTACTTCATGGACCATTGCTAGAGAACAAACACTAGCTCAAAACTGCCTGGGCTGTGTCTGAGCTATCTTGCCTCTGTACTACTAATATGGCAGGCGCCAGTTTATTACTGTACTTTGGGCCACACTTTGCCTATATTGCTGGTGGAGTATTTCATGTGTTCCCTTGGGAGAATCCTCTAACCAAGTTCTAGACAAGCAGCTATGAAGGCTCTCTGGTCGTCCTACTTTTTTGGTGTAATACTGAATTGTCAAAATTCTGTTGTTTTCTGTCACTAGTGTATATACTGTTCTGTCCTGCTCCATCTGTTTCTACAGTTAAGTGAGATTCATGTGAATTCACTAAGAACGTGCCACCTTATATTAACAGCAAAATCTATCAGGTGTCGTAAAAAAGAAAAGTTTCACAAAAATTCAGATTTGATTGCTCTCGGAAGATGGAGGGGGGTGTATGCGAGTAACACAGGGCACTGCAAGAATAAAATATTTGTAAAAGCTCCTCATTCATCTGCTAGAGTAAAGTGGAGCTGAGCTCACCTCTTGCCAAGATCAGTGTCTGTAGCTCTGTGCCTTCTGCTACAGCTACATGAAATGTTAATCCCTAACGCACAGCAAAGAACGTAACACCTTGTTTAGTAGCTAGGGATACTCTTGCTGTTGACTGCTGCAGGACAAAAGGCAGAACCTTGAATTCACAGCTAACTGCATACTGAGCCTCCTGAGTCATCTAGAAATTCAGCTCACCCTTGGAGTGCCTGCCCTGTGCACGTTCTTCCTTTACCTGTGGGCAGAGCACAGCAGATGTTGTGCAGTAAGTTCTCATTCTCTTATCTTGTGATGCTGTCTGTGTGTGCTCCTGCCTTATGAGAATCCTAATTTATCTTAGCAGTTACAAATGTTATTTTTGTAAAGTATAACATTATAACTATTACAGGTGGTCCCTCTTCTCTCCTGCAGCCTGTTCCACTACCCTTCTTCCAACTTGGTGTTAAACTGGAATCGCTTGTGTGACTCTGCTGTGAGGAGGGGGATAAACATTGCTTTACAACAATAGGGCACAGACTCTGAACAGATCTGCTGAGGCAACCCTGTACCCCTATCTTTCCCTCTGGCCTGCCTTCTCTTATGAAGGTGCTAATCACCCACTAACTTCATTTAGTGTCAAAGGGTCTTCAGTGACCTTGGAAGAAGAGGAACTGAGCTGTGGGTGCTAATCTCAAACACAAGCGTGCAGCCCTTGCCACATTAATCATGCGTTTGTCACCTCCAGATGGGATTAGTGCAGTGTGTGGTATGTGGGTCTACAGCTGAAGACACATGCAGAATAGTGTTTCCCTGTTTTAGTGTCATGGGAGTTTCTTCTAGAGAGATGTCAGTGTTTTAGGAGTGCTCTCAGTCGGGATCCTGAGCTGACTTCACACAGTGGTCTGCTGGAAGCTGGTTTGGCTGTCAGACAGTGCTTTAAAGCTTACCTGCTGCTGTTACAGCTTTCTATAAGAGGATAAGTGGAAGGATTGGACAGGGCTGCAATTTAAGACCTAGTGAGGAAATATATTGGAGCCCTGCAGCTTTCTTATTTTTTGTTGGCTATTTTTCTGTATCAATGATTTTACAATATAGTCCTTGTGTCCTTAAAGACATCTGGTTATGGAACAAAACATTAGCAGTAGAGGTTTTTCTCTCTGATTCATGTGTGAATGGTGTAGAGAAGTCCAGCTTCTTTTTTAGGACTAGTCAATCACTTGATCAGGTACATAATAAGCATCTTCTCGGAGAGATACAAGGGTAAGAGATTAACCCCAGTCTGCATTACAAATAAGTCTAATGAAGTACTAATGTTGAATACAGAAGGTCATGACAATGAAGAAATTGGACTATTATGACTGTGTCTGTACATGTGAACAGCCTACAAAGCAAAGAACATGCTGTGAGTTATGAACTGGGGCGGTAAAGACAGTGTCAGTCCTTGGTTCAACTGTTTGCTGAACTGAAACTGGGGATAAAAATATGCTTTTTATCTTGTAGTTATGCTCAGTGTGGACAGCTGCTTGTGTAGTTTTTAAATGCCTACAGAAATCTTGATTCTTTAACACACCCTTCTCCATGCTGCTCTGGAGGGGACAAGCTGCAGTTTATAACAGATTCCCCACTGGGTGGTTTCTGTCTGTGAGATTTAACTACTTTGCCCACATCTGGATACCTATTGGCATGGTGGTTCTGAGCCAGTGAGTGGGGTCTTAATCTACAGCAAGAAACATACAGTGATAGGGGAAGGCTCAGCAAGTATATTGGTGTTCATGTCACTAGCTGGTGACTTCCCAGTGTAGCTGGTGAATTAGAGCAGTTGCGAGTTGCTGGACTTGGGTGTTGCAGGGTTGGGGGGTGGCTGTTTAAATTTGGCTTTGCCTCTGTGGTGTCTCAGGTCAACCTTTTGGTCCAACTGCTTTTGATGTTGTTACAGCCATTTATTTACCTGGTTTCTGCAAGATCTTGTTTTAGCAAGCACTGTCCTTCAGTGTTCTGGCTTCTCCTATTCTACCTGGCTGCTAAAATTTTTTGCTATGGTTATGGAGCTGGTGGCATGCAGTGGGCTGTTTGTGTTTGGACACTTGAGTTTAGGTAGTACCCCTCTCTTTCTGAAAAGGTTTCTCTGATTGGAGCTGTGAATCAATGCAGTTTGCTCTTTTGGGAAGTAAGAACCTGCCAAAATCCATGTGCAGCTGCTGGAGTTGTTATTTGGGCTACAGAGCCAAATCAACCAGAAAAGTCTCTTGCTGTGTCTTTGCCAGGTACTCTGGCTAGTATAAGTGGTTCACACTTATGCCTGGAGCATAACACACTGCTTTGCCAGCCTTCTGCAGAGCACTGCTGTTGTTCTATCCTTCTAGCGAGACAATCCTAGAAAACATGGTCTGAACACTCTGTGTTCCTCTGCTCTGGAGGGAGCCTGCTGTGCTCATGCTCCCATGTTCTGGGACTTCCACCAAAGTGGAAATATGTGCTAGAAACAGGTGTGGTTGCAGAAATGTGTTCAAGCAAACTGTGTCTGAAATCAGTTCTTCCTTTTAAATCAATTAGGAAGGAAAGGAAGTTCACCTGTGTTAGAGAAGCCATGACCCCTCAGGGCAGAAGTGACTATGCTTGTTTTTGGGGAGAGTCAACTTACCATTGTATGGCCCTCAAGCTAGGGGAAAGTTAGTTTCCTACTTTGAACCCTCTACTGATGTCACCAGAAGACACATAAAAATGCCTGATTAGATTATACCCTCACTGTAGTAACAAAACCCACTTGTTAATGTTGATTAAATAGCTTACATAGCACTTGGCTTGTAGTAGAGAAATTGCTACCCATTGGATCTATGGCTAGTTCTCTCCCTTGGTTTTTTTTATCCTCCTTACAAATTTCTTTCCCTCAGTATTTCATTACCTAACAGGTTACTAAATAAGCAATGAAACAGAAGATTGTCCACACTAAAAATGGTGTGTTTAGGGGCTCCTGCTCCAGCAATATTAAATGTTAATGGGAAATATTGCTTTTACTAGTTCTAGCTTTCTGCAGAGTGGGGTGCCCAACCTTATTCTATTTCTTTCTTTTTTTTTTTTTTTTTGGTCAAAGTCTATCCTGGTAATTCCTTTGTTAACTGTGTGTTCTCCTTCTCTCTATCTTCCTGCCTAGCTTTGTGCAGAGGGCGTGTTGTGAGGGTGCCCAAAGGTCCTCTTATTCGAGTTGTGGGCACGGAGGTGGTGATCCCTTGCAGTGTTAGTGACTACGATGGACCTAGTGAACAGAACTTTGACTGGGAGTTCTCCCGGGAGACTGACTTCGTGCGGATAGTGAGTACCTGGGATTCTACATTCACCTCTGAGGAATACCAAAAACGTGTGGGCCACGGGGATATCAAACTGAGACGGAGCAGCAACGATGCTGTGGAACTTGTGATTAGAAACATCCAGCCAACTGACCAAGGGAGATACAAATGCTCCACGCCCAGCACTGATGCCACCGTTCAGGGAAATTATGATGCAGAGGTCCAAGTGAAAGGTATTTCTGAAGAGTGAGGTGTGCTCTAAACTTGTTTTTGATATTGATTACAGATGTAACCTTAAGAATGTTGAATTTCTGTTGCTTATGAGCATTGAGATTTTCTTCTCCTTCTCTCTGTTCCTGTTTAATTCTCCTAAAGCCAAAATTGCAAATTGGGAAGTATGATAGCAAAGGCAAGTGAGGTAAAGAAGCAAAGAGAGGCTGTTCACTATAAACACAGCTTTCTTTTTTTCTGTCTAGTAAAAATGTAAATAAAAATGTGAAAACTAAGTAGAGGGTTTTCTGAAGATGTCTGCAAATATTTAATGTCCCTAAGCCTCTGAGTAGAGAGGCTAACTTCAGGTAAAAAACAGCCTGTCTTTTCTCTCTTACTTAGTGTCATCTAGGGATCTTTCTATACAAAGAGGGTAATCTTCCCATTTCACATGTTGATACTGCAGTCATGCCCTAGCTTTGCTCCCTCATTTAGCGTTCTTTAGTAATAGCTTGGGAGACTATAAATATTTTCCAAGTGTCTTATCCTTTACTCCCATGAAAATCAAGATGGTTCTGGATGGGAGTAGTCAGAATGATGATGTTTGGTTGAGAAACTAAAGCAAGGGGAAGGATAAATGAATTTGAATGGTTGTCTTGGCTTGTTTAAAGTGGAGCACTTCCTTTAACAGATTTTTGAGCTGAATTTCCTTGTTCCTGGAATATATTTGTGTGTGGAAGAAGGAATAATGATTCACCAGGTGTTGCTCTGTAGTAGTTCTACTGCATCATATCTGAAGAGGTCAGTGTGAGTGTTCTCTTCCTGTTTCCATTTTATGATGCTTGTGTCTTGGTCTTTTGTTTTTTTTTAAATAGTGATTTCCGATGGCTTATCAGTGAGTGGTTCAAAAGCACGCTCCTCAATGCCTCTCAGACTGTCTGAGGGTGACTCCTTCAAGTTGCGCTGCTCAGCAATTACCACCTCACCAGAGCACACTCACCTGCATGTGACTTGGCAGATCAAAAGTGGATCGACTTGGCAGGACATCCTATCTTTGACTCATGAGGGCAAATTCCAGCCAGGTCCTGGCTATGAAGAGCGCTACAGTAATGGAGAGATCCGCTTGGACACAGGAGCGAATGACACATACCGGTTATCTGTACCCCAGGCCTCGTCGGTGGATGGGGGTGCCTACAGGTGTCTTGTGAGCGAGTGGGTGAGAGGGGCAGATAGCTCATGGCAGAAGATTCAGGAGAAGAGCGTGGAGGTAGCAAGTGTGGCAATCCAGCAGACTGGTGAGTGTTACTGATGGGCTGGCATCACAGCTTGTAGCTATAGCACTGGTATAGCTACAGGCTGAGATACTTCGAGAGTAAAAATTGGGTAAGCTGAACTAAATGAGGATACATTCCAGGAGAACCTAGAGCGCTGTTTGGATAGCTGGCCTGTTTACATCTGAGTCAATAGAAAGCGCTTGGCATAATTTCTCTAGTGCTTATTTTGGGGAGAAGGGGGATGATGGCATGGAAGGAGTGACTGCAACCTCTTAGCTGCCTAGGCCTAGATTTTTATCTCATCCTTAGTTCATTTCAGATTACTTCTGGTTTTTATATTTCTTAAATAAACATTGTATTTAACCCCTGAGCACCCCAAACCTTCCCTCTGCTCTCTCATTAACGTAGGGTTATCCCATAGCACTAAACAACTGCACTTCCCCTGTAAAAGTGGCTTGTGATTCAGTGACAGATGTAAAGCTTTTCTGTATGTTATTCCTGTATCTTATTTAATAAATAATCAAGAGAGAGCAGGAGGGTAGTGATAATTTAACAGGAGAAATTATCCAGTGATTTTTATCACTGGTACTGGTTCACTGGTCTGATTGCTCCACCGTGTTGACAGGGGTCTAGGACAGTAATGGTTCTGTTAAATACATCATTGCATGCTTGACTAAGGAGACAAAAGTACTTGTAGAGCTGTGCTGAGGGTATCCAGATATCCCTGTCCATATAGATTTCAGGAGTAGATGGACTGAGCACTTAATTGCATTAGCATTACCACTGCTAGTTGGAGGAGGGAAAGCAAGGGTGATGCATCTTGTCACTCAATAGGTGGAAAACCAGGCAATGATGATCCCTCAGGAATGTGAGATTATGACGACGTTTCAGAAGTGTTCAGACAGTAAGGGTATCTTTTCATTTTTGTAATCCTTTAATCACTATAGGGAGAACCCAGAGCTGCTGGGGTTTTTTTGGCTAGCTCATTTGGATGTAGTTTTAGTATCCTGGTGATACTTAGCCTGTGAAATTTGACAGGATCAATCTGCCCCCTCTTTTTCAGGGTGTCTGTTACAGAGTAAAGCTTGCAGGTGTTCTCTGCTGAGGCAGGGCTTGCTTAAGAGCTGTAATTCTCCATTTTGTCGCACTTACAGAGAGTTTGGTTTAAGTGGGTGGGGTTTAATCAGCAGCTGAAAACAGGGTGAGGATGGCCAGGACAAGTAGTAGTAAAGTTCTTTAATGTGGTTTGGGTGTGTGGTTTTGTTTGTTTGTTTTGTTTAGGGTTTTTTTGCCTTCACTCTTAGCTCAGTCATTGGCAGCGCTGGCACTTTGTCAGGGTCATGAAGGCTTTTTTTTTTTAAGTTATGCTAAATGGGATAGGTTATTCTCCAGCAAAATGTTGTGGAAATTTTACCCACACATCCTGTAGTAGGGTTTGAGGAGCATCTTGTGCTGACATCCAAAACCTTGCACTTGCATGCTAAAATGAACTTGAGTTGTAAATGCCTGGTTGCTGCACTTCCCTCATTCTGACTTGCTGTAAACTGTGGGGTTGAATTTGTAGAAAAAAAATTAAAAAAACCAAAAACCCCAACAAACAAACAAACCAAAATATGAATTATCATATCTAATGAAAAAAGTCATGCACAGATTACTTGCATAACTGGGATTTTTTCTGTTGTTGCTCTTCTGTATACTTGCCCATCACTTTCATCTCCTAATATTGTGACATCTTTGGGCCTGACTTATGTCTTTTTTTCAATAGTACCTTGCACACGAGGTGTATAACCCTAAGTGAGGCCTTCAGACATGTCTGTAATCAAAAAAGGAGCATTGAGAATATACATATGGGTAAACTCTCTTAGAGTCCCTCTGTATGCATATACTGCCGGATTCTGAATGCCCGTCACTATTTCACAAAGGCAGAAGTGTTCCTTGGAGAAATGCTGCTATTAACCTTGCAGCTGAGTCTTATTTTGTATTCTGGTATTAGTCTGTTAAATTAACTAGGCTTTCCTACTGATTCCAATCCCATGATAACACAGTGAGGGAAATCCCAATGAAATACTCATCAGTGGACTTTGCTTTACCAGTTGGGTGGGGTTTGCTACCCTCTGTCCAGTTTGACTGCTCTGTGCTATCAGGTGGTGAGCAGTGAGATGAGTATTGCTTGGTTTTATTGGCAATAGTTGTGGCTGCTCAGTTGGGCTCTGCCTTTATATGTCATCTCTCATTCTGATGATAATCCTAGAAAGCTTTTACAAATGAGTACCTATTATGTAGTAGAACATGGCTTTACACAGAAGTCACTAATCTGCACTAGAGACATCGCTGCCTGTTTAAGGCAGGAATCTGTATTCTTGCTTGTGGTCTGGGTTATAGATCTGCTGAGAAGAGCCACTGCTGTAGCAGCCCTGTCTACTGGCCTCAGCTGAGACTTTAAGAGCAGCTGCATTACACACTGTGGGAACAATGCTGCACTGAGATCCAAATCTAATCTTTAGGCAATGAGCAAGTGAAGACATGCGGTGGCCAGGGAACTTAGTGAATGATCTGCACTGAGGTTTAAAAACAGCATGCACAGCACCCCTGGTTCACCTCTTACCAGTGAGTAAGGCCAGCTTTTTTACTCCTGGTCTTCTAACAAAGCTGTGGCCAGCCTGGTAACCTATAGAATGCAGAAGGTCCTGTTTATATGCTGGCTGTGACCATATGTGCTATGCATATTAAAAATATTCACTGGCTGGTGGAGGAGTTTGTTAAATGTGTTTTAAGTGGCTATTGGCATTGCTTTAAAGTCCCCAGTGTGTGTTGGTCAGAGTAATAAGTGGAGGAGTCAGCAGTATAAGGTGTTATTGCTCCCTTCTGTTAACTTCCATTTCATGTTTCTGTAACACACCTGACATCAGTCAGGACTCCAACATGTGGCCAGGGCTGCTTCTTATCTAAATCTGTTCTGTTAGAGGAGCTCAAAACCATTTCAGCAGAAACCAAGCTGAGTTCTAATGTACTTCCTAGTGATTTCAGTGACACTTTCCCTTCTAAGAGATAGTCCCAAAACACCTTGACCCTGCTGTGAGAATGGAAAATCCTGTACACGTTTTCCTGATTTGCGCAGGTGACATGTGGTCTGTGACTGGGACAAAGTCTTCATGGACCAGTTGCTGTTGAGTTATGAAAACCCTGTTCTCCCTCCCTCCCTTCCTCCCCCTGCCCTCATCACATGTCCCTTGCTTGACTGATAATATATACTCACCTTCTAATAGGTCATGCAGCAAAATATCCAACAGGCGTTTGAAGGTAGGGCTTACAGAGCTCCTTCAGAAGCTTCTGTAATAGAATGTGAAGCCGTGGATAACTTAATGGAGCCTAAAAAAATCCAAAACATTGTTTCAATTTTTGTCTCTTCATTTCTAAGCTCTAGATGTGGTCATCTCAACAAGCAATGTGTCTGTGACTGAAAGAGACTCCCTGGATCTCACATGCAACATCACAACAGACAGGAGTGGTATTTTCCAACCGGAGGTCATATGGTATTATTCTGCATCACCTGATGACACCTTGTCAGATGCTCAGGTTTTGCTGAGCATGGACCTTGATTCTGTTGTCAGCGATTCAACTCTCATCAGCCTGAGCCATGTAGATAGGAACTCTTATCACCTGTTGGTGCGTGATGTGGATGTGGAAGACTCTGGCTACTACTTCTGCCAAGCAGCTGTCTGGGTACCACTGCACTACGGGAGCTGGCATAAGGTGGTGGAGAGGACATCTGCACCAGTCTCTGTGGTGGTGACAGCATTAGGTGAGTAATTTTGTGTTCAGGCTTCATGGGTAATGTACCACTCATTCCTTGGTCCCATCAGAAAAGGGAGAGGATCTTGTAGAATCTCTTCTGTGTGAGTTGCTTGTTTGTATCTATGTGTAGGGTATCTCTCTCTTATATACAAAAATACTGATATATCCTATGGGGTTTTAGGATTTCTTAGCACATGTCCCACCCATGCACTCCACTTCCTGATCTTACTGAACAGTCTACAATTGGGAAATAGAACTTAAAAGCCTGCCTTGTTTTCTAGGGGCTGAGGCTGCCCCAGTCATCATGTTGTCCCCTTTCACCTCCTTTGTACCATTAGCAGGGCTCTGATGCAGCAACAGGCATTCTCTCTGAGCTCTGAACACAGTGATATCAGATGCTTCCCCTGATATTTGAGTTATATACCATAAAAATTATTTATAATGGAAACTTCATAATGAACTCTAGCTTTCAAAGTTGGTGGGGTTTTGTTTTGTTGTTTTAATCACTAGAGAGACACTACATCCTACTGACGGATTTAGACTGGAACATGACTTTGTATTGCTTTATTCTCCTCCCTCAACACACAAGTCCATTTTACGAGACCATGACACAGCTGTTGAGTAGTGTAACTGAGAGACCTGGCTTGTGGCTAACAATGCTAGCAGTGTTGGTTAGCATAGTGGCCACTAAAACAGATTTTCTTGCAGTATTTAACATCCGACTCAGGGTGGTGCATTTTTCATCAGTCATAGACATGAGTGGATTTTTAGCCTTTTGGACAAGCAAAGGATTATTTGTGCACTTGAAGTTATGGCTTCCATGTGTTACTTCAGCATTTCTCCAGCAGTGGGGGGAATTCACCCGTGGGGGGGGGGGGGGAAGTCTACTTAAACAGAAACTTGATCTCTCTATTCTCTCCTCCTTTTGTCCTCCAGTTTTTCTTGGTGGTTTTCCCTTCTTACAGCTCCAATACTGTCCGTTTCCACATTTTTTTTTTTTTGCAAGGGGCTGGTTAGAAGCAGCTGTGTTTAACAGTTGTTCATTTAAAACTTGTTGTCTGAATGAGGAACAGAAGCTGTAGATAAGAGATTCAGCAGGCTTATGAGATCTGCCTGGCCTACAAGAGCAGGCTGACAGTATCTTTCCCAAGACAAATCTGTTTTGGAGATCCACTCTCTCATATGTATGCTGCAGATTGTAAAGCTTTTGCTTTGCATTATCCCAGCTGAACTCTTAAGCTCTGGAGATTTCTCTTTATGCAAATATCCTTAGAAGTAAAGTTACTTGGGACAAATACTAAAAATGAAACTCCAGCAAAAATTCTAAAAAGCCTGTCATTTTAGGGATAGGTCTAGTCATGTCAGTCTACCCGGCCTGTCTCCTCGTTTAATCTTGGGGAGACAGTAGCTTCAGTTTAGAATCAATGAAACTCAGGATGGTGTTGCAGGTTGTGGTAGGTAAGGTATCTGCACCTGCTAAAATTCAAAGTACTGGTTGTGTTGGAAGCATGAATGAACCTAGATGTGAGCTGGGGGGCGAACTAGCAGAGTTGTGGTAACTGGTGTTTATTCTCAGCTTTGACTGGATGCAAATATCTGGGCCTAAACCCTCTCAATGTACCCATTCAGAGCCTCTTGTCATTAGAAACTGGTGGTACTGTCCAGTTACAAAGGCAAAACTCCTCCAACGTAAGTACTGAATGAGGCCAGCATATAGAGAGCCTGCTCTGAAGCCTGGTTTTCTGAAATAAATAGCTGTGTCACAAGGTTAAATCCCAGCAACAGTGACTTTAAATTTTGCATTTTAGCATTGTACAGAGCAGTTGAGCCGTGGCCGTTTCCAAGTATACTCGTAATGTGTGCTGGAAGTGTGCAAGTGATGAATGTCTTCATTTCCTGTCCTCATTCAACCATTCAAATTGCATATTCAACTCATGAGTGTTCCCTCCTTCCCCAGCTTGTGTGCATATGCATGAACAGGTTAACTGCATGCCCATGTACTATCTTATAGTGCCTGTACCTGTAGGACTGTTCCTTACTCCTTCCATTCCTATTTGGCATTATTTGGGAAGAAGGAGAGAATAAAATCAGCTCTTCAGCACATGCTTCATTGCTAAGGCAAGGGAAAGAAGAAGAAATTTTCAGCATTTGAGGTTTTCAACTGCATCCAGAATTCACCAACTCCTCCTCCTTAATGGAAGTTAAGAGCTGCTGAAGTATTAAGTCATTGAACTGTCAGTGAGGCTGTTCTTTGACAGCTGACAGAGTGGAGGAATGAGGTTTATCCAGCCAGCCTTTTCTTTCTAAATCCTCTGTTTGAGTGTGTGTCAGAGTGAAGAGCCTATCTGGAGTGGTGCTGTCAAAGCCAAAACTCTCTTCTTAGCGGTCCTTCCCCTGCCCACAAATAAAACAAACCTGAAGGGATTTCCTAAGAACTCGTGTTTCTTGCAGCTTTTTCCTTCTTGTGTTCCTGTGTAGAGGTTTCTACTTTCATAGTCTTTGTTGTTGTGAAAATATTCATTGGTCTTGAATGCCTTTTTTTTTTTGGGGGGGGGAGGGGGAATGATAATAAAACTGCAGAATATAAGCAATATACCAGGAAGCCCTGAAGAAGACTAGTCTTTTGTGAGTGAGTCAGGAAGAGTGGTGTAGCTGTAGAATCTAGGCGACTTACACCAAAAGTGGGTTTTGGTCACCATTAATAATCTATGCCTCGGTTGCAGCAGAGAAATCCTGTGTGTTTTCTTTGTATTTTGCCTTAATTATACTGAAAATGCACAGAAATCTGCACTTATGTTCACTGGTAGTAGCTACTATGGACTTATGTAAACAGTATTTCTATGCTTGTGTGTTACCTAACACTGCAGAAACTCACCATCAGTTATCACTAGGTACTTTAGTGTCTGGTGTGTATTAATGCCCTTGTTCTTGCTAGATGGAAGGACACCGCATGCATAACACGTAATGGTGAGAGATCTTTTCTGCAAGCTGACATAGCAGCAGCTTGCTTGATACAATTGTTTTTATCCTTTGCATCTGAAGTCTAAAAGTGCATGTGTACACAGTTTGCGCAGCAGTTCTATTAAGATGCTTTATTACTTTGGCTCATTGGTGAGCTAAGCCTACGTTTAGCCTTGGATTGCCTTCTCTGTCCCAATTATAGCTTCGGTTAATTGTTTCTAGGAGGGCAAGATGCCAAATAAAACATAAAGCAAGAAATAAATACAGAGCACTGAATATACTTACTATGTAAAGCCATGTGATGAGTATTGGCCGAACAGTTGGAAAGCTAGTCTTTTTCTGAATTACAGTAGACAGCAAGACAGAAAAATATTCTAACACTAGTAAATAAATATGTATTTCCTTTGTGGCGTGAGGTTCTTGCTATGATCTTCTTCCTTTACTGTCTCTGTAGACTGAGAAAAAATAGTCATGCGGCTGCCTTATCGCCTTTAGGCTTCGGGCAGCCAGCTATTTCAGATTTAAATAGAACAGCCCCATTCTTAACCCATGAATCTCAGGCACTCCTTTTCAAGCTTGAGGTATTCCAGCCTCACAGCTGTACAGCACGTACTTCTCTATTCAGACTGTGAAGCTCTTCTGATCTACGCATCCTTGACTCTTAACCTACTTAGTATTTATTATGCTGCCTGCTGAAATTTACTGTGCACCACTATTGGTGCTGCCTGTGGCCAGTGCCAATGGTGGTAGCCTGCCTCCCTGGTTTTGGTGGCTGGGTGAGGTGTTTGAGTTTTCTGTTGTTCTCTAACATTCTTGAACCATATTGTAGAGACGTGATGGGATGGTTAAGTGTGGAAAAGAAGGCATTTCAGGGTGGGAGATGGCCCCTTATCCTGGAAAGAAATTGGGGAAATGGGATGTCTCTGGTCAGTCCAAAGCTAGAGAATAACCAGTCTCATGTTGCTGCAGGCTGCCCCAGGCATTTGAACAGGTGCAAAAGGTGACTGGCTGGGCTGAAACAGAACGCACGTGGTGGGTGCTCGGGGCCAGGATTAAAGAAGGGAATGATTTTGCTTGACAAGATCTTAGTCCTGACTCTTCTGAAATCGTCTGACTAGACATAGGAAATGAAGATTTTGTTTGGAAATGCAGCCTTAGGGGTGCTATGTCATACTGGTGCCGGTCTGAGAGGTGGAGTCCAAGTTCTCAGTCCCCAGGTCTTGTAAGAAAAATGCATATTCTGGCACTTGGATTCTAGCTCAGGTGCTTTCACAGACCGCATGTTGGAAGCTAGCAGTATCTCTTAATAAGCTGTGGTGCTTTCTCACTTCTGCTTGTAGCTTCTAACCCCTTTCTTCTGGATTTCCTCTTCTGCAGAGCCAGACTATGAGGTGTTTCTGAATGCCTCTCAAACACCCAAGTTTTCAGATGACCCCACAGAGCTCAACTGCAGGATCACAAATGCACAGGACACTGAAGCAAACATCCGCTTCACAGTTTCCTGGTACTACAGGCAGCACCTGCCCAGTGATGATGTGGTGACAGAAGAACTCCTGGCCACAATGGATGCAGACTGGACTCTGCTGCTTGGGGACAGGAGCAGAGAGCGGACTCAGAATGGGGAAATAATCTTCTCTAAAAGGGCTGTTGACACCTTCAGTTTACGAATCCAGTGGACTTCAGAAAGTGACAGAGGAGATTATTTCTGTGTCATCTCTGCGTGGGCTAGGCACCGCAACAACAGCTGGGTAAAGAGCAAAGAAGTGACTTCTGCATCTGTCAGCATTTTCTGGGCTACACAAGGTAGGAACCTTGGACCTGTTTGCTGAAAGACCCGGATAGCTGAGATAGTTTTCTCTTGAGTAGACCTGTCAGCCAGAAGGCCTGCTAATGGGCTTTGGAAATGTGGTTCTGTACTATGAAGAGGGAAAACCACTGTTAGCTTCTGTAAAGGCCTCTTATTTGTGGAGGAAAGTAACTACTTAGCAGCACTTACCAGTTTTACGCAACAGCTTGGAGTGGAAGTGCAAAGCAGAGATACATCAATCAAGCTGCGCTGAGAATTCCAGGAGCTGGGCTGTCATTTTGGCAGGGGTGGCATCCAGTAGTGATGGTGGTTTCATTGCCCCGTTTCATGATTTGGAGTGTTTCGGTCTCCCTCAGATGCATCTTGCTGCTAGCGACAGGGTTGTCTTGAGGTGAAAAAAGGAGTGTCCCTCACTTTGTCTTCTCTGTCTCTCAGTTTGAGAGCTTTTTTTTGTCTTCTTCTACAAGCCCATGTTTAGAAGGCACTTCTGAGGAAGTTCACAGGCATAGCAGTGTCAGAGTATCAAAAACTAAGTTTGTGGCAAAGTCATTCAGTGGTTTGCTTGGATCTGGGCCTTTTCTAGGCAGACGTGAATTAGCTCTGGTCAGTATTTAAACTGACTCTGGAAGGATTTCTTAGAAGCTAAATAGAGTTACCTGAATCACTTAACACTGGTTTAAAATGGATGTATGTATCCTGGATGTCCTGTAGAGTGATACTGTTTTGGCTTAGGTGTGAGGTCATGCAAGAGGGTGTGTGTTGGATAGGGAGAGAAGGAATAGGATAACCTAGGATGTAACATCTTTGGCAAAAAAACTGCGCTTAGCTAAGCTGCATTTATCCTGATAGATTTGTTTAACAGTCTAGTTCAGGCAGCCACAGGCAGAGAACTATATTTCAGAGACAAGTAGTTTGAAATCAGTTTAAAGTTGTTTTGGGATAATCCTTAAAGAGCAAATTGCAGAGCTTTTGCTGTGATTCTGCTTCAGTGGAAAGAGAAATGGTAGGCTGCTTGCTCAGTACTCCCTTCCTCCCCAGACCAAGCACAGTCCATGAAAAGGTCATTTTTTTTCCACTGAAGCTGGATTCTCCATCAGGAATGAGATCTCTCATTAATGCTGAATTCTGGTCACAATTAGTTCAGTTGTTATGCCACAACACGGAGTGTGTCTACGTGCATGCATGCGTAATGGATCATTGCCTTCGGAGCAGCTAGAGAGACCAGCTGGAGTTGAAAAGTCTCAGCTTGTGTTGACATTTCTGAGGGAAAGCAAACTCTGACAGGTGTGAACATTCCCTTGTTTCTGGTTTTATTCCAGAAACTCTGCTAATTTTGCAACACAAATGTAAATGTTATAGTCCCCATGCTGAAAAGTATGTTTGTTGGTGAAACTTGGAGTTGGGGAATTTACAATGTGAAAGTGAGCTCTCCTACAAACACCATCTCCTGAAAAAGCATGTTATATGTATATAAGGAGAAGGGGGCAATACATAGGTTTGATTTCCCCTTCTTGCCTTCCACCCGTCATGCAACGCACCCTCACCCTCTTTCAGCAGTCTAGCCCCAGATGCCTTTCTCTGCGTGCCCTGTCCCCTGACATATCCTATTCATGTGAACCCAGTGCTGTAGCTAGCAACTGTGAAGGAGTTAATCTGCTGCTGCCTCTGCTCTGACTGTTGTTTTGACAAGTATCTCTGGTGATTTGAGTCCCTAACTGCTCCCAGTGCTTATGAAAGTGAGCAGCCAGGCTCCCACATGTTTGCTTAAGTAGACAACAGAAATTTGCCTCTTCCTGGGATAGCTTGTGCCTGCTTAGACACTTTTCTTCCAACTATTTCATTATATGCATCATCTGAGTTAACTTTAGGGTGGTGCTCGGGGCAGGTAGGACTTTGAAGAAATCCCAGTTTGGAAAAGGTTGTTCTGAGTTTTTGAGAAAGGAGAAATGGCTTTATGTTGCGTCTATGGGTCAGTCAGCAGAGGGCTGGCTGTTCAGGATAAGGAAGCCTTTGCTTGAAATGTAAACACCATGTGAAGATGTTGAAGTCCTTTGTGTGTGCATTGTATAATAAGTTGTGTGTTTGCCCATTTCAACTTGAGGGGGTTTTATATTTTTCTGTTGGGACAAATAATGCTCACGGGTCTTTCTGCTTACTTAGCTTTGCAGATGCGGCCAATGGTTATCATAGATCACCGTTCTTTCTGACATGGTCTGCCTGATTTACTTCTTCCCCTCTTTCTTCTACCCTCTTCCCTGCCAAGGTGACAAAGCAAACACCTTTATCTCACCTCAAAAATGAAAAGCATTAATTATATTATTTTTTGCTTATTTAGAGTACAAATTCCAGTCCGTAAAAAGGGGTGAAGGAATGGAGGCAAACTTTTTTGACAGGCTCTGTAGATGATTTTTCAACCCAGAAAAAAGTGTGATAGTTTAAGAGATAATTTTATTTATTAATTAGAGTGTGCGTACTGCCTGTATTTAAAACACAGCTGCTGTCTGCAGTGGAATGTAGAATTGGTGCTTGTTTCCTAAACTAGTGTTGTCAACTCTGGATCTGCACGGAGTTCTTTGCAAAAGAGAATGTTATCTTTTAATTGAAATTCCAAATCCCAAAGGTACCATTATTTGAGGTTCTGTTAATACTTCTGTCTTTAATTTACAAAATTATTGTATTTAACATAGTGTTATGTGTCCTAAAAGATTGCTCAGGCCCTCCCATCACGTTTAAATGGGAGCAAGGACATCTTAATCTTTCAGAGAGTCCTGCAAATAGAGAAGAGGTGATATTTCTGCCACCCACTTGTCTTTACCATTGCCAGTGTATAACAGACACTGCATAGTACAGACATGGAGGTCCTCTTGAGCAAAGAAATTCCTGTACCCATGGCACCAAGCTGCCAAGCGTACGTGCCAGTTTGGCTGTAGGAACAAGAAGGTGCATTAAATTAGGTGTACAGGCCCCAGTCAAGGGTGGCTGGGCTCCTTCCTCATGCTCATGGCTGCGTGAGGGTGAAGTATTCATGCTCTTTGCTTGGCTGGGGAGCAGACCAGTGATGGTGGTCTTGGTTCTGTGTGTGTGTGGAGAGCCGTTGCGTTGCATATACATGTTCAGACTGTAGTGTGGGCTGTAGTGTGCCTGCTGTATTTTCAGAGCTCTTGGTATCAGAGCTGCTGGGGCTACAATTGTACCTCAGGGTGTTGTGTAGTCTCATTCTATGAAGGCAAAGCTGTCACTACCTTAATGCCTGTTGCATTCCCTGTACTTGCAATCTAGCTAGTGCACTTGGGGATGAAGAAGCCTTTATGAATATTGAGATGACGTTATGTGAGACTGCTGAGGAGATGTTAGGCTCTGAGGTTACTGTTAGCCGCAGCCATTGTGCTGCTTCTCTGACGGAAGTTGGTGGAGTGCAGAGAAGGTGTCTGCTGTCTCCTGTCCTTGTAGCTGTTAGGCTTCTCTAGCAGTTTGACTGGCTTACATTAGGTGAAAACTCTTTTTGGTCACTACTGAGGAAGTACTCTTGAATCTGAGCACACACTTTGTGGCAGAGAGCAAGAGAATTATTGTGTGGCTTAACCACCTGGAGTGGCCAGTGTTGGAAGGCAGAAGCATGCACTGCCAGGCTCCATAGTACAGTTTATTACTCAAAGTTTGTCTGAATCATTTGGCTAGGATTTGTCTGCTAGCCCTCTGTCTTGGAGTAGTGCCCAAACTGGTTATAAGCTTTGGGTATGGTTTACTTAGGATCTCTTCCCCTACTGCTTTCCAACATAAACTCTGCTGATTGCAGCCTCCTGTATATGACTGACCAGGATGTGTTTTATCGTACTTCTCATTCATGGAGCTTTCAAGAAGGAGGTGAGGCTCTTGCAGGGGATTGTAGGGGCATGTGTGGAGAGGCAAGCATGCAGGGTAGTAGTCAAGATGCTACTCCTTAGCAATTCTTGGAAGATTAGATCTTAGGATGCAGTTCTTGGAAGAAAATGACCTCTCTGGCCCATCTTATGCTACGAGATCTGATAAGTAGATTCTGTTAAGATAGGAAACATGAAGAAACTTTCTTTTCCCACCTAACTTTTCTTGCAGATTTACTGTTATTTCTAACCTAAGTGCCAAAGCTCTGGTTTCTCCTCTTTCCCATAATGTGCACTGTTACATGCAGAGGCAACTACGTGCTTTTCTAGGTGGGGGTGATGGAGTGCTGATTACGTTTCATCTGCTGCTACTGAAGGAGAACAATTTTGGCACAGAACCATACTGTTAAGAATGGTGATCCAGGCTTTCTAGCTGATAGGGATTGGGGCTTCTTTGTTTGTCTTACTTCACTATATACACATGTTTCTAATATTATTGCAGATCAAGAAATGTTCCTTTGATCTTTTTTGACTTTCTTGCCACAAGAAACATTCAGCACCTGTATGTGCTGTTTTTCTGTGTGTGTCTCTATTCTGGTCTGCATTTCTTATGGTCTTGCATAAGAGGATGTTCCTCTGCCTTCTGTATTCATCCAAAAAAAGGAAATTTTGCTTTTTAAAAGGTAGAAAAATCCTTTGAAAGGACTTTAATAAGAATATATCTCCCTGTTCTCTGTTCAGCATCCTAATTTCTAGCGTTTTTGAATTCTACCACTGTTCTCCAGCTGTATGTCTGGGCCTCAGATGTTCTTTTCCACAAACTCTGCAGGCGGCATTTCTGCTGCTGTCCCATGCTACCACCACTACTTTCTCCTGCTCTTTAGTAAAAATAATTGGTGAAAGCAGCATTTTCTGTTGCCCTTAAATGGACAGTCAAGAAAGGATGTCTAGGAACAAAGTCTGGTCCATCCTTACTGGGGACAAGGCACTCCCTTCTGTACTGCTGCCTTACCTGTGGCTTGGGGAATAGTTGAAGTAATGCATTCGGAGCCCAGATAGTAGGGAGAGTTGTCTCTTTTCAGCTACATCTGTACTGCTATGATCATGTGAAGGTATTTGTCTTAAGTACATGAATGAGAACCAAATGCACGATTTCTTTTTTGGTGTCTAGGACCCAGCGCTCTGACATGAAAATCAACAGCACAAAGACTGTTTGCATCAGGAGGGGTTTTTGCTCAGAGCCTCCTCTAGAGGTAAAGCAGCAAAATGTGGCAGAGAAGTACAGCTAGCTGTTCGTGCTTTTGCCTTTGGGGCAAAAATATAATTGTCTACTAGATTCCTAAAATATGTGGTAAGCTAGTCTGTGCTGGGCTCCTAAATGCCGCAACCTTAAGAAGAGGGTGACATCAGAATCTCATGGACACAGAATGAGGAAAAAATGGATTTGAAGCTAGAATCAGATGCATGATGAGTTCTCAATCAGGGGAGCGGAGGATGACTCTGTGTGCAACTTCAGTTGTGATTGTACCCTGAGTGCCTGAATGTGTAACTCTTGTATTCCCACTTGCTTAGTGGGTGAAAGTGTGTGTGTTGGGGTGGTGGTGTGGAGCATTAAGTAATTCTATGCTCAGCTAGACCACTAGAAAAGGCTTAGCCTTCCCCACTCCTGCTGTTCCTTTATATAGCTTTGTACTGTGATCTGCTTTATACTGTACTGATATAAAGTTGTCATACGGGGTTTCTCATCTTGTGGGCTGTGTTTTCTCATTGTGAAAACTGCTGCTTGAAGGCAAAACACTGCAAAATGTAATCTTGACAAGTATCTTGTTGCTCTTGTGGGGAGGGCATAAATATTACTGCATTTAGTTCAGTTTTGGGGAATGTGTAACAATCTCACCATTGCTTATTTCTCTTTTCCTATGAAGTTTCACCTTGTATAAATGTGATATAGGGTTTTTTTTAAATGTGTCTACGCCCATTTTTTTTAATAAGGGGGTAAAAGAGAATATCTTGCAGCAAAATAAGTCCAGAAAGTTGGACTGGTGGAATTCTTGCAATACTGCTACTTTGGGAAGTAGCTGTAAGCTGTGTATTTTGCCCCAGCACCCTTTCCTCTCTTTATCATAGTGCCAGGAAACTAGCAACTCCCTTTCCTTTTATCTGGTTCTGATTTCAGTCACTCCTCATTTTCTCAATTTCTTATTGTGATCTTAGGTTTTTTTTGTGTCTTGGGGCTGTGCTTCTAGATGTATAATTTTTCCCCAAACCCTGTAATTAAGGGATTATTGGGACTGAGGAGTGGGCAGACTTGGATAATGCTGAAGAAAGGAAACTGAACAGTAAGTGTTGCTGGCGTTCTGCATGCCAGATGGGCTGTTAGGAAATGTCAAGGCTTCTGGTAGACTAGTACTCAGGTGAATGCATGAGGAGCAAGGGAAAAGAACACTTATGGATGCAGAAGTATACCGAACTCTTCCAACACAGACATGTTTGTACGGGTGTGCTGGGGATGGAGACTTCTCCCATTACTGCCAACTTTTTTGTCATGAAATTTCAGCTAATCTTGGGAGTTCAGCTGAACATGTCTGGATTGCTGTTCAAGTGGATTTTCAAGGGAAATAAAGAAGCTACACTAAGTGCTGCTGATTCAGTTAGTGGCAGCTTTTGTCAGTAGTGATGAGTACTTCAGCAGTGTCCTTGTATCCTGTCACTGAGGGTGCTCTTCCGTATCCAATGTAAAACTGGGACTCTTGAGTCTCGTCTGACTAATATCTTTACTCCTGAATAAAAAATCCTGGAGGTCCTGTCATGCCATGACCTGTGTATTGCATTATCTGTTCAGTGTCTTGTGTTGATTTGAATCCTTGCATCTTGACCTAAACTGTTGTGTGCTGTTGAGTAGCATTCTGGGATGTCCATATGTGTTGATAAATGTGCTGGGATTTGTCTCTCCAGAAAAAGTACTTTGCTTATTTGTAATCTTCTAGATTGAAAGGTGCTGCAGAAATATCTGCATCTACTTATTAACCCCTGTCTTGCTGCTTATTTCCTTCCCTCTTCAGATTACACGCTTACAGTGGAGGCGGTGAAATTGAAGCCATTCTTTGTAGCAGGCCACACCTTTGAGATGACATGCAAAGTGTCTTCAAAAAACATCAAGACGCCACGCTATTCTGTCCTAATTACAGCTGAGAAGCCACTAACAGATCAGTCAAATCCCAATGGAACCACTCGCATAATCTCCTTGAACCAGGATTCAGTAGTGCGACTGGAAGACTGGACGGACCAGACTCGTGTGGATGGCGTGGTTCTGGAGAAGGTCCAGGAGAATGAGTTCCGCTACAGGATGTATCAGACCCAGATTTCTGATGCTGGGCTGTATCGCTGTGTGGTGACTGCCTGGTCTCCAGGTGGTGGTGGCATGTGGCGTGAAGCAGTGAACGGCTTATCCAACCCTATCCAGATAGACTTCCAGACATCAGGTTGGTATAGAATCTGGCAGCTGTGTGTCTAGGCCAGAAAGGGAGAGAGTTCTTTGATGCTCTCCCTGTGGTTTCCCTGCCTCTAGGAAACACCTGTTCTTTGGAACGTGGAAGGGGTCTCCAAATGGTATGATGGTTGAGAGTTTTGTCTCATTTGGTGGTACTTGTGTCCTTTGTGCTTTTGATTACAGAAAGACGTTTAATGAATTGGCTGGAATCATAACCTCTGTGTTTTTCTTTACTAATGCAGCTTTTATGGTCCTGCAGGCTCAGAGCTGGTCCTCAGTATAGAATAACTGCTGCCACATTTGCCAGCTTTATCACTAGATTGCTGTTAGGTAGTGGCTGCTCTGGAAGAACATTAATATAAACTAGATTTCTGTTCCAAAACAGACCCGATTAGCATAGCATTAAATTGCCTGAGCACACCTTTCTGTTAATGTAATTGCAG
The DNA here is from genome assembly GCF_949628215.1 of Phalacrocorax aristotelis. Classification (NCBI taxonomy): domain Eukaryota; kingdom Metazoa; phylum Chordata; class Aves; order Suliformes; family Phalacrocoracidae; genus Phalacrocorax; species Phalacrocorax aristotelis. Next base: position 117,267,714 of record NC_134276.1, on the reverse strand, counting down.
AAAATGGTCAGGTCAAGGTAATGGTAACATTTCAGCCATCTCAGCAAGTGTATCCTGCCACTGGAAGACCTGTTGTGGTTTAATCCGGCAGGGTTTAAACCACACAGCTGCTTGCTCACTGCCCCCCTCGAAGTGAGGTGGAGGAGAGAACGAGAAGGGCAAAAGTAAGAAAACTTGTGGATTGAGATAAGAACAGTTTAATAATTAAAATAAATTAATAATAAAAATAATAATAAATTGTAATGAAAAGGAAAATAATGAGAGAGAGAGAGAAATGGAACCCAGGGAAAAAAAAAATCAAGTGATGCAGCTGCTTACCACCCACTGACTGATGCCCAGCCAGTCCCCAAGCAGCAATCACTACCCCCTGGCCAACTCTCCCTCCTCCCCCCAGTTTATGTACTGAGCATGACGTCATATGGTATGGAGTATCCCTTTGGCCAGTTGGGGTCAGCTGTGCCGCCTCCCTTCCTGGCTTCTTGTGCACCCAGCAGAGCATGGGAAGCTGAAAAGTCCTTGACTAGTATAAACACTACTTAGCAACAAATAAAGCATCAGTGTGTTATCAACATTATTCTCATTCTAAATCCAAACCACAGCACCGTACCAGCTACTGGGAGGAAAATTAACTCCATCCCAGACAAAACCAGGACAAGACCTTAAAGGCCCCTTGTGGCTGGAATACAAAGCTCCACAAATTGGGAGGGATTTCAGTATCAGAAGTGCATCCTGTTCCTCGCATCCTTGCTGAATCCCTCACCTTCAGCTGTAACATAGTCTGCCTGTTGAGATTTTTCTAGAGAAGCCTGCCTGTCCTGGTATGTTGTTGGGGGGAGGGCGGGGGCAGGGTTGGTTTGGATCATTAGAGGTGTATGTTAACCCTGACTTTCTATCACATGTTGCATGGCTGGGAAGTACTGCAGAGTTGTTTTTATAATGGTGGTGCACTTGAGTGAGTGGCTAATCTCATGATTTGATAAACCAAGCTGGTGACTTCTTGAGCAGTTTTGAAGAGCTGTCGGTGTAGCCCGAAGGTGCAATGCTGTGTTGGAGCTCTCTAGTTAGCTGCTTTATCTCAAATCTTCTGCACTCCCCCATTCCTATTTGCAGGCACAGGTTGGGAGAAGGTGTCTCCTCACATCCCTTGTTCTTCATGTGAGTTATTCATGTGAGATAATAGTGGGGCTGTAGGGTTTTTAGAAGATGTGTCTATGACTAGGCAAGAGCAGCCTGACTTCTGGCTGCATCTGTAACTAAGGTAATTGTTTTCTACAAGGTGATTTCTAAGAACTGAACTTCCTTATACTAGACACACTGGAGAAGGGACAAGGGCTGAGCGTAGAGGGACAGCCTAGCAATGAAGACACCACTTTCTAAGAAGCTTTGAAATGTAGCATCCAGATACAAACCCTAATGAAGATGCAGCCTGACCTAAGCTGGCCAGAGAGAGGACATTGACTCAGCTCAATGCTTCTCTCAGTCCTAGGTAATTTATGGTTGGTTTTTTGTTTAGTTTTATGGTAAGTCACTGTTCTGAAAGTAATCTTAGTTGCCTGTGTTCCCAATGCCTCTTAGAGCAGCATTGTCACAGTTGAATATTGCTGTAGATTAGTTGTCTTCTCAAGGTGGCTTAATGGGCTACGGTTTTAGCCTTATTACTCTTGATATCTGGATCAGACACAGTGGGAGAGCAGCATTTGCAAGGGGGTGATGCAAGAAACTAGCAAGAATGAAATCTGTCCCAACCCCCTCCCCTCCTAAGCTCTTATGTGGAGGCTTTCCTGCACAAAAGTGGTGGTTGGTGACTCTCCCAACATTGCTTGCATTATGTCACTTTGAACTCCCATCCAGAAAGTTTGGCAGTATGCTATTAATATCCATGGTTCAGAGGGAAACCTGTGAGGTATGCAAGGGAGGAAAGTGTGCATGTTGCAGTCTTGACTTTTTTGCTGTCACTCTCTATTCCCAGCCTCTTCATGCAGATAGGATTTCTGGAGCATCGAGTGAAGAAAGAGAGCACTGGGAATGTGTGAATTCCAGTAGCAAGGCTGGAGCAGGGGGAGGGATGGTCCTGAAGCCCTGTCAGCCTTTCAGTCTTTACAAAAGAATGAAGAGAGAAATGAGATCCCAGGCAGAATTTACTGGAGAGCTATTTCCCAAAATAATCTTGGCATGTAGCAAAATCTGGCTCGAAATACCTCCCTTTCTTCAATTGGTGGATGAACTTTGTGTCCTTCAGTTGTTACTGGTATGTCCTCTCTGGGCATGAGGAGGACAGGTGATGAGCACAGTTAGAATGACCTAACTGGCATTATTATTTGGAAAATTGTTTAGAATCAGGTATACGAGACAGATGATGTTTTGTGGGTGTGTTACTTTGGTTTTGTTTGCTGAGGTGTACTGTCTTTGATGCAAACTGTGACTGAGTCAGGGAGTTAGAGGTAAATGGCAAAGTTGTGGAGCAGCTATAAAAGCACAGCTCGGATATCACGGCCTTGTCTCGCATCCTGTGCTACAGGCAGCTGTCAAATTTGTTCTTCAGAGAAAGAAGCTGGTGCCAGATCTTTCCCTAATGGGAGTGGTGAAAGGCAGAACTGCTGTGGTAGCTAGTGGTTTCTAGGGAGAATGACAGGCTCCCCAAAATTGGAGGGAAGATACTCACAGGAAAGGGTCAGAAAAAGCAGAAGGGCATGCAGCTCTCTAGGTAACTGGAGCTGGAGGGCACTACTCTGCTAAATCCTGAGTTAAATGGGTGATGAGTAGTTTAAGAGTGTGCTTGTCCCTAATAGTGCAATTGACACGTTAACAGTTTTCCTGACTTTTTGGGGTTCTCAAAGTAGAACAGAAAGGCATTTTAACTGTGACTGTTGCAGGCAGGGATGTAAGAAGGCAGTGCAACTTTGAAAAATAGAAGGTATTCCTGTCTCCATCTTACTTTGAAGGCTTGGACTCTGACAGCATTTTTCAGCTTGCACTGGGATGGATGAAGCAGGGAGGTGATCAATACAGAAGCAGCTTTTTCAGCAGGAGGAAGCCCTTAAAGGGTTTGACATGAAGCTTTTAGTCACAGGAGGAATTTCTTTCTTGGTGGTTTTTATTGATTCCTTTTTGATAGGGTGTGGGGAAGCTTGCTAGGATTGGAAATCCTTTCTTCCAATTTGACTCCTTCCCAGATCTCTGAGTTGAGTGATGTTTCAAGGAGAGGTTTTTAGTGTGCACATGCACTGTGCAATGTGATCTATCTGAACAGCACAAGGCCTGGAAGCTTTTTATATATGAGCTGGGGACTGTGCACATGAAACTTCAGTGTTTCCTGCCACAATAGGCTTGAAATGTGGCAGTGCTCTGAAATGTTTTTCCATGAACATCTGTGGAAAATGTCTTGCTCAGATTCTTTCCATTCAAGGCAGAACTTGCTGGCTGCAAGCAGAGACCTCCTCACTTCTTTTCTCCACTTGCTGTTGCAGAGGGACATATTTATTCCATTTGGTTAATGACCTGAAATGTTAATGTAAAGGCATTTGTTTTAAACTTCCTGAACTAAAAAATGAAATGTGGATTTTGTCCACTGAGTTATATAAACTGGAAGTTGAGGGGTGGGGGTGGTGAGGAGGAGCCTAGTAGGTCATTAGTTTTCAAATATTCCATCAATGGCAGATTGTTCTCTGCAGGATCCTTTGGACTGGCTTTATGAATAACATGGAACACTAGATTAATTTCATAAAATGAATGCCTGCTGTATGTCCAGTAGCTGTAAGCAAACTAAGCTTATCTGGGGGCAAGGGGAGGCTGTCCCATATGAAGACTTCAATATTCTTCAGTGCTTCTTTTTAGTTTTCCCAGTCTAGAACAGAAGTTCTGCCATCTCTTTTTCAAAGGTTGCCCAGCAGTGCGAGGGACAAGAACAGCTAGCTGACAGTGCTTGTCTTGAAATTTTCTATTAATTTCATTGCATCATTTCTGCTGAAACTCAAATGCATCCCCTCTCCTCCTGAGCTATTGGATGATGTATGTACACAGCCTGCCTTTCAGCCTGGAACTCACCTGTCTTCTGTTCCTTGCTGTTTTGAAGCCAGTGTATCAAGACGGCTTCTAGTATGTCTTGTGATCCTACCCACCCAGTCTGAAATCTCTCACTTACCTTCTGGTAACCTGGAGGTGTTGCTCCAGCGGCAATGCCTTTGCACTGCAAGGGCTGAGCAGTGGATGAGAGAGGCTATCTTTTTTTACTGCTCCCCTTTGCCCACAACCTTAGCTGAGCTGGCCAGCAAAGGTGAGAGTCAAATAGCGGGGAACTTGCTTGAGGTCAGAGTGCTTATCTGATGCAGATCTGTGTACTGGTATCTGGTTCCAATGACTCCAGCTGTTTTGTTTTGTTTTTTAATGCTGAGGCACCTGGTCTGTGTGAAATCCACCTGGTTTATCCTGGCATCATAAATTCTTCTTTGGCATTTGTCCTTTAATTTTTTATCCTTTTTACACTGAACCTGGCAATCCAGGTTAGTGTTTAGAGTGTCTGCCTACTATACACTCACAGGGCTTTCCACAGAAGTGACTTATTTTCCTTTCCCCATAGGGGAGCAGGGAGGACACTTTTAATCTTGTATTGAGAAGTATGTTATGTGGGAGAACCATTTAGAGCTTGGCTGTGCTCTGAGCTGGCTTCCCCCTGTGCCATTCAGCAGAGGGCAGAAAGCTCTGAGAGGCAAAAATAAGAGAACTTTAAGGGAAGCGTCTCGATGAAATCTTCAACTCTGGATTACATCTGCATGCAAGCTCATTACACAGCAATGTATTATCATTCACTTTGGAAGAAGCTGAGATAAACCGAGAGCTGCTGAAATATGAGCTGAGTATTGATGTTGAACTTGCAGTTAAAATTAAATGATGCCCTGCAATGACCCTGAGAGATACTCAGTTTCAAGAAAGGAGAATAGAAGGATTCTTAAAGGAAAGAAACCTTAATCATGGAAATGAATGAAGAGCAATACAGCAGAAACTCTTTGGCAAGAAAAGCTGGTATTTTCTAGCCACTGTTAATGGGCAGGAACGTGCTTTGTCATTGTGTGCCTTTGTGGCTGTGTGCATTAATTTGTAGCTGGAAGTAGAAACCGCAGACTAAGCTACTGGGGGCTTCTTCCAGTAACAGCTATTATGATGCTTGGGGTAAAGCTTGTTGGAACAGCTCCATGAAGAAGCAAGGAGAGGGCAGGGGGCTGGAATAGTGTGGGTGAAGGAGCTCATTATGTGGAGAAAGGCAGGTCATGGGATTCTCAGTTCGAGTAAACGATTTGGTGCCAGGGCAGACATGAGTAATATTTTGGAAGGCAGAGAACTTGTGGGTTGCATCAGGTTTTTTTTTTTCCCCCATTGTGGTCTGTGGTGCTGGCTGATTGCAAGTAGGGAAGCTGCATGCAGTGATTGCGGCCTCCCTGCTGCGTAATGGACTGGGCACAGGCTTCTTGGGTGGATCAGCCTGCTCTGGATCTCTGTTGTCAGTCAGGTTACTTGGCCTTTCTCTGCTCTACTTTACGTGTCTGGAAAATAAAGGTAACTCATGTCTGTGGGGAGACTCTACCTTATTTTTGCAGAGAAGTACTGACTAAAATAATGTAGAGAAGGCCAAAATGTCACCTAGGACCTAGGTAATTAGGATCTCTTCTGTTGTAAATCTAGATGTTAACTGGCTTTTGATTAATCTCCCTCATTTTCCTCTTTTTGCTGCAGATGTAAGGTGTTTGGATTACTGAGCAGGGAAGGAAAGCAGGGAGAATGGGGTGACATCAGGTAGATAGGGCTCAGGATTTTTTATTTTTCTCCAGTATGTAAATCTTTAAGCTGAGTTAGATTAACTCAAACTTGAATTCCTCCTTTTAACCCTGCAGCCTTTTCAATGTGAATCTATCTGATTGAGCACAAAGTAATAAACCAAATTTGGTGCAGCTTATAAACACTTTTTCCTTTAATTTACATATATGGAGGGATTTGCAGTGCACTTTCTGGCTGAAAACTGTATCACTCTAGGACTTGTATCCTGGAGTTTTCCTTCCTGAGTTGTGTGAAATCAACAGTTTGAGCAATGAGATCTGCCATAAAAGGGGACATTCGGAAGAAATCACTCCAAACAGGTCCTGATCCTGGAACCTGGTTTCTCTTTGTAGTAGTCAACTTCTAACCTCAGTTTCTTCCCCTTCTGTTTAAAATTATATAGTGTTTTTCAAGCATTCAGAAGTCAAGAAATGTTCAGAAAACTTTATTCCTATCTTTACTGCAGATGCTTTTTAATATGAAATTGTTACTACTTTATTAAAGAAAAGGACTTCTTTTGGGGGTTGTATCTAAGCTTACATATAGCCTTACTATATTGAGGAACAGATATTTTTGGCTTAGTTTAAGTCAAAGGTCTCAGCAGAAGATGGCAATTTAGGAGAAGGTTGATGCTTAGCCCCTAGAATTGGGGATGCTGGATTGTTTTGTATATCTGTGGTCTTTAGTTTCCAAATTAGCTGAGGGCATGACACTTATCTTCAAACCTGAATTTATTAATATCCAATTATTTCCCAGCTTTCGAACTCCTGAGCAGCTTTCCTACATTTAAATTTGCTTTGCTCTTGATGAGCTTTACAGGTCATGCTTGATCTGTCAGCCTGCGTTTCAAACTAAATTCTGTTTTGTTCATTCTCCCTAGTGACCAGTAGGTGCCAATAATGGTATTTCAAACTGTTAAATACAAGTGGCATGGTGAGCAAAGCTACATCATCTGTTACCTGTTGAGTTCCATTTTTCTTAGTGTTAATGCAGCATAAACTCAGATCTCATTGAAAAAGAGTTTGTGTCACCTCCACAACCTCTCCTGTGATGCTGCAAGTGCTTGAGCACTGTGATGCTGAGAACCTGGTAGTCGGTATCATCAGTGTCAACTGGGAGTTGCCTGTTACTTTACAGATGCGTGTTGCCTGCATCTGTAAGCTTGGGTTGAGGGGTTTATTGTTTTTTTTTGTCTTGGAGGGCAAGAACTTAAGAAAAGCACTTGGGTTTTATGTGCCAAGCCCTGCTTGGTGGAGTCTAGATCCAGGCCCTTATGAATACTGTGGTGTGACGGCTACTATGGCAGAAAAAACCCCAACAGGATCCACACCTTGCAGATGGTTTTTGTGGCACATTTGTGACCTTTTGGGAGGTCCTCAGGAGTCTTGAAAATGTGTCTGGAAGCATCCTGTGTTTGATCTGGTGCTGTTTTTTGAGCCAGGTGCTTTTCTTGAGCCTGCCGTAAAGCAGATGTCCAGTTACATAAGGTGATGGTTTTGCTTATAACCCACTAACAAACACTGGTTTGCTGCTGCTTTTGTTTGAGATTGGCATGCAGCTTGTTCCTGCTTCTCTTACCATGTTGCCAGACGGGTTCAGCTGAAGCCAGAGTAAATTGTTTAAGCTGGGGATGTAGATCAGGCAAGTTATAATCAAGTTAAAAGCATTGGTCAGTTCAGGGGTTTTAGATTAAAACCAAACAAAACCAAGACCAAAACCCTTCTATAGAGAGGGGCAGTGTGCAGAATACTTTTAACTGAGGTATTAAAGCCATGTCATCAGCTTCTGTGAATCTTTCCTAGGCTGTTTAGTGACTACAACTCTGACTCAAGTGTACCTTATGGTGGAGGGTAAGGGGATTAAATGGTCCTTGCGGTCCAGCTCAGGGCTAATGGGTCTCTGTTGAAAACAGCATCCTGCCTTTTCAGTTTCTTGGGGGCAGGGGGGAATCTATGAAGATGCTTTATTCTGTCCTTTCATGCCTGAGGGCAGCCTGAAGCCCAGGTCATGGGGCATGTGGGCAGAAGGCCTAAGAGACTTCCAAAGAAGAAAGATGCTTCTCCTAGGAAGTTGCAACTACACAGTTTTCAAGACTGAACTAAGAAGCTTTCACTGTAATGAAGCTTGCTTAGGTTTAAAAAAAAAAACCAAACAGACAAAACCTGAAATAAACAAAACCTTTTTTCCCTCTTCAGCTGGACACATAGCTCGCTGTTGAAGTCCAGTTCTTCTAACACAGGACAGTGATTTCTCCCTGGAGGTACAGATGGTAATTTGCAGATGTACACTAGCAGGGAAATAACCAAAGGGAAATAACTGTTTGTGGCTTACCAAGGGGAAGTATGATCATGAAACGACACAGCAGCTGCTGCCTAGCAGCCTTCTTACTCCCCAGGAAGCTTTAACTCTTCATGTGGGAGGCAGGGTAGAGATGTGCTTGGTGACCCAGAACTGAAGAGTATGTAGGGAGTGCTGTATTACCATGATACATGGCCTTTCCTGGCTGAGTAACCAAACAAACTTAGCTTTTACCCGTGTGACATTCAATGGTCAGGAATGCCTAGACTCCACTCTGCATTAGTGGTTTGTTGGCGTGCCAGGGTTTGAAGCCTGTGTCTGCTGAATGCTGTAGATGCCTGGACTTTCAACCTAGAAACAAGGCCTGAAAAGTCCTGTCTACATGTACCCTCCGTCTTTCCTTGTTTACCCTGCCAGGGCAAGGGTAAGGCAGCCCATCCTTAGCCTGACAAAGTTGCGATCATGCAGTTCATCTCCCTTGCTCAATCCCTGTCGGTATCTAGCTGGGACAGAGCCTGCTTGCTGGAGTAGAGCATGTCCCATATTCCTGGCATGATGTCATCTCACTCACTGCTGGGACTTTGGATAGACCATGAGCTATAGACAGTACCGGGATTACTGTGGTGCTGTTTTACCTTTGATCAGTGTAGCAGAGGGTATGTGCTGGGAATGCAGGGATATTCCTGGCAGATTTTGACAGTCTCTTTGTTTATGTTGCGGTGACAGTTCCCACACAGCTTGAGACTTTTCTCATTAAAGTTGGCTGGAGTGCCCTGATCTATGCTGCCTTTAGTCCCCTAGGACCTTGAACTTCCATCTGCACAACACTGAAGAAAATGATGGAAAATGTCTTATCTGAAAAAGAGCTATCAAATAGGCTGCAAGGGGAATATGGGTGGGGGTTGCGTGTGTAAATGTCAGGAAACAAATTGAGTTCACATAGAAAGAGTTTGGATAGAGTCTGAAGAAGCAATCAGATTAATCTTTCTCCATTTCCCCAGAAAAGGATCCCATCATAGAATCATTAAGGTTGGAAAAGATCTCTAAGATCATCAAGTCCAACCATCAATGCAAGACCACCATGCCTCCTAAACCATGTCCCAAAGCTCATGCTGAACTTAGGTTAGGGCTGCAGCATACTCATGAAGTTGCTACCTGAACAGCTGAACTTCAAAGCGTTCTTGGTCTCTTATTTCCTTAAATATGTTCTAGCATAAGCATGTAGGAGTCTCAGCTGGGAGTCCATGTGTAACCTCTATTGCATTTCTACCAGCCTTTTATCCTTGCTTGGCAGGGTCTGTTTTTAATAGAGAGGACTTCTAGTGTCAAAAAGGGTACAAACCTCTGGGATTATATGTCTACATACTGCCCTTGTGTACAAAGTACAACTGCTTCTGGGCAGAGAAGAGGGCTGTAAGAAAGTTATGGTATAACAAAAAGCACCACATTGTGCCCAGTGGAAATTGTGGGGGGACTTTTGGAAGCCACAGAAGTAATTATTGCGCTGTAATTGGAATTCATTTTAGTGTGCTGTGTAATCTATGCTGACCAAAACAAGTCAGGCCCTCGTCGTCTAGAATAGCTTCACCAGAATGACAGCTCTAGCTTCATGCCCCATCCAAGTTGCTTTCCAGAACCTCAGTTTGGAAGTGATGTGATAAGTCTGTGTAGTGTGTTATCAGCATAGCCTTCCACAGAAATCTGTTGGGAAGGTAAGGGACAAGTGGGTTGTCTTGAATGATTTCTTGAATGTATTCTGCCAAAAGCATTGTTTGCCACTGATCTTCAGTGGATTTGAAACTTACGGTTCCTGTATTAAACAGTAGCATGTAAGAGTGGAGGAGGGTGAATCTTCCAACAGCTTTTCTTTTCTCCCGAACTGCCTTTCTATGCTGCTTGTTGCTGTTGCTGTCCCAGATGTAGCTGAGCCAGGTAATGATAGGAGCTGATGGAGTCCAGGGAGGCTAAAAAGGGTTGTTACTTAATCTGAGTCCCAAGTTCCTTCTTGGGCTCCCTGGTCCCTTTCCCTAAAGCCATCCTGGAGGCCACCAGTAGCATCAGCTTTCCTCTTACTTATCTCCTTTGCCTTGTTTAATAGAGAAATGACTAAGGATATTTTGACACATTCTTCAGTTTCTGCCCTGTGAAATAGGGTACTAGCAATGTTGGCATATCTGAGGAATTGTGGGTTTGTTAATTTTGCATCAGAGACGTAGTTGTTGTAAAAATTTGGGGAAGTTTTGTTTTTTAACCTATGTACCTCAGATGTCAGACACCATGTTGTCATGGTGTCTTGAGCATTTCATAACACCCTAATGGTTTTCATCAATATCATCACCAGTGTGCAGCTGAAGGAGTTACTGTACCCTTGGGCTTTGAGACATCTCCTACAGAGTAAACTATCTGTGGCAGAGCCTGAAGGAAAACCCACAGAAAAGTGTTATCAGATGCACTTCCATTGTCTGTGTTTCAGTTCCATAGCAGAACCATCTGTATTGTTAAAATACTGGTTTGTTCCAACTTGAATTCCTATTGACAGCCTCAGCCAAAATGGTCCATGGATTAGCCTGAAGACCTGAACACTTGTGCTGTTAGAGGAGTCACCAGTGGAAGACTGGCTTCTTTTGTGCAGGACAGCAGAAGGCAGACTTGGACAGCAGCCTGTGTGTTGGGGGACAGGTCCGGCAGTTTGGGTGCTTTGTCTTAGTACAGAAATTAATCGTTAAAAAAGGATAACTATTTTGCAAAACTTTACATGATTGCTTATGCCTACTTCAGAGCTCTGTCTCCACAAACTAGCAGACAATACTTCAAAAGTATGCGAGAAAGGTTTTGGACACTGAAGAAAAGCCTGCCATGAATAATTGTGGTTATTCTTTTCTAGGTCCTGTGTTTAATGTCTCGGTGCATTCTGACAACCCAACAATTTACCAGGGTGAACTGGCAGATCTGCTGTGTATCATCACAACGGAAGGAATGACACTTGAGCCAGGTATTGTGGCACAATTATTTTACTCATAACTCATTTGCCTTCCCTGGGCAGAATAATACTGGCAGTTACAACCCTATGTCCTTTGAATGAGGCTGGAGAATTAAAAACTAGCACTGAAAATCCTATACAGCTAGATAAATCTAGTAGGAAAACATGTTTGTTTTCAACAACCCAACTTAAAACAAGTTTTTTTGTTTCACTTTCTAAGGGTAGGGGGGGGGAAAAAAAGTGTTCTTACTGCTAAACCCCACTGTGCTGTCTGTACCAACTGACCCCACTGCTGGCAATCTCAGCCTACAACCACTAGATGGGCCATGAAAACTATTCTTGTTTCCTTTAGTTGGAAAGGAAGACTATTGGCAAAATCTCTTAAGAGAAAATAGTCATCTGTAAACAAATCTTGAAGTCACCTGGTCAGTCAGCTTCATACTTCAGAGTGAATTTAAGGCTTAATGTAAATCTAAAAATCACAATAATTGACTAGTGCAGCCTAAATGTCAAAAATTGCTGTGAAAAGGATAGTGGGCACTTTAAGGGCAAATTTTTATGAAGAGCTGAAAAGTTCAGAGAATTGCTCAAAACCTAGCTATTTGCCAAGCATTGCCTGAGCTGCTTTTCATCAAAATGCTGTGAGAATAACTCTGGTTATTATATCAAAATTTGGGTTTAGAATGAGTTTACTTTTTTGAAGTAATTTTATACATATATGTGAATATAAAATGTATTTAAAATCTATAAATATGTGTGTAAATACAAATATATAAATGTATATACCTAAATATAAAGATGTCGTGATTCATATGAAACTTAAAAATCTATGCATAAGCCACCACAAAAGGTGTTGAGCAGAAAATATTACTTATAATGTAGTAGCTGATGAGATGAAGTACCAAGCTTAGTAAAGGCCCATCACATTGAAATTCCAAGATGTCTTTTCCGCACTAAATATGAGTGTGGCAGGGAAGCAATTTGCTAGATTACAGTTGTGTGCTGCCTGTGAAAAAATGATAGAAGTCTGTAGATTGTATTATTGAAATGCTTGGTAGCGAGGAAAAGCTGAGTAAACTTTATTGCTGTCAGAAGATTCATAGCATGGGGTATTGGACACAGTAAGCAGAGACGTATATCTGTACGTATACATCAGTCTGTCCTGCAGTTTCTGCTCAGCAGGAGGCCTCTTCCAAGTTGAGGTGTGCCCAAGCTCTTACCGGTATTGTTGCGAGGCAGTACCCAAAGCAGCTGGCTTCCTTTGCAAAGCCGTAATTGCTGGCAGGGAGCAGCTGCTGCTTCTGCTGGTGTTTGACAGCTAAAATAAGCTTGGGGTTGCCTTGGAAAGAGGCCTCAGCATACCTGACTCACTTAAAACTTGAAAAGAGGCCACTTAGTAACAGTGGGGCTCCCCTGTCAGTGCTCTGCTGCAGTTGGGTTCATGGAGGTTTTTTGTGTATTTGGTAGCTGGAGACTGTGAAGCACTGACAAGGATAATCAAAGGGATCGAAATATAAAGGTGTCATCTTTGAGGAGCTGCTCATCAGCACAATTAAGTTTTAACTGGGCAACTTCATAAAGGTTCATGGATGTCTGTTGAATTGATAGATCACGCATGCAGTTGGCAATTATGCTGTTTCCAGTGGCCCTGAGCAGCCAGTGCAGTGTTTTAAATGTCAGCGCTGTAATCTGTTCCATAGCTGGGTAATTTCATCTTGAACATGGTAGATTTCTGCCTCTGTGGATTTTTTGTTTGTTTTGATTCGTTTGGGTGGGTGGGTTTTTTTGGGGGGTTTGTGGCTTTTTTTTTTGTCTGCAATGGGGCAGATGAGGCACAGGCAACAGGTACGCCTAGAAAGGAGTAAAGTGTGGCTTTGCAGCAGGTTTTGAGAGAACCTTTCAGTCCATGCTCTGAGCCTCCAGTTGCTGAATGAGCGGGATTTGCAGCCTAACCAGCTATGCTGTGTGGAGAAACCCTATCTGGGCCTTTCATATGAGCCTGAGAAGCTTGTCCCTGTCCAGTCCTTGCTGGTCCTCTGGATAAGACCTGCAGAAAAGCTGCAGGGAACAGCTGGAATCTGTGCTACAGCTGTTGGGTATGCAGGCTTCCCCTGTCAGTCTGCCTTGTTGGCCTTGAGAGACGGAGGGGACAAGAGCCCTGGGGTAATGCAGCAGGTTAGGTGAAGAAGGGCCTTAAGGGCTCATATGATAACAAACAGATGTAGTCCCTCAGTACTAACCTTATTCCCCTGTGTCCCATCGCTGATGTGTCTCTATGCTGAATCAGTATCACAACTGATAACTGGAATGGAGAACTTGGGTTTTAAATGAGTGCCAAATGTTAGACAGACTGAAAGTAACAGGGCTGTGTCATCAGAATAGGGAAATGAAGCACGTTGTTAGAGAAAGACTACACCAGGTAATCGGATAAACAGGGCAAGAGTTGCCAGCATCTCCTAGAAGAAAACAGATGACAGCAGTGCAAATATGGTCTTTCCATTTGGGAACGTGATGAGAGAAGAGAGCAGAGCAATTACATTTGACTCTATTCTGAGGAGCATGATGGCTTTCAAAAGCCATCGACCCTTCTGGTGTCAGACTTGCAGGGCTGTGTTTTGGGCTGTCTCATAAGCAAAGGAAGATCAGGGAGTTTCATAGGATATCTTGTTAAATGCGCATCCAAAACGCTTTGAACGTACTTGATATGCCAGCCAGTTCTGCTCTTATACTTATAGGCACTGAGCTTTGCAAGCATGCACGTGGATTAGTATGTACGCTTACTGTAATAAGTTGAGGTGTTGGGTGCCACCTCTTCTCACTCTCTGTATGCACAATCAGAAAAATAAAGTACTTCCAAGGAGCTGAGAAAAATTAAATGACCAATGATGTTTGTCACTGCCCTTCTTTGTTACAGTTAGACCAGTCTTTTTTTTCTAGAAGCATTACTTATGGGTTGTACCCTTATGTGGTAGAGGCAATTCACAATACTCTGTGTGTGTTTGTGTGTACCCACCCTGTGGGAAATTTTCAAAAGGGTGGAAAAGGTTTTGGCGTGACTGCTGCATGCTTTAATCTCCTCTGCTTCTTTGAGACCTTGCTGAAATGGAGTGTGTGTTACTAAGCTCAGTACATGGGAGCAACTGCTCCATCTAAAAAAGTGCTCCTTTGGCTTGGCAGCTGTGGTTGGTGTTTTGAATTGATATGAGGGGAGTATATGTGTGTCGAGGGAATAGTAGTTCTTCTGTGCCCTGAAGATATAAAAGCTGCTTCTGATATTGCTGTTGAATACACATTTTCACAAATGATCTCTCTAGTCTTCCCAGAACACCCTTTCTTGGGCTATGTGCTTAGGGATTTAAAAGTATTACTTACTGTGCCTGAAAGGAGATGTTTTTTATCTGCTCCAGACAGACCCAGTGGGCACTCTGGAGGATTTAACAAAACCAGCTTGTTTACCTCTTGTATGGCTTGAAGTGGTTTGCTCAGCTCTCTAGGAAGCCCTATTCAACCTCATTTAAATGTAGTAAACAAAAAGGGTCTCAAAATTGTGATTCAGCACTGTAACAAGATGCTGAGAGCTCCATTCTAAGCAGTGGAAGTGTATGGTTCCTAAGAGCTGGTCTAGAAATAGGATTCCCAGTTGTGAGGAGTGATTGGCCAGGGAAGCAGTTAAGACCCAGACAGCTTAGTCTTGTGTGTCAAATTGAAATGTGCATAAAGATGTGCTTTACATGTTGACGGTTCTCACTGAGGAGGGGAGGAAGCATAACACCACTATTACCCTGCTCACAGAGCTCTGAAGCGTCCAGCTCCTAGTGCTTTGTGTTCCTTTATGAAAGCAGTTGAGTTGCGTGACCCAGGGGCACTGAGGTCCTTGATGGCCTTCTGAGCTTGGCACTAGGCTGTTATGCTTTTCTCTAACGTGGGGCACCTTGTCCACATGTCCCAAACTACTTGCAATATTGTGGAGAATGGAAGTAACTGGTGGAAGAAACCTTTGTTGTGTTAAGTGTGAGCGTTGTTCTTGTGGTTGGGTTTGTTTTTTGTAGATTGGGGACAAAAATTGAGTGTGACTTGTCAACACTGATGCAAGGTGTGTGTGGAATGATACAGATGCTTTGGGGAAGCCTAGTGTGTTACCTGTTCTATGTTAGTAAAACTACATATTTATTAGCACTTGGGAGCTGCTAGGCATGTTCATCACTGATCTTTAGAGAGCACCTGATTTATGTCCTGGTTTTGCTAAATTTTCCTGTGTTTTTATTGCATGAAAACCAGAGATACATAGAAATGAATCGGATCAATTTGCTGTATTAAGCTATTTCAAGGAGGATAGTGACAAAGAGTACCCAGAGCCAAATCTTCCCTCTGACTGTCTGTAGTGAGTCACTAATTGCACACTGTGTATACTGACTAATAAAATATGTTGGCATAATACTGTTGTCCCATGTTGTAATTACAGAAGATAGATTCAGCTATTTCAAAATGACAGCAAGTGCCTGCACTCATCTATGTATGTGGAAGGAAGGGAACCTCAAATTAACTGAGACTGAAAAGAAATTCTTCAAAGGTAGCAAAATGCCTGGGAATCTGAAGGCTAGATTTTTTTTTTCAATATCTAAATTTATTGTGTAAACCTTTTTTAGCAAGTGCAATGGTGTGTTGAGTGTAGTTGGACATAGCCAGGAAGGTGTCCATATGCTCCTACAGTACCTGGAAACACAAGAACTAATGGCAGTCTTGATGATCTTTGGAAGGAATCAGTCGTTCTCAGCATGACTGCTTGTGGACTGGTGCTATTACCGTATTTGGCATAAACAGGCAGCAGAGACGAAGAGTAGTTTATAGAAACAGAGCTCCCTTCAGCAGAGGCCCTCTTTCCCACAGACAGTTGGATGAGTACACAAAGCAGAGGTCAAAGTTTGGTCCCATTAACTGAACATGTGTTTATGGCAATTTTTATTAATTTTTGCTTTCAAGAGAAGTGGTCCGAGTGCTGTGCTCAGTAACTAATAGTAGTATTTGTAGTATGATAGGCAAGAGTGATTGTTGTGAGGGCTGCTGGTCCATATGACCTATGCTGACCCCATGTAGGACTGGGAAACCCATTCCTGCTGTAGGGCTGCAAAACAAGCAAGGTGCTCTCTTGAGGTTCTGTGCCACCACCCGGAGCAGCTGGCCATGGCAGGCAGGGCAGGAAACTGGCTGGTGTCTCAAAATGGTTTGATCAGCCAGCATCTCTGGTTGTAACATCTGCTTTCTCATCTTTGTGGCGTTTTTTTAAGATGTGTGTAAAACCAGTGCACCTTATAAGGGAGCTAATTATACCCCAGACAGTGGCTGGTTTTTGTCTGCAGTAAGAGGGCGAGTGTTCCACCTGGCCAGCTGACTTCAAAATATTATTTTAAGGTTCCCTTCCTTCCTGAAGTGTTAGCTTGCCTGATAGAGGCTTAAAAATTTATTCACTTATATCTGCAAAGAATTTGAGTACAGCAGCAGGTTTATGGCTTTAATTTTATCATTAGCCTGGAGTTTAGAGAAGCGCAAACTCAGATGAAAGATCAGTTTTAAATTTCAGGTTGCTAATACTGTATTTTTCAGAGATCTCAGTAGTAGCAAATGGAGGTTTGCTATCTCACCAAAATCACTGGGACTATCTTAGGTGTGAAAAGGTTAAGTAAGCCCTGTGTACACATTCTACCAGTACCCAAAACTCAGGATAGAAATAGTAACATCTGCTTCCAGTTTGGGCCCATCAGTTTGTTCATGTGCCAGGAAGGAAGATCAGTAGTTGAAACAAGTGAGGAGGCTTTCCTATCTATACTCTAGGTCATGCCAAGTTTCAGACTCTTGACAGGTGTTCCTGGGCTCACATTAGCAAAGAATAGCAGTGATTTTTAAAGTAGATACTCAGCTGCATCAGCCTAATAGGGTTAAGACTGAGATCTGCTAATGGGATCAATAGGATCTTGCATGAACACAGAAAGAACTAAATGTGTTGATGAACTCTGACTACCTGTCAGCTATGTTAAATGTCAAAGGTATCGTAAATGCGTTTTATAGACTATCTCCTTGGGTGGTAAAACTTGTACAAGGCTTGATGCCTGACGGTGCGTGACAGTAACCCACAACTTGGGGGGTGTGGGGGTGTGTGGTGGGGAAGTACGAGCATTGTGGTCAGACTTTACTCCTGAATGCTTTGTGTTTTTGTAGGCTTTTTTTTTTTCTACTCTTTGTAGGATCTCTGTATTCCTTTAGGCAGATGAAATGTAAGGAAAGAATCTTCAGGAAAGACTTTGGTTGTGTAGGCCCTGCATGAAGACAGTGATTTCAAATCACTCTCTGCTAGTAAATTCCTAGCACTTCCAATCTCTTTTCAGTGTAGGTTCAGCAAAGTTATATAACTAGGCCTTCTTGGTGAAAACTTAAATCAGAGATGAAATACAAATTTTAGAATGGCATGCAGGAAAGCAAGAAATCTCCTCTTTGACATCCCTGTAGTAAGTCACCCTTTCTGTGCAGCTACTTTCTTCATGCCAGTACATTTCATTGCAGTTCACTGCTTGAATCCTCCTAGAAAGGACGTGTTCAGGGCACCCTTTTCTTCCTTTTTTTTTTTTTCCTTTTTTTCTTCCACTGTCAGACCAGTGTTGGCGATGCTGCTTGCAGATTAACATTTTTGCTGAGAAGTGGCACTATGAATGCTCTTTGGAGCTCACCAACATGTCCAAATTATTCTTTGTCTACAAACACAGACGATATGTCCTTTGATGTCTCCTGGTTTGCTGTGCGCTCCTTTGCATTGGACAGAGAGCCTGTCTTGCTGGCCTCACTGGACCGGAGAGGGATTGTCACGCAGAGCAGGAGAAATGGGAGCAGTGATCTCAGCCTGGAGAGAATCAGCCCACTGGAATTCCGGCTCCGCGTGCATGGCTGTGAGGACCACGACTTTGGGAACCACTACTGCGTAGTGACCCCATGGGTGCGATCTGCCACTGGTGTGTGGCAGCGGGAGCCAGACATCAAAGCTAAACCCATCTTTCTCTCTGTGAAAATGGATGGTAAGAGATTGCAACATGTTATGCAATATTTTAACACCTTGCTATGTCTTTCTGTGACAAATATTCCCCATGGCTTTTTTTAAAGAAAGGTGCCTCTGATCATCTCATTAGATTTTGTTATCCTTTTCCATTGTTTGCCACTTCTGATTTGAGATTCTGTAGACTGGGTAGGCCTGAACAGATTATACTCAAGACTAGAGTGTTCTCTTTCCTGATCATCTCTGGGTGATGTTTTGCATAACTGGTGTATCTTTCAACTAAGGCATAGTATTCTCTCCAAGTGTTAACCCTTCTGTTGCCTGCAGGAGGAAGCCTCGTTTTGCAGATGAGGCATGCTGAAGTAGAGTCACTTTGTGGTTAATATTAAAGCTGAGAACAGAAAGTCAGAGCTCTGACTCCTTCCTCCCTCTCCTAACCACAAGACGTGCTGCTCCCTGCACTTAATGCCTTGTCTGCTTTCCAGTCTGAGTTGCCAGTGTTGCTAGACTTCATGAGAGGAAGTTGCACCCTAGACGGTGCATTCAGCACGTATCTAAGGAGGAAAATTAATGCAGGAGGGGTTTTGAATGTTGCTTTCTTCTCAGTATTTCCAGGAAAGGTCATATTGGGAAGTTCCATGAACTTGAAAGGAATCAGAAGTTTTTGTTCTCCCTACTGTGCAAATAACTATAACTGTACTTTCCAAACTCCTTACAGTTTCTGACTCTGCCTTTTAACTGAGCAGTAAGTTCCTACAAATCAAATTTCTTGCTAGGTACCAACTTTGGAGGTTGATTAGACAGGGTTGTCAAGTGGCAGTGAATATACTGTATGAGTAGTTCTAATCAAGCAAAGCGTAAAGGAGACCAATCCTGGCCATTTGGAAGTATGTTACAAAGAGTGCAGCCACAGTCTGCCTCTGATGGGGAAACTTTGCAAGGCTTTTGTTTGGAGGAACAGGTAACAGAATACCACTTGGAACTCTCTGCTTTGCTGTCTCACTCCAAGGTTCCTCTGGTCCTTCCAGCCTCCCTGAGGCTTTGAAATGGTGGAGGAAGAATTAGGGTAAAGGGAGTCCAGTAAGAGACTAATTTTCCAAACCTCAAAAGGCAGAAATCAAGAAGAAAAATTAGTGTAATTTCCTTCTGAAATAATTAATTGCCCATGACTGAATAATGTGGGATCTTTCTCCTTTTTTAGGCAAGAACAAATAAAGGGGAACATCTGAATTTCTCTGTGATATCTAATGACTTTGCCTTCCTCTTTCAGTTCTGAATGCTTTCAAGTATCCCCTGTTGATTGGCATTGGTCTGGCCACTGTCATTGGACTCTTATCCTGCCTCATTGGCTACTGCAGCTCCCGTTGGTGCTGCAAGAAGGAAGTGCAGGAAACAAGACGAGAGCGTCGCCGGCTAATGTCGATGGAGATGGACTGAGTGTGGAGCCAGATACACTTGCATTTCAGGAGAGACTCACAGGGCTCTTGGACTGTGCTGAGACACTCGCTCACAGACCCAGACAAGACAGTGCATTTCCCCTCTGATTTCAGCCTGGACCTCAAGCTTCTCCTTGTTAAATGTCATGTCCTGAGAGCGTTCAGGCCGTATTTAGCAACTTGGAGTTCTACTTTTCCAGCAGCACTTTCTGCATAGGGATCATGTCCTTTTAATGTGCAAACTGTTGAGCATTCTTTCAGCAGGGCCCTGCGACAAAATTCACTAAGGTTTTTTTGGGGGTGGTTGGAGGGGAGGGGGGTCCCCCTCCTGTTTTTTTAAAAATATCCCTGTTTGAAAGCATGATGGGCAGGGTGATGGGTGGGCAAGGGACTGGTAGAAGGGTTAGACTTTCATTGTATTAACCAATCTACTTGTCCCCTCTACCCCCATCACGCCATCCTGCTCCCTTTCTCTGTCCACCTCAGTATCTCACAGACTTCTCTGTGTTGGACTGAAGGCTGGAGAAGGTTCCTCTGCTGGTGCCTCGTGAGACTATTCCAGAAAAGGATTGGTTTATGGTTGTCAGCATGCCTTCTCTTCCTTGGCTTTCAAAAGGTTTGCAGTTAACCCCAAAACAGAACTTGTCTGGGTGTCTTTGAGACACTTTTTAAAAACTTCTTTTTATTTTCTTTTCAGTGCTCAAAGCTCTTAGCTGTGGAGAATAGGGGCTAACTTGGCAACCCTGAGTAGTCAATCCTCAGGCAAGCATTTGTTGAATGTCTGCTTATGGCCACCTTCTCCCCCACCCTTCCATCTTCTTTTCTCCCCACTACAGCTGCTCACATTGTGCCTGAGACCCTGTTCTGCTTGTGGCAGGGGGCACATGGTGTCCAGGGGCAAGGCCCAGCCTTCTGCTGGCCTTGGCAGAGAGGTGGGAGACCTTGCTCCACTGGTGATGGTGTGACCTGGGTGAGGGGGGGAATGAGGTGGATCTTTGTATGCAGTTGGCCAATTGATCATGTTTAGAGAACACTTGCAAACTATGTATTACCAAATGCACAGGCCAGACTCCAATGCTGCTTCTGCCAGTCACTCAGTGATAACCCTTGAATGTGTAGGCAGAGTCTGAGATCTGCAGTAGCTGAAGTGCAGCTCAGGGTAGGAACAGGAGCAAGTCCAAGAGGGCAGCAAGAATCCTTCAGGTTCCAGTGATTCTGGTCCTGTGCATGGGCCTGCACCAGGGCTTTCCCCATGGGTTTGAGACCTATTCCTAGGTGCTATAGTATAGAAGTCCTGCTTTGGTCTTCCACATACACTGACCTGGCTCCTGAGTGGGAGCAGCTCCTTCTCCAGGCAGTTCTGTCTTCCCAGCACAGCTGGTGTTTTAAGCAATAAAAGTCAGAATTAAGGATACTGTGTATAAACAAACAAGGAAGTAAGACTGTACTGCAACCTGACATCATGGCCAGGGTTTGGCTTGCATCAAGAAGGGTGAGAAACGTAGAGCTGAGGCCAGGGCTCAATCCTTTCCAGATTTTTTTAAGATAAAAGAAGCTAAAGGAAAGCGCATCCATGGAAGGTAGCGGCTGTGGTGTGCTGTTGCTAATCTAGACATTTGTTATGTATTTGGTCTGCTTCATTAATAGCTCATCCCACTGCATATTCCAGGGGAGCTGCAGGTCTAGTATTTGTGCTATGAAGGCTTCATGTTGCATTAGTGTTTGTGGAACCTTGCACTCAACACTATCGCTATTCCAAAATCAGGATTGTTTTTGTAGTAAATTTTCTTTGCATGTTTTTTTTTTTCTTTTCCTGTCTTCCAGTGTGACCTTTGTTCTGAGGCTGACATGAGGATTTTTTTCTAGAAGGCTGCTCTGCTTCCTGCATGTGAACATACATGCAGTCACATATGTATACAAACATATGCATAGAGATGTCCAATGATTTTTGGAAGCTGAATATGAGACATCTTCAAAATGGACTTGATTTGCAGAGCTGGGCCTTGCAACTTGTTATTTGACTCTAAGACATTTCCTGTAGTGTTCCAAAACTGGGACACCTGAAACCTATACACCTCTGGAAGACTTCGTCCTGAACATTTGTAGCAGCTTTTCTTTCTGACCTGATGTGTTCCTTTCTGGAAGAGCTCTGAAAAGGCCTATGTTGCAGGCAGATGTGACTGCCTCTTCTGAGGAACAGGGCAGTAGCAGTCTCTAGCTTCTGCTGTGAAAGCCCAGAAATTTATAGCGATGCTTTCCAAAGGAAGGGAGTTGAGGAAGGGACTCACTCAGATATTACTTGGACAGCAAGAATTTTTCTTCCTCTTCTGTCTGTCTGCCGTAGTGAAACCTTGCTTTTTCTTTGGATGTTATGAAACACCTTTCTGATGTTTGGGGTGCTGGCTGTCCTTCCCACACTGATCTAGCAGCTTCTTTCCTGCATTAACATCCGCTTTCTTCAAGGAAGGCCTGTGGCATTGGGGCATCTTGGGAGGGGGTGGTAGCGGTGGTGAAGTTTGAAGCACAGCATCAGTCACTTTCTGTCCTTGCAGACTGACTCCTTGTTTATGTGCTCTTGGTTAAGTTTTAGGGAGAGAGGATCATGACTGTAATGCAATAAATAGGGAATGAATGAGCAGGGAACCGCCAGCTCTTCCCAAGCACACAACATAGCACACTTTCTCCCTGCTGGAAAAAAAACTCAGGGTTATTTTGGTCAGAGCTCTCTGCTCTGGTGAAAGGTCCCCATGTCCTTAGCTAATGCTGACCTTCCTTCATGGCCCATAACAAACCATCTTTGTCATTCCAAGTGAAGCAAATTTGCTGCTAGCTCATACTGCTGCCAGCCCCTTGGAAGGCAATGCTGCATCCCCTTCCACCCTGTATTTGCTGTAGTTGGAAGGCTAGAAGCTGAGGGGCTAGACTTACCCCCCAGGTTTCCTTCTACTGTGCCAATTTTGTATTATCCCCTTTTTTTAAAATAGAGTGGGAATCTTATCTCTAATGGAAAAAAAAAACACCCTAGGTCGCTTTTCATGTTTTTTATTATTATTATTTCCTCTGTGACCAGGGTTTGTGTGAGTGGAGGTGTGTGTGCATCTGGTTGTGCATTAAACCTGCTGCAGAGTATCAGGAGAGTAAGCTGCCTGAGATGCAGTGCAAGCATCCATATGCTCCTTGTTGCAACCTGTGGTATTGTCAAAGTATCCTAAGGGCTCATGCTGATCTTCCTCTGTTTGCATTGCCACATCTCCTGGTTAAGCTGGTGAATTCCTCCAGGCACTTGCAATTTGATCCAGGACAAGCTTGAACATCAAATAGCAGAAGGGCAAGATATTTTCTTTTGTTTTAATTTCAGAGTTACAAAATAAAGTGTTTGGCACGATTCTGGAATGCAGGTACCGAATAGTTCTAACAATGCTGTGTAAAATGTTTCTTTTTATGTTTGAAATAAAAAGCGAGCCTTTTTGATTATGTCTGTGCTGTGGGTCTGGATGTTTGAGCTATGGGCAGTTCTTTCCTTGTACCTTGCACGTATACAGACACTATCATTGAGGCAAGGGTGTCAAATGTAAACCTTACAGTCCTGTTTCCAGTGCTACTTATCCTGTAAAATAATCATGAGCACTATTTTACAGTGAGTTTTAAATATTTGCCTAGATTTGTGTGATGAATTGGGGAATGTAATTGTTTTTCAAATCTATCCTCTTTCTACCCCACTGTTAGTCAACCTTTTTGTTGGTGGAGTTTCCTTTTGATTTCCTAGGGCTAGGAGTCATAGTTAGGAGTGTGTGTTCAATATCTGCTGTAAAACCTGTGCAATAGATGTTGAGTAGTCTTTGAACCCTTCCTGAGGCTTCTCATTCCAAGGTACCAGGAGGAAAATCAGTAGTGTTGGAAGTAAACTTCCTGCTTACTTTGCCAATGGCTGAATTTAGGATCCCCACCCCCACCCCCACCCCCGCCAGCTACAATGTAAGGACACCACGATAGTACTGTAAGGAGGTGACTTGCTTTCTAACACAAAGTTGCTTGAGGTTGAAGTGGTTTTGGGAGGCCAAGACAGGCTTTGGCAAGGTTGGTTTGCATTCAAACTGGTACATACTCTGTCAGAGATGGCTGCAGTGCAGGCCAGTTGACAGCTAACTGTGTACCTTTGGCTTCTTTCAAGATGGTGGTGTTGCAGCTGGCATGGTAGGGTGCACTTGCAGGAGGCTGTGAGGTAGCACCAAGCTGTAAGTTCTTAAGGAGTGACAGAGACCATCAGCTGAGATAGAGAAATATCATTCATTGTTTCTGATCCCTCAGCAGAGCCTTTGTCAGCTGCAGATGTTTAACACATACATACCCGTGAGTAATGAGTGGCACTCTTGTGGGACAGCAGCTGTTGGGCTCTAGCTGTGCAGGTTACAGTGTACTGGTAAGTTTGGATTAGCTTTATGAAGTCCTCTTGCCTCCCCCACCCCCTGGGGTGACCTGGATCTTAATACAGTTCTTGAAAGCATGCTAGGATTTTATCATAAGAGAGCCAAAACTTGAAGTCTGAAGATCAAGGGGGCATACTTGCAAGTAACTGCCTGAGCGTTGCAGCAAATGATGTGAGTTACCAAGTGTCCAGTGTCACCTTGTATCTGCTGTAGGTTCAGTTCAGCTGCCTGCCTATAGAGGTACCTGGCTGCCTAGTGTCATAAGAGATAGCCTAAAAACCACTTCTGTGCCAGAACCTGGGTGTTTCGTTGCTTCTGTAGCATCGGGTTCAGGCAACGTGCTTGGCTGTACTTGGTCCACAGCAGAGCCCAGACCAGTCCTAAAACCTCCACTGGGCTGAAGCTGACTGGGGTCAAGTGACATGAATGAGAAGACCTGCCTCCTTTTAGTCATGTGAAGGTGAAGCTGGTAATGCAAATCTTCCAAGGAAATGTGTGGCTTTTGCCTTTTCAGTGGGACTTTCTACATTTCTATGATTGCAGGGGGCTGAGCTCTGCACAGCAGGTATCAGGAGAGATGGTGTTTCAAGAAAGAACCTTTAGCAAGATCCAAGCTGTGGGATGTGCTAACTGAACAAAAAGCTACTGCTCATTCGTGTGCAAGGTAATTACACCTTAAATACAGCATAGAGCCTTCTATCACTTTATTATTCTATCACTTCTATCACTTGGTTATTACTGAGGAAAATGGCATTAGGCCATAGCCAGATGATTGAAACTGGGAGCTCCAGGGGAATGCCTGAGTTATTGAGGAAGCCAGGTTCTGTGGATTTCCAGGTCCCTCAGAAGAGCTGCCACAAAGACAGGCTGTTCTTCTCTCCCTGGCAGCCAAATTGCATTCCACAAAGTACCAGAAATGTAAGTGCATGTCTGCTTCCACCTCTGCCAAGGGTGTAGAAAGGCAGGACTTTCCAAAGCAGACTTTGTGAAAGCAAGTTAGTATTATAGCATACTTTGTTCATGTGGGATTTTATAAACTCCAGCATGTACTGGAGCCTTAGTCTAGACCACAGGCTTAGGCTCAGTGCACCTCTGCTGGCTTTAAAAGTGAATAATGACACTTCAGTTAGATGGACGTGAAGTTCTATCTCTTGTTGCGAACTTAACCTGGATCGTGCCTTCTAGTTCCTTTTTTGTATGATCCTGCCAATGATTTGCATAGTGAACACATGGCAAGGAGTCTCAAAGATACTAAGTTCCCAAAAGTTTCTTAAAGGGTGGGGATAGAGAGAGAAGGGAGGATGCTTCCAGAGCTCCTCCAGCAGAGCTAGCAATATGAACATACCAGTTATTGGGCATCCAAGAACCCACAGAGATGTTTGAGAGGGCAGGAGTGGTGTTGCCTTTGTGGCTCTTATTGTCCCTGTGCCAACTTCAGCTCTACAAAGGTCTTGGGCATGGTGTGCAGTGGCTGGGATGTTAGGGGTATGGTAAACAGGGACAATAGCCATACTGCTTAGCACCTGCCTGGATATATGAAAGCTGTATGTGGCTACAGCCAGATGCAGATTCTGAATGCAAGTACAGCAGTACTAACCTCCCCTTTGGTGTTGAGGTGCATCCTCTTTCTTTCTGTTCCCAACCTTGTTTGCTCATTTCCTCCATGTTTTGTTTCCTTTGCCTCCCCTCTTTCATTTCCCATTCTTTCCTTCAGGAGTCTTTTTGGCTTTGCCATCTAGACTGATGTTTGTCTCTGCATTTCTAAAGCACCATGCTCTTTTGTGTTCATCTCTCTGAGGGAGAGCAGGGATATGTTGTTATGGTGCATCCTTGAGTCATCTGCTGAGAGCTCAAGCCGCAGAACTCCAGCCCAGTGCCCACTACAGATCATCTGCAAGGCTGGCACCACGCACACATGCACACAACTGTTCTGTAGTCTCTTTCCTCGTGAGGACTCCAGACAACATGCAAGGAAAATAAGCATCTCTGATGGGGAAAAGACTCCACAGACATTCAGATTCCTTTTGCCAAAGCAGAAGGAACAGATTTTCTTTCTAAATAAGATGGGTTTGGCCTGCTCTTTCCTGAGCAGCTGCTTGCTATCATAACACAAATGCTGCTCAGTGTCTGTGAGTTCCAGGCAAGCCACCACTGTGCTGAGCATTGTACCTAGTATGAAGCAAAGTCATGTCTCAAGGTGTAACTATGGTGGGATTCATCTTCGGCACCCAGACTAGCCACCCTGGACTTGAGAAACAGATACCTAAAGAATGCAATTTATCTGACCTACTTGAGATATGCATTTTAGAATAAGGAGAACCTGAAGGTGTACCCATTTCTTACTATTAGCTGTAAAGAAAAGCACAGCTCACCTAAGGCATGAATGTGTGAAAGTATTGGCCAGGCAGGCAGGGGCTGAGAGAAATGAGGTAATGGCAGCTCCCTCTAGTGATGGGCGAGGGGAGGAGGGAGGAAGCCACAACGGATAGCCGTAGTCATTATTCAACCAAGAGACACATGATGAGCCCTCAAGATCTCTGTAAGAGCCATTCTCTCATAACTTATGTTTTTTGTGAAAACGGTTCTAGGATGGATTTTAATCTCGATTTTATTACTTGTATAGCATCGCTGCCTTTGCATAAGAATAGTCTTTGGATTACAGTTATCAGGACAGATCTAATCCACTCTAATTGTGGTTTATATCCTTGTACAGGCTCCTAGTCTTCAGCCATGCACCTTTCCCGCCGTATGACTACTGGAGTCATCTGAGTCTCATGCTGAGCTCCCTGGTGTGTTATCCAGAATGTCCAGTCCCTCTGAAGCTGTCTCTTCTAAGTAACTGTACCAATAGTGAGTGACCAGGCTTCTTGAAGTATTTATTTAGAGCAAAATCATTGCCATAAAATTAATCTTCCAGCAATGAAAAGGATAATATGTCTTTCTACTTTATCAGGTGTTTTGCCACCTTCTACAGGAACAGACCTTCCCAGCTCTTTTCTGTTGCTGCCTGCTCTCTTCACCCCAGCACCCCAGCCTCTTCTCTTAGCTTAGAAAGGTCCATCTGTGTTTTAGGGAGGGCCCCTTCAGGCGCTGAGCTCTGAGGGCCCAGCCTGGCATAAGTATACATTTTCTTTAGAAATAAGATGTTAAGGTCCTTTTGAAGCTGATGGCTTTTCCTGTGGCCTTTCAGGTGCATGCTGAGGTGTCCTTGCCTGGTGCCATTATCTTTTTCTCTCTCTCTCTTCCTTTCTGTCTCCCACAGTCTCCTGCATTCATCCAGAAAGGTCTTTTGTAAGTCACTATTCATTAAATTCCCCTTCCTCAACCTGATTGTAGACAATGTTAACAATGTGGCTCTGAGGACCCTTGGGTATGGCTTTGCTGTGTTTAGACCCTCCCTACCTTCTGTCAGTGGTGGTGGCAGTATGTTGTCTGAGTGTCACTTCTTCCCAGGTTGACTGAGACTCATGTTTCAGTGGTGAGAGATGTTCTCCAAGTCTTGGGGTCTTGCATGGAAGGTGCCGCAGGCTCTTAGGTGGAAGGTGTCAGGCAAAAGTAAGATAACTGCTTCTGTGTTACAGTACTGGGTGCATCCTTTATCAAGCCCTTCAGTGGCAACACTGAAGGAGTTGCTTACACACTGAGACTGACAATCTGAGCACAAAGAAGTGAAATCTAATTTGTACATTTGCAACTCTTCCTGACATCTCTGTTTAATCAAGGCTGTGCACCCCACAGGCTTTCCCTGGGGTTCACTGCAGCTCCTGCCTTTTGTTTGAAGAAAATTTGTTTGGCTTAGGGTAAATATAACTCAGTCTTTCTGTGACTATTGCCAAGACATTCTCCTTTAGCATGAATGGAGGATACCAGCAGCAACAGCATCAGTACACCGTGTTCTGCTGATCTGCTCTTGGGATGCTTGTGCAGCAATGAGGGCAACATGGGGTGGTGTTGTCCAGAGTGCTTTACCCAAATGATGCTGAGGAGGGTGAAGCGGTTCTGGCAGGAACAGAACATCTACTGCATGGCCAGGTACAGCTGTCTAGCAGCTAAACACATCCAGACCACGAAGCAGCATGTTAATGCTACACTTTTGAGTCAAGGTCCCACCCTGGCAACCCCTCAGGCCCCAAGCTGAATTTCTTTGTACAGCTGCATATATTACTTGGAGTGAAGCTTTATAGTCACAGATGAAGGATGCTTTAGGTGTTTCAAAAAGAACTGAAGTTGGAAGTTCTGGGATTTTAAAAAGGCTGCTCTGGCTCTGAGGTTAGATGTTGTGAAACTGATGCTTTTCCCATGATCTCAGAGGAGTGGGAAAGAGGGAGTTGATTTGGGTAGATGAGCAAAGGCTTTGATGATAGGTGAGCTCTAAGTGTAGTTCTGCCATTGCTACCTTGCTTTATCACTTCAGGAGCATAGCCATGTGTCACTCCCATGTTCTTCATTGTGCCAGAGTGGGTGGCCACACTCTGCCTGTGTGGACAGACCCTTAGTGTCCTGGGTGGTAAGGTGGGACTTTGTCTGTGTAGGTGGCGGGGTTTCCCTGAATAGCCCTTGTGCTCCTCTGTGGGACTTACAGCCTCTCCCTCTTCAGTGCCAGCCCCACAGTTGCCTGCCTATGGCTCCCAGATGCTGCGCTCACTGCATCTGATACAGGGAGGGGAAAAATCCATGTGCTTTCAGATTCACACGCTGCCATCAGAGGGAGGCACGTGCTTCCTGAAGGGCCTTGGAGACCCTCTGCCAATCTCTAGGAGTGGGAAACACATATTCTGTGCGTATTCCATTCAGGCCTGTTAGGAGAGCAGCTCCCTGCTGCAGCCACTGGTGCAGTGGGTTTTTGTGGCTGGAGTTGTCATTTTTCCCAGCTTAGATGTATTTAACAATTGGCTGCAGCAATGGCTGTTTAATTCCCTTGCTAACATTTCCAGGGCAGCTGTTTAATTTTTTTTTTTTAAACCCTCTTGCTTTTGGAAATCCTGTAATCGAATCCAAGCCCTGTCAATCTAATTAGTTTTGAAGTACAGCTTCTCCATAACTTAGAGACCTAAATAAGCAGCTTAATATTAAAACCTAGCTTCTCTCCCAACATGTAATAATGTTTTCTATTCCCCCACAGAAGTTCCTACTGAACAACAGCCCACTGCGATTGCTCTCCCTCTTTCCCTCTCTTAACCTCTCTCCTCTCCAACCTGGCCTCTGCCCTCGCTGTATCCATCAGGAACTGAAACGACCAGGCGCAACCTTCTGCTGCTCTACTTCAATCTTTCATGATGCTGCTTGCTTAAAAGATGCTGATGCTGCTTTGAATGCCAGAGTGGAGAGGTCTGTGGCAGTGCATAGCAGCTCCTGGTGCCGGGCAGAGGGGCTGCGCTTGCAGACTGCATGGTGATGTGATCGGCCCCGTGTATGCTGCAGGGATTGTCAGGATTTATGGAGGGTGGGCTGTACCACCTTGGAGCCGAGCCCCGCAGTCAGAGGAGGGTGACCTATGTGGTGCAGGAAAGGGTAGCTGCTGAGCAGTGCCTCTTTGCTGAGGTGTTGCACGTGCTGGCTTGTTCCTGGGGTGCTGCAAGGAGCTGGCAGGGAGGAGAGGAATTGGCTCCTTTGGTGCAGCATTCTGCCTTGTTCCCAGCAGCAGATTGTGCCCCTGAGCTTTCTGCCACCTGCAGCAAACGTGAGATGTCCAGGAGATCTATGTCAGAAATGCACTGTCGGCCCAGATCTCAAAGACTGATGGAGCTATGGCTATAGAGGAGTGAGGCTTTTCAGCCCTTTTGGGTGGTGGGTAGATTTAAAAAGAAAAGGGGGGGAGGGGCTAAAAAGCACTTTTTATTAGCATAAGATATCTAAGGTGCAGGTTCTACTTATGTCCTGTTGGCAGAGCAGGTTCAGAACAAGCATGTTTGTCCGCTGCTGCAGCAGTGGAGCAGGAATAACCCATCCCACTTTCCTGAAGGATTTTGGTGTTCCTGTAGTGCTCTGCCCAATCTTTTTTGTGTTTGACTTTTTACAGTAGAAATGATGGCGCGAATGAGAGCAAACACCAGTTCACCAAAAAAGAGCTTGTGGGCATTTTCCTATTAGGCCAGACCTGGCTGCTCATTATTGAGAGTGGTCAGAGTCCTAGAAAGGTGCAATTGCACAGGACAGGTGCTTCTCTGCTTCCCAGCCTTAGATTTCAGTTGCCTTTTTGTTTCTAATTGTTTGTTTCAGTTCCTATAGCAATGATACTTTGTGTTTTGGTGCAAAAGAATTGCAACAGCCTTTCTGTGCTGCTGTGGGGCCCAAGACACGTAGGACTTGAGTAACCAAAGAAGTCCTTCCCACCACCATGACAAAAGGTTGCCATTTTCTTCTCCTTTTCTAGACTTCCCCCTGTTTTTGTGGCTGTCTGGTTTCTCTGGGACTGGCGGGTGGTTTGGTTCCGCAGCACGTCAGTGGGGAGATCTTTATCCACTGATTTTGTTCATCTCCAACAGCCCAAGGTGAAAGTCCATGTAGTTGCGAGGCGAGCTCCCAACGAAGCAAGCCTGGCTCCAGCAGGAGCTGGAGAATTTGGGCATTTGTGCTCCGTCAGGAGGTTTCTGCCCACAAGAACATGCCCTGGGGACTGCGGCTGAGCTGGCTGGCCTTGGGGAAGCCAGGCAGCCGGCTGACTCCTGCTCCATAATTGGGGGAAGTAACCAGCTGCCTTTGATGTCTGAGCTGGGCTGAGAAAATCTGACAGCAGACTTCAAAGTCTGTTGCGCCAGCTCCCCTGATTATCTGTAGGCTTCTGGCATGTCCCCCAAGATTGCCAGATTATCCCAGCTAATGCTATGTTCTTCCCTACGTCCTCCACCCTGCCTGGTGCCAGCCCCTCACTTTCAAGGCTGCAACTTCCATCCCTCTCTTTCTCTCCTCCTGCCCCTCCCCAGTCACTGTGAGGATGTGGCAATGGCATTTCTGGGTGAGGGACACCTCTGCTGAGATCTGTGAAGCAAAGGAGGCGTTTTTGGAGACCTTGCCTATAACCTGCACCCCCGCGCTGTATTCCCCCTCCCTGTTTGATCGCAAGAGCAGCCTGAAATGCAGGGAGCATATTGTCACTGCCCTTTGCAAGGCACCAAGGTGTTTATAGCCAAGGAGGCACTGTGTGCCTTTCCCCCCAAAAAGCCTTTGGGGAGCAGGGCTCCCATCCATGCTGCTCCAGGGAATGTCATGCAAGGAGGAGAGGGCTGTGTTGTCCTTGCTCCCTCAGGCCTCTGCTGGGACATAGCTGCCTCAAATTAGTCTCTAGCTCCCTCACCACCTGTGCCTCAGTGCTTGGGGAGCCCCAGGGTGCTCGTCTGTGTCAGTAGAGATGTGGAGGACAGGTCACTGCTGAGGGGTGGCTTGGGTGGGGATGAGGAGGTGGCAGAGCTATGGGGCTAAGCAGAGGGCCCAGAGCTCACACTCCTCCTGGAACAGCTTGTTTTCACCTGGGATGTTGCACAGTGATGCCAAAAGCTCATGGGGGAGCTGGGGTTTGGGTTTTTTTGTTTGTTTTTTTTTTTCCTCTTAGAGGAATCAGCCTCAGCAGCTGAAAACCCTTCCTGTGCAAAGCCAGATTTTCCTAAGAGATGGGTTGAGGTCTGGATTTCTTTTGAAATTGAGGTTTGTTGCTACTCCTCAGGAGGCAGGGTATACTGTGTCCTTTGCTACAATGGGTGGAAGTCAGCAAAGAGAGTGGCAGCTGTGGGTAAAGGAGACTGATCTGGTTTCTAATGGCAATGCTGTCTTTTTAAAGGATTCTCTGATCCTCTTCCTTTACCCGGCCTTGTGTGGTTAATAGCCCTGCTGTATGTCTGGTTGCACTGATTTCCCAGGGAGGAAGAGAATAAGTTTTTTAGACTGTGCAGTCCAAGGAAGAGGGA
Organism: Phalacrocorax aristotelis; assembly: GCF_949628215.1. Taxonomy (NCBI): domain Eukaryota; kingdom Metazoa; phylum Chordata; class Aves; order Suliformes; family Phalacrocoracidae; genus Phalacrocorax; species Phalacrocorax aristotelis. Next base: position 117,235,825 of record NC_134276.1, on the reverse strand, counting down.
GCTGTTGGTTTTGTCCACAGAGGAGCATCATTGCTGCTGATAGGGCTGGGCCAGGCAGTCCTATTCTCCCCGGATTCTCTATTGCAAATGTAAACAGCGACTCATGCATCATTAGAGTTGCAGGCTTGGAGTTAAACTGTCCCCGTGTGTACATTTATCTGCACACTGACTGTTGGAAGCTCACTGAGGTTGAACTCCAAGTTTCCTTTCTACTTACTCTGTTGCTGTGCTGTAGCAGAGATGCTTTTCCCTCCTCCAAAGTGGTAAGGGGGTTGGCTTACTGTGAGCAGGATCATTCCCTGGGCACTGCTGGCAGCAGGTTGCTCTTGGAAAGCAAACCTCTTCTTTCCTTGCTTCTGAGATGGGAGGATTTCCTGCTGCAGCAGGGAATGGAAGCCTATGACACAGTTATGGCTATGTGTGCAGTCGTGTCCTACTGCCATGAGACATGGGTCGTCCTCACCAATAGGTGTGCTGGGGCACTCCACCACTTGCCAGCCTCTGCTGTATCTGCTCACCTCCTCTGAGGAGCCAGTGCATGGGTTTCAGCCCTGCATAGCACCCTCTTCCCCCAAAACAGGTGCTACTCCTTTGCTCCATTTCATTGCAGTGAGGGTGGGTGGCAGGGGACAGGTGACATCCTGCAGGGAGACCTCTGCCTGCTGTGATAGCCCATCCTTCCAGCCTGGATTTGGCTCTCTGGCAACCTGTGTGGTGCTATGGGAGCTGCACATGGAGGCTAACAAGAAGCTGGCTAATGGAGGTGGGAGCCTTGCAGTGAGGAGTCTCTGCGCCCATCTCCTGGCCCTGCAAGCTGTCATATGAATCAGTTTAATAAATGGGGAAAGGAGAGACCTCATGTTTGTTTTGGTTCGTTACATGAGTCTCATTCCTTCTAGGAGTCCTGTGGGATCAAGCAAAAAGACTTGTTTTATGGTTGGTTTTTCCTTACGAGTCCCTGAGCTGATTTAGCTGTTCAGTCGATACCCTGGCAGCATGGCTCAGTGGTAAATGCTTTGTGCCACCATCCTTCCTACAAGGTGGTGGGAAGAAAGAAAGGGGGGTGGGTGGGAAACACAACCCAAAAAACCAAAACCCAAACCAACCCACCCCCACAAACACAACACAACTAAGCAAGAAAAAAACTCCTCAAACAACCCAACCACCCCCCCCAACCCCATCCCCCGCAACAAACAAACCCACAAAAACAACTACATCCTGCCCATGGATGTGCTTACAGGAGAGTGTTCCTGGCCTATTTCTGGCTGTGTATTGATCCTTTGAGAGCTGATAAGCCGGCTGGGCTTGCTGTTATGATGGAGGGTCTCCTGCCTGTGTAACTTGTAGGCTGGTGGGGGTGCTGTGGGACAAACACCCAACTTGGGGTGCCCCACTGCACCCTGAGGCAAGGGTTAGTCAGCCGTCCTCAGGGAGCACTGTGCCAACCCACCCTGTACCTGAGGCATCATGCTGCTGTCTGCAGCTATGGAAAATAAATAGCTGGGGGGACCTTAAGCCCTAGAAGTCTGTCCCCATCCCTCCCTGGGGTCCAGCCCCTCGTGCCCTCTCTGTTAGCGGGGAGCAAGCTACTCGGTGCAACAAGGAGTTGTGAGGCAGAGGGTTAGCCTGTGAGCTGCTGTCAGACAGCAAAGCCACAGACGGTAGCACCAGGCACCTGGCACACACACAATGGCAGGAGGGGCTGTGGACACCACCCTTGCCCAGGTGGTGTGGGGCTGGGGTGCTGGCTGTCACCTCGCAGAAGCGTGTCACTTTGCACCCCACTCTCTAACCTCGCCCGGCCATTTCTAAGCACAGGAAACCACCTCTAGGCAGCTTCCTCCCAGCCACTTTCAAAATAGTGGGGTGGCTGTCACTGTCGCCCATGAGAGCATTCCACCACCCCTCTGGGAGAGGACCCAAGCAGAACTGTTTCCTATGGGGCTGGCGTGGTACCTGGTGGCTGCTTTCCTCCTACTCCTCCTAGGTGAGTGTCCTGCCTGGTGGCAAGGGGCTTTCCTGGGGCAGGCAAGGGAGAAATAAAGCACCTGGGGCTGGGAGTAGCACCTGCATGAATCGGAGGTGCAGGCTGTCTCCTAGGCCGCTTTGCCTTCCTAAAGCGGGTGGATGGGACCTTTGCAGGTAGGTGGCTCAGCAAGGCACCTTACTGGGGCTGCAGGGTGAGGACAGCCCTGCTGTGGCCAGCACTGCTCTGGCTTGGTAGCTGTAGTAAGAGGTGCGGCAGCATGTTCTCCTTTTTGGCACTATAGTTTCACTTCAAAGCAATATCCCAGATTCTGGCAGGCGTTTGGTGAGGGGACATGTGTGCCCCTGTTGGATGGCTGCTGGGGGTGCAGAGGGGGTAACCTCACGTTTCCCTTGGGAGGGGTTTTCTGAGGGTTTCTTAGTCTGTGACACTACTAGCTCTCTTCTGTGGCTTGGTGTCTACGGTTGGGTTTTGACTCAGTGCTCATGTCCTACGGGCATATTGCTTGGTACGCATGCTGGGCACCAGAATAAAGCAAGTTACCACTTGGGAGCTCTATGGCAGGGGAGGATACATGACTGGCCATCATGTCCCTAAATCCTCTGCAGGCAGAAATGAAGGGAGCCCTTGATGCCTCTCGGCACCCCCTGCCTTTGGAGGAGCTCTTCCTGGTCCCCTCTCCTCCACCCTCCCTGGTTTCTGTCCACGCAGCACCTCTGCATCACCGAGCCTGCCTGCTTCCTCTGCTGTCTCATGTGCCTTCACTTCTACATTGCATCCCCTTCTCTGGGAGTGGTCAGTTCTTGCCTTTGTTCCCTTTCCCCCACAGCTTGTGCAGGGCTTGGGTGCTCGGTCCTCTTAAACTTAACACACCACAAGCTTTCTCCAGTGATCTCAGCCTGGTTGCTGCTCCCTCTGAACAGCTGGCTGAGAGATGCTCTCCAGCCATGAACAGGCATGACAGCTCTCTGGCCATGGTGCTCTGGTCTCTGTTGTGTGACCCTCAGTGTGCTAGGAGACAAAGTTTGGCAGTCTGTTGTTACAGGACCTGTTCTTATAATTGCAAGGGGCACAAAATCCCTTGGACTTCATGCTTCAAAGAACAAGGCTGCACAGCAGTTCTGTTCAGTATTACATTGCGGTCCTGTGCACATCCAGACCTGCTGCCATTTTGGGTGTGCAGCCCTCAGGTAGCGTATATCTCAGGTAGCGTATATCTCTGCAAATGCCGCATGTGCCAACTGTTTGCTGGCAGGTTTGAGCACTGGCCAACGGGTGGTGACTGTCCAGAAGGGGCCCCTCTACCGTGTGAGGGGGTCCCACGTCACGCTGTGGTGCAAGGTGAGCGGCTACCAGGGCCCGGCGGAGCAGAACTTCCAGTGGTCCATCTACCTGCCCTTGGCCCCTGAGCGGGAGGTGCAGATCGTCAGCACCATCGACTCTTCCTTCACCTATGCCATCTACACCCAGCGCGTGCGCAGCCGGGGGATCTACGTGGAGCGGGTGCAGGGGGACGCTGTCCTGCTGCACATCACCGAGCTGCAGGACCGGGATGCCGGGGAGTACGAGTGCCACACACCCAACACCGACGAGAGGTACTTTGGGAGCTACAGCGCCAAGACGAACCTCTCAGGTGGGTCCTGGAAGATAGCCTTGCTCCCTGCCGGGTGGGGGTGCAGGCAGGCTTCTACAGTCCCCACCTTTGCACTAGGAAGAAATGCTTGTCTCTGGGTCTCTGATAGAGGGGTAGCTGGGGAAAGGGGTGATTAACTGGACTGGTGGGCACAAATTTTCCTTCTCTCCACACTGTGGGATTGCTATCCTACCCCCAGGTGGCCAAGGTTGGGATGCCCGGATGTCCCCTTGCAGGTTGCTTTGGCTGCTGTCTCCCAGCCAGGGCAAGGGAAGGGAGAGGAAGCCTCTGCCATCTGATGGCCCAACTTTTAACTTCAGCTCTTGACACAGCGACAGTTTTCACAACTAAGTGCTTAACAGGTCAGGAGTTTTCAGGCTCTGTGCATTAGTTGTTGGTGTCAGGGTGTGGGACTTGACCTAAGCTGGATACCCACAGATGTAGGGAGGTGGCAGGTCCTGCAGAGCACTGGGAGAGGGAAGGCAGTGGAGCAGAGAGGCAAAGGGAAAGGCCCTACTGCGAGCCACCGAGTCTGTGTGGTGGTATGGTACTTCCACTTGCTATTCACCCGTTTCCTCCTTTATCTTGGTGGTGTACTAGCCTGCGCTTGGGATAACGAGGGGCTGGATGTTAATCTCCTTGGGGTTGCCTAATTAATACTGCCAGTACTTTGAAGAGGGTACTGCAGAGAGATTCACTGTGCTTTCTTCCCAGCTGAGCTTTTAACTACTTTGCACCTTGACATAGGCTGGTGGAAGCCACGTTAATCAGATGCAAAAGATACTTCTACGCTGTCACAGCCCTTAGGGCCTGGCCACAGTTCCATAGTGGCTGGCAGGTTGCCCGTCGAGGTCAATAGATGATTTTTCCTGTGACCAGCTGCTCTCTGCATTTCTCGCCCATGTTCAGTGATCGCAGACACCCTCTCAGCTTTCATGGCGCCCAAGGTCCTCACCTGTGCTGAAGGGGATGCAGTGGAGCTCACCTGTGAGGTGTCCAAATCCACCGCCCAGCACACACATCTCTCTGTTGGCTGGTACCGTCTTCAGGGAGCAGCAGGAGAGCGCCGTGCCGAGGAGGTCCTCATCCTCTCCAAGGACTTTGTCTTGAGGCCGGGGTCCATGTACATGCAGAGGTTTCTGGCAGGGGATGTGCAGCTGAATAAGATTGGAAACACCACGTACAAGCTCTCCATCAGGGGAGTGGAGTTGTCTGACCAGGGGCAGCTGTACTGTGAGGCAGCCGAGTGGATTGAGGATCCCGATGAGACATGGAAGGACATCTCCCGCAAGCAAACAGGGAGGACATCGCTGGCAGTCACGAGCCAGGGTAAGGCCCTTGCAAACTTGCACGTCGGCTCTAACTCCTTTGTGCACTGAAGGTTCTATAACTGCAGCCTTCAGTGGACTTTGCCTGCATCCACCACAGCCCAGGGACCCACCAGTGGGTCTGGCTGCCTCTGCCAGGCACTGAGGCGTCAGACTGGGCTCAGGGCCATGGCAGCCTCTGGTTTGGGAGCTCTTGGTGCTTCTTGCTTTGAAGGTTCATGCAGCTGAGTCTCTGATGCTGGCAGTGATTGTGCAACCTCACAAGCCCATGTGAGGTGTTAGCAGAGAAAGCCATATGTGCCTGCAGCAGCCTGGCTCCTTGGCAGCATTAAGCTCCCGTGTGCAGAAAATTGTGTTGTTAGACTGCCTTGAGGGTCTCACGGCCTCAAAAACTGAAGTACATAACAGTCAGCTGTCTGTTGCAGTGCCTCAGGATGTGGGGATGCACTGCGTGTGCTGCACAGCTCTGGTGTCTGCTGAAAGTGGCTTGTCTGTCCGTGCTGTCACAAGTCTGTTGGCCTCTAGAGCAACTGGTGTTGCTGCTTATCAGACCATCCCTGTGTTTCCTCCTAGTAGTTCATGTATGGTGGTAATGGGACCATGGGTCAGGCTGTGCTTTGAAGTGAGTGCACCAAGCTCCTGGCTTATGCTCTAGGAAAACGTAGAATTAGGTATTTAGAAAGAGGAGACTTAGACCTGCTACCACGATTGAGATGGATTAAAACAGGAAAGTATGAAAACCAGTCCCTTGCCAGTGCTGCCCATCCTCCCCAGCTCCACTCTATCCCTGCCAGACACCTCCTGTTCCCTCCACCCACTGGCTTCCCATGGCTCCTGGCATCTCTAAGCCGTGCATCACTGCATGAGGGCTGGTGTGCAGCTCAGGGGGGCAAGGTACCAGGGGAGGGAAGAAGAGTTTCCCACTGTCAGAGCCTAGTTCTAGAAACCTGGCTGACAGGCAAAACTTTGTTCCGCTTATTACACACTGTTTGCAGCAATGGCTTTCCATGTCTGCTCCTGCCTGGCCAGCAATGGCAGTCAGCACGCTTTCCTGCATCCACTTATTTAAGAGGGTTCATCATGACCGGTAGTGTGTGGCTTCGGGTACCAATGCCACACGATTGCTTAGAAATAGAGAAACTTTGTCACAGTTTAATATTTGCACTGTGGTGGCCATTAAGGGTAGAGGGGAGGCAATGGTGATAAGAGGACAACACGGTGGTTGTATTAGAGCCGCTGGTGTTGCCAGAGGTGAACGGTAGCAGATGTACGAGCCCTCCATCACATCTGTGGGGCTGGAGACTCCCTCCAGCGCCCTGTGGGAAAGCCCAGGCTGTGGGGCTGAGCACCCCATCACACCAGGAGTCAGTGACCACTCTGATCGTGGCCAACTGCTCCAGTGGTTTCTATAAACTCTCCAGCAAATATTGGGAATGCCAAACATATCTGCAGCAGCTGGGATTCCTGTTCACAAACTGTTTATGAACCATTGTTTAAATTCACAGAGTACTCTGCTTTCAATAAATTATTTGAGCCCTTCCCATGGCAGTCTGGGAGCTGCTCTGTTTTACCTCCAAACTATAGCATGTAGCCTTGCCCTTGTTGTTAGACACTGGGGGCATCACAGTGACCCAAGGAGATGGAGCAGCATGAGCCAGGCTGCCTTCCCAGGGGTCGGGGCTCAGCCCTACCTCCTGTTTTTTAGTCATGCCACTGCTGTGTGGGATCACGGTGCATGGTTTAGGGGTAACCTGCAGGTCTCTGCCTGGAGCTGCTCTCCAGCTGGGCTGAAGGCAGGAACCAGGGAGCATTAGTGCCAGAGGCTTTGAATGCCCTGTGAGGAAGGTGGATTGTATCATAGGACCCAGGGACAGGGTCCTAATCTCAGGTGTGGCTAACTGCCCAAGTGGGTCTGCCAAGGAGAATATGTCTTTGTGCTCCCCCTCTTAGCTCGGCACCTGCTGCTCATCAGTATGGGGGGCAGGACAGGGGACAGGAGATGACCTCCACCTCCACTTTTCCCTCCAACCTCCCCATGCTGCGACAAGTCTTGACATTTCTGCTTTCTGTAGGAACTAACCCAAAACCTCTCCAACTTTGAGAGCATCTCTTACCCACATCCTGCAGCAGCCAGTGAGGGCTGCAGCATGCAGGACCAGTAGCATCAGATTCAGACAAGCAACTTGAATTCCAGGCCTCCATGCACCTTCTTCCACCACAAACAGCAGAGTTAAAAACACCACTGAGGGATAAGGCCCCTTTGTGCCCTTTTCTTGTTTAAGGGATATTTGTTACATGAAGCTGAACAGTTCCAGGAAGCAAGGTGGAGCAGCCCCCCACAAAAGCTGATGCCTCTGGGTTAGGGCAGCCCTTGGTTTGGATGCCTGAGCTGAGCAGGGGGTGGCTGTGGCCCAAGGCTGTCCTGATGGATGCTCTGCTCTGGGAGGGTTAACTGCCCCAAAGTGGGGAGCTCAGCTCCTCAAGAGGCTCTGGTGCTTCCTCCACCTGCAATTGCTGATTAGTGCCTGGAGCTGCAACCATCTCCCCATGGGTAAAATTTTCCATTCTGATTACTTTTCTAATGAAAGAAAATGTTTCAATAGATAATTCCCTCCTTTTTCCCTCTGCATGCTGTCAATGCTGCCAGGTGTGAGGGAAGTGTGGGCAGGGCCACTCAGTACCCTCTTTGCTTTTGATTGCCCACAGGTGAAGACCTCTCAGTGGACATTACTGCTGCTGAAATCTCCCTTTCTGAAGGTGATACCTTGCAGCTGAGTTGCACGGTGGGAGTCCAGAAGGGCAGCAGCAGGCAATTTCAAGTGCTTTGGCTCCTCAACAGCATGAAAGTGGCCAGGGTTGACCCCCATGGGATACTGATTTGGGAGGAAGAATATGAAGAGAGAGCCAATCTGGGGCAGCTCCGAGCATTCAAACAAAGCAACACGGTTTATGTCCTCACCATCTACGAGGTGGGACTGAAGGACAATGGTACATACCACTGCTCTGTTTCGGAGATGAAGACTCCTGGAGACTTTCACAGCATCCAAACCAAACTGTCGTCAGGCATCCAAATTGACGTGAAGCCGATAGGTTAGTAAATCCCAATGGCTGCTCTTCTGGGTAAGACCTGCAGTGATCCCTGACTGGGGAATGCTTTAAGTCTGGCCTTATTTTGGCAGGGGCACCACACCTGCTCTTTGCAGTAAAAGCATAAATGTGCCATAGATTTTGGTAGATAATAATGTGAAAAACACTTGCTCTGGCAAACATTAGCATGACAGATGCAGCAGCTGTCACCAAAGTGTAAACCTTTAGCTCAGTCTCTTTGCAAAAAGTTTTGAGGCAAACAGGCAGAATTCTGGGGAGGTTGGGTCCTCCTGTGTCTTTGGTACAGAAAATAGTGAGCAACGCCTGTTGCTACTCCTGAGGATCACAGGATGACCCAGCAGAACAGGTACTTCTGTATGGGAGAGATCATTGCCATTTCCATCAGGGTGCTCTCTCTGTTTCGGAGAGATGACTTGTGAGAAACCACTCTAAGAAAGATGTGTAGGAGACTCTTGGTTTCCTTGTGGAAACCTAGCTTGGCAGTGGCTATTCTGATGTAGCAGGAGCTGCCTGTTGGGACTCTATTTCTTAAGTATTTCTTTATATATCCATGTCCTAGGAAAGACATTAAAGGACAAGAAAAAAAAAAAAAACTTCAAAAAGCCCTCTCCAAAGTTATAAGAAAAGGCTAGTTGAAGATTTCAGACAATTCCTTTCCTTTTCCAGTGTCAAGATTTAGCTAGTCTCTCCATTTAATGCCACAGTGTCTCTGGCTTTGAGGGGCACAACGCTGTCTTCTGCCATGCAGTGACTGTTGTTTGCAGAGAGCTGCATGAGCCTGTCTGTACCAACCAGCACACCGCAGGTCATGGTGGGAGATGCCTTGATCCTCCTTTGCGAGGTACAAGGAGCGACCAGCCCCGTGTCTGTGCAGTGGGTGAGGTAGGAGAGGCCAGGGACTGCGTGGGGCTGCAAGAGCACAGAGCACAGTGAGACTCAGGGGAGAGCAGCACTGGCAGAGGAACAGCAGGACTGTGGTGGCTGGCGCAGTGGGGACGGTGTCGCATGGGAAGGGTGGCAGTGAGGTGGCATGGGGCAGGATTTCTGTCCCGGCACCAAGGGCTCTCTCTTCCCAAGCAGGTCTCGGTCTGCACGCCACGCTGAGAACCCGAATTGCTACCGTCACATATGGGCAGAGTTTTGAACTCGTCTGCCAAGTGAGCTCTAGCTACACCCTCAAGGAAGTGCCAGTGTCTGTGGGGTGGCTGTTCCGGCCCAGCCCACCCACAGGCCACTACCATGAGCTGGTCCGTGTTCTTCCCAACGGCACCATGGCCTGGGGGGCAGCACAGCCACACTTTCAGGAGAAAGCCCAGCTGACGAAGGCTGCCACCTCCTTCAGGCTGCGCATCCACAATGCTGTGGCTGCCAATGAGGGGATGTACCAGTGTGAGGTGGAGGTCTGGAGGAAGAAGACCCTGACGATGGGGCCGTCAGCAGCCACCACCAGGTCCAATGTCGTGGGGATAAAGGTGGTGCTGCCAGGTAAGCAGCGCCATGGGCGCTTCTTCAGCAGAGATTTGTCCTTATGCAACTTTAAATCTGTCAAATATGTCGGGGCAACTGGGACCACTGATGGCTGGGGTGTCCCCAGCCAGGTCATCTCCCAGGGCTTCATGAGACAGTGCTGCCTGTCCTGTTCCTTCCTCAGCACCCACAGCTCCTGACAACACTCTTGGAGGCAAATTTGGTGTTGGGGAGTGGCAATGTCTATTTGTTTTCAGATTATGCCAAGCATATAGGGATCAGCCTTGCCACTAGGATTTTAAACCTTGTTTCTAGGAAGAAGTAGTTCCCCCAAGGAGCCCAGCTGAATGCCAGGGGTGTGAGGTGCCTCCCATGGTGTGGGCTTCTGGGGGGCTGGAGGGCAGTGAAGAGAGACTGGCCACCAAAGCTGGTGCTGGAAGATGTCTGTGTCCCCCTGAGTTTCCCTTTGTGTAGTAGAGGTACTGAGAAAGAACCAGGACTCTGCCAGACTGGGGGCCAGCGCTGAACTGCAGTTGTGGGCAGAGGTACCTCCTCTCGGGCACGGTTGGGCTGCGCGGCTAGGGGCCCTGCCCAGAGTTCCCTTTTATGGCCACCTCTGCAGGCAGGGGCTGTGCCACTGCTGCGCCTGCATTGTGCAGGGATCCTCATCCTCTTATGGAAGAGAGATGTTGCAAATGCTCCACAGCCCCTCAACCGGCCTGCTGTGTGCCTGCTCCCCACCAACCCCGGCAGCAGCACGGTGTCAGCTTGCCCTGCTCATGGCTGGGGCTTCTGGGGGAATTGAAGGGATTGTGATGGCCAAAACCTCTGAGCCTGTGGAGGCAGGCATGAGAATATGTTTGGGTTTTTTTCCTAGTGTCTGTTCTGCCAGCAAAGGAGAGTTCTTGCTCTTTTTTTAATGCATTAAGTGCTCCTTTCTCTTATCTTTGGATTTTTGGGATTACAACCCAGTGAACTGAAATTATGCATTTTCTGCGTTTAACTGATGGGTTTGCTGTAAAACAGGCTGATACATTCCCTTCCCCATTTGGGCTCGTTTCCATGGTGCTCTGCCTCCTGCTCCGCTGTTGCTCTTTCCTCACCCCTGCGGAGCTGGGTGCTGGGGTGCTCCATGTCACACCTGAGCTACAGCCAGCCCGGGTAGGGGTGATAACAGCGGCTGTCAGCATATGTTAGTAGCATAAATGGCATTAAGATGAGCAGGTGTAATTGTGGATTGTCTACACAGAGGAGATGGTAGCAGCGGAGCAGCAAGATATTACAACATTTGGCTCCAAATGTATTGCAGCTGTTAGTGGATACTGTGATGTTGTAAAGATGGTGGGAACTGGGAGGGGGAGATGCACAGTGGGAGGTGGCTGCTGGCTCTAGTACTGTGTCTCTGAGAAAGGCAGCATGAGCCAGCAAAGGATATTTGGGAAGGTAGAGAGTAAGTCTGGGAAGGAAGCCGACTCAAGCAGCAATGGGATGAGGTGAAGCTGCAGAAAACAAAGCTGCAAATTATGAAAATCACCAGTGTGTTTCTTTGCATATAAAATCTCATAGCTGGAGCCTGCAGAGATACTCCAGTTCTTGACTTTTTCTTTGGCACTTTATTTACCATTCGGCATCAGTCAACGCTTTAGGGGAGTTTAAATGCCACTGTGGGTCTGGCCTGTAGCTTTAGATAGGAGCAACATGCCTGAAAGGTCGTAACAGGAGGAGAAAGAGGACAGGTCCTTTCCATCTCTGTCATGTCAGGTAGTTCAGCATCCGACCCTTGGTGGGGTCACATGATTAGTGCCTTGGTCAGGCAGGTGCTGCCCAACCCTAGTGGGGATGCTCCCACCAGCCTCTCAGCACAACCGTTCAGTAGCTTCCCCTGGCTCCAGAGTGAGCCGTGGGGGCCTTTGCACCAGCTGCCCCTCCAGCCGGCTGGCCTGCACAGGTCACTGCAGCAGCCGTACCCTTCTGTGTGTCCTGCCGCTCCTGGGCTGGGCAGAAAGCACCGTATCCTCAGGCAGGGTTCACTGCGAGATGGGCAGTGAGAGGCTCGGCTTGCTTAATTAAATTGAAATTGAAAGGGAAAATAGCACTACGTCTTTCTGTGCCAAAGGAAAAGGCAGGCAGCTGCTCTGCCCTTTTCAGTAATTGATCTTTAGCGTGAGCAAGAGGAATGAGAGGAGACTTGCAGTTGAAAGAAAGGGGTTTTGCAGCAAGTGCTATGCTTCCTCTTGAGGTGATTTTCTCTGAGAGCATAACAGCAATTTTTCTCATCAAAATCAAGGGCTCACAGCAGCAGTTCCCATGACTCCTCTCTGAGCTCTAGTAGTTTTTGCTTCTCTGGAGTATTTTCTGCCCCAGTGGGTGTGAAGCTGGGCCGTACCTAAGTGAGAGCCCCCCCCCAGTTTGCTGGCTTCTGTGCTCTCAGCCTCTCTGGATTTGGGAAAAGGTCCTGGGTTTTACCCAGCCACCCCTGACCACAGCAGCACTGCCAGGAGAAGTTCACTTAGAGGTAGGCACACGTTTTGGCCCAGCATGGCCCCATAGCTGACTTTTTGGAGCTCCCTTTTGCTGGGAGAGGTGGCAGAGCTGCTTGCAATGAGCAGTGGGGCTGCTCTGCTGGCACACTCTCGCCGACAGCTGGAGCGGGGGAAGGACCATCCATGTGTCTGACATGGGAAGGCCGTCCTTGATGTCCACCACCTCCCCTGGTACGGCCTGCTCCTCTCCTGTGGCCTTTGAAATGGGGGCAAAGCATCCAGTTAAAATACCTGGGAGTGTTTTTAGTTTTCCCTTTGGCAGAGCTGCTGTCGCATGCCTTGGGGAGGTGCCACGGAGAACAGCACCCTGCTGAGCCTGCAGCCGAGGGCATGGGTCTGAGACTCTGTGGGCTCATCTCAGCGTGTCCTCTGCAGCCTGTCCCCAAACCAGCACCCAGGGGCTGAGCTTAAGGAGCTCGGTTGCCCCCAGCCTCCGTGGCACAGGGCATCCCGCTGCTCAGCTCATACGCAAGGAAAATCCTGAGAATGAAAACTCTGCCTACAGTCCCTTAAAACCCTGATGACGTCTCAGGTAGAGTAATTTCTGTCTACCCTTGGGTAGATACCTGTGGGTACCCTTTCACGTGACTGCTGGCCCCATCTGACAGAGGTGGTGTCTCAGCACAGAGGGGAGGGCTGAGGGAAAACGCAAGCAGTCGGAGGCCCTTCAAAGATACTAGTTTGCAGCCATTCCACTGCTGGAGGAGAAGGAAAGGTGCCAGCAATGGGTGCAGTGTGGCAGGAAGGGGGTCCCTCAAACCAGGAGCAGCACAGGTGCATCGGCCAGGAGCGACTGTGTACCCTGTCAGGGGAGCAGAACTGCAGGCAGCACCGGAGCTCTCCTCTCCTGAGCTGCTCAGCACTAAACTGAACGATTGCCGAGTATAATCACAGGACCATGTTATGTGGTTTCCAGTTAATAACCACAGCAAACACCTGAGATGGCAACTGTTAGCAAAACCCATGCAGGCTCTGTAGTCTCTCTGAAGATAAAAGGCACTCGTTCACAGTCTCCAAAGCCATGGGCTGCTTTTGTCACTTATGTGAACCTGCCAATAGGAGTAGTGGTAGATGGATGGTTTTGCTTCAGACAGAGTCTTTGCCTCTAAGCTCCAACACAGTGGCTGCCTCCATTCCCCCATTCCTGCCCTGTGGTCCCCCAGGTGCCTGCTCTGCTACTCCCCTGACCAGTAGCCGCCAGAGATTCCCCTCCACCGTTCAAGTAAGGGTGTGTGGATTTCCTCTTCCCCTCCTTCCCGCACCTGCGTTAGCGATCCTGCTCCAGCATCCCCTAGCAAGTCTTCATCCTCTGCGTACCTTCTTCCTCCCTCCTCTTTTGATGGGTCTCTCAGACCAGCCTTATTCCTCTCCTTGCCAGCATCCCTGTATTGGCAGCTGCAGCCCGCGTGATTATTTTGTTTCTCCATTTTAGAAAGCAAGCTTCAGGTATCTACGAAAGAGAGCTCTGTGGAGATTGCCAACGGTGCTGACACAGCCATCGAGTGCAGCATCATGTTTGCCCAGAATAATTCTCAGTTCGCAGTTACTTGGTACCTCCTACCTTCTCCTCCGGCAGATGCAACCCCCCTGAAAATCGTAAGGGCCAACTACAGCAGCATACTGGAATACGGGGCTGAGTTCAGCTCTCCTGCACAAAAGTCCCGGTTCCTGAGCCAGAGGGTGTCCAGCAACATTTTCTGGCTGCGCATACTCTCTGCAGACCCCAGGGACCAGGGCAGGTACTACTGTGTGGTAGAGGAATGGCTCTGGCTGGTGGACAGCTGGTACAAACTCGGAGAGGGAGCATCGGGAATGACCACGCTGGAGTTCAAACTTCCAGGTGAGCCGCAGTTATCTCTCGCATAGGTGCTGCTGGAGAAGGTTGGGCCTATTCATGATGGGGTCCCTGCCAGGCCTCTCCTAAGCTGGTAGGGCTTAGGAGAACCAGTGGCTCCAGTGTTGGATCTGAGACTTAGGGATGCGGGAGGCCTCAGTGCTTCTCAAAGGGAAATAGCGAATTAGGAGGATTTACCACATCCTCCCAAACCAACCAAGCTGGTATTTTTGCCACTGGCAGATCATGTCCAATGCTTCATAACAAAGTGAATCGTGGTATTTTATTTTCCCTCCAACACATGGTGGATTTGGTCAGTTGTACAGTGCTGTGAATAGAGAAGTAGTCCTTTCCTGGTACTCCCAAGCATCCTGAAGCAAGAGACAAAGTTTTGTCTTTTGGCTGCTGCACATAGCCACAGAGAACAAGGCTGAATGATCAGCTGCCCCCACCTTGTCCACTGCACTGCTGGGGTGCACAGTTGGTCTCCATGGCTCGGTTCTTCCCTCTCTCTCAGCATGACCTGGCTTATGGTTGCAGCCCTAAATAAAATGAATCAGAGAATTCCAGCTTCCTGAATAGCTTTTGGTCCAAAGGATGCCTTAGCACTTATTTGGATGGGGAAGGAAGTATTACAGCAGAGGGTCATGAACAGAGATGATGAGGGGGAAAATCACCCAAGGGATAATATGTCACAGGGGCAAAGGGGGGTGTGGGTGTCCTGCCAGAGGCTCTCCCAAGAGGCCATCCCAATCCCCCATGGTTCACTCTGGAAGATTTCCATTGGCCTGCAGGCACAGACAGGAGCATTTCTCTGGAAGCACAACACTGCAACATCTCTGCTTACCTCCTGCCCTAGAGCACAAACTGCACCTGGAGAAAATGAACCACAGCATCTCATCGAGGGAGGGCGAAGAGGTGACACTGCACTGCCTGCTGCGGGGTGCCCACCTGCCACCCACCTCTTGGCCACCTGGTTTCAGGGGGAGGAGAGCGGCTGCGCCAGGCCCCTGCTCACCCTGCACCACAGCAGCACCATTGAGTACCACTGCCTGCACCTCCACCTCTGGCAACTTCAGCCTGATGCTGCGCAGCATGGAGAAAGGCGATGCTGGGGTGTACCACTGCCAGGTGCAGGAATGTCAGCTGCAGAGTGAGGGGAAGGACTGGGGTCTGCAAGCCCCGACACACACAGGGTACACTCAGCTCACCACCGTCCTGCCAGGTAATGCTGCTGGGCACGAGGGGCTGCACACCCTGCTCCAGTTCCCCTTTAGCTGTGCTGGGGTGTGTGGCAGGGGTAATGGCAGCTCTCTGCTGGTGAAGATGGCTGCAATGGCAAGGATGCAGCAGGACCGGGAGGACTTGCTAAGGGATCGCAGCAGGGGTCAGTGCTGGGGAGACCCCAGAGTTGCCCTGGGAGCCAGGGGAGGGAGGGGAGCCCTTCAAGGGACACGTGCTATGGGCCTGGCAGGGGAAGGCAGTGAGATCCCAGTCCCATCGATCTACCAGGGCTGCAACCCAGGTGCTTGGTATAGTAAACATTGGAGGTGGTGGTCAGATGAGACACCAAGAACTCCAACAGAGGCATGTGGCCCAGAGGATACCACTGAGTGCACTTATGTCTGCAGTGCTTCGCTGGCTTGTGGGCTCTCTGCGGGACGATGGGCACAAACCCCTGCTCTCAGTCATGCCATTAGGGCCAGAATAGTAACTGTTTTGGGGAAAAAATTCTTGGTATGATTTTTCTGGCAAGTCCATCTCCATTGAGGTCTCTAGAAACAGCCTCTGTCCTCTTGGGGTGAGTTGGGGTTCATGCTGGATGCAAAAATAGAGGTGGGTTCTGCATACAGTATTTCAAATAAATAAAAGCAAAGGTTTCAGTCAGCCATACACAGTATTTTTAGAGAGGTAACAGGCAAGAAAAAAGTACTCTCTTGTTGCCCCTTTGGGGAAATAGGAGGCTTGGATGAAAAAATGTGGAAGAAAAAATATGAACTGTGAAATCAGCCATGTTGCACCCAGCTGAGAGGATCCTGCGGTTCTTCTCGTGCCTTCAGCCCTGGAGTTGCCATGCCCAAAGCCTGGGTGCCCACACATGGTTAAAACTTCTGTAGCAATTACCAGTTCTGACCGACCTGGAAGAACTCAGGGGGACCCTGTAGTACCCTCCCTTGTGCCTGCCACTGGCACAGGCTCTCACAGAGCCCACTCACATGACTCTGCACCTACAGCAGAGCTAATCTGGATTTAATTGCACAGGGAAGGACTGACAGTGCTGTTATGTTCCTGCTGTTGTTCATCACAGCTCCCTCTAACACTCAGATTTCTCTTTCATTGGCTCCCTCTGTTTCTTGTTACCCGGTACTGGTGGGGTTACCATTGCTAAAATTGCTTAGTAACTGCTGGAAATTTCTCCTCCAATTTTTGTATAAGTGTTTTGGCCAAGTAGTTTTCATGGTTTTCACAAAATCCAAGAGATTAGCTGGGTGTTTTTTCTTTTTGTGTGTGTCTGTGTGTGTGTGCGCGCGCACGTGCGCACGCGCATTTCTCCAGTGATGCGATGCAGGTATCTCAAAGTGCCCCTCTGGTTCACAGTTGCAACGTTTCAGAGTTTTCTGAGGGGTAAGGACACAGCCATGTGCAAGTGTACCCATAATCAGGAGTAATCTAATCTATAATCCCTGATGCTGCCCTTTAGGATACTTCCCTAGTACTACAGAGGCATTAATGTAGTGGAGTCTTCACCTTGTTTTTATATGGCAGAGTAAATGCTGCTTCCGTCTAATGGATGGGGCACAGAGCTTCAGAGGTAAAGAGGTAAAAGCCAGTCTTACAGCCAGGAGTAGCCCCCAGGGTGGTTCACCCCTAGGGTCACACCTAACCCACCAGGCTGTGTGGGTCCCCCGTGGACAACTTCAACCCAGCAGACCTGTGTGATCAGCATGGTTCTGCAGAGCAAGTGTAAAGCATCTGCGCATGGGTGTTAGGTGAGGAGGAGAACTGAGGAACAATGCTTTGAGATGGATAAAACAGTCCCAAAGGAATTGGCATGACCCTTCATGGCAGGCTAGGTGAATCTGAGGTCAGTCTGTGATGTTGAAGCTGTGTGCCAAGTGAGGAGATTTTGATGGCCAGTGGCTGTAAGGAGCCTGGGACAAAAATGGAGAGGCTGCAAGCAAGAGCTTTTTAGCTAGCATGGAGCTGGCCAAACCTAGTGTTTTGCAGTACTCGGAAGGTCTGCCAGCAGTACAGGCAGCCTCCACCTCAACCGGTGAGCTGTTCTGCAGCAGCTGCCTGCAGCTCTACGCTGAAATAGGATAGCAGAGTGGCAGAAGCAAGGAAGGGCAGGTGTCTGGTGGACACAGGGACCTCCTTGATCTGGTTTCTTTGCTTTCCTCTTGTCCCTCCTTGTTCTGTGGTGCAGCCTCTGGCAGACCTTTGCCTCACCCTGCTGTCACTGGTGTCAGGCAAGGACCCAGGAGGTGAAGGGTACATGGCTTCTCCTTGCTGAGCCCAGTCTGGAATGGGTTAGCTGAAGAGCCATGCTGTTTGTTGGGATGCTTCAGCTGAATGAGCTGGGGCCCTATCTGACCTCCCAAAAGAATAAATCGAGGCAAATTACCTGGTTTCTCTCCCCCTGCTCCTCAGGTAGCCAGTATGAATTCTTAAAAATTGGTAGGTGTTGAGGATTGAGGGAAAAGTGATAAGAAGATAATGTATAGAAACAGTAGGAAAGAGAAACTCAAACTAGCTTGGGGCCTCACTTTTTTTACTTTTTTTTTTCTTTCTTTTTTTCCTCCAGAGTCAACTGTTTTTTCTAGGATCTGCTCATCCCCATCACTGCTGAACTTCATCCTATACTTACCACTGGTTTTGTTTCTTCTCCTGGCCCTTGCTGGCTTCTGCTGGTACTTAAAATTCCACAAAAAGGGCAACATCCCAGGAGACCAAGCAATGGAACTTTAAGGGGCTGGAGAGGTCAAGAAAACCTAGCTGGTCTATAATGGCAGATGTAACTTGAAGGAGCAGAGCTGGACGGCTGAGGAGAACTGAGTACTTGCAGCAGGGCTTTTTATTGTTTTGCAGCAGCTCTTGCAATAAATCCTTGAAATTGAGTGTTTACCTTCAATGGAACAAAGCAGCTTTAAATACTAACCAAACAGGGTTTTCATAAACGGATGTTCCTGTCTCTTAGGTTAGGTACCCACCCATTCACACTATGTTCATTGTAGTATATTTGAGGTCTTTGCAGTATGTGTCTCCCAGTATGGATGGAAGTGGTGGTATTACCCTACAGGTTTAAGGGAAACACCAGCTCTTCTTGCACTGTGACACAGAAGTATTAAACTGCTGCTTATTTTAGGTGACTTGACAAAATCTATTTGGTGTGCAGGCTAAAAAACAGTGGCAGAGTCTGAAATGGAAAGTTGGCGTCCCATTTAAGGCATTGCATTTGCCTTTCCCCATCCCTTGCTGGGGAAGCTTTCAGACACTGTCCCCTCATTCTGAGAGCACCAGTACCCAAAGAGCACCTTCTCCAAAAGAAAATGGTTCTTCATCATAAAACCTGTCACAGGAAGATGAGGACTGAGTAAGGCTGGCTGGGGTTGAAGAAAGTCCGTAGCAGGAGCACCACAACCATCCACAAAAAAGGAATCCTATTGACCCAATAAGGGACTCACATGGAGTCTTAGATTCCAGAAGGAAGAAGCAGACACCAAGCCATCTTGGAGATGCCTGCACAAAGATCTTCCAGTTCCTTCCTTTGCTGGGACTGTTGTAGGAGAAGGCAGCACCCAGCCCTGTGTGTGGGTCTGGAAGCTGCACAGCTGGGACCTGGTATTAGACACCTCCAGGTTATACCATGTAATGTATTGGGATTCAAATGGGATCAGCCACCAGCAGCTTACAGCACAGGGGCAGCCTATATCTGTAAAGAGTTATGCGTGTAATAGGGGTACTTCTGGAGCTGAGCCACTGCAGAGCTGGTGCCAAGCCCCCCATTGCCTTGAGAGACATCCTGGCAGACTCCCAACTGTGTCTTAGGGCAGTATGGAGAGAATATGTAAATCCCCAAGGCTCTCACCTGCATATAGAGGTCTTACTGGTCTGTGTGCTGGATGGATGATGAACCCCTGTGCCCTCACTCTTGGAGAGGGGCCTTCCTGAGCATGTGCCCCTTATGCTAGCTGCAAAACCACCCGAGTCATCCTCCTAGCTGCCACTGAGTCATACACAGGCTATGCCCCAGAAATTTGACACAAGAAGCCAGTAGGGCACTAAGGGGTCTGTTTGTCCTGGCAAAGCCATGTGGATGTTGTGGGGCAGCTGCTCTCTGCCCTGGGATCCAGCTCTGACTCACCTTTTCAAGGCTGAAGAGCTCTGCTACCTGAAGGCTGGCTGGCTGATGCTTTAGGGGAAAGGTACTCAACCCCTAACTGTGCAAAGCGTTCCATGGTTCCATTGAGTTGTAAGGTCAGGTGCCAGGGCAACACTCGAAGCACCATCCTCAGACAAAAGCAGCCATATGGAAATCACAGCAGAGATTATAGACCTGCTTCCTTTGATTAGAGTAGGGGTTGGAGACACCACAGTCCCTCTAGATGATCTGTTCAAGACCTTCACATTCCTTACAACTAGAAAAAGCTGTCTGCCCTGTGTCCCAAGGAACTGGGATGTGCTTCAGCCCCTTTCTCCTTGAAGAAGTGCTTTTTGTGCAAGTTTGAAGACTTACTGCTCCCGTTTCCCTGTTCAGCCACCTCCTCTGTCTGTACTGGTTGGCTCCAGCTTGTTCAGCCTGCAGGTTATGTTTTCTGGACCTCATGCAGCTTTTCCCTTTCCTGCCCTGAACCCCAGTTGTCTCTCCCATGGCATGAGTGCTCAGAGCCGCACATGGGGTGCTCTGCAGAGGTTTCTCTGCCTTGTAGGTTACGTCCCATTTACACATCCCAGTAGGATGTTTGATTGTCTGTGTGCATGTGACAGCATGGCACTGTTTGCACTTGGCTAGCAATTGGCAGGCTCCTCTCCTGCAGGCTTGCTGTCTAGCAAGTTGTTTCTCCACTGTGCGTTCAGGCTGTTGACTTTTCCTATCTAACTGAAGCAACGTTTGCATGGGTCTGTTGAACAGCTTTCCGCACCAGTTTGCGAAGGATCCTGCTGTCTGTTTGTCTTAGTCCTGTCTTGATAACGCATTAACTCATGGACCAGTTTCAGTCTGTTTTGACAGAGAAGCAGATGCTCCCAGAACATTAAACGCCTAGAAGTTTCAAGAAAAGTGGTAGCTGGATGAAGGAGAGGAGTCAGGCGAGTTGTCCCACGAAGGGAAGGCTGCAGTGTGAGTTGCCTGACAGCCAGCCGTATGCTGGCTGCCTGGTGCCCAGCTCGTAATTAGGGGATACAGGAAGGAGGTGTAGGTGTGTCAGGGCATGGGAGAGGAAAGAAGGAACAATTTTTAACCATAAGCTATTAACAATTAATCTGTACGCATAGTTTATCTGCCGATTTTGTGTTGTCCCTCTGTGTTTTCATTTGGATTGTTTCCTTAGCTTGCCCATGAGAGTACCTTGGGAGCATACTTCACAAACCTTGGTAAAGTCAAGAATATATGACGCTTACTGCTTACACCTTCCCACTATGCTTGCAGCCGTCTTGCAGGGGAGATTAGACAGGTCTGATATGCTCTGTTCTTGTTTAAAACAAACCCCAAAAAGTTACTTTTTTCTTGCATTCTTTTAGGTGCTTGTAAGTACTTTGTCCCTGTACCTCACAGAGCATTGCATTTAAGAATATGCGGGCGTTCAGTTTCCCCTTCTTTTTAAAAACAATTTTGCCACTTGTTCTTTCACACCTCCTCAGGTGTTACCGCAGCAAACCACTAACAGACAGCTTGACGGCCCATTCTTCATGTATCTTAGGATGAACCTCATCAGGACCAGCCTTCTGCTCAAAAATCTAACTTATTTAGGTTGCTACTCGTGACCAGGTTGCTGGGGTGGTGGCGTGGGACAGCTCCTACCCTGATGCAGCAGTCGCATGTGTGGGTCAATCTCCATAAGCTGTGCAAGCCCTATGAGTGACCTGGCTGGGTTTGGTGCATCCCCCAAGCCCATGCTGGCCCCTTGCTCGGAAACCTCAGCACTCCATTGCAGGTCTGTGGAGGTTTCTTTGCTGCCATCTGATCTTCATGTAAAAAGCTACAGGTTCTACTGCAACATGAGATATTTTGTGTCTGGTGGACCGGGGGAAGAAGGTGGGCAGAGAGAGGGAGGTTTCTCCACCAATGGGGCACTTTCTTCTTCTGTTCTGTTTTCACTCAGTTAACCAGAGGCCTATGTAGGTATCAGCTTTCTTTTCACAGAGGTTTAGAGGTTTTAAGTTTGTAAAGTGTGTCTAGGGCCTTGATGAAAGGGCCTGCAAGAAGAGTGTGTGGTTTTGCACTGGTGGGGTTTTTTCCTCTTTATTTTTTTCTGGCTTTTCTGGATCACTGCCAAACCTTTCGGCTATATATTTTTAAGATGTATTTTTTTCCATGAGTGAACTTAGAAAGAGTTTTAACTTATCACAGCAAAAGCTTCAAAACAGTCCTATTTTTAAAGAGAACATTTAACTCAGCTGAGGTAAATGTATGAGAGGGAGAGAGACATGCGTGCATGGTGGGTCAGGGGATGGTGTTGATTTTGATGCTGGGGCTCTTGGCCACCTTTACCCACCCCCATCATGACTTTTTTTCCAAGGCCAGCCTCTGATGTAGATTAGAACAGCTGATAAAAATATATATTTAGCTGTTATAATCCCGTGAGGCAAAACAGTGCAACAGTGCAGACCCTGCAGCACAGGAGTGCCCCTGTTGCACCCCGTCCCCCAGATGCGCCCTTGCCCAGGGAATGTCCTGCATGAGGGCAGCATGTACTGGGAAGGTCCAGGGTCCTTTCCTAGACTTTAAAGTAGCTTGAAGGGGCTACAGGGCAAAGCAGAGCTGGGTTCAAGAGGAATTAATCCACTGGGAAGCAGCTGCATGGGGCTGTAGAAACACAAGAGCTGTGTTGTGCTCTTGTTTTTCCATAGGAAGGTATGGAAACTGTAAGGCAAGGGGAGAGCAGCGTTGCCTCCTAGGCAAGCGAGCACAACCCTGCAGCTTGGCAGACCCTCACTGTTCCAAAGATGGATGATGTGAAGGTGGGACAGGTGGGAATATAACCCCTGCATTGCATTGCCTTCCTGGAATGCTTTTATGGCACCTGCCTTTGGGCAGGAGCAAGGCCAGTGCTCAGTGACTGCCGGGGTGGCTCACCCGTCGTGCAGTGGGACAAAGGGTCACACCAGTGACTCTCTCACCTGAAGATGGGTGCACTGAGGACCTTTCACTGCAGGGCTCCTCTATCCTGTGAGGGGGGAGGGTGGGCGTGATGAGTTAGTTGCTGTGCAGGAGTAGTGGGAAGTGGCTTGCAATCAAGGAGTTACTTTGCATCCTCTGGCAGCCAATGGCTCAGGGTTTCCTGGCCTTCGCTGGGAGCACAGGGCACAGCAGCAACATGCTGTCCTGTACTGCCAGGGCAAGGTTACTCAGGAAGGATGCCAAACTTTCAAGAAATGCTTCCAACCAGATGACTTGGAGTTGTCCTGGGATGTCCCATCTCAAGTAGCATCTCTTCATTCCTTCCTATTACCTCTGAGTTGGTTTTGAAATTTGACATTCAGTTTTCTTCCTGTGATAAAAGATTTAAAAAATGGAAATAAAAGATGCAGTTTTTATATGTACTTTGATCTCACTTGATACCATTTTATATTCCATCAGCCTTGCTTGTTTCACGTGTCCTTTGGCCTTGGTCTTTGGCACCTAAGACGAAGCAGAACTGCTCCTAGGACTCTAAACCTTCCATAACCACTAAGAAACTGCTGCATTGTATCTGCCTACTGCAGATTCTTTGGTCCTTCTCCTCCCATCCTCTGCCTCCTCCCTCTTTTCTTCCAGCTGATAACAGTCCTTTGCTGTTTTAATAGTCCTGTTGCACAGGGCAGGAAAAGGCAGCCCCTTGCCCTAGAGTGGTGCTTTCCAAGGCAGAAGCAGTATAAACTGTGGGGGTTGACGTGGGAAGGATGTGAAAGTGGTAATGTGGTATCTGGCTCTCTTTGCTACCGCAGCAAGCAGGAGGGCCCAGCTCAGCCTCCTTTCAGCCAACTGCACTCACCGGCAAAGAGGCTGGTTGTGGTGGTGTGGGACTGACAAGATTAATGGCCGCCTCCCTGCTTGGGAATCTTAAAAAAAAAAAAAAAAATGTCCTTTAATGGACATTATTTAAACCAAATATAGGCATGTTTCTCTAACAGCTCTGATATAGAAATGCAAACAGGAAAGCAAGGCTTACTTGCTTCTGCAATCTGGACAGGAAACAGAATACCACAGGAAACAAATTTGAGCATGTGCTCATCTGGGCTTTCTTGCTTTCATTCATTCATTACATTTTTTTTCCCCTGTATGTTTCTAAGGAGAATTATATCTTTATAAATGACGCTGGCAGGGAACTGAGCCCTCTTCTACAGCCAGTGCCAGAGAGCTCTCCAGGGACGTCTGGGTGCAAGCTCGCTACTGCCATTACAAACCACTTGCCTCCATCAGCAGCTTTACTTAAAAAGAATGATCTGAGCAGGAGGTATTTTGTCTTTTAATTGACACTGTGCTCATATTCCATGCAAGCACTGGGAGCAGGTCCTGTGCCTGGGCTGCTGGGGAAAGCGAGGGGAGAGGGAGGGAGATGTTATGCTGGCGTCCCTGGAGACTGCTCTCACGATGGGTGCCATTGTCAGACCCCTCCTTGCGGACCATCACAAAAGCAAAGCATGATGGGGGTGGCTGTGGAGCAGGGGGTGGCCTAGTCTGTGGCCTTGTGTGTGCTGTACCTGGTGCTTGTAGGGATGGGGGACCATATGTTTCTGGGACTGCCGACTAAGTGTGAAAATTCACTGGCAGGGGTGGCGGAAATACTGGTTTCATCATTATTTTAAGCATGAGGGAATGAATGGGTGATTGCTGGGAGCAGTATGGCAAACCATGAGGGGCTGTGACTTCACAGCCCCCTCATGTGATGCTAATAGGGAGGAGAGGCCCACTGTCCCATTTGAAAGAGAAAGGCCATGACCAATGGCTGTTAAATGTGGCAGTAATGCCTCACATAGTGGTTGGGATAAAAGGCAGAGGCAGCCTGAACTGTAAAGACATTTCATTTCCCTGGTAATGAGGGAGACACACTGTGGCAATGAAACCGGAGAGAGAGAGAGACCGTGAGATGCTAATTTCTGTTCCTGCTGCTGCTGCCGCTTTGATCTGAAGCAAATGCCCATTTTAAATTGCAAACGGATGCAAGTCAGATATCATCCAGCCAGTGGCTTACAGGCTTAATGAAGTGGGACGTACACTTCTGCCTGATAACGTTAGGAGAGGCAGGCAATTCAGAGAGGAATTACTGAAGGTCTAAAGAGCCGGGGAGGAAGGATGGGGATGTCACACGGCAACTCTCGCCACCATTGGTGTGGCACAAAGTCCCCAGCTTTCTGCCCCTGGGAAGCTATGCCTGTGGCTAAGCCCCTAGCCCCTCTGTGCCTAGAGACAAAGCTATGAACATACTGTCCTGCTATTAGGCATCAATATTTTAAGCTGTGCATCCTGTAAAGGCAATGCAAGGTCATCCTGCTCTTTGGTCTCAGAGTGTGAACATCAATTTGGTGTGTTCCCCAGGTAAAGAAAAGGTATGGGAGGCTAAGTAGTTTATTTTGTGCTATCACTTGGACCTTTAATTGGGCTTGAGCATGACAAAACTTGTGACTCGAGTGATGAGGCTGGGGCAGACCCAGAGGCTCCTGGGAATGGAGTCACCAAGCCAGAAGCAGTGAGCTGGGAGCCTGGTAGCTCACACTGGACAACTGCATCTTCCTGAGTCTCTGTTACATGCAAAGATCTGACCTGTTTTGAAGAATGAATGTCTAAAGGGATATTTATTACGCTCTTCACTAACAAAAGTCACTTGGGCCCTAGAATCAGGCCAGAGTTTGTTGTATATCTCGTGTGGGTACTTGGATGGCTCTGCAAGCTGCTACATTAGACTAGCCAGACATGGCAAGGCTGGGGGACCTGAAGACAGCTGGAAAGCTTGACCTTTGCACCAAGCAAGGAAGAAATTATCTGCCTATTGGAAAAGGCAGGTGTGCTCATAAATCTTTTAGGTTCTTTGAAGGAGTCAGTGAGCATCTGGATGGGAAAAATCTCATGTCCATCATCAAAGGATCTTACAGAAACTAAGTAATGATGGGATAAGACTGGCAGGTCCTTGCATGGATAAACTATTTGTTAAAAATACAAGGCAGAAAAGAAAGTAAACAGTTCTGACAGAAAAGGGAGGTCACCAGTTATGAGACCTGTGATGCTCAATGGACACCTAAATGGCCCAAAAAAGAGGATGACTACTCAAAGAAGAAAGATAATATTAAGTTAGTCAAGGCATTAGGAGCAAGGGCTGTGTCTCTGATGAAATGCACAAGGCTGTTATGAGATTGAGTGACCAGGCAATGGAACAGCAGATGACATTTTGTGTAGGTGACTGTAAAGTGAGACATGGTGGCAAAAAAAAAATAATTCTCAGCTTCACATATAAAACAATGGACTCTGAGCTGACCATTATCATTCAGAAGAAAGATTTTATGTAAGAGTAGCCAGGTATATGTAACATCTTCCTGATGTTCAGAGCAGCCAAAGAGCAAACAGAAAGTTGTGAGGAAAGAAATATAGACCAAAACAGAGAACATAATTTTGCTGCTGTGTGCACCTGTGGTGCGCCCATACCTTCTGTGTAGTGCCATTCCTCCACCCCCAGAGAGGACAGCAGACCTGGCAAGGGCAAGGGAAGGCTGGAGTGACTGATGAAATCCATGGTGCAGCTTCCAGGTGGGGAACAGCTGAACCACCTGGGCCAGGGTGGATGACCCCAGGCTGAGAGAGGTGTCAAATGGCAAGGAAAGGACTGACAGTCTTTCATCCTCTCCCTGCATGAGAGCACTGAGACACTGAGGAAGCTAGCCCACAGCAGCCTCAAAATGAAAGGAATGAAAAGGAACAAGGTTTTCACACAACATGAAGTTCATTGAATCATAGAATCATAGAATGGGTTAGGTTGGAAGGGACGTTTAGAGGTCATCTACTCCAACCCCCCCTGCAGTGAGCAGGGACATCTTCAACTAGATCAGGTTGCTCAGAGCCCCGTCCAGCCTGACCTTGAATGTTTCCAGGGATGGGGCATCGACCACCTCTCTGGGCAACCTGTTCCAGTGTTTCACCACCCTCATTGTGAAAATTTTTTTCCTTATGTCCAGTCTAAATCTACCTTCTTTAGTTTAAAACCGTTACCCCTTGTCCTGTCACCGCAGGCCTTGCTAAAGAGATTGCCCCCATCTTTCCTATAGTCCCCCTTTAAGTACTGAAAGGCTGCAGCAAGGTCTCCCTGCAGCCTTCTCTTCTCCAGGATGAAAAACCCCAACCCTCTCAGCCTTTCTTCATAGGAGAGGTGCTCCAGCCCTCGGGTCATTTTTGTGGCCCTTGTTGGAAAGTTGGAAAGCTCTTTTTATGGGATGTTGTGCTGTAATTTTGTGTTTTCCAGGAGAAAACAAAGAAGAAGGGAATCTGCTGAGCATTGCTAACCATGAAGTGGCCATCCTGGTAAGTCCTGAGCTGTGGATTGGTAGAGGTTTTGAGGAAGTATCACATATGACCGCTCTGCTTTTATCTTCTGCTTTCGGTCTGTGCTTTTGGCCATTGCTCAGACAAAGTGAGGAGGTAGAGTCTGACCATATAGTCTTTTTTAATGTTCTTATTCTATGTTTACTTTGTAGCTGTACATATAACTGTATAAGATGAAAAAAAGGGCATATTTTTCTTTTCCTTTTATACTGCCTATCAGGGCATATTTTTTTTTCTAAAAATGCTTCCAAAACCATTAGAATCCTCTTTCAGTAGAGTAAATCACATTAATCTTTAGGCCACTAGGCAAGATGAAGTTTTTAGGTTATCCTTTCTTTTTCCACATCTCCTATTCAAGGACTTCACACCCTCACAATAGCATAGTTGAGAATTTTTCTCTGCTTAACAAATGAGGGAACTTAGACACAGTAGTTTGCTGTGAAACAGGCAAAGAAGTCAGAAATCTGCTTTTTTAGAACGTCTCTAGAGGAGGAGACAGGAGGAAAGACTGACTCCAAAAGTGAGAATCAAAGAGAAAAATATCTCTGCTGGACCCAAAATAAGTTTCCATAGAAACAGGTTTTTCTGAAAATGAATTACTGCAGTACGAAATGAAGATTGCAGATCTAATTCTGAAAAATATTTAAGCATGTTCTTTGCTTATCCCTATTCAGCTCAGGATGCAAGCATGTGATTTCCATGGAGGCTTACGTGCTTTATTTGATGGAGGTATAAATAAGGACAAGCTGTGTTGAATTGGGATCTGGGCTTTCTTGTGCTTCCTCACCGCTAACAAACTTGCAACTTATTTTTTATGACAGCACATGTTGCTTTGCTGCTAAAAATACAGACCCCAGTGCATAGACCCCAGTGCTTCAGTCTGGGAGTTCAGCACAAAGTTCCAGCACACTCTTCCTGCTAATGGGGAGTGGAGACAGCACAGTGTTTACATTGCTAGGCACTTTATTGTTTCATTAAGTAACTCTTTTTCTATTTACATGCAGGTTTAAATTTACATGGGATATTTATTCTGTAAATGAATGCCATGATGATTATCAGATAATTACGTTCAGAACTGATGGCATAAGAGGTTAAGATTTATTCCTGATCTATCGTTTGTGCACCTCTATTTGTTGCCCGTAGACATTTTAAAGACAGGATAGGTTCTTAATATCTTGCATGCTAATTGCTTTTGTTGTGACTGTGGGCTGGCAAATGATTGGGTTTAGTTTAAGCTATTTAAGGCTGTTTTGTGTATCTTTTTCTTCCCTCTGTTGTGACTTTGTGCTCAGCCAAATAGGACAAATAAGGTCTGACTCACATTTTTATTTCCATTTGCTATACTTGGAATAGACAAAGCTTTTGTGTAGCCAGGCTGCATCTACTCTTCTACACACAAACTTTCCATCTTCTTATTCCTTCTTATTTCACACTGGCATTCAACTTTTTATCTGCTGAGGCGTCTATTTGTAGAACCCCCCCTCTAAGCACTTCCCAACAGCACTACAGAGCCCCATATAATGAATTTAAGCCTACTGATGACAGCACTTTGGGACTCTGTTCAGAGGCTGAAGAACAAATAATCCTCATGGAAATTCTATCTAGTTTTCTTCTTCCCTCCCCTGAGCCCCTGTGCCTGTCCCAGCCAAAATAAACTCTCAAGGCATTCAAACAATCCATCTTAATGTAATGTTCAACATGGAAGCTGCTGACTTGCTGTTGAGCCATATGAACAATCTCCTCTGCTTGTCACCCATCAGGCCACCGATGCTGTCACTGCACTGGGCTCTTCCATGCAGTGGGATGGTGATGGTCACCGACGGCGAACCTGGTGCTGGAGCCCAGGTCATTAGCAAAGGGGCACCAGCAGCCGAAACTGCCCCTTAGCACTGCTAGGCTTTGGTTTTCCCTTACAGCTGGAAACTATTCTTTCTCAAAATGTTCTCTGACAAGGAGATGGAAGACATGTTTCATCTCCTGGAGGGAGATTCAGTTGTTTCTTAGTGCTTGCGGAGAGCCACACTAGTTTTGCAGGCATCCTCCCCTCCTCCTCCCCACTTTGGGGCAGAGTTTTTACTTTGTTACCATCAAAAGCACACACTCCGATGGCAGCAGTTACGTCTCTCATTTGGTGGTGGTTTTCAGCTCCAAGATTTTCAAGGTCTATGGAAAGGATGCTGTCAGAGGAAATTACCTCTCGCCAGCAAGACCAATGAGGGGAGCTGCAGGTCCCTGATAGTCTTTCTCCCTGGATGCTTTCAAATCCTTGAGGAGGCCCGTGCCCTATGTCAGCATACAAAATGTTGAACAGATTTGCAGGGGAAGAGTAGCTTTTGTCACCCTTTTGGTCCAAGTGGGGCCTCTGATCCCACGTGCCTGGCAGCAACCACCACCCAGTGCAGAAGGTAACCTGCCCACTGCCCAGCTGGTCTTGTCTAGGTCTCCCCTCAGAGGTGTCCCAGGCCCGCAAAACAAGCCGTGGTGCTGGGCACATCTCCTTCCACACTGCAGGCGTGAGCCGGTGGGGTACATCCCCATGTGGGCCATCTCTGCCGGTCTTCTAGCCAGGCACAGTTCCCTTCTGAGCTTGCAAAGTCTGCTGTTTTCATGCCAAATTGAAGTCATGAGAATGAATAAAAAAAATTTAAAAATCTATTTTTAATCCAGTGTGAGATCTTTTACTCTTGGCTATTTTTTTCATAATTGGTTCTGTTTTCTGCTAATGATTTGAAATTTAGCATCTATTTGTGCCTTGGAGTGTTACTTTGATAACTGGTGTTAAGGAAGAAGATTAAAACTGTTGTTAGCAGTGGAGGCTGCAGGACATATGGGTGCTGCAGACCTGTTAGTGGTAGACAGAAAGCTGTTTTGAGACAGTAGGACAGATTGTCTGGGAATCCTGGCTTAATAGCAATGAAAGGCTGATGAGGTAAGTAGTGCTGGGAAAATCCTGTTAGGGAAGGAAGAGAGCAGACTGGAACCAGGTGATCACAGGATGCCAGGTATTGACTATGCAGTTTCTCTACAAAATTGAATTAACTTTTGACACAGAAATGGGATTCTTATTTCTCTCCATATTGCACTTGCTTCATTAGCAGGCTTGTAAGGCACTCCGAGCTTTCCAGCATTTAGTAATGGATTAGGACCAAAACCTCATTCTGAAGCTTTGAGGCAGTTGGATCAGGTTTGGATCAGATGTTTTCACCTCCATCTCATTTGTAAGTGCTGTGGAGAGGGATGAAGGGTCCAGAACAGGGTGATCCAAGACAGCATCCTGAGATCTGGTCCCTGTTGATGTGATGGAGATTAGAAGATCCAGTGCAGAAACATTCCTTGCTGAGCTGGAGGGGAGATATTTCCAAATTCAGTCAGGCAGGGTAGTATGGGCAATAGAGATGTGTACACACAGGTGTGGTGAAACCTGTGGGTAACTACCAGCACCATGTCTCCAACGCTGGGAGCTGCCCTGTAGCCAGCTTACACTTCCATGTTGCAGCACTCTTTCTAAAGTACTTCTCTGGCTCTGTTTGGCCAGCAGGTGATTTGTTGCCTGTTCCTCTACAATGGGTAGATTAGCCGTTATTTATCTGGGACAGGGTTGCGACTGGTGATCTGTATGCTCTTGTGGGTGTAGGATTTGTGTGATCTCCTGGTGAAGGCTGATTGCTTTGCAGTGCAAGGGGACAGATTAGGATAAATGACACAGAGGAGTCTGGATCTACCGGCTGAATGGGTACGAGGATAGGATATCCAAAATCCTTTGGGTAGGTTCCTAAATACAGCCTTTCCCACTCCCTGCACCCTTCTGATTAGGGGCAACAAAGTGGCAGGTTTGACTCCCTTTTTATTCTCAGTTTTTTCAGAAGGACATGGGGGGCGAGCAAGGGAGCGAATCCTCCTGCAGAAGAGTCAGCGAGGGGGTCTGCAAGCAGAGACAATGCTTCTCCTGTCAAGGGCACATGCCATCTAGGGGTGCCACGGTTGTCATTCCCCCTTGTAAGAGTCAGGGGAGGGGACCCTGTGAGGGAAGGCTAGAGGCAGTGTCCCTGGGTAGCAGGGGAACTGCCCAGGAGGGGGGCTGCACAGGGTCCTGGAGGTGCAGAGACCTGGAGGGAGGCTAGGGTCTGGAAACGGGACAAGTTTCATATAAGCATAGAACAGCCCAGGTTGGAAGGGACCTCAGAAGTTCATCTGGTTGAACCTTTTGTGGGAAAGAGAGTCTCAATAAGATTATCTGGCACCCTGTCCAGACGCATCTTGAAAATCTCCAGCGATGGGGACTCCACCACATCCCTGGGGAGGTTGTTCCGGTGACTGATTGTTCTTACTGTAGAAAATTTATTTTTTATATCAAGATGAAATATTTCTTGGTGCAACTTGTACCTGTTGCCCCTTGTCCTCTCCGTGTGGCTCCTTGTGAAGAGAGAGCCTCTGCATAATTTGTAGCCACCCTTTAGGTACTGGAAAACTGTGAGAAGGTCCCCACTGAGTCTTCTCAGTGACTTCAGGGAGAAAAGACCTAAACCCTTCAGACTTTCCTCATATGGCAGGTTCTCCAACCCTTTGATCATCTTCGTGGCCCTCCTTGGGACACTTTCTAGTCTGCCCATATCTTTTTTTGAGTTGTGGGGCCCAGAACTAGACACAGTACACTAGATGTGACCTGAAAAGCACTGGGTAGAGTGGGATGATCATGCCTCTGTCTCTGCTAGTAATGTCCTTGTGGATGCAGCCCGGGATCCCATCTGCCTCTGTTTCTGCAGCGGCGCACTGCCAACTTGTGTTCAGCTTGTGCACCAGGACCCCCTGGTCCTTGAGTCCCTCCATGAAATTGAAGTCAGGAGACCCCTAAGGGGTGGATGGTTTGTATGCAGGGTTTGTGTTTCTGCAGAGGGTACTACTCAGCTTGGCTGGCTGCCGTGCTGCAGTACCTCGCCATCCCTGCCCCCGCGACAAGGGGGGAGCTGGCCACCAAGCATGGGTAGTAGGGGCTGTTTGCATGCTGAGGACGGACAAAGTAATTGCAAAGTCAGTCAGGAAGTCTTTGATGCAACAGGAACCTGAAGGTGCTGTGACATGTGGCCTCCCCACCCCTGCAGAGCAGTAGTTTCTCCTTTCTTGTGGGAAGTGCTGAGGCCTGGGGCTGGGTAAGGCCACCAGTGCCCGTGCTGTGGGTCCTGCCTTGCAGATTTGCTCCTGCCACCATGGGCTCTGTGCGTACACATCTTCCAGGGGAGGGTCTGTCCAGCTGGCACAGGCATTTGGAAAATATTTTCCCGATGCCTGTTTGGAAACTGCTCACGTCTTTGTAAAATGCCATTTTTCTTTTCAAAATCCCCATCTTCCACATCTCGGAATTGCAGAGCTGACCCTCAGCATCCCAAGTCTCCATATGGAGCCATCACTCCCTTGCCTGCCTGGCTATTTCTTAGCTTTTCATGCATCATGGGAGCGAGCTGAACAAGATCCTTCCTGTTTCTCTTGCTGCAACTCAGCATTCTGTCAGCCACAGCAAAACTGCAAGCTTCTTGTCAACTTTTTGCTACTCTTGGTAAAAACTTTGAACTCCTGTGAAAATCTAGCAGCTGCATGAGCTACAGACTCAGCAAGGTGAGCAATATCTGGCAGTAGATGAATCCGGTTGGAAAGGCAGGCTGTAAAATGAGAAGGGACAGACAGAATTCTGGGATCATGGGTGCGTCCCACAGCATCTGGCAGATTGGAGTTGGATGGGAAGCTATCCTTCTCTTCTGCAGACAGAGGGGGAGCAGAGCCCATGGGACATCTATCATCTGGTGGAAGCAACCTATGGACTCTTCAGCGAGATTTTGGGGAGTCCAACCTGTCCCATCCTCCCCACAAAGAGGTATGAAGGTGGGCAGGGAGGAGTGTCAGACTTCCACCTGAAGCCCATTAGCTGGTATCAGCTCCATCGGCTGTTGAATCTCATCTTTTCCTTTGAAATCCAACCCTGGGTTAGGACAAGTCTCTGTTTTTTAACCATGTTCAGGAGGAATTGAAGAAGGGTGGCTTCTTCGAAGAGCTGTGACACTGGCCCCAGAGCCATAAGGAGTGATGCAAGGAAGTAAGGGCCTTTGAGGGGTTTCTGGTTAAGAGACAGAGGAGAAGGCTGCAGGGCAATCTACAAGCAAGTAAATTTAAAACCATGATTTGTTGCTTCGAAATGTTGAGAATCATCAAACCATGGCAAATCTGGAAGAAATCACTATGGGCTTTTTGTTTGGTGGTTGAAGCCAACATTATTACCAGCAGGATCCTGCCACGTATTTGTGGGCTGGAGGGGTTCGTATCTGAAAATCAGTATTACCTCCAGCCTCATAAGCAATCGCTAGACAGAGAAGTATTTTTCTGGCCTTCTGCGGGGCTCTGCCTCAGCCTGGAAGAGCATCTGCTCAGCTTTGAGCTCGGTGAAGGTGACGCTAATTCAGGAGGAGTGTGCTGCAAGATGCAGGCTCTCTCCTGCAGGGCAGCCCCTGGCTTTCACTGCTGCTTGGTTCGCAAAACATGTGGTTATTTCACCACCAGACAGAGGTCCTGTGCTCCCCTGCCTAGCATCTGAGACCTCTTACCCACGGATAAGTCTGGGCAGCGGCAGCACTGCTTGGGGCAATTCCCCAGCGTGGGCTGGCCACCCCACTGTCGGGTGGACCAGCCGTGGCAGCCGTGCGTGCCAGGAGGCAAAGCACAGCTAACCACTTCCACGCGGCACCTCCGGCTGCTGCTGCCACAGGCTCTGTCTCGCTGGTGGTATGACAGACAGCTCTGCGCTGTGGTTGCTTCCCCACCATGTTACCAGGCCACATATCATGCCTCTCTTAGTCACCTCTTAAAAGCTTTTACAGAGAGCCAGCAGCTTGTGGTTCCCCGTTAGCCCTGCCTGCATATCGTGAGGGACCCTGGGGATGCCCTGCACTGGGATGGTGGCAGGCGTAGCCTTGCTTGCCCCTCTTCAGCTCCATTCAGGATGGTGTAGGAGAGCGAGTGGCCCCCTTTAGGTGCTGTGTGGCCATTAATGACATTGCATGGCTGCTCCCAGCAGCTGGTCTGGCTGGTGTCTTGGAGGGAGCGGGGGCTGAGGCAGGGGGGGACTGTGCGTGGGACTTGGAGTCAGGAAGGATGGCAGAGCCTTTTGGCTCGGTCAGGACAGAGGTTTTCACTCAGGTATCTTGTGTTAGGTCTGAATAATGTTGCTGTGATGAAGATGTTAAGATGGAGAGACTCCAGCCCTCCACTTGGAGTGAACTACTGTGGGTAATTATCTTCCCAGCTAAAAGCACATGGCTTTTCTTCCTGATAGTGCTTGTCTGGTTATAACTGACTGTTCTTTTACCTTTCTCCACTGAATTATTAAAGACTCTTGTGAAGGTACTCGCTTAAAGCATCTCACAAGTGGTTTTGGACAACACAGACTAAGGCCTTCACTGGACAACATTTTTCCCAGTCTTAGAAGATCAAAATGGGATTAAGTGAGCAGAAGCCTAGAGGTGTAAAAGCATTAATTTCCCAAATAACCCACACTGGGAGGTCTGCTTAAATAGTTGAGGGTCATTTGATTCACCTGTACTTAAAAGAGAGCAATTAAGGAAACTAAAGATGTTCTTGAAGGTTGAATAATTCCTTCACACTAGTTTCCACTACAAAGGTGGTGCTTACTCAGAGCTTGCTCTTTTCTGGACAGAGACGAGGTAGCATCAGAGACTGAGAGAGGAGGAACTGGAACAACCAGACTGTATAAGTACCGTAAGGTCATGATGGCATACAGCCAAGAGGTCTCTGGGATAAAAGGGCTGCATCTCATAGAGAAATATTTCTTCTTTCCTTGAAAACAACACCACCACCACCACCACAAACAAAAAAACCCCAGAAGAAAAAACAGTGTTTGATAAGGATGGAGGATGATGTACTCACAGATTTAACAGCTCTTGGGATGATCTGGAGAATTACAGGCCTGTTTGACATGCATGCAAATGAATGCAATACCTAGCAAATTAGGAGAATTGGCCGTGAAGCTTACACGGGTAAGACTGCTTGGAGGTGCAACCTGCAGAGATTCTGCAAAAGGAAGCCGCTTTTCCTGAACTCTTGCAAGTCTTTGAACAAACCAGTGAAATAGCTGAGAAAGAACAACTGTGTGATGTCATTTATTTAGCTTTTTCACCAGGGTTTTTGCAAGGACAGGTTCAAGACGTGACTGCAGACATCCAGCTAACATTGCAGGAAGTGGCTTATTGCTATGGCTTCAATACGAGCTAGGAGGTGGGCGAGTGGGTGATCAGTGGTGGCATGGGTGATGAAGTGCCAGTGCAGCACCTTCATCAGCTGTGGCACAGAAACCTCTGGGGATAGAGATCAACATGCCAAAGCTGCAGTGAAGCTTAGGTTACTCAAGAAGAAGGAGGAGAGGTGGGTGGAAGACCTGAAGGGATAAGTGATGGATTCACTCGGAGGGTAGAAGGAAAAGGGGTTGGGGGGAAGGAGTACCTATGTCGAAGATGGTGCCAGGAAGGGGTACAGAAGGGTGAAAGTCATTGTCTCCTCAACATTGCATGTTTACGTTCCTGATATTGGAGATCCTGGTGTGTAGGACACCAGCATGCTGGCAGCAGGGACAAAGCTGCTTTGCTGGGCAATTTCAGGGGACTGTGTCAGACCAGTCCCAAGGGAAATGTTGAAAGAAATGTGGAATAGGTGATGACCCAAAACGGGAGTATGTAGGGAGAAGTGAGGACTCCCTTCTTGGTAACAGCTGAGTCGATACCCTCAAGGCATGGAAGACCAGGCTCTTGATGAGCCACCAAAGCACATCTGATCAATAACTCAAAGTCCCGACTTGCACATTAACAGAGTCAATTATCAGCTCTGCTCTCTGCTTTCTTGATTATTATTTCAGCATGTGGCAGCTGTTTCACAAGCGTTATGGCCCATCACACTCTGAAGGGACTGAGTTAAATGTGGATTATTGACCGATGAGGCCATAAGAATGTACTGTAAAATATAGTCATATTTGCCCATAAATTCCCAGTGAGAATGCTTTTTAAAGAAATTCCTCTTGCAGTGGGAGTGCTCTGGGTCACTGTCAAGGCCCTGAAAAATGTTTTTTCCATCTGATTCCCACCACCTCCTCTGTGGCATTGTTGTCTTTCTTGACATGGCACGTTCACGTGAATGAGTGGTTCTCCCTCCCTTGAGCTGCTCATCAGGACCCCTGGGCTTTAGCAGGGGCACTTGGATTTGGCTGATTCTGCATGCAGGCGAGGTGAACTGTACTTAATGTTTCTGCACTGGCCCCAGGTTTCTGCTGCTTCTGAGTTTCTCAAGTTGCTTCAAGTTCCTTAGTTTTGGCTGAGGTCATGGGCTTACTGTTTGAGGCAGCCTAAATTCGGGCAAGCATGAGCAGGCTAAATCATGAGCTATTTGAATACCAGGTAATGACAGCTTTCCCTCCTCTGCCAGTCTGATATACTGCTGGCCATCAGCCACGAGGTTCATGGAGGCAGGCAGAAGTCCCCAAGTTGTTTTGCTTTGCAAATCTCCTTGGCTTCAGGATTCAAACCTATTTCAAGGAAAGGGTTGCATGTCTTTATGGTTATGAATCGGGAATGCTGTGCACCTACACTGAAAATACCTCTCTATTTAAGATGCCAGTAGCTAGGTCAACAGTGCTGTGGTGCTCAGCAGCTAGTTAGCTTGGTGGTGTCCTTTGTCCAAAACTTCAGAGCAGCCTGGGCTCCTCCCAAGCAGGTTATTGGTAGTTGGTCTTTGCAAGTATAGTGTATGCTGACAGCTTGTGTACACATACACGTGTTCCTCCTGCTCTAGCAGCTAGCCATTGGAGGAAATCACTGGTTTTGATCACTGCCCCCAGGCTGAGAGATGCAGTGTTTCAGCCCAGGCAGTGAAGTTTAGTGCTCTTGAAGCTGGGTCCCTGCTGCTGCTGACAGCCTGCTGAGGCTTCCTTAGCGGTTCTAAGGATTTCTTGATCTGCTTTTCCCCAGGGTGCTCCCCTTCCAAGGACGGAGAGAAGATTTCATGTGCTTGAGCTGGAGCACTGAAAGAAGGCTAATTTAAAGCTTGACACATTATGGAAGGTTTGGTTGGGGCTTTTTTTGTTTAATATAGTTTTGACATGGTTCTAGGATGGGTTTTTTTCCTAACCTTTCTCAAGTGCAGCATCCTGGCCAGACTTGTGAGTGCAAGTGTTTTTAAAACCTTTCACTGTTGGAGCAACAGAGATCCTTGGGCCAGGCCCTCACAGGTTCCTGGGGAGGCTGGTTGAAGCACTGGGCTGGTGCCAGCAGGTGTAGGGGGGTCCTGCTGGTCACAACTCCTGGGACCCAGTGCTGAGTCCCAGCTACTGCAGTGTCTTCATGCCACGCAGAAAAAAAAGGACTACAAGAAGCAAGGCCACAGAAAGCGCTCCCAGCAGTGGCAGGGACACCAACTTTGTGGACATTTCTTGTCTTCTACCCTGGTGCTTACTGCTGTGAGAGCTGCCTGTCTTTCAGAAAGGACTGCGATGGCTGACTGATGTGTGTTGGGGGGAGCAATGGCCAGAGGAGTAACCAGAGTTGCTTCATGTCATGCGGGGTGGAAGAGGAAGGGATGTGCTGCCCCATGGGGTAACAGTGCCATGAGAGTCCAGGCAGGATGACCAGAGAATTGGGAAACCAGTTCCTAGCCTTGCTCCCTGCACTGGGGAGGTTGTTCTGGTCTCAGCAGTACCTGTGTCCAGATCTGGTATTTTTACTTTCACAGGGGAAGGAGGCAAATGTTGTGAGGGCAGCCGACAAGGGTGCCAGGATGGCCAAGTGTGACACCAGTGGAGCAGCAGCATGAGGGGAGGAGGCACAGCTCTAGTGCTTGTGACTTTTCCAAGGGTATCTCATGTTAGGCGTAATTCCAGGTGGTCTTTCCCTGCTGCGGGCAAGTGGACCCAGCACTGGCACATAGATACTCCAGGGTGCATTTGCACTGTTGGTCTGATGCTCCCTCAGCTTGCCTTTCCCTTCACAGGGAAAATTTCTACCCATACCTCAAACATACATTGAGCCTAAACTGATGCAGTGGTGTTATCTGCAACCTACTCACACTTTGTATTTCAGACTGGGGAGTAATGAAAGAGGTGGTCAGGACCCCAGGGCAAAGGAGGCAGCAGGAATTTGAGTCAGGAATCTTGGATTTATCATAAGCCCTTCTGCAGACCATCACAGTAAACACGCTGGATGGCTTGCAGGCCCATCCGTAATTTGGATGGGGGTTGACAGCTACCGCCACATTTTGTTTCTCTCCCTCCTGTCTGACCTATTGAGCAGCTCTCACTGAGGTTGCCTACCCCTGGACATGTGATGTTTTAGCCTTGAAGGCTAAATGCTGTGGTCGGGCGTGGGTGGTGGGAAGGCTCATCACGTGGCTGGGAGGCTGATAAAGTCATGCTGTGTGTTCGTATCTCAACTTCTTTCCAGGTAGCTAGGATAACACAGCTGTACTGCTTGGTCCATGTCCTGTCCCTTGTCCCACCCACACCCCACAGCATGTTGTCCCCCACTGTAAACTGTCCGAGGAAGGGCCGTGCACAGCAGCACACAGCATGGCCATGGGTGTGCATCTGGTGGAGCAGTTGCAATAGGATCATATCATGTCTTTGAGTGGTATGAATTCCTTGGTGTTTGGTTTCTTTAGCTTTCTTTTTGTCTCACTTTGTGTTCCTGGGGGTGTTTGTCTGTTAACACACATGCTTGCCTTCAGCTGTGTCACGCATGTTTAATTTCACTGCCAGGGTAAATCTCTCATATCTTCTCTGCTAAGGTAAAGCTCTTATATCAGCCCTGCATAAACTCCTCTCCTTTCTCCCCCTCTTCAACACCCTGCATATGCCTGAAAAACCTTTGTTTAAATATCAGCCTGGAAAGAGAGGTTTACCAGTGAGGGAGTTGGCCTCCTTCTCAAGGACATCATTGCAGCAGGGCTGAACTCATCAAGGAGAACTAAAATATTTTGAAAAGCATCCAGGAAAGGATCACTGTGAAGTGACCTCTGTCCCTTCAAAGCCCTGAGGTATGTAGAAAAGCCAACAAGCTACTGATTTTTTTTTTTCTTGCTTGTCATTGTTGTACAAGTCCAGCAAGCTTGGAGTCTCATAACTGCTGCATGCAACCCATCTGGAGACCCAGATAATATCTCCAGCACTTGTTATAGATGCAGTGATATTCATTGCTGCCTTTGTGTGCTCTAGAAATGTCAGGTTACACACAATGACAGTCCCATGGTGTGGTATGAAACCTCTTCACAAACTGCGAGCAACAAACCACACTGCACCAGCACAGGCTGCCCATGCAACACTTCCAGTCTGCAGCAGTTTTCAGAATGGCTTTCTCTCACTTGTTTTAATATCTTCCATGTCCCTACAGTCAAAACTCATGGACTAGACCTATAGCTGTCATCTGGTTAAATTTGAAGGGTGCATGCCAGATCTACTCCAGTTTATACACTGGTCTTCAGGCTGAGTCCCCCCACAACTCCCCAGACGTGTCACTGGTCCCCCTGGACATGTCCTTGGCTTCAGCCTGTCACAATTACTTGAATACCAAGGCTGGTATGGAATTAGAAGTGGTTTTATTGGCTCTTTCAGGGATGCAGGTTAGGCTCCCATAGCCCTAACCATGTCCTTTGATGTCTGAGGGATGTGAAAAGACTTCAGTTTTTGGAGAGGAGGAGGCTTGTAGGCAGTACAAACAAGGTTTGCTAAACCACAGAGGCAGTGAACAGGGAGTTATTGTTCACCCAGCCCTGCAGCATAGCCAGTGTATGAGACTCACTGAAACTCCTACACCTCTCTGAAAAAAGCTACGGGAGGAAGCATGTCTTCATGCAGCATGTCCTGGGTGCCGGGCCCTCGCTGCCCCTGGGGAGGCAGGCAGCACTGGCAGGCTCAGGCAGGGTGAGGGGCATTTGAGGACAGCAGGCTCAGGAGTGGGGTACTTGAAAGGACGGGAAGAGCCCTCTCACACACATGGCCCTGTGATGCCAGGTGCTGTGGGAGGACAGAGGAGATGGACCCTGGGAGCGGTCAGCCCCATGTGCTCTCTCCCATGACCATGGCAGGAGACTGGGCTAGACAGCCATCGGCCTGTCTGAGGCAGGCATTTCCTGGGTGTCTCATCCCAAGAATTAGTGTCTTGTAAAAAATCTCACTCTTTCTGAGTAAAACTGAGGATTTGGAAGCTGAGAGGTAATACTGACAGAGGGAATTATCAGGAGTTAAATACATGAAATCACAGTGGTGTCCTTGATATTTTTTTTTCCTTTTTTTCCTGATTTCTCTGGTGTGGCAGTGTTCAGACTAGAGTATGTCCTGCTGAGTGATGTCTCATCTTCTCTTGCTGCAACATGGAGGTCGTGGTTTGTGACCAAGGGCCCCACCGGTGGCAGCAACCCAGCGAGAACCGAACAAGCTGAAGCCTCTGATGAAAAACGCCCCTGTGGGGGGGACATACCTAACTGGGCCCTGGAGAGCCATAACTGCCTGGTAGCAGCCAAGCAAATGCCATCCTACTGACAGGGTCTCAGTCCTCTATCCGCTCATGTACATTTGTGGAAATATAAGATATAAGTCAAAAAGACCTTAATATAGCCAAGACCGCTACCCTCTCAATCAAATTTCATTGCAACTTGAAGAGAGGGTAGTGAGCACAGATCATGGAGATGGGCAAAATGCTGTTAGGCTTCTTTTCTGCTGAAACTGGGTTGGAAATAAACCTAGGCTGGAGTGAGGCTTGATCTGTGGGTGCTTTTGAGGCTGGTAGCTGCAGGGTGGCTGCTAACACCTCGCAGCACTGCTGGGGTGGCACTGCCTGCCTGCTGCCAGGAGCAATGCAAAGAGGATGCTTTAGCTGTTGAGCACTTGATGAGCTGTGTCAGCCGGGAGGTGCTGGAGGGGAAAGAGAAACCCCTGCCATGGGGCAGAAAGCCCTGGCAGCCAGAAGCACCATTGGCCCAACCTCAGCAGAGAGACACGGATGTTTATAAAACAAGGCTGAATCACCTGCAATCCCCAAATAAGCAGGAAATAGTTAAGCATGCTCGTGCTTGTAGGCTGCATGGCAGGGGCAAGGGAGAGGTAAGGTGGCCGCATCCTGAGGATGTGGCTGGCAGACTGGGTACACAGAGCTGGGCTCCCTGCTGGAGGAGAACATTGGGATGGTGCTGCTCAGGGAGCGTGTATAGGGAGGAGAGAGGAGCATGGCTCGTATGTGTATGGGAGGGCTGGGGCTGCGTGCTCCCTGGCCATTTAGGCAGCAGCAGCCTGGAGGTTGGACTGAGGAAGATCTCCAGCATGCAGAGCCACCTGGTCTGCCTGACAGGCTTAGGAAAAATCCTTGGGTTAGAGAGCAGGATTTGGTGAGGCAGTGCCCTGTATGAGCACGTGGACTAGAGGGAAGATGAGGGCACTTGCTGGGGGAAAGCAAAGCTGAGCGGGCAAGTCTCTGCCAGACAGCTCCTACATTCATGCTTAAACAGTAAGTCCCCTCCCGGGGCACTGGGCTGTTGGTCCTAGCCCTGCTTTCTGGAGGGGCTCTGCTTGCTTAGCTCTCCCAGGCTCCAGGTTGCAGTGGTGTGCCTGGAACAGTGGTGTCATGGTTTTAAATAACATGCGGTTGATCTCAGCTGTTGGGTATAGATGAGAAATGGGTGGGCTCTCTGCTGTGTAGTTTAAAAGCTGACTTTTGTTTAGCTGTGACTGCATCACCGCCAGCTGGGAGAACCAAAGCCCACGTGGCTGTTTCTAGATCAGGAGTTTTCTGTCCTTGCTGTGCGGCTCCCTGGGGCTGACTGTCCTGCTCTTTGGGGTCCGAGATACATGAGTCTTCTGTCTGCCAGTAGTCCTCCCAACACAAGGGCATGTGTCCTCCACTGAAAAGTACTCTGGGCTCCACAAGTGGTTGAAAAACCTTTGGCTTAGTGGGGAAATGCCTAGTGCTTTCTGTGTGGCACAGACCCACCCTCAGTGCAGGACAGGCTCCATGTCACCCTGGGTCATGCATCGATATGTTTTTACTTAGAAGGCCCACCCAGGTCAAGCGGACTCTCTTCTCTTTTGCCCGGTGCACTGCTTTCCCTGAGGGCACCGCTGCCCTTTGAGCCCCAGCCCAGCCCACAACCCCTGCAAAGAGGAAGAGGAGGATGGTTGAGCTGCTGGCTCCCCTGCCTGCCTGCCCACCTCCACACCTTGGGATGCTGCTTTTCCAGGCCAGCCCAGCAGTGCTGGCTATTGAATTACTTGCTCAGGCTGTCACTGAAATGCCTTGGTGCGTCTTCCCAGGAAGCTGGTCCTTGAGATGACACAGCCTCCTGCACCTTCACCAGCCTCTGGCACAGTCCTGCTCCAAGAGAGGTGCAGGAGATGATTGCTGCTGTGGGTGCCCCAGGCATCCATGGAGAGCCCTCAGACCTGCAGTCAGCAGGAAGGGTCTGTTGTGCCTGAGTGCAGGGGAAAATCTCCTAGCTGGCTGAACTGCCATCAGCACTGAAACTGCCACTCCTGCTCTGGTGCTCCTCTGCTAGCATTCGACATGGAGACAATCCTGATTTATTCTGGAATAATAGGATGAAATGGTGCAAAGGAAAATTTTACACTGAGGATTGAGATAAATTTCCCAGAGCAGTCAGCCAAGAGAAGGGAGGGGGGAGACTCCATTGCTCTGGTCACCCAGGGGACCAAACACCGCACTGGAAAGTATAATGTTGGAAACAATGCGATGCTGGCCAAGGAGCATTGGCTGAATTAAAAGGGGTGGGTGCTGACCTTCTCATAGCCTCTGGGGTTTTACTAGCGGTTAATGCAGGTCCTCCCAAAATCTCGCACCCCTGCTTGCTGTCCTTGCCTCCTGCTGCCAGACAGGAGAGGGGAGGCAGGCGGCAGCTCCAGGGACCCCAGCGGAGGTTCAGCCGGGGCCGGGCTCCCGGAGGGTTTCTGACAGTCTGGCACCATCTGCTGGGGTTTCCCGGGAAATAAAGTGGGTTTTGGGGAGGCAGCTGTGCCCCAGGACAGCAGTCTGAGAGCTGGGGACAATGAGGCAGCAGTGGGTGCTGGGGGCTTGTCTCCACACCAGCCTTTCCTGCTGTCCTGGGGAGGCAGAGATCACCCTCTCCTCCTCCTCCTCCTGGTCACTGCTTTGCAGTCAATACAGCCTGGCAGCACAGTGGCGAAGGTGACAGATGGCCTGTGTTTATGGACCCAGGGCCAGCTTCCAGCTTGGGCCAACCAGGTGACCCATCAATGGTTAGCCTGTTTTAGCTGTGGGGCTGGGGCCTGGCCACACACAGCCCCCTTGCTTTGGAGAAGGATGCATACCTTTCCTAGGGCCTGGCAAGGTCAACTTTCTTGCTGCCGAGTTTCCCTCATTTTCCCATCTCTTCTTGCCTGAAGGTGGTGGTTGCTCCTTTCCCTGGTACCTGGTTTGCTGCCCAAGCGCTCTTGATCAGTGCTCCGAGGCTGTGTTAATGATGGGACAACATCCCATGGCCATTGGGAGGAGGGTCCTGGGATAGAAGGAGGTGCTCTGTGGCAAGTGCTTCCTCCTCCAGGCAAGCCCCTGCCAGGGTGTGCTGGGGCTTGCATTGCTGCCTTGGAGAGGGCTGAGAAGGAGCAGCATCAAGGCAAGTGTGCTTTGTGGCTCCTCGCTGGGCGGCTCCTGGGAGCAGCCCCCTGCCTGCCGCCTGCAGGAACCCATCCCTGCCTGAGCGATCTGGCAGTGTGGGTCTGGGCATGGCTATTGCCTTTAGCCTGAGTTAGCACGGCAGCAAGAGCAACTCCCTGTTGCAGCTACGCTGCCCTTTTCTGATTTTGCCCATAGCTCCTGGATGAAGCCATGCCTGGCACTGGCCTCTGCCTCATGCAAGCAATAAGCAAGAGACGTCCCAGATTCACATGCACTTGTCCTTATTAGGGGCTCCGGTGGAGGAAGGAGGGAGATGAAGAAAGGCAGAAGTCTGCCTCCAGCAAGACAATCTGCACAAATGGACTGGCTTATAAATGAATTTATAAGTTGAAATTGGCCTATAATGAGAGAGTTACTGAGAAAAAAGGACTGTGCACTGCAAACCACTCAAGAAGCTGAGATCTTGGTGCATTACGCAAAGCCAGAGGGGAAAAGCCGGGTCCTGTGAGCAAAGGCATCACAGATTGCTCCGAGGGGACACCAGTTATGTTGCTTACCCCACAGTTCTTCACTGGCCTTGGGTGCCTCCTGCAAAAAGCATTCCCCTCCTCTCACAAAATTGCAAAAGCATTGGGCTCTTGAAACTGCCGCTAAACACCATCCTTAAAAATGGTTTTATTTCAAGGCAGCTTTTACTAGTAATGGTTCTAGACTTAGTTCTCCAGAGAAATATGGTAGTTTTGAGGTTTTTCTTTCTAAAAATAAAGCAGTCTCCCAAGCCCACTGCTGTTGTTGGGCTTTGTGCTTACAGGCTTCTGTCGACAGCTTGCTTAATGAATGAAGATGTGAGGGAAGAAAAGCTTTTCAGCGAGGAGGCTGTGTGCTTCCCAGGGCTGGAACAGTAAACAAGACATAAGCAGTGATTGACAATATGACATCCTTCTCTCAGTACTGCCTAACACATGCAGAATCGATTTCACCTTTTGAAAGCCTTGAAACTGGAGAAGAAGTTGGTGTGCCTCCATGCATCTAACCCGTGGGTTATCCATTTGGGAAGCATACAAAGATTCAGGCTTGTCTGAGTTATGTACAGCTGGTAGGTGTGGGGAAAGTTCAGCCTACGATCGTCTTTCTCCCAACAGTAATCTGACCTCCAAAGCTGTCCAGAAACCTGTTGCCTCTGATTTCATCCTCCCCCAGCAGCTAATTGCCACCCTCATGCTGCCTTCCTGAGGCACAGGGAACAAGCATTTTTCTCCTTTGAGTCCAAAATGATGTCAGGTACCATCCCCAGCTGTGAACACAAGGCATTCACACTGTCCTGTTGCCACTTGTGCCTCACTCCAGTGCCTACAGCTGGGGGGATGACGGATGGAGACCAAGGAAGTGCACCAGGAGGGTCTGTGGTTCCCCCATGTCTCCCCACTGCCTCCTTCCACAGCAAATCCACTCTTTGCAGGAGGGAAAGCCACACTTCTCT
This sequence comes from Phalacrocorax aristotelis, assembly GCF_949628215.1. Lineage (NCBI taxonomy): Eukaryota > Metazoa > Chordata > Aves > Suliformes > Phalacrocoracidae > Phalacrocorax > Phalacrocorax aristotelis. The sequence goes on along the minus strand of NC_134276.1, from coordinate 117,191,036 downwards.
TGAAAAGCTCAGCAAGCCTGACCCCTTTCTAGCCCAGCGTGCCACCAGCATGGCTGGTGACTTGCCCCCCTTGCCTGTGCAGAGCTGCTTCTCCTTGTGGGGCTTCTTCCTCTGGGAAGCCGCTGCCTTTCCCACAGTCTGACCTGGTGTTTCTCCTCCTGTGTTGGGAGCGTATTAGCATATTTTCTCTCCTTACTGTCACATGCAGCTATAAAATATCCTCTCAAACAATTGGCCTGGGAGCTTCCAGAGACCACTTACAGAGAAAAACACCATCCATATAAAGAAAATCAGCCTCAATATTCAGCTGGCACTGCTCAAAGCTGAAAGGCTTGCAAAACTCCTCTGTAACAGGGAAGACAAGTCTTAGGCAATGGGAAGAAATTGAAAGTGAGGAGTTAAGAGCCAGGAGGTACTGCTATAGCGCCTGGCAAGTGGCAGCCCATGAAGACTCAGTGCAGCTCCAAGGTACAAGAGGCACTGAGTACTCACCGTCATGGCTCCTGTCCCTCTACAGCGCCGGGCTCACAGGGAAGCAGCAAACCTTCTGGGATGTCTGCTGATCCCTGTTTCCCCAGCGGGTACAGAGTACAGAAAGAGATCAGCTTTCTGGAGTAATTTTTAAATAAGTTCTCCCATCAGAAATGCTCTTCAGCTCATGCAGGATAAAAGGGGACCTGGAGGACATTGGTGTGCATTGACCCAAAAATGTACATCAAAGCGGATGCATTTGGTATCAGCCAGAAATCCGATATAAATGTCTTTGCAGACACAAACCTCCTGTGGATAGAAATGAACAACCAAATTTCTCTGGCTATTAGCTTTCCCGGGAGTATCTGAGATAACACTAAGGCATGATTTTTTTCTTTTTCCTAGAAGTGCAACACATTTGTGTTTTCTGCTGAGGTCAATTAGAGCTATGGGAGATCAGAGGCTGATGAAAAATGAATGTCTTGCTATTGTTTTGCATCCTGAAGTAGCAATTCTTTGATTTCTGGGTTATATTAAAGCACTTACTTTGGAGTCACATGAAGAGCTCTTGTCTGCTCCTGCCTCCTCTCCTCCCCAGGGCAAGGAGGCAAACAGCTGGCTAGATCCCCTTCTGAAGGAAGACAAAAGGATGGCAACTGGTTTGGTTGGCCACCTTTCCTCCACCCCATTCCCTGTGCATGTCCTAGAGGGCATGTTCTTGTGAGTTGCTGGGGCTTGCTTGCCCCATGGGTGCTTGCCCCTTGACTCCTTGTTTCTTAGCTTCTGCAGATGCAACTGGAGGGCCATGGCCTTGCAGAACACATGGGTGCAGGAAGCACTGGGGCTGCACTGGTATTTCCACTGGTCTTGTGTACAGGAGCTAATGCCCAGACTCGTTTCAGCAGCTCACTTTCTCATTAAATGGCTTGACCCCTGGGAGCACTGCCCACGTCTCTCCCAGCCATTCTCACAAGGGCTGCCTGCCTCTCTGCAAGGCTTGTCAGTGCCATGGCAGGAGGGAGGGGGGGATAGAGGTGCCTTGTTGCTCACCTGACTCTGCTCTCGGATATACAGCTGGGCACAGCTCTGATCCACCTCCTGCTCTGGGGTGCAGCAGCACCTGGAAGAGCAAAGTCCTCCTCCCCCCAAACACCAACGACCAGCAATGCCCAGCGCTCAGCTTATGCCACATCCTCCTGCTCCCAGTGCTGATGCTGCTGCGCTTTTGTCACTGGGGGGAGATCCAGCCAGCTGTTTACTGTACAACAGCGCCTGGCTGACATCCCAAAGGGTTTTGTTGCTTTCCCTCCCCTCCTGACAGACAGAGGAGCGGGTTTATTTGGCTGAAGGAGGTTTTTCCCAGCACTGGCCTCTCTGGTAGCAGCCTTAGAAAGGGGTTGACCATCTGGCAGTGAAAGAAAGGTACCACCTTCACTAGCACAGATACATCCAACAGGGCAGTCTCCTGCATGCAGCGTGTGCTGAGTGCCTGCCCTGGTGGCACAGAGGACTTGGTGCTCTGCCTCTTCCAGATGGACAGGAGGTTTCCTGCAGGCAGCGGAGAGCCCCTGGCACCCAGGGCCAGTGGGACCCAGAACTTCTCGGGCACCCAGGAGAGGCAGCTCTCCTGGTGCTGTGTGCTGGCTCTGCCTGGCGTGGGAAAGCAAGCTGCTAGGAGGTCAGTCAGACCTCGGTGGAAAAGGGGTCCCTGACATGCCAGAGTCAATGGTGGGGGAATTCAACACTTGCAAAGAATTTCCGAGACGTTCCTCTTCTTGGTGCCGTGCAAGGGAAAAGTCTGGAGGACGTGTAAGAGGTCTGGCCTTGGTTAGAGCCATGTAAGGAAGACTGGAACTGTGGCTGCTACAGTTAAACCCAAGAGACAGGAGAGAAGGCCTGTGTGGTTTGGGGGCATTTTAGGCAGGTTTTGTCCTATTCTGTCTGCAAGTTTATTAACTGCAGTATCTGCAGGGACAGAAGGAGAGCAAAGCCCATTTCCTGCACGTACAGCGTTGGCAGGGGCTGTGGTCCTCTGCGCTGGCCCTGTGAAGTGTGCTCACACTCCTCTCCTGTGAGAAAGGGGCTCCTGCAAGTCAAGAAAGAGCTGACTGCATCTACGAGCCATAGGTGGTACACGGCGGGGATCTTGGCTGGGCGCCCCCCTGCTGCTGCGTGGGATGCCAGTAGGAAATGTAACTAATGACTCTGCCAGTGAGCTGGCTTGTGTCGCCTCAGCCTCGCGGCACGGGGGGCTGCCAGGGCTCCGGGGCTTGGCACCTCCCTCCTGGTTTTGCTTGCAGTGGCTGAAGGATGATACCAGCATGTGACAAGCTGATCCAACCGGCCATAGATTGGCCAGGTTTCAGCACATGTTTTTAATGCCTCACAAATCCTCCCTTTCACCATGCTCTAGCCAGCGTGTTGCTGTGCTACAGCTGCCTGGCAGGCTTCTCTTCTATGGATCCATGGAGACCTGCCCATCTCATGTTTGCCTGAGGAGCCCAAAGCATATGACTAGAAGAAGTAGATTTTTTTTCCTCTCAAATGCAAATGAAAAGCAGCAACACTATTAGCAGCAGGCAGCCTCTCCATGGCTTAGCTCCCCCTCGCAGCCCTCCAGCTGATGCATGAGACGAGCACCTGGTGAGGGATGCTAGAGGTTGGACACCTGCTTGGCCCGGCTGCAGCCTGCTCCCCTACAGTCTTACCTTTGCACCACTGCTCCACAGCTGGTACCCAGAAATGGCCATAAAACTGGGTAAAGATATGTTGTTTCTATGCTCAGGGCTAGAGGCAGGGCCATTTCCAAGGAGCACGTGGCACAGTCTGTCACACATTGCTGTCTCCCCGTGCTGTGCTAGCCACGTGTCAGCCCAGTTTCCCCCTGAATGACAGTGTTCAGACAGCAGAAATCCAGAGGAGAGTTTCACCTGCTGGCAGGGTCTTTTCAGGGCTTTTTGCACAGGGTTTAGGCGCTGCATCTGCTCCTGGCTGGCCAGGGAGCCTGTTAATCCCTGGAGATGTGTCCCCTTTTGCTCTGTCCTGGTGGTAAGGTGACAGTGTGGCTGTGCTGGGCTGTGGTGCTGAGCAGCCACCCTGTGATGTGAGGTAAGGGCAGTGCTTTGTGTTTGTCTCTGGGGTAAAAGCAGGACGGGGGAAAACGCCAGCTCCCATGAAATACCGACTGCTCAGTGTTAGGTAGGTAGCACAAATGAATTCCTATATCACCTGTGCGTGCTGGGTGTGGCAGTAGCCCAGGCCTTCTCAAAAATGCTGGCCTTTCCCTCCCCAGCAGCTCTTAATTGATCTGAAAGGTATGGGGGCTTATAGCCTGACTGAGGGCAAAGACAGTGTGTGCTAATGGGCTTGTGCATGGAGAGAGCAATGGCTCCCTCCCAGCAGAAGGTATGCCTCACCTGTAGTTATCTGGGAGAGCTCCCTGTGTGTCTGACAATTAAAATGGCACCCCTGAGCTGGTGCAAGGGCTGGCTTGCTAGTCATCTCGCACAGCATTCACCCCTCTCCATGGGACAACGCCTGAGCCAGTGCAGAAGTGGACTGTGACAAGGTGAATTGCATGAGCTTTCTTTAGAGGTTGTTTGTGTCCAGATGCTGAAGAAAGGAGAGCTGGGAAGGACACTGGGAGACAGGAATAGGCAACTCTGCCCTGGACTAGTGACAGACTGGCCCTGAGGCAGCTCCCAGTTCAGGGGCTGCCTTGTCTACCAAACTACAGAGGGGATTGTCCTCCTGGGAAATGGGGCCATGTGGTGGGAAAGGGATATTTGCCTACTGGAGGCTACACTGTGGTAGAGCTGGAGAATGAAAGGTTTGGGGAAGGGATGGATGAAGTTAAAGGACAGCAGGGCTGCTGACACTGCTTTTGGCTCACTGGTGCCAGGGCTCATCCTCTCTTAGTTTTGTTGCTAGGCACTGTGGTTGCCAAATGCTTGCTGTGGGTGCCTGGAAAGGTGCCTTGCCCACTCCAGCAGGTCTGGAGTGGGGGGGAAGCTTGTCAACAGAGAGAAAGAAAGCTTCAGCTGGTCAAGCGGGTCTGCCCTAAAAAAATGAGCAGCTACTCTTTGAATACCGTGCAATGGGTATCAACATGATCAGGATGAGAAAAGGAATCTTACGTTTGTCACTCACCATATTATAAATGTTTCTCACTGCCCTGCTGCTCAGATGAGTCATGAGATGCTCTGAACAGGGCAGTCAGAGTACAGGGGAATTTCCTTCTTGTGCTAGATGGGTTGCTTGCCAGCTCCAGCTACTTCTCATCCTTCTTGTGTTGCTGTTTCTTTCCCACCCCTTTTCTTTTGGAGGAAACCAGAATTAAGAGTAGGGCTTATCACAGCCTGTCTCTGGGAACGGTAGATTTGTAGGGAGAAGATTCATTATGCTGTAAAAGCTAATCACATCTAAATAGCAAAAGAAGAAGCTTTAGATCTTCACAGCTATGGCCAGGGTGAGGTCTAGGAGAGCTGACAGCCTGGGCTAAGAAAGGTGTGGAGAGGAAAGGGTGGCTTCTGGAGGGAGGAATGGCCTCCTGTCTTAATTTTGTATGGCTCTTATGCTAGTGTAGAATAGCAGCTCTCAGGCCTTGGAGCCTGTAACCCTGAGCTTGTTATTAAACCCTTATGCACACAGCACTTCACAAATTAAGAGGATGCCCATGCTGTGTTGTCACGGATGACGTTTGGAGGCTCCTGTAGTGCTGATCCCCGGGGAAGAGGGTCTCTGTGCTTCTCTTTGCCCTTGTCCTCTGCTGACCCCCAGCAAAAAAACCCTTCGACAGTGGGGGAAGTCTTTCTTGCAACAATCGTTATCCATGGGGACCAGGATTAAGCTACAGTGTTCTGCAACTCATCTACCACGCTCCACCAAACAGCCTTTGGTTGGTAATGATTTTCACCCACTGCAGTTTTGTGTTTGGAGATTTAATTGCTTTAATAAGGACCTTAATTATAAGTGCAAAAGGAGGATAAAAAGCAGAAATGTTGGATAAGCGCTGAAGACCACTTCCATAGAGAGATGGAGCCCTGCCACCCTCCCGGTAGGAAGGGGTATCAGGGCAGGAGGATCGCATTGCCATAACCTGCAGCCAGGTTTCACACCTTGCTGCTGTTTCTCCTAACAAGAGCCACCGAGCTGAGTGCAATGGCATGGTACAAGGGCCCTGTGACTAGGGAAGCTCTGATGAGATACTCTATTTGGAAACGATATGCTTTTGTGTCGCTTGTGGCAAAACAGCATTTCCAGGGAGCTCTGTCTCCCAGGGGCTTCCCCTGACAGGTCTCCATGTGCAATCTGAAACCTGTAACATCCTGGGAGAGGTGTCAGGACACCAGAGCAGAAGCAGGGGCTGCAGCCTTCCCTGTGCCAGAGTGTATTGGAAGGAACTGCATCGGGGCAATGCACCTTTGTCGCTTCTGGCCTCCAGGCTGATTTCTCAGCCTGGTTGTTTCCACAGTGAAGATGAACATTTCTGACTCCAGCTGAGTTAGAGCCTCAAGAACAAATGAACTCCGAAGCAGAAATAGGCTATTTTCCCTCCACCTCCCGAAGCAGCTATCAGCAAGGAAAAAACCCTCAATTTTCAGGGCAACTGAATCCATTTGCAAATGTATGTCAAGTTCAGCAAATAGTTTGGGCTTAAGTAATGGAGGGTGGTGCTTTTTTCAATCTAAATGTTTTGTTCCCACAGTTTCTAAACAAAACATTTCACTTTTTAATTTTGAAATAATGTTCTATTGTGATTTTTTTTTTTTAAATCATAAAGCAAAACACAAACCCTGAAAATGAGGTAAACAGCACTGAATTTTTGTGTCAAAAGCAAGGATTTAGCCAACCCATGGTGTTTATTTTTTCCATGGTAGGTGTTAGCAAGAAAACTGGAAAATCTGCATTTCTGGACAGCCTGAAATTATTTTTTTCCCACCCCTAACAGTGAGCTCAGAAATCAATTTTCACAGGTCCATTTTCTGAGCATTCTCATTGCTGCTGTCAAAATGATCTCTCTACTCTTGTTTGTACTCAAACCAGACAGATAAAGAAGATTCCTGAAGCAGAGGTGCAATTCCTCTTCCTGCGTCTGTCAAGCCCATTTGCATCACTCTAGTCTAAATAAGGTTATGACTTCCTCCCCCTGTCCCCGGGGCAGCTTGCCTTGCAGGTAGTGGTGGTCATGGGATCGGTGCTATTGCCTTGCTATCCCATAGCACCTCAGCTTCCCAGGCCCTTATTAATGAATTAAGCCTTGCAATGGTGCCGTGAGGTACATGTAGTACACACAGTGATTGCTTTCCCTGCTGCCAAAATCCTCATCTGTCAAGGCGCAGTATTTTCTCCATTCTCTTTCTCTCTCGGCCTCAGTCTGCAGTTGGGCTTTTCCAGCCATCGCTGCCTGGCTCCTCCTTTCTGCATCCATGAGCAAATTGGCTGATGGCATATCTATCCTATGCAGTTGGACAAATCACACTGGTGTGAATTATTTAGTCCCCTAAGTATTGTTTGATTAACTTGCTTGGCTGGCATTATGGGGTTGTGTACCTAGCGTCGCACCAGCAGGCAGAGGTAGCCAATGACCCAAGCTACCTGAGTTTGTTGTATCACTTGCAAGGCTGGGACAGGTCCTGCAGAGAACTGCCCAGGAGAAATGTCTGGTGAAACCCAGCCATCAGCATGCTGCCATGCACCTCTTTATCCAGCACATACCAGCCTGAGTGGTAGCAGAGCTTTGCTTGGACAGCCTGGGGTTTTAACTGTAGCATATAGGCTATTCCAGCAAGATAAGGCTCAGCCTGTACCATGGTGCCCTAGCTCTGCTCTAAAGGGGAAGCAGCTTATGAAACCTTTCCCTGATTTCAGAGTGAACAAAAGTCCTCCCCTTTTCTCAGCATTTCCCTCGGAGGCTCCCTAGCCAGCTGCGAAGGTCTAATCCTTCGCTATCAAGCACTCGCCGCACCGCTTCTTTGCTTGGTACTGGTGGGTGTCTAATGCGCACTGTACAAGTGTCAATGTCCTGTCCCACACACAAAGCAGAGGAAAATGCAGGTCTTTGGCCTCTTCTCTGTTACTAACACTTAGCCATCAGCTGTCAGAAAAGGCTCCCGCATCTCTCCACCTTCTGCCTGGCTGGTTTCGTATCTGTTTCTCTGCTTCTCTGTCATCCTCGCTGCTGGTCCCGGGAAGCATCCCTCCTCATATCTTACAGTAAGAGCCGGTGGTTCCTATAGGCAGAGGAGCTGAAACTGTGTAAATGCAAATGTAGCTACCGAAAGAGGGCGTTGAGGCACTGTCAGTGGCGAGGCTGGCTGGGGATGAGCCTGAGGTGCTCCATGGGCAGCCCCAGCCAGGCAGCCCTGATAGCTCAGGGGCTGCAGTGCTCAGAGCAGCTCCAGCGCAGATGGCTGTTGGTTTTGCCTGTAATTGATGCTCTGAAGACCCAGAAAGAGTCGGTGCTTTTGTGAGGGCCTCAGTGGTGCTTCACAGCTGAGATAGCTGCGTGGCCTGGTCTGCTGCAACATCCCACCCATGCAGGCTATGAGAGGACCTGCCTACCTGTGCCTGAAATGATAGGGAAACATGTGCTCTGTTTCTCTGTACACCCCAAACATACGTGGGTGCTTCCCACGTGTGTGTGGAGCAGGCTGCTGGTGGAGGGGCAGGAAGGGTGGTTATCCTTCTGTGCTCCCTGTTTCACACTGGCTTTCTAACCCTTGTGGGGAGAATGCAGGAGTGGGATTCAGGGACAGCAGACCCAGTATGTAGGTTGATGATCATAAGGCAGGGTTATCCTTGCCTTTTTCTTCTCCAGCCTCGGAGATGGGGGATGTCCGTGTCCTAAACTGCCCCCTGGCCTTCAGCCGTGGCAATGAATGCTCAAGCCACCTCCCCTTCTGTGGAGGTGAGCCTTGCCACCAGCTCCACCTGTATCTCTGCAGGGGAGGGCAGGGGCTCTCACCAGCCAAAGCGCCCATCCACCTCCTAGGCTTGTGTCAGCCACACTGGTGGTGTTCCCTAATGGGGCAAACCCAGCCAATTGCTCTTCAAGCAGTTCTCCACACCACTGAGATGAACAGCAACGTTTATGGAAATGTATATATTGCCTAAGGTGAAGCCAGGGTCAGTGAGAACCTCAGAGGAGGATCTCAGCCAGAGCATGAAAAACATTTCATGTTGATTTCAGAAATTTTTAACTGTCTCTTCCTTAAGAGAGGTGCTGTGTTTGAAAGTGCATGTTCAAAACTAGCAAGCGAGGCTTTACATTTGGGGAAAATAAGGGCCAGGGTTTGCAAAACCAACTCATTCTGCATCACCCAGAAAGCCACTGAGCTCTGGGGCTCTGCTGTCACCTTTGGTAAGGGGTGACATTGATACTGACCTAGATGCTGGAAAGAATGGTAGAGCAGGTAAATCTCTGAGCTCTGCCAGTAGACCACAATAGGAAATGTCACAGCAGTATCATTTCAGATCCTACAGCAAGGAATTTATGTTGGGAAAACTGTTCTGAGCTCGTTCTTTGGATATTAGCACTTACTGACTTGTAAATGGATTTTGACCGGTAGCATATACCCATAGTGGTACAATGTCCCCTGTCTGCCAGTGGCAGCACCTGGATGTACATTTGCCTGGTGAAAATTTACTGCTTTGATTTTTGGCCTGGGCATCACATTTTGGAGGCTATGGGTGCCTGTGGAATGGAGGGAGAGAGATGTGAGCTAGATCGATGCAAAGAGGAAGGAGTCAAAAACCAAGGCAGCTGCATTTGTTGCAGGGAAAATGGATGGAGGCTGAGGAGAGCAATCACTGTTAGGAGCAAGAGAGTGAAGGTGTCCAATCAGGAGACAAGGAAAGAGTACACTTCAGAGCAGTAACTGGTGTTAGCTTCCTGTTAACCGTAATAACAACTATATCCTGGAGTGATTGCTGAGTTCATTTAGACTCAGATACAATTATTGCATTGTGTGCAACAAGCACCCTTAATATGCTGTGTGATATTGTGCTGGAGTCAGCTCTATTATGGGCTCTGTTTTCCAGAGGCTGGGCTGGTAACGAAGTGCCGTCTCGCTCTTGCACACCATCACTCACTGCGCTTCACATACATCTATATTCTTTGATAAAATCAGGGTCTTTGCAGGCAAATGCCAGGCAGTATTTCTTTAAGAAAATTCTCTGTCTTCCTGACAGCAGCCTGGGACTCCCTTGTTGTGGTATCAAAGCACTCTGTGCTTGGGGAAAAAGCAGCCTGTTTGTCCAGTCACCAGCTCCTTGGTCCCCAGTTTGGGACTGGGGCAGGTGGGCTCTGTTGCAGGTGCATTTTGGCAGAAGAGTCATGGAAAGCTTGATGCAGGGCACTCATTGGCCATTGGAAACACTTTCATTAAGTTCAGCAGCCCTGGTGTTGCCTCTGCCAGACACAACTGAAGCCCTTGGGAGTAATAAGGCTGACACACCCCAAGCTTAAATTTGGACAAGCTTTTTAATACCCAGCTGAAAAGATTACAGGAGTGACCTACTTGTTCATACGTGGCGAATCTGTGAAATGTGCAGAAGGCTCTGATCATTAGAAGAGGTCTGCAGGGTGGAGTCGCCCCACCAGTGCCCGAGCTGCAGCCAAACGTGCTGATTAGATGGTACCTCCAAGGAGCTGGGCTCTTCCATGTGTATGGAAATTCCCCACGCTGCCCCTAATTCTTACGGACAAAACACCTTATGCTGTGAGGCAGGGACGCCTAATCCCAGCCTCTAAAGCCACTAGGGGTTTGCAAGCAGTTCAGGCTCATCTGCAAAGCCAATGCTACCTTGTGCAGTGGGCCTGGGATGTACAGGCAGGGCAATGGCATGCTGTGCCCTACAAGCCAGTCCACAAACCCAAGTGGGTTTTGTGAGTGCTGAGGTGTGCCATGCTGTAATCTGGGATCCACCACTCCTGTGTCCTGATCTTCCATATCAACATTAATAAATGTGTTTTGGACACAGGCAACATCCTCTCTTTTCTACTATCCAATAACTTTGGGGGGTGGGGGAAGGGTGGGGGGCAGAAATAACAGGGAGAAGCCATGATGCACAGCCCCAAATCGATTGAGTGCTGGATGAGTGAATTCCTGCGTGATGCATGATTCCTCAGGAGAGAGGAAAATGTAACCTGGTACAAAGACAGCTTCCTTGAGAAACAAATTTGTCCCATCTTCTGCTGGCTGAAAGTACAAAGGCCTCATGAGCATGACCCAGGGACTTACCCTGATCTGGATTTTGAGGAATTCCTAAAATGGGATCCAGTGAAGGAGCCAGAAGGTGTGTTATAACTTGATGAATATGGTAACTCAGGTTTTCTGTGCAGTGATCAGCCTGTCCCACAACATGCCAGGCTGGAAAGTGCAGGAAAAGAGCATGTGTGGCTCAGGCGATGGGAGCAGGTTGGCCAGTTCATCCTCTGAGAACCTTGTATACCTGGGGCCTCTTTGACAATCAGAGTCAGAAGAGTGGTTTCCCTCTGCATTCACCCTTTTCTGGGGTGCTCCAAAGCCTGCTGTGCATGGCTGTTGCAGTGACTCTCAAATCTCTCATGGTCTTATGACTTTACGGATGATGGAGACATGCAGCTGGGACCTGTCTGGAGAGATAAGTGTTCAGCTTTGAGTCTCTCAGCGGGGAACGAAGGTCAGTGTGAACCCTTCATGCTGTTAGTCACGCAAAGCACACAACCATCTGCATGACTATATTGACTGACTTGGTCCTGGTGTGACCCAAGATATGACCCCTGTGCTGTCCCCAAATTTGCCTGTGCCTGCTGCCTGCCAGGGAAGGACTTGGAGCTGTTACATTGCTCTGATACCTCTGCATGGGGAGATAGGACAGGGCTGCTGGGGCATAGGTGGCACCTACAAGGATTCTTGCACCCTGGCGCTCCTCCCGCGTCCCAGCTGAGTGAACAGGCAGGCGGTGTGGGCAAGCAACAGCCTGGGTCCCAGGGGTCACTGCAGTGCAGGTACAGCCACTGAGTCCTCAGGCCAGTGACAAGCAGAAAAAGTGTGTTGTTATAAATCTACAGCTTGGGCTTAATAGCTTTGGGCTACAGGCACGTAGATTAAATTTCAGCCCTATATTTCACAGAAGTCACACGGTGGCATGTCAAGGCACTATAACTGAGCAGCCTCTGATGGTGTGTTGGACGTCTGGCAGGTGGACTAACTAGAGCAATGAAATAAAGCATAACAACATGTAGGCTGAAGAACAGAATTTCTTAGTGGTGAGATCAGGTCTGTAAAACAGCGTCTTGGGGAACTGATGGAAGCTTCTCCATGATTGGGTTATTTAAAAAAAAGGAGTTTGGACAAATTCTAAAAGGTGTATATTAGCCTAGTGGTGTGAAAATGGTGGCAATTTTGTCAGAAAAAGGATGATGGAGGGGTATGATGTTCCATTTTCAGCAGCTTTACTCTGAATGTTTCTTACTTTCCTTTGGAGAATTAGGAGGAAGGTTGGTTTGTTTGGGCTTTGGGGTTGTTGGGATTTTTTGTTGGGTTTTGGTGGTTTTATTTGTTTGGGTCTTGTGTTGGGTTTTTTGTTGTTGTTCAGGAAGGGGAGGTTTCTTTAGCTGTTAATCTTACAGGAAAATAAATTATTTTTGCTCTGAAGTTTTAGCTTGTGCACTTTCTCATGGACACGAGAAACTGGAGGAAGGTTACCTGCACCCCATAAGGATAACCTCCCACAACACAGGTTTAGACATGCTCTGTGCTAACTGTACAAAACGATTCCTCTCTGTGGTTGTCATACACAGGGAAGGGGAGAGGGAGAATGGCACAGATCAGATACCCATCAGCAGAACCACCTTTCTGGATGCTGCTCTGCAGTGGCTTCCTTTTGGGCTGCTGGTTTCATCCACACATGGCCCTACTGGAAAGCCGTAGCACAGCAGCAGGGCTGTTTTCCACAGCCATGCGCAGCAGACAAGGGAAGCAACAGCCCAGTGGTTAGGATTTCCCAGACTCATTCCCCTGCAAAGCTGCCCCTGACCACATCAGCCTTACGCTTCCTACCTTCCCCTGTCTCTCAGGTAGTCCTGGTGGGGCTTTTCCCATCCTGTGCATGGTGTTTCCAGCTGGTATCGGCTCATCCCGGGGAGAGGCTAGCAACAAGTGTTTGGCCAGAGAGCCCTTACCTTAGTGCTGGAAATGAAGGGTCTTTCCAGGGACAACCTCTTTCAGTCCACAGTTTGTTCTTGGCTCTTCTCCCCTGTGTGATTGCAGCAAGCCCCTAGATTTCTGAACGCCCTGCCACAGCAGTCGGCTCTATCAAGCCCAGCAGCAGTGCGGTGCCTTCTGTGGGCTGCAGGGACCAGCCCCTGGCCCATGTTTGCTTGCATCTTAGGTCAGTTGTGGTGCACAGACCTCTGTTTGGGGCGGCAGCTGGCCAGGACCAGGCAGGAAGGGGCCAGCCTTGCAGAGCCTGCTGGGGCACACACATTGAGTGCAGTCTTGGCCATCCCTTTTTGAGAAATGCCTTTCCCTCCCTGTGAATCCAGAGGTAGAAACTCTGGCCCTGGTGGTCCCTGGGGACTGCCTGTGGGGCTGTGGTGGAACAGAGGAAGGTGCCCCTCACCCCAAGGAGCCTGCCTGGATGCACATGTTGGGGGGAGCGCAGTCCTTGGTATAAAATGACAAGCTGGTAATAAATATTCAACTTATTTAGAATTGCAAATACCAGGGGAAGGAAACCAGTAAACAAGAGGCCGCAATCAGCATCCTGGCTAAAAATCCGGAACGTTGAACTCCAGCGATAGATACAGGAGAACAGAAGGCGGCGAGTGGCCAGCCAGGCCTGTGCGCTAGCAATTAAACCAAATTCAAGTCTGAGAAAGAAAAAATTCAAAAGGAAGCTGCTTAAGTTAGGCTCCTCTTAATGAGAGACAAATACACTAGAAAATATTGCCTGCTAACAGTATTCATAAGCTGCTCCCAAGATGTTTTGATTAAACCGCTGTTGTCTTTCTAGTGTACTAATGGTTTTTAATCTCTCTTGATGCCTTGGGGCAAAGGGGTCTACTGATTCACAGCAGCTTGGTGAGCTGAAACTTGTCCCTGGTGAATGCATATCTCATGCCAGAATCATGGCTTTTAATTTTTAAAAATGTGAGTTTTTAGCAAAGGGAGAACCCTTAGCATGTGAACAGGGTGTAACTGCTGCAATGCCACGTGCCTGAATACGAAGGGAGCTCCTCTGGGAGAGCTTCTCTGGGGCACACTGAATTACAATGTTGGCACTATTTCACTGCTGGACAAAAATCTAATTGCGCTTTCCTACCTAGCTGATGTGGTGAGGAGGAGCAGGGTGCCATGTCTCCTGTTGCTCCTGTGCTGACCTGCCAGAAGTGGGCGCAGACCCGCAGGGGTTGCACAAGGCAGCTAGCAAAGGGAGGTCAAGCTTCATCTCAGCTTGTGGTGTGTGAAGCTGCAGCTTCGCACCTCTCCAACAGCCGCAGGGAGCGATGATGGTGTGGTGGGTGATGCTGGGGGACTGCTGCTACCTCTTCCCTTGCACAAGGTCCCTCACAAGTGGACAAGGTCCTCTGTGCTCATGAAAGAACCAGGGGTAGAGGCACTGTGTGGGAGTGGGGTCTCAGCTGTGCCACAGTCGGGATCGCTGTGGGAGTGAACTGCAGGTGTTTGGCACAGAAGCTTTGTGCCAATCCCTCCCCTTTACGTTCCATTCTTGAAGGCATTTATGGGATGGACCCAAGCCTTAACAGGGCTTCTCATGTCTAGGAAGTCTGGGTCCATCTTCCTTGTGAGCACCATCTGGTTGTAGTCCATGGGCAGTGTTCTGGTTGTTGTATTTTTGTTAGGAGATGGGACGTGAGAGGGATGCTTTCTGGTGTTTGGTGGCCCTCACATCACACAAGACTGCTGGGAGATGAGGGCAGTGAGTTGGATCTGATTCCTGAGGAACTGCTGTCCTTGAGCTGGAAAAGCAATCCTTTTTGTGCCCTAAAGCAATGGTCTGGGTTTATACCAAATCCGAAGCATACCAGTCTGTCTCCCAGCGGAGAGTGTCTTTTCGGTGCTTAGCCCCCTACAGGGGTGTCTGTACCTCCCTACCTTTACAAGCACCCCTTTTCCCCCTTGTTTTATATTCAGCATACCTGACCACCCTGCCTGCCATGTTGCTCCACTGATGGTGGGCAGCCAGGGCTCGCCACCAGCCATGACCCCTCCTTCCTAACTCATCCTGAAACCCAGAGCCAGCTCGCCATTCCCCTTCTGTGCAAATTTCTGGCTCCACAGTTTCCTCCCCCAGACTCACATTAGTGGCTTTTACAGAAAAATAGCTGGGATGGGCTGGGAAGGGAGGGAAAGCTTTTCTGTCAGCAGGTATGAGGGAAAAGCTCTGTCTGGCAGGGGCTTGCACAGCACATGGCGTGGCCTCGCCTCCTGCCTCCTGTCTGGGCTGGGCACCAGGGAGCATCCCTGATGAGAGCAGACAGTTGCTCTGTCCTCTGGGTACAGTAGCTTCTTGTTGCTTGTGAGAATGAAAACATATTAAAGTACGAAACTGCTGTACTAGTCATTTTCCAATTCCCCACTCAGAGAACTGGCTTCCCTGGAAAATAGGTCACTTACATAAAAAGCACCTTATTATCACACCACAGCGGTGAAGGAAAGAGATGGCTCGAGAGACACTTTCATTTTGAGACCCTGCTCCTGGGTACTTAGATATTTCTGGAAAATTGACCCTTTGGGCTGCAATTTCTCATGCTCATTTTCAGCCCGTAAGGTGAATTTCAGGACCTTGTTCCCTCCACCAAACTAGATAAAGTTAGGGAAGAAAATGTGTTACGTCTTAACCCTTGGGAGGGAGGTGTATCTGAACACTCTACTTTCTGTGGGGACTGGGGTGAGCCATTATCCCCAATTTTTTTTTTTTTTATCAAGGGTTGGGATGACTCCCAGAGACAAATAGCCTTGTGTCATCCCGCTCCCTAGATATTCAGTTACTTTTCTCCTCTAACTCGTAGTTGTGCTTAGCCCTCCCCTGGATGGGAAATGGTGAAGGGCAACTGGAGAAGGAGGAATGGGGAGAATAGTTCATGCTGAGCCTGAGGGTGCTTGAGATGTGAAAGGAGGCAAAGGGACTATAGGGACATGCCCTTGTGAGGAAAGGAGAAGGTGTCCAGTTTTCAGTAAAGGCACCGGAGCTGAGAGGGAAAATGGGTGGGTGGAGAGAAAGCGGGACTTGCTGAGGGCATGCGTGGTTGCCCTTGGAGTCAGGCCTTCTTGAGAGGGAAAGGGGTGGTCTCTGGTGAACAGCTTTGGTTTGGCTCACTTCGAAGCAGTGACATTAGCAAAATGCTCAGTTATTCTCTGAAAGACAGAAGCTCTGGCTTTGGGGAACAGGCTGACTGAGAGACTCCAAAAGGCAATACCCTCCTTGGTCCTGGGCTGCGTCCTATGTTCTGCCTCCACTTCAACTGTGAGATTCAAGTGCTGTAAACCTGACAAGAGAAAGCACGGGGAGGGGTTTCAGCTTCTCTGTTTTAACGTCGCTGACTCCAGCCTTGGCCAGCACCCATTCCCCCCACTATGCTGTTCAGGCTGTAGAAGGCAGCACCTTCCTGGCAGACTTGTACTCAACTAGGCAGGTGGAAAGGGGCCAGGGTATGAAGGAGCCCCCAGAAGAGGAGGATGAGGAGCAGGAAGTGGAAGGAGGAGTGGGATGGAGGAGGGCAGAAGGGAGAGGATGGAATAATGTGGGCAGACGGGATGGGAGGACTGAGGGTAACAACCACAGTGAGAAGCCTGTGGAGGGACTTGGAAGCTGGGGAGGGCAGATGGAGAATAGGCTAACAAAAGAGCAGGTTGCCAGCCCCACACCCTTACTAGTGCAGCTTCCCCATCCCGAGGACAAGCTTGCTGCCCTGGGATGCCATAGGCAGCATGGCTCCCGTGCAGCGTGGGACATCGCTGACACTGGCACCACTGCGAGAGGGGGGCAACAGGCCTGGTGTCTTGGCACAGAGGAGGTGCTTCTAAAAAATATTAGCAATTACCTCCGCAGCAGCGGCAGGCAGTGAGCAGGAGTAATTTACATAGTAAGAGCTGGGAGATAGATGGCTCTTTAAACCAGATCTGTCATTCCCAGCTCTCTCCCCGTCTCTGACGCTTTGATGTTCCTCTTTGAAGAGCTCTCCTCGCTTGATATTCCTCACTCCCTTGGTGCTGCTCCAGCTCTCCAAATGCCTTTCTCTGTCTTTCTGCCTGTGTGCCTTTGCTGCTGCCCTGGTACGCCTGCATCTCAGCAGGAAGGATGCAAAGCGAGTGACAGCTGGCACCCTGAAAGCCAGCACTGGCAGGGGGCTGCAGGGAGGGAAAGCAAGCTCCGGCAGGCACCAAGGCATTTGTTCAGCACAAGATGTAATGCACCATCAAGGAAGGCAATGTGAAACAATAACAGCAATCATGCCAAGCAGCTTTCAGTCAGTGTGTTGGCATCTGATGGGGGACCCGAGCATTCAACCCAAAGGTAGAAAAAGGCAGAGGTGCATGGGGGCTGGAGCTGGGAGTTCCTGGCTCTCCAGCCCTTCAAGCGCACTGTGGGCTTCCCAGTATTTCACTGCACATGGCATCTCTCACTCCACTTGTGTCCTTGGTAGTTTCAAGTCCCTGGAAAGGAAAGGGAGAATTGACTACTGTGAGCAAAACATCTTTGGATGGTTGAAGTCTTAGGAGGGCCGGACACTCAGTGAAACAGGCCAGAGTCTCTTCTGAGTGGCAGCGGACACCAAGAAGTCTGCCACAGCAACAAGGACCAGATCAAACAAACAAAGACCCTATCTGTGAATGAGGCATAGGGAACAGAGAGGGGCAGATGGGTTAGAAGAGGTAAGTCTGGAGACAGTTTTATACATGTCAAACTAGAGGCTAAGTGTAGAATTGGAGACCACACAACTGAAGAGGCTAAACCTGTGCTGAAACTAAGGCCTTGTCTTTATGCAGTAGTTTTGCCAGATACTAAGGTGTAGCTACTCATGTGGGGTTTTACCTTGCTGCAACCTACCTCCCACACTGAGGTCTTGCATCCCAGGGTGCCAGTGACCGAGAGTTTGGGTTTCTTCAGTTTAGCAAAAATGTCTTCACAAGCTCCATAAGCTAAACCCCCAAAAAAGGCACTCTAATACCAGAATTAGTGACTTTTGGGTTCTTATTAAGGGATAAAAGCTGAAAGAGGTAACAGCAGTGCTTTGGTTTTATCACTTATGTTGGCAAAGGGTAAAGGGGCATCAGTAGAACTCTATTCACAAAAAAGAGATCCCTCGTGTGTGAACTTTGTAGCCCAATGGTGTGCTACATCTCAGGATTGCCTAACAGCTAAAGTTGGAGAGCAAACAGCTGCCACTGAAGCACAGACACATACAAATATCCTGATGCTGGATATCTCACTTGTAAGATATTTTGAAAGGTTCATGCTTTTGAAATAAAAATTATTGTGGTGTATGCCCTGTACATGCAGAAATCTCACTTCTATCTACTCCTTTTAGAGGTACTTAAGTCTATGTTGTCTTTGAGAGCTGCACTTGAATTTGGGCTCAAGGTCCCAGGGCCAAGAGCTGTGAAGCAGATGTTTTGACTGCAGGGACTAAGCAAGAGTTTCTATTTCTAGTGCTGATTGGACAGTGCCAATCCAGCCTAAATATCCACCTGCCTAGGGAAGCATGTGTCTTCTTGCATCCCTGTCAAGCCTCAGTCTTTTTTGGCATCACAGCCCATGTTGCCAAAAGTGGGTTCTGTCTGTGTAGGGCCACTTTGAAGGGTGCTAAAGATCTGAGTTTTTTCAGTTCCTAAGACGGGACAGAGAGTTGCTTCGTAGCTCTCAAAAAATAGATGCGTCCCTTGCAGATGAATTGCTCTGAACTGGAGACTGCCTTTGGAAACGCTGGGCAGAATCAAGAAATGTTGTGAGCAGCCTGTAGTCAGTGAGCAACGCTCTCAGCCCTACGCAGGTGACTCAGGAACACAGCTCCCTTGTGGCAAACAGAGGCAGGTGGAGGCTGTCCATGTCTCGTCTCCCGTTCCAGCCACACTCACAAGAAGGATTTTTGTTTCTGCTCTCTGATGCAGCTTGATTGGTTTCAGTACACCTCTGGGTTCACCAGCTTGGAGGGATAAAACACCAGCTGCACTCTGGATGCTCTGGTTGTATTGCCTGCTGCTGGCCACGCTGCAGGGTGCCATCACTATTTCTCAGACCTGGGTTTGTGTAGTTTGCTGGTTAAGCTGTGCTTGCAAATGCAGCAGAAGAGTTATTTCCCCTTCCAAATCTTTTTTCTGGCACAAAAAAGTGCTGCTTGACCGTACGTGGTTAGGCACAGTACAGCCAGTCACCGTGGAGGTCAGACACAGTGGTTTGGGGAGGTGGGTGAGGAGCACAGGCGCTAACAATCAGCAGGCTTTGAGCTTTTTGGGTTTCCTTTTTATTTTCTAAATAAGGGCTGTTGCAAGAAGAGGCGGGGGGTGGTTGTTCAAGTGTGCGGCTGTCACCATTAGCACAAAAACCTGCCATGCTCAGAGACTGTTTTAATGAAAGAAACATGTCAGGTTTCACCTATGGGTTAGGGACCCTCTGCTGTTGCTGGCACTGCAAATTAACTCCAGCCTGGTACCCAGGGTAACTTGTTCTCCAGCAGTATAGGTATCCACATGGCAGAGCAGCCATTAGCAGGGGAAGTGGCCCTTTGTTTATCTTGCACAAGCTGGTGGCCTCAGGAGCTTGATTTTTTTTTCTGCTACAGTGTTGGGGCATGATGAGGGCAGAATCTGGCCTTGTGGTTTCACCCTGGAAAACAAAGGCAAGCTGCAGCATTGCTAAGGCAGCATCTTATATTCCTACCGTGATGCCCCGGGGCCAAATGACATTGTCTGTATGTAGGTTTGTGTTAGGAGCAATGCTTCAGGGGAGGCTGTGGCTCCTTCTCTCTTTCTTTTGGGTTACAGAAGACCAGGGAGTCGTGCCCTTGGTGGGAAACAAACCTCTGTGTTCTGGACTTCTGGTGCCACCTGTGAAGCAGAAGGTCCTTATGTGTGTCCAATGCTTTGTGTGCCCACAGTCACTTGAGCTGAGGTTATGGAAGGGAGATGGCTTGCTATAAACAGGATGGTAAAGGAAAAGGATTATCCTTCCTCTTGTGAGAACTAGTGAATAAATGGGCTGTAAGCACTGCCAAGTAAATCTACAATTTTTAGAAAAGCAAGCACTCAGACGTTATCACCTCGCTTTAA
The DNA here is from genome assembly GCF_949628215.1 of Phalacrocorax aristotelis. NCBI lineage: Eukaryota > Metazoa > Chordata > Aves > Suliformes > Phalacrocoracidae > Phalacrocorax > Phalacrocorax aristotelis. The sequence continues at coordinate 117,171,285 of NC_134276.1, read as the reverse complement.
TCTCCTCTTGCCTTTAGTGATTATTTTCTCCTTGGCCATTGCAGACTATATGACTAGCAATAAGTACAGCTTACTCCACTGTTCTGGCTCAACATTAACTGTTAATGATATAGAGCTGTATTAAGCCTGAGCTACTCTGACCATCTGATTCGAAACATCCCTTGAATGCTGTGGAACAAATTTCTCTGCAACAAGCTGTTGGTCAGTGGATTCATGCCGTCATTGACTTGCCATTTTTGTCTTGAAAGGAAATTTTTGAGCTGAAAACTGTAGCTGTATATGTGTTGCAGGAACAGAAAATGCCTGAGACACACACTGACCTTCACTACACAAAGTGTTTTCACAAAGCTTACCTAGTCTTTAGAGGTCATCCTGCATTTTCAGTAAGGATAGAGGGCCAGGGCCCCAGCTGACATAAATCAATGCAGCCTGCCTGAGAAGGGCTGAATTCTTCAGCTGAGAATTTGCTGAATATTTTTTGATAGAGGTCTATAAAACCAGAAGCAGCACAGAAAGGGCAAGCAGAGAACATCTATTTCCTAGCTGTTGTCCTACAAGAATAAAGGGGTAACAGCTGAAGGTAGTACGCTGGATGTTCAAAACAACAGGGACTGAGTCCTAATACAAGGTGCTGTTAATCTGGGGAACTCCCTGCCACAGTATGCTATGGGTTTATGTTTACATGGTTCAAAAATCATTTGGACAAACTCATGGAAAAAATCTCCTAGGGCTATTAAACACAAGAAAAACATGCCTTCTTGCTCAGAAAGCCCCTGAGCCACAGGTTATGAGAAACCAGGGAGGAATACATTAAAAGGGGGATCTTGGGCTAGCTAGACCACAGAAAAGCAAATAAGTGAAACCAGTATGGGCCTTTTAGTGCATGGCAGAAGGTGACGGAGTAGGAGAAAAACCTTCCTGCTCTTCCAAATTTTAGGATGATTTTAAGGAGGCAATGGTACTACCCAACTAAAGCAGCCAGCAATTTCTCTCCTGCTCCCCACGATTAATTGCTCAGGCAAAGACCAGCAGTGTTATCAGGGGCTAGTCCATCACCATGGACATGAGAGATCATTCCTGGCCATAGCAAAGATTTCTTGCAGGCTTGTTGAGGAGGAGATGAGGTTCAGGCCGTCCAGACTCCCCTGACTCCTTCTGGGAGACGATAGTAGGGGACAGTGTTGGCACAACAGCAGAGGATAGAGGAAGAGGAAGGCAATGAGTGCAATAGCAAGGCAAACTCCTCCTGGGAAGGGACTGCAAGAGGGAATGAGTCACTGGCCTACTTGTGATCTGGCTGTTCTGAGCAGGGTGTTGAGAAATATTAGCACTGAGTGGGCCAGAAAGCAGTAGCGTCATGTTAAGGGGTGAAGAGGAAGGGCTCTGCGCAAGGACAGGCTCTACACTTATTGTCACCCTGTCATGAACTATCCAGAAATGAAGCTTCTCTTAGAGTGAAAAAAAGGTGAGAAAACAGAGGTGTTCTCCCTTCCTGAGCAATCCTGACCACCATATGGTGGTGAGAATTCTTGCCACCATAATTAATTCCTTCTTGACATTGCTCTGACAGATGCCCTCAGGTCTGCAGGAGCAGGGCCATCTTCTTAGCAGCTCCAAGGAAGTGGAGTAAGAAATAAGTGGTGGGGCGGTTCCTTCTGTTCTGCAGGCTAGCTGAGCTTGCATGAGAAAGAAGTATCTCTTGGAGGCAGAAGAGACTCTTCAATCTCTGGCCCTGCAGGCTTTCTGAGGGACTCCCTTTTCCCCCACTGTGACCTCACCCCTGGGTTACACCAAGATTGCTGCAGTTGACACTTTCATGTGAAGCAAGTTGTGCATTGCAACAATGAAAGTAGGTTCTCTGCTTTGGCTTATCTCATGTGAATATGACCTTGGTGTCCAGCAGCCATTTGACACTCTCAATTAAACAACTCTACCTGCAATTAAAATAATATGAAATGAGGTTTTTAACTGGTGTATCTTAGGGTTACAGCTCCAGAGGGACTAGTAAATGCATATTTTCCCCCTCTTGCCTTCTCTTGTGTCCCCCTGTAAAGTAGGTTCTGCATGAGACTGAAGGAGGGAACAAAAGGTGTTTTTTGATAGTTTAACCCTTCTGTTTCTAGTGTAGCAGAACCATCAACCCTCATCTCTTTACTTCTGGGTACTGCTGTGGTCCTTGCTCCCTGTGTTGTGTAGTACCGGAGGGCCAGAGAGGCACACGGGCCGTGGCTGAAGATGTTTCTGCTGGGGTTCCCATGCCATGGCTCTGGAATCTCCTGGGGCCATGTTCTGTAATTGTGTGTTGACTTGGGGCTGGTTTCAGCTACAGCCTGGACTTCTGATACAGCTGCTATAGGCCTGGAAATCCTCAGTGCACTTAGCAAACTCACCTCTTCAGGGGACCAGGAGTAGCATGGTGATCAGAGAACCTGGTTTGGGATATGCTGGTCATCCCATGGCAATACCTTCTCCCTGCTTGGGGGCATAACTAGCTCTTGCTCTCTGCCTTTGCTGACAGGTACACCTCTCTGAGAGGGCTCCAATGGCTTCTGGTATGCAGGAGGTGTTAAGGGATGCTACAGGGCTCTGAGCCTATTCAGAGTGATACTTCTCACATTCCTGTCTGTTGCTAATAGCAAAGGCTTGCCTTGGCTAAGCTACCATTATATAGGATTTTTAAGAAATGATAAACGAGATGGATTACTGATGCGTCGTAAAAACGGCCAGTTCTTCAAAAGGGTCCAGCTTCCTACCTTTTATACAGAAGATTTCACTTTTATGAATTGAATTAGGGATCTTATTTTCCCTTCCTTTCATGTAATTCCTGTTTATTATACAATCTGGCCTTATTGACTTAGTGACTTTAGCTCATGCATCATTTATTGTTATCTGAACAGTTACTGGAAAGCATCCCTGGGTAAGCTCTAGGGAGGAACGGCTGCCTCTCTAATGGAGGAAAAGTCTAACTACTTCCTAAATCAATTAACCTGAAAGGCCAGAAGGCACATCCAGGCTGCTCTAAGCATGTGCACATGCTCACATTCACACACCACAGTGGTCTGTGCTGTGGGTAGCGGTACAGTACCCACAGACACACTTGTTATTCCCTGCGTGTCCCAGCCACACTGACAGCCTGCTGCACGTGCACTCGTAACTCACGGCTCAGCAGACACCGGTTCCCCACCTGCAACTGACCCAGAGGGGATGTGTGCCTGTTCTCTAGCAGGCAGACCAGCTCTCGGGCTTGAGCCATAAAAATTCATGCTGTTTGACTCTGGAAGTCCTCAAGGTAATGGTCACCTCATACGCGCACATATCCATATAATGCCTTTTTGTTCCTTCTCACTGCATGGAGGAAAAGGCTAACTGCCTCCTGACAGACATCACTGCCATCAAAAGTAAAACGGAATTTGGCAGAAGTCATTACTGCTAATCATTGACATTCATCCTGGGGCAAGACAGAGGTGCTGGACTGCCATGGAGAACACCTGAACGTAGTGCTGCTCCTCAGCACGCCACAAAAGCGTCCGGAACAGAGCACAGGCAGAGACCAGCACAAAGCCACCGTGCTTTGGGAAGAAGAGGGGCAGAGCACAGCGCCTTTGTCCCCCGAGACCCCTGTACACCCTGCAGGAGGGGGAGAGAAGGCATGGGTGCTGCAGTGGAAGGGGTTGAGAAAAGCAAACAGACTGCTGCTGAAGAAGATCCAAGAGAAAAATGGTCTGGTAAGTGGTGTGAAGTCAAAAGAAGGAGATGTGGGTTTTTAGAGCATGGGTTACGAACAAATGTGCAGTAAGAAGGTACAGGCACTGAGCAGAAAGGTAAGAGAAAGGACTGAGCAGAGAAGCAGGTGGGAAAGAAGGTGACAAACTGAAGCCAAGACAACATGCTCATCTGGAAAGGATGAAGACAAGCAGGAATTACTCGTAGGAGCTGGACTGCACACTCTTTCTTCCAGGAGAGTATCTACACTGTGACTCCAAAGCTGGAACACCTGGAAGCTGGTGAATGAAAGGGAGCAAAGAGTTGGTGGTACAAGAAATTCTCTGTTCAGGAGAAGGAACATTGCTTGGAAGGAAAAAAAAGAAAGAAAAGAGTAGAGCAAGACTGGGCTGGTGGCAGAGAGGGTGTTTGGCAGAGGTTTCTTCCATAGAGCATGCAGTTCCATGGGAGAGGGAAAGTGGTTAACAGGCGATTGAGGCAAGCTGGGGATAAGAGTGTGAGATCCATGCAGCAGGGAGTAGAAGCAAGAAAAGGAAACATGGGGCTGCATGTCTGTTGGTGTGAAAGCCAAATGAATGAGGACCAGGGCAGGGCAGAGGGTGAGGTGTCAGAGGGCAGCCATGGGCATCAGGAGGACAAGAAGGAAATTTCCTTATGACTTTGCAGCTCTGCCATTGTACTACAATGAAGGAAATGTAGGCTGTAACTTGTGTAAAACCTCCAGAGGCTACGTTTTCAGGAGGCAAATCTTTGAGCTGCAAGTCAATCGGGGCAGGGGGGCTGAGAGGTTTTCAGGAGACAGGTCTAGGCATCAGCTTTGGATGAGTTCCAGTCCTGACACAGCCAGTGCATGAGGCTTTGGGAAAGGGAAGGGAGCACTGGGACTCCAGCTGGCACATGCCCTGGCACCTCCCAGGCCCTTCAGCTCAAACAACCCCCAGAAAATCCACACACACACGCCCAGCGAGGAATAACATGTTGTGGACCTGGTGCATTGTGTCCCATGACTGCGCAGTGGGCCATGGCCAAGGACAGGAGCTCCTGGGGAAGTTCTTCTCCTTGCCACCTGTGATAGGAAGGTCTCCAGCCTCACAGTGCAAGCAAAGAGGTTGCTGCAGACCAGGCTGAGTAAACCAGCAAGCCTTATTTCCAGGCTTGTGCCACTGACTCTTGGCAGACATGAAAGGAAGCTGAATCACCATATTATAATTTCAAGCTCCATTAAAGAAACATGGGGAAGGGGATAGTGGAGGGAAGGAGAGGGCAGGGAGGGATGAAGAGAAAATTGAACAGAGCAGAGTAGCACTTGAAGGGGAAAGAAATGTTGCTCATAGGCTCAGAAGGGGGAGTTGCAAACAGACATGAGATTAAAAGGGAACCCTTGAGACCATCTCTTTAAATACAGCAAGACTCACTTACTCCATGCTGAGCCAGGCTTGTTGAATGCTGGAGGCACGGCCCCCACTGAGGTTTGCCAGCTGATTGAGCAGTGGAAACCTGTTGCTCCCCATATACCAGCAAGTTGCCCTCTTCCACCTATGTTATCTAGGAATTCCCATTGCTAATAAATTTACTGTGGAGTGAACCTAGTGGGGAAGCTTTTTACTTGACTACCCTTCAGCACTGAGCATTTAAAATGATCTTTTATCCAGGGGCATACAGTCACATCAGGCTCCAAACTATGTGTCTGGGAGTGCAGCATGGGGTATCTGGGTGGAGCTTCTCTTGTGCAGGGAGGGCTGTGTTCGCTTGCTGGTCCTAAAGGTAGGGAGGAGACCTACAGGTGGAAAAGGAAAAAGCAAGGAGTCTGAGAGCATTGCCCATGGCAGCTGATCATGGAAGTTACCTGCTCTCAGAGCCAGGGGAGAGCATGCATGGAGGAGGTTTGGTGCAGAAGGAAGCAAGGTGCCCAACCCTGCTAGCTAGATCCTGACTGTTTCACTCTGCTTGGGGGCAGCTGCAGTACATTCACATTGCAAGTGTTGGTCTGACTGCGACCTGGAACCAGTCTGGAAAGTCTTTGCCAGGTTCAGTCCTTTCTCTCCCGTAGGTATAATTTCAGCAGATTTTTTCATAGCTCACAAGGGTCAGTCAGGCTCAGCATTTGGGTGGGAGGCAGACACTGAATTGCTGAATTGCTCTGGTTGTCCCAGAGGGGCTACAGGCTTCTTTCTTCTGCTCTGTACCCAGCTGAGGTTCTGTCCACTGTGGGTAATGGTGGTGCTGCTGACTAAACAAAGGCTATAATGGTGTACGGCTGGAGAAGTGATGACCCAAATGAGATCTGGTGACCAGAGGTGCTCTTGTCAATATCTGAAGCACAGTGGTGCTCAGCCTGATGTCCTAGTCACATTTAATGTGTGTAATGACATTCATGTAACACCAGATCTCACCCCTCAACTGTGATTTCAGCTCTTATTCCCACATTCCACACCTTGAATTTTTATGGTCTGACAACTGAAAGAGACTGAATTGCTTGGGACAGTGACTGGTTTCCATTTGCTCTGACAAATGCTAAGGGGGCTGAATAAATACCAAAAAGTGGTCATAATGTAACAGGGCATTCATTACTGCATTTTTTAAGCTGTTGCCTGGCACTGCTATGTGCCATTAGGTATCTGCCACATTATGCCTTAGGAGGTCCTGGGTCTTTGGGGTGTTTGCTTTGCTGAGTTCTTCTGGCTTCAGTTTTGTCCATACAACTCATGTGGAAGCTCAGGATACAGGCAGTGGCCAAAGCAGATCATGCTCTCTCCACATCGTTCTCCTTCCCCGCGACCATTCTGAGAGCTCGGCAGTTTGGCCAGCAGCCCATGGGCTGACCTGCAAGAGAAGAGCTGTTCCCCACCAGCTGCAGTGCCGGGGCAGAGAGGTACTGCCAACCCAAACACGAGCACGGCTCTTTGGGTTTGGGGGTCCTGGCAGACTTTATGATATGTCTCCTTGGTTTCTGGACTGCCTTTGAATCCTGGGGGTGGTGAGGGAATTGTCAGGATCCTACATCAATCAGAAATAAAAGCACTCCTGCTTGGCCTCTAAGCCTTTCCTAAGGCTGGTGAATCTCAGGAGGTGCCATGTTTAGAAGTGGGAATGTTAAGACAGTAGGAAAGATTAAAACCCACTGGGCTAAAGAATATTTTGTATTCAACAGCAGTGCTTTTCCAAGAGAGTTTGAGCACACACCTTGTTCCCAGCTGTGAGTCTCTGGCTAAATGTTCCCCACACCCAGGACAACTGTGTCCTAATCCTAACAGAGGCCCCAGGGCACTATTGTAATGCAAATAATGATAAATAACAGTAATAATAAAACCCCACTAGCACTTGCGCTGGCTCCCTAGCAATCCCAAATCAGCCATAGCAAGTTTTGTATCACCTGGGTTATGTAAAGGAGCATGAGCATTAAGACTGGAGCTGTCAAGGAGGCAACCAAATAGCTGGTGTAGCTGCCTTCTGCAGGCCAGCATGCCTTTGGGGGCAGGGCTCACCATGCTGGGTCCCAGGGCTGCTCTGCATGTAACTCAGCCCAGCGTTATGGACTGTGCACGGATGCCCCTGTGCCACCATGGTGGAGGGGACTCTGGGGAGAGCGTGAGGGATAATGTGCCTCCTGGTACCTGCACATAGGCAGGGGCATGTGGTGTAATTAAGCTGTCTGCAATGAAGCACCTGTTCAAAGAGTGGTAGTGCACGCTGACATCATTTAAATTGCCATCAGATTAAAATTTTCTATTCCCATTTTTTCAACAGTCAGCTCTTCATGAGCGATGTAAAGGGGGCTGCTGACCTGCTGCAAGGGCTGGCAGTGGTGGCTGGGAGGCCATGGGAGAGCAGAGGGGGCCTCCCTGGTGCTAATGTGAAGGCCAGAGTCAGCGGGCAGCCTGACACGGGAGCTGTGGGCACTGTACCCACTCAGCGCACCCAGGCTGTCCCTGGGATTTGGCCAAGCACTGCTACAATGCCATGGGCTCTCTCGTTGGGCGGGTTGCATCTGCACAACGGAGGTTAGCGTGGCAGCTGGCTGAGGTTGGAGGCAATGTTAGAGTCATGTGTGGAGAGCCACGTCCCAGGCATTTTCCAGGCATTCATTACTGTCAGGGGAAATAGCCTGCCATGCTGCCTTTTCTTCCCTGGAGTCTCAGATCCTGATCCTGTGCTCTTCAGTCCCAGTCCTTTATACAGACCTGATGAGTATACACAGGTAAGTGGTTTTATCTGGTAGCATTTTTATATTCTACTTATCTCTGTTGCCTTTAGTGGTTGCTCTGGCTTGGCTGTCAAGTATACAGTAACACAAAATTATGCTCTGGAGTCTGAGTGCCTCCCATAGGAGTTTCTTTCCTTGAGAGAAAGTGGTAGATTAAGAGAAATTAGCGTCCTAAAATTTTGCCCTTTGGCCACTGAAATCCACTGTTACAGTTTTAGGCAAGTTAAGCCTTCTTCCACCTATTCAGTGTAGAGTAGCAGAAGACCACAGGAGGGAGCAGGCAGAAGTAGGCAATTATTAATCAGGCTTCTCCTTCTTGCTTGTAGTTTGTTACAGCCCCACTTAAAAGAACATGCAAATGGGCATGCTGGGACCCACTGAACAATTATCCTGCACTAGCTGTGGTGTGCTGTCAGAGGCTAATAGGAAATGGTTAGGGAAGGAGCGCATGGAAAGGGCAAAAGCAGACTGTTGTGTGCTCAGGTAAACCTTCCCATCTTTGGGCAATAACCAGTTCAAAGGCTTCCTGAGCAAATGTACATGCCGAGACCCTCTATTGGAATAGCTAGGTCCAGCCTCCTTGCATTTGTCTAATGCCTTTGAGCCCATTCATATTTCAGAATATGAAACTGGATTATTTCTGCAAGGTACTATAAAATCAAAACCTGAGAAGATGTTTTCTGCCACAGGGTGCCTACATAGTTAGTGGGAGAGGCAAGAGAGGACTCCAGGCAGAAGAGGAAGAAGTGCAAGAAGGCAAAAGGACTGTACTGGTCAGCATGATAGGTGGTAGCCTTGGCACAGCAGCAGCCTAAACTCGTGCAACGTCTTGTGAAGTATTTTGCAGTCCTCAGGTGTGCCATAGCAGGGCTTTAGAGGAGAAGGAAGAGGCAATTTTTCAGGTGTTTATAGGAAGTCTCCAGTATGAGGGACAACAATGCAGAAAGCACCTGTAAGCATGTCTGAAAACATAACGCACAAGCTGATGGAGGAAGGAGTTGGCATCTCTGGTGAAAAAGATGCGATGTAGGAGCAGAGGAGGTGTAGACTCCCTCTTGTCTCAGATACCAGGGGGAAGAGGTTTTTGGAAACTGCGTGGATGTAAGTGTCTTTCCACCCTGGAAAAGAATTGAATGCTTTGGGGATTGGGTAGGAGAGAACTAGAAAATCAAACTGCATCTCCCACCACCACCACCCAAAAACATCACATTGAGGCCTCCCAGCAAGGGGAAGCAGTTTCTGTTGTATTTCATTGTGCATGATTAAATGGGACCCTTTAAGTCTGAAATCAGGATGAGGTGTGAAACTCATTTAAATAACTGGCAAAGGAGGTATCGTAGTGTGCATGTGAGCTTGAGCAACCACATGGCAGGGCTGAGGCACTGGGGTGGTGTGGCAGCAGGTTAAATCTGGGTGGCTGGGAAGGCAGGGAGAGGTGTGAGCTGGGATGCCTCTGCTGAGACTCGGCTGACACCCATTACCAGTGGGAAGAGCGTGTGCCTGTGGGGCTGCTCTGATTCACGCCCAGTTGTTTAGCTATGGCCTCTTTTGTAGTCATCTCTTGCTCCTGGGCTGGGGATTTCTGTCCCAAGACTTGCTCATCAGTACGATCAGAAACCATAACATAGTGTGATTGGTAAAATGTATCTCGGCCATCTTCCCATTCAAACAGAGAAAACACATGAAGACACAAACAAACTATACAGAGAGACCTGCTGTTACCAGGATGTCTGGAAACAAGGTCTCCCCTGTGCACACCCTTGCACCAAGCGTGGTAATCGAGACGGGGAGGGCTGGTTCTATTAGAGGTAACTGGGCGAAGGCTTTTAAGTTTCCTCTTTGACTGTGTTTTGTCCCTAAGGGCAGCCCCACTTAACGTGCTTGGCTCTACCACAGGCTGGGGTGTCGCTGTGTGCCTTTAGGATAATACCTTTTTCCTTAGAGAAGACTATAGGCTGTCGGGACAGTTCAGTGTGGTTCGTTGCCTATAGACTGCCTGGCACTCATCTTCCTCACAAGGGGAGGGGGAGGGGCAGGCACTGATCTCTTCTCTCTGGTGATCAGTGACAGGACCCGAGGAAATGGCAGGAAGATGTGCCAGGGGAGGGTTAGGTTGGATATTAGGAAAAGGTTCTTCACCCAGAGGGCAGTGGAGCGCTGGAACAGGCTCCCCAGGGAGGCAGTCACAGTGCCAAGCCTGACAATATTCAAGAAGCACTTGGACAATGCCCTCAGACACGTGGTATGAATTCAGGGGCTGTCCTGTGCAGGGACAGGAGTTGGACTCAATGATCCTTGCAGGTCCCTTCCAATTCAGGACTTTCTATGACTCTATGAGTGCATGCAGCAGAAACCTTGGGTCATTTCTGTCCCTATGGTCCCTGTTCCCTAACAGGATTGTTTAATTTTTCCCAGGGACTAAAGTCCCTCCACTTATAAATAGGTCAGCCTTGTGAGGAATGCAAGTACTCAAAATATACCTTTTATAACATCATTCCCAGAATTTCTGTTCTCTTATTTACTCTACCCAAGCATTTCGGGCCCTAGAGAGGTGTCCTTCAGCTCCCATATCTCTGCATCACCCCACTATCCTTTTTTTTTTTCTGTCTGGTAAAAGGCATTTTTGGGTCCCACTGGGCCAGTGCAACTTGAGGAGGCCCTGGGAGCTTAGGTACAGGTTTGTGCCTGGGAAGCCGTCAGCCCTGGTGAGGGTTCTGTGAGGTGTGAGGGGCCCCAGCATGCCCACCTTGCCTGGGAGAGCTCCTGTACTCCCTGCTGAATGCAGAGAGGAGGGGGCAGCCTTGCAATCATGGGGCTCTTGTCACATGCTGAAACTAAAATGCCTGGGAGGATGACTTAGCTGTAGCTTTTCTTTATCCTTTTTTTCCTTTGCCACATTTCAAATAATTTGATGTTGAATATTTAAGACTTGTTGTCTTCAGTTCACCTCATCTGACCTCACGATCTTCAGGATAATAGCAGATGATGATGAGGATGATAATATTCTACTGTTTTACAGTGCCACTTTGTGAGGCTCTGCGAGCCCTTTAGCAACAGTTACTTGTTAAGGCCTGCAAGCCATCTAAAGTAGGTTAATTTATTACTCCTGCTTTGTGTATGGTGAGAAGTTGTGACTTGTTCAAGTGAGCTGGAAGGAGAGGCAGGGCTTGTGGGCTTGAACTGTGGGGCAGAAAAGAGAGCCTGTGCTCTCAGCATATAGCGCGGCTCATGTGCGTCCCGAGAAAGGGCTCTGCCTGGAGTAATCCACATGAGGGCATGCAGGAGGTTAGGCTAAATGGAGAGGAGGGAAGGTCCCCGAGGAGCTGAACAAAAAAGCTACATCTGTAATAGTAGATAACAAGCTCCCAGACTTTATCTACCAAAGATTTGTATCGACTGCCGTGAAAAGGATGGTGATGGAGTAGTGTATGGATTAGAGATGAGGACGGTGAGTAGGAGGCTGGATGAGCTACAAGGGCTCCTGTGTCAGGAGGCAAATTCCTCCATTCCTAAAATAGATGAGGTCTTCCAGTTGCTGGCCTGGCCACCCCTCCAGCACAGCCAGCTTTTGTTGGCTCTGGGGCTACAAATCCTTGATGCAGGCAGCCCCATCCCTGAGTGGGGGCGAGAGGCAGGGGCCACAGGGCTGGGCAGGAGGGGATACCTCAGCTGCCGGCAGCCCAAAGGGGAACAGCGAGACTGCAGGGAGAGGGCAGGTCATTCATATTTCCTCTGGGATGCTGGAAGCAAGAGGGACTACAGAGGGAAAGAGGAGAGCAGCAAACGCCTCCTGTGACTGAGCATGGAGCGATCTGTCTCCTCCCCAACTGCGTGGCAATGATGCCTGTACCATAGTGTCAGAGGCTGCTGTCTACCAGCCTACTGGTGGGGACGGGGGGGCTGCCAACCGGGTGGCTCTCTGGGGGGCTGTATACTTGTTTTTCTTCTCTGTGACATTACATAATGTGAGGCAGAAAATGTTTGTACAGTAGCTGTATTGGTCCTTGGGGCGAGGGGGGAAAGGAAGGAGGCGGCGGATAATTTGAGGCTCTTTATTAGACCCATAAATCATTTATAATGCACCAGCTTTCAGGCCGGTCCCTTATTGCTCATGTCAGCCACAGTATGCTACACGGCTACTGAAGTTAGCAGAGCACGCACTGGCTCCCCTGAACCAGAGGGGCAGAGCCAAGCTGCCCAGGGTCGGCAAGGCACTGGTGCTGGAGGCAGGACCAGGGCTTACCATGCTGGGGCAGGAGGGAGAGGACAGCCTGTCCTTCACAGGTCTTGGGGACAAATCCAGCACAGCTGGTGACAGGCACTTGGCCTTGCATGATGTGTGTTGTAGCAGCCCTGGTCCCCTGGGGGTGAAGGTGAAGCATTAGGAGCTAATGATAACTGAGGGACCAAGCAGCAGCCATGGGCACTTGCGGCACGTGACCATGGACACTTGAGGGCGTGTGGCCTTGGGCATGTCACTTAGCCTCCCCACAGGACCTCTAAGCAGAGGTAGCTGGCATGATATAGGGCCTGGGCCTTGACTGGTGGGGAGCAGAAGGCAAGGCAGGTTTTCCTGGCACTACATTACGAAAGTAATATGGGCATATACGCCTGACATCTTTGTATTTTGGGGTTTTGGTGGAGCTTAGTCCCTGAAGCTTGTCAGGCAAAAATCTTTGGGGTTTCTTGGGTGCTCTGGCTGCCAGTGAGGTTGCTGAGGAGGAATGTCACCTGGTGAGGAAGGACTGTGCACTCACCTAGTCACAAGTGGATAGTTTTTTGGTGGCTTTGGTGGGTTTTGGTTTTGGGGATTTTTTTTGTTTGTTTGTTTGTTTTTTTAAGTTACTTGTTTGCCACATTTCACAGTTGTGTCTCATTCCATTTGAAATCATCAAGTTCTGCAAAATGACGCTTTTCAATAGCCTGCCTGCATTCCCAAGTGCTTCAGAAGGCATCAGTTGGCCTAATGTTTTGACAAATGATAACTGTATTGATTTCACTCCTTCTCCTCCTTTCCTCTTCTCCCTCCTCCCCCAGCAAAGAAATTGCTTTTGATAGCTTATCTCTGGAGCTAGGCAAACACAACAGAGGAGGCAGATAAACTGTCCTTCCAGGTGAATTCACACCAGGGTGGGCTCCCAGGGCATCTGAACAAACATGCTTCCCTGTTAAGCAACAAAATGCTTTTGAAAGGGGGACCACTGAATTGGCTGAGCACGTATTCCTACCACTGTGTTTGGATTTGAAACCCCCCCAGAAAAGCTCAACAGCTTCAAAGGAACCTGATGGGGAGACGTAAATATAAAAAATCCTAACAAATACCATTCCCTGTTATGAAATACACATTTGGGGTGGGAGGGAATTGCATGGCACACCTGTTTCTGTGGGATGTGATTTAACTGTAAGCTCTTTGATATGTTCTTTGCATCCTCATGGACTGTCTGATGGAAGCAGCAGCTATAAGCAAATCGCAGGATGAGAGGGTGAGTCTTGCTGGGGAGAATTAGCAGTGTCAGGAGAGAAATATTGTACACCTAACCGACTGAATTATGCATTATGCTGCAAAGTCCCTGACGTTGATACACAAATGCTATTCCTGTTGCATTGCCTGTGATGATTGACAGCAAAAGGATTCAAATCACATCCACACGGCAATTGTCCTGCTGTAACTAAGTCTCTCCTATCCAGGTGGGTACGCCTGTGCAGGCAAAATCTATGCAGTATACTAGGTGTCTTAGGAAGAGGTTAAAAAAGGATGCTGAAAACATTTTCATGTGTTCAACAATACAAAATGTTGTCAGGTTAGCGTGTGCTCACTGTGGCACCTTCTCCTTTTTCTTGTGGGCACAATAGGCTAGATGTTACCCCAGACCTTGGGAGGAGTAGGTGAAGAAGTCCATACACAGGCAATGAAAGTGATTTGAGGCACACACCTCCATGGAAGGACTTTCCTCTCACCAAACAAGATAGGAGGATGGGAAGCAGAGCCAAACAAAATGTCAGCCCGATACAAAGGAGCTGTGGGGTCAGCAGTGTACCCTCTCCACGTAGCAGGACTAAGAGGATTGTGAAATTTTGTGTAATAAATGGTAAGAAAATTACTATTTTAATGAACACAAGATTGTTAAAATTCCCTGCTATTAATCTTGCTAGTGTGTTTGCAGAAGAGCAGGTAACAAAGCTAGCAAACAGAATCTGCTTTTATTTGCTGCTTAAGTTGCCTTTGCCCTGCTACCAGAAGACATAAATCAGTTACTAATCGCATTCCCAGTTTGAGATGCTGTGAGCATTCATATGTTTAATCTGTCCTGGGTGCTTTTAGGAAGAATTGCACTAAGGTGAGGATGTGAGCTGCACAGAATTGTCTTACCCCTGTTAATCCCTTACCTTTCACAGAATAAGGCTGTGTGAAAGTCTGATTTTATTTTTTTTTCTGTTTGGTGACCAAATTAAAAATTTGGATGGAAGAAAAGTGGATATCTGAGGTTTCAAATAACATTTGTTTGCTTTTTTGTCTCGCTTTCTCTTTCAAGACAGAACTTCATCTTGAAACACTACTTCAAGATATTTGAGAAACAACTAAACAAATCAGAAAATGTTTTACCAGAGAACTGCTGAATTAGAATAGTTGCTGTAAAATGGCATTTTTCCCCCCTCCCACAAGTGGAATAACCTATCTGCCTAAGGAATATAGCGCATGCCAGGTTATGAGATCCTTAAAGGAGTGTGTTACAGAAAACAAAACATGGGTTTGATTAGATTGAGAGCAAGACCTCAGACCCCTGTGCCGCCACCACTTCCTCCCTCCCCAGCACCTGAGCCCAAGGGTACAGGGACACTAGGGCTCAGCGGGGAGCTTGGAGAAAACACAGCAGCCTTTCTCTTTGGGGATGGTGGGTCTGCCTGCCATCATCCCCACGGGGCTGGTGGGACCCCTCTGGCTGCTTGTGACCTGCTCCCCCACAGTGGGGGATGGCTGCCAGGAGGTGGCACGAGCTGGGCCTGGTGGGGGGCTAGGGTGTAGACCAGGTGGGAGAGAAGGGAAGGTGAGGGAAAGGAGGGCTGTAGGTCTGAAGATGAAACCACATGAAAAGGACAGGGAGAGTGGTAAAGATATGTTCTTGTACCCACTCCGAAGTGCTGGGGGAGCCAAGCCAACAGAGAACAGGAGATGGTATGTGCCATCCAGGGTAGTTTGGGTACCATTAGCACTGTCACACAGACAATTTAAAATGAGCCTTCTGTTGGGAAGAAAGAGTTAAAACAATTTTGAGCCTTGCAAGACTCCCAATCTCTAAACCATAGCTGTTGAAGACCAGCAGTCGAGGATTATAAAGATAAGAGCAAGGGAAGCACGCAGGAAGGAGCTGGTAGAGGATCAGACCACAGAGTAATAACCACAACTCCTCCCAGGGCGAAAAAATAGGAGATAATCCCTGGGTCAAGAAGCACGGAAATTACCCGGTGACTTTGCTCAGACAAGGAGCATCATCAGTCTCCTTTCCACCCTGAAGCTCTGAGCGTTAGCTGTTGGGACGATGCTGGAGCTAGAAGCCCCTTTGCAGCTGCCCTTGCAGGTCTTGGCGCAGGGGTGGTGGTGGAGCCACTGGCTCCCCTGGCATCAGGCAGCAGCTCGCCACCAGCGCTCCACGGCGTGGTCGCTGCCCGCAGTGCAGGCAGCTGTGACCTGGCAGCCTCTCACACGTGCACATGCTCCTCGGCTGCTCCAGGTCAGAGCTGTCTCCTCTCATTGCAGCTGCTTCACTGCATGTCAGGCATGCTGAAGGGCCAGGAAAAGATGGGATAATCCAGGTTCACCTGCTGGCTTCCTGCCTTAAACACTCTCACCAGACCTCAGCCATCACTGCTTCAGGAAGTGCTCTGCCACGTCCCTGCCACTTGGCTGCCCTTGTGCTACCCATGGGGTCGTACTGGCTAGCAGATCCTCCAAGTGAGCAGTGATGAACTGAGGGCATGCTTCAGGTCATTGTTTGTAAGCAGGAGGTGATTACAAAAAGTGGAACCCCAGACACGGTTGTTCCAGGGCAAAGAGACCTTTGTGTTCATGCTGCTTCTTCCAAAAGTGCCTGTGCTGCAGGTGTGCCACTGCATCCTTCCAGCTCATTTTTCTCTCTTTGAGCGGGACCCTATCTTCACCTTCTTCAAGGCAGCTTTTGACTCTGTAGGCAGCCTAATCTCACTGTAAGGATTTGTGCAAGGAGTCCTGTGGCTTAAATAGGGCTGCAAAATGACTGACTGCATTTGTCCGGTCTATTTCAGGATCTGATTTCTGCTGTTAAAAGCTAAGGGGTTACATGGACATTCACATAGCCTAGTGAGAGAGGCCTGTCAGGCTTCTCTCAGGACCTGGACTGACTTCCCTGCACCTTTCAGAAACAGCATTAAAGACTCCATTGTGGAAAGCATGGAAGATGGCTCTAAGCAGAGGCAAGTTTGCAGGTGTAATCTGGCAGTCCGACCATCGCCCATGGCCGCAATAAGGTGGAATCTCTTCCCATTTCCCCAGGATCTGATAGATTTGTGGCTCTGATAGGACCTGGAAAGTAAAGGGAAGTCAGAATTAGGCCTATGCTCACAGGCAAAGGAAGAAACAACCAGAGCTGAGTTTTAGGCAGCTCAAGAACAAAGAAGGGATGAGTGGAATAAACTGCCCTCTGCTGCAGGCTGGCATGCTCACACAGGCTATTTCCTCTCCAAACTGCAGGGTGCCTGGTCCCCTTGTTTTCTCACCAGGAGAGACAAGCCCAAAGGGAGTGAGGCTTCCTTGGATGCAAAACGTGGGTTTGCTGGTGGACCTGTCCTGGTGACTGTGGGGAGTTCTGGGATCTGCTGAGTCTAGGCCAGGATGAGGGCAGGTTCCCCAGAAAGAAGGTGCCTCATCCCTGCATCATACACCAGGAACAGCATGGGATTTGTGCTCTAGTCTTGGAGCCTCCAAGGTCTGGAGCTTCCAAGCAGGCTTAGGGCAGCAGGCATTTGCCCCTCTGTTGCCTAGTAGGTACTAGTGCAGATGGAATATGTCAAAATCATGGGGCAATCCCCTGGATTTCTGACTCAATTGCTTCTTGTTAGGAGTGGGTCTTTTTTCGCTCTAGTGACAGTGACACTACATCCAGAAATGCACGTAGTGTCAGTGAGTCAGCGGCATGGTAAACCTGGAAGGGGCAATGTGGTTGTGTTTAGGAAGAGCTCCAAAGGCCAGAATTGTGGACATAGCTGGGATGCTTTGATCCAGGTGCTTAGTGGAACAGCCCTCAGGGTCCTACGTCACACAAAACAGCAGAGAGCACAGATACATATTGAGAGCCTTTTCGAGCAATCCCGTTGTGGAAAGGCTAAAACTGTAAAATACTTCCCTGTGACTGTGATCTTGCAGCAAGGATTTGCTCTACACCACTTCCCTTTTGCAATATGCTTTTTTTGTCTTCTCAAAAGGCTTACTTGGCAAAAGGGAGCTGCCAGCTGGCCAGATCTGGCCAAGGGGCTAGCGGAAGTATTCAGCTCTACACAGTTGCACCAGCAAAATTGTCTATTCAAAGAAAAGTCATGGGTTTGACTCTGGTTTTTCATCAGGGTTTATTACTCTAGGACCACTGCCAATATATATATATATATATTTTTTTTTTAGCTAAAATGAAAATAAATCCTAGCGTGTTCAAGTCATACACTTTGAAAGCATCCCTCGTCCTGGCTGGTACCACTGCTGATTCCTCTCCCTTCACTCTTTTTGGTCCAAGAGGTCACTTTCTTCCTTTCATGCCAGGAATGGTGAGAAATGGTGGGTTACCTATTTCATTGAATTCTTATTTTTAAACTATGAAAGGATTTTAATTTCTGATGGCTTTAATATCATCCCTGCCTTCCCTCCTCTTTCCTTTTTAAACCACATCTAAACCTTGGGGATGGAACTGGCTGACAGGATTCCTTTAATTATCCTCACTCCTAATATTCATCTCTTCCATGGTGCCTTCAAGGGACACCACTGTGAAAGGTGCTATACACACAAGTGGTACATCCAATTTGAAGCAGAGAACAAAAACAAAATATCAAAAAAACCACCCTTAAAGAAATTAATAACAAATACAACCAGGCGTATTTCATACACCCCATTAGTCAGTAGTGCTCAGATACCATGGTGATGAGCCTCCTATAAATATTTCCACAGCAGCAAAACCATCTTAAAAGAACCACACAGCAGCTCATGTGCACCCGGACAGAGAGCTTCTCCAGAGGCACCTCTTGTCCTGTCCAGACTGTATGGCTGGCATCTGAGCCACATGCCTAAGAAGGAAGCCAGCACCATCTGCTTGCCCATCACAAGCACCGGGAGCAGCATAGCCCTGGCATTATGCCCATAATTCTGCAGTTTGACCCCAACACATTGCTGAGGACAAGGGCAGTCTATGCTTTACTGTTCAGGTGTCTCAAAGCCAAGAAGCCAGGCAAACGCTGCATCCTTTAGCTCCAGATCAACCAACCAGAGCCTTCACACAGAACAACCACAGACAGCAGCTTCAAGATATGGCTAATATGGAGCCAGGCGTATGCTTGTTTATCCTCCCAGAGGCAAATGTTTGTGGAGCAGAATAGCACCTGATCAGATTGTTAGGCATTTGGGAGCTCCTCTTTACAGATTCTCCTGAACAAAAGGGTGCTAAGCAAGAGGGTCGGGGATGGGAGGGAAAGAAACGTACTCTCAGATGTTTAGGTTGCAGCAGCCAACTTCTGCCCACGCTGCAGGAGAGCTTTGAGTTTCTTGCCCTTGATGTAACCATCACCAGAAGTTTGTTTTCACAAACTCTTCTTGTCTTGAAAGCTACAACTCACACCTCAATACCTCATCTGAGAAGAAAGGTGTAACCCTGTTATTAAGCTGTGGGCAGCATCACCTGGAGGGTCATTCTTCACACACCTGCTGCTGTTCAGAAATAGATGGGAACCTTTATTTTGCAAAATAATTTTCACAGGACAACAGCTCCAGTGGAATACGGGGCATAAAAACAGAGAGAAACGATCCTGTGGAAAAAAAGCTAACCTAGCCTTGATGCTGAGGGCCCAATGCATGGTTTCTCTGAGTGCCTGTATAAAGGAGCTAGAATCCACTTGGAGCTGCTACCTTACAAATGCTCCCAGCAGAAAGGCTAGGAGTAGGAAGGAAAAGAATGCTATTTCTTGCCAATAATTTAGTGCATCCCTTGCAGCAAGAACTGGAAAGGGGTGAGAACATGAGTTGATCAGCCTTGTACCCTCTTTGGGTACCCTCCCATGACAGCTGTAGCTAGTCACAAGGTAAGACAGAGAGGGGCAATGCAAAGGGTATGTATATACGCCTTGGTGCCTATGGTGAGTTTGTTCCTGGTATAGTTCTACAGAAGTACTTGGAGTGGGGATCAAACTGTTTTGGTGAAAGTATGGGAGTAGCTGGTTGGACTGGCTATAGCATGGGTGGAGACGAAGAGACCTTCAGCCCTAATCAAGGAACTGCTGCTCACTTGCTCCATGGCTGCAGACAAGTCTTCTCCCTCCCCTCCCCTCCTGTCTCCCCCACTGCATCCTGCACTCTTCCTGGCTTTCTAGCTCGGTGTGCGTATGGTAGCTCCTGAATGCGTCCCAGGTGTATTTTGTTTCCCTTAATTACACTTTTTAAAATATATCTTGAAATTCTCAGTAAATGCTGTCTGTCTGGGTGTGCAAGCAGTATGGAAACATAGTGCTAACCCCCAGGTGCTGGGGTATGCTGATAAGTTACTTGTCTGCCCTATTTACATGGAGGCTAATCAGCTCTCAGTGGAGTCTCTTTTTGATCCTTTGGCCTATCTCAAGGGAAGCATGACACTAACTGACAAAATATGTATATTTTGGCTTTCAAAAACTATTACACTTTGCAACTGTCACCCAGACCTTGAGCTTTTTCGTTGCCAGGGAAACATTACGGGATATAACCCGATCGCAGCTGTGAACTGCATCCCTTCCTCTCCCACTACTAAATCTGTGCTTCTAGAAATGTCCACTCTTGGCTTGGTATATTTCACCTTTAGAAAGCAGGGGCTTGAAAAATAAGGTTATTTGCAGCCAGGAAGATACTTCCTTCTGAAACTGAACTATATGGGAGGTCTTGCTCTTTGGTTTCAACGCACATGCAAGGCAGCAGCTCAGCAACAGAGGGTTTTGTTGGTTCTGACCATATCAGTGGCTGCTAGAGCGACCGCAACACTATCCAGATAACTTGGGATGGAGTCAATGGGGGGCTTTGTAGAGGGTCATGTCTGGGTTTTAAATACTTAGGCTCTCTGGAGCCATCAGCTCAGAGCATCGCAAGCTTGAGTCAGTGCTGTACACTCCAGATAAGATAGACGGAGTATCCTCTCCTAAGACCCACCATAAAACCGGGTGTGCTGCGTTGTCAGGGATTGCTTGCCTCTTCTAACAGTGAGAGAACCTCATGCTGTTGTTCTTGTCAGAAACATTTCTTATTCTGCCCTTATATACTGGGTGATGTCAGGTGGCGGTGGGATGTTGGAGAATCTCACTCCAATTTCCACCCCGTGCCAGCCAGGGCCAAGCCAGTAGGGAAGACAAAAGCTCATGCTGCATTGTAAGTGATAATAGCACCAATCATCCTTGCTTGTTTCTCCAGCCCTGGGAGAGGCACAGCACCCCTGGATGCAGCTGGTGGTGAGCTTTTGGTTGGGGTCAGAGTGAGGAGAAACCAGACAGCCCTGGGGCTGGGGAGCCGAGCGGCTGGGGGGATGCAGGACGTGGGTCTGCCACGTGCGCTGGCAGCAGTTCTGATGAGGGAGAAGGGGGGACGGGCACATGGCCCTAGGGAACCTCCGTGTGTATCTTCTCCTTCTGGTGTGGCAGAACGGCACTTTAAAGACATGAGATGCAGCTCTTTTTCCTGGCACTCAAAGAACAGGTTGACAAGCTGCTGTCAGGGAAATGCTGCCTAACTCTCTTTCCCCCAGTAATTTCCCTAGTAAAACTGCAGTGCAGTGGAATCAAATGGTGACAGAAACCGAGGGGGAATAGATGTGTTTTCCATTTTCTTCTTTCCCCCGCCTTCCCCCCAAGCGTGTGTCTGTATTGGGAGCCATGTGTACACCAGTAAATCTCGCCAGTTCAAAGAAGTGTTTTTAACGTTCAAATTCAACCTTTACAGCTTCCCCCTCTGCTTATGAAACAACAAAGCCTTGAAGATGCTCCCAGCTTGCATAGTATTAAAAAGACATCTTGGCTGAAGTGGAAAATAGCATCTCATGTTTTCCTTTGGGTTACATGTGCAGAAAGCCCCTTTGCTACCCCCTTAGGTGATGTAGCGAGAAGCCCTCTCTGCTGAGGAAAGGTGGAGGAGGGGAAGCAGGAGGAAGAGGACTAGGATTATAAAACTACTTCAGAGGCAGACAGCTCATGCCCTGAATCATGCTAGAATACAGGGAACAAACCTGGGCGTGGGACTGGCAGTGTTGGAGAGCTGCTGTGCACCTGGGCGTGAGAGCAAAGTCTGACCCTTGATGGATGCATTAGCATTGAAACCTCTGGGGAAGCTGCTTGCCCCAGTCATTTTGCCTAGGTGGTTGACTGAGGTTCATTGATGCTTTGTCTCCTCATCTCCATAAACATGAGAGGATTTCCTGGGTGCGCAGGGAGAGGGAAGGGGCGAGAAGGCTGCAGCTTCCCATCAGCTCTGTGCCATGCGGCTGGTGCCGCTCCTCACCACCTGAGGCTAGAGCGGACATGTGGCCGCATGGCTCTTCCCCTCGTGCAGTACTTGCACTGTCTTTCCTTTCTAAGGAAAGTTTTCATTATTTGATTTTGTTTGACAGTTTTACTCTAAAAGCCCATGTTTGCCATCTTAACTCCTGCCAGGCTTCAGTGTGGGTCCCAATAAAAGTCTTTAGAAGGAGCTTTCCCCACTTGTCAATCTTTAGTCTAAGCCCAGCAGAGCAGAGGAAGAGCTACTTGCATCTCTGAGCTGTAGCCATGACAGGCTGGCTAGCCCTTTGTTAATATTCAAAGCGGAGCATTTTGTTGTTAGGATGGATGTAAACTGCTTTAAGGCAAATCCTTGGGGTTTCATTTTGCTTTCCAAAATGTAACAGCTGCTGAAGCTACATTTGCTCAAGACCTGGAAACCCTGCAAGGGTTCTGAGTTCTGGCTTGGGTCATTAGGATTAATCTAAGCAATTGCCTTGCCCTTTACTTCAAAGGGCTTAGGTCCATTTTGCTTAGAGATTAATTTGGCCCCAAAATTTGTGTATCTACATGTCTGATATTTATTTGTACTTCCCATTCTCAAAAAAAAAAAAAAGTCCTTTGGTAGAAGGACATGTGGCTTCCTATATAGAGAAAGTAAAGCAGAAGGACCTAAAATACATTAAATGCTTTTTTTTTTTTTTTTTAATAAGCTCCAACAAATTCCTTATCACTCAGATCTTAGGATCTGCCTTAGCACAGTGGAAGAATTGATTGCATAAATGCCAGCTGTAACTCCCTTATTTTTGGTAACAAGGCATTACTAAAGGCAGATTAATTCAGTGCCATGCTCCAATGAGACTAGTGTCCTTTTGTCTGGGACTGGCTTGGGAACTCTCTGTTTCCTTTGTTTTCAGCCGCGTAAATGGGGAGTCTAGTAGTGGTTCAAAACATACCTGTGCTGCAGCAAGAAGTCATGAAGGGTGTGCACATCTATGTTAATTGTCAAGGGACACCGACTTCAAGTAGAGTCAGACTATTTTCCAATGTAATCGTGACATCTAAGAGGATGATCTTTGAGAGATCAGAGAAAGAAAATTATTCTTTTGCTTTGCACATCTGAGTGCAGTTTGGCTACAGTCAAATTGGCTGTTTCAGCCTACGCTGTCAGTTGGCTCTTATCTCCCTTTCCTCTTGTTGTATTATTAATAACAAAAAAAAGTTAAAGACACTGGTAAAGACCTATCTGCGTGGGGCAGGGCTGGAGTCACTAATTGCCTAGAAGTAATTGTGGATGGTGACCAGTGTTTGAGTGTCCCTCAAAGGGACGTGCTGGCCCCAGGGATGGCAGGAAGCTCTTTGCCATGCTGCCTGGAGGCGTTTGAAAGGCATGACTGCTGGATTTGAGCTCACTCATTTGCTTCATCTTCCCTGCCTGTCTTCTTCTCTCTCTCCCCTTGCACAGCTGCATTTAGTAATGAAGCTGGCAGCATTAGAAAGTCACTAGAAGTAACCCAGCTGCCTCCATCGGTTCACGGGGAGAATGACTTTGTAGCTGCTCTCAGTCAGTCCATTAATTGCACATAATAAGGCATTTAGTGACAGAAGGATGGTTGATGAGCCTTAGCTGAAATAACAAGGGCCTGCCAAGAGCTGTGTTTCCTTTGTCAGGGAGGAGCATGGAGGGTCCTAGCGCTGAAGTGTGGAGTTTGAGTCATGCAGGGGTGAGAGCAGTGGGAACCTGATGCTCCCTGATCCAGAGGGCAAACAGATGGCCCAGCGCTGAGCACAGCCCTGCATGCTGAAGCACTAGTGTGGCTGACCCGCTCTGGGGAGAGCAGGTCCCTGCGTTTCCAACTTGCAGGCCAGTGCTTGCCTGGTGAAAGCCATGGGGAGCTGCCCCGCTGCCAGGGTGGGCAGCTGGTGGCTGCTGGCTGTCTGCCTGCACGGGCCTTGCTTGGGCAAAGTATCACCTGTATCCTCAGACCACCAAGCACCTGATGAGAGACGAGTAGTTCAAAAAGGGCTGGACGTGGGACCTCCAGCCCTACATGAAGGAGCAGGGTCAGATGGATAGGAACTCAGTGTGGGCTGGGAAACTCAGGCTCTTTAGTACCATGCTGCTCCTGTTGGGTTTGATGGGAAAATGAGTAAAAGACGGTGGTGGTGGTGGTGGTGTGTTCTAGCCCCAGCTGTCGGACGGATGCTTTGTGCGCTGCTGGTAGCCCAGAGAGAAGGAGGAACAGGAGGCAGGGGGATGTGCTTCCCTGCAGGGAAAAGTGTAAGGGGCATCCTTGCAATGCAGGCAGGTTTGAGCAGGGCAGCTCAGCTCCCTCATTAATAAAGCAGCTGTTGTCACAGCAGCAAGCCATCTCACCAGCCTTGGCCCCTGGCATTATGGGGCTCCCTATGCCTCATTGCCAGGTCAGCTCTGTGGGGAAGCAGGTCAAAGAGCTGTCATGCCAGACCCATGCAGCTCCTGTAGGTCTCAATAGGGAAACAGATAATGACAGCATCTATGCTGGGAGAAACCGACCCTTGGAAGCAACGAGGAGCCCAGGATGAGCCTCCACAGCGGGGGATCAGGCAGTGCATGTCTAAGCGCAGAGAGTGCCGTTGCAGTGCCTGCCTTCCCTGCAGTGGCTTTCATCCTGCAAGGGAACGTGTGTATCTCCCCAAAACAGCCAGCCAGACTTTGCGGTGGGCATGTGCAGGCGGTCCCTTGAGGCCCACAGCTGGAGCCTCTGCCTCAGTTTTGGTCTGTGCAGCCACCTGACTGGTTGGCACATCCCTCACCTGTGAGAAGGTCTGTGCTAAGAGTTGGCAGGGGGTGTTTCTTTGTCTGAATGAGCACTTGGGAATGTCAACATTTCTCCAGGCTAGTTTACTGTTCTCCTTACTTATTTTTTTTTAAGTCTCAGTCCTGAATAGCACTACTTCTTCTAGATGGTATAGATGTTTCAAAAAACGATATAAATATTACCCTTGCATGGAGAAACAGAAGTGCAGCACAAATGGTTGGTTTGAGCACAGGTTTCCCAGCTCCAACTCTTGCTCCATCGTGCAAGGAGCAGGAGGCAGATCTGGCACAGAAACCCACCTGCCTGTGGGAGGGAGGGCAGCATGCAGCTGCACAGCAGTGTGGAAGAAGAGAGGGAATAATAGTTTTCTGGGTCAGGCTACAGAGGTGAGTTTTGACTTGTATGAAAGGTCCTGGGAAATGAGGAGGAATGGCAGCTCTGCTGGCCGAGAGACCCGCATGGGTTTTTCATGCACCTCTTTTCAGTGGTTGAAAGGGACATTACCCATCCCTCTGCTCAAATGTGTTCATCCTGGGTGGATTGGGCCAGCTGCCCCAGGAGCTGAGCAATGCTGTCCAATCTGAGGAGGTACTGTTACTGCTGCCACCTTTATTACTGTTTTTAATCAACACCCTGTCATGGCTTGGCAACCTTCCCAACTGCCCTACACCTCCGGATGTCTGGCTGAGGGCTGGCTCCCTTCCTCCTCAGGGCATCGCTGACAGCGAGCCAAGGGCTTGGAGGCAGACAGCTCCTCCATGCCACATTATGGAAGCACACCCTTAAACAGCTATTCCTGCCCATGCTCAGCTCTGGTGCTGGCCTTGTCCCTTCCGGCGTCCCTCCAAGGAGAAAGGCAAGGATGTGGGCACAGCTGGCAAGTCCTGCTGTCAGCAGCAAGCCTTGCACTGATGCTTTGGTGGGGAGGAGCGGGGCAGCCTTGCTTTGCTTGTGTGCCTTGCTTGTTGTAAAACTGAAGTAAAGGGAGAGGACATGGGCTTTGAGCATGCAGCCAGTGTCAGGTCCCGACCAGCATCCTACCCACAGCTTTTACTTTTTGCTCTGCTTGCCTCCATCTGGGAGGAGAGCTGGAAAGCTCTTCCTCTTTCTCTCTCTCCCCCCACCAAAGGTTCCAGTCTCCCTCATCTAGTCTAGACAAACTCGCTTTTATAGGATTTTTGAGGTTTTGCCTTAAGCTTTTCAAAACCTGGAGACCTGAGGCATATACTGTTCATAAGAATGAGAGGGCCTGTGGTAGGAGCCCAAGAGCTTTGTTTTCTGCAGGGAAATGTGTCCACAAACCACCTCACAGCACAAGTCCTGGGTAGATCTTAGCAGATCTTTGGTGGGATGCAAGGAAGAGGAATATATTCAGAGAAAAATGCAACTTTAGCTGGCAAATTATTTTGCTTCCTTACGAAACAAAATATTGCAGTTGGTTTAGGGTTGTTCGATGCTTTGGGGGCTTTTTTTGAAAGTTTGGGTGAAAGAGGGAGATTTGTCACACTCCTGCAGGCTAGATTTAGAAGGGAAAGATCTTGGCCTCACTTCCAATATGGGGGGAAAAAAGAAGCATCAGAGGTGGCTCCTCCTGTTCTCACACTTCACACCATTGACATCCCGCCCTGGCTGGATGCAGCATGTGTAGGGAGACCAGTTATATTGCAGCCATGTGGCTGGAGGCTTTGGTTCTGGAGGTGGCAATCCCAGATGGGTTTCTGGGCATGTACTGCCATCCTGGCTTTCCCACCTCTGCTATGTAGAGGAAGAGCTCCCTCAAACATTGCAGTGGCTGAGTGGCTCTTGGTCTCCGAGCTTTGACCATGTTCCTCCCAAAAGGAAGACCAGACATGACTATGAATCACAGCCACATGGGCATCGTTTAAAAAAAAAAAAAAAAAAAGAAGAAAAAAAGCAACGTTTTGCCTTGGAAACCACTCCAAAAGTGCTCTGCCATTCCTGCCCCCAGCAACACAGACTGCTGAGCAAATGGCTGCCCCCGGGTGTGCACAAGTAACCTCCTGGCTCTCCCTGAGAGCTCCACCTCCTGTGTGCCCAGGATGCAGGGGATGAGAGTGCTGCACCCCGGGGGCTGCTGCAGCTGTACGCCACATCCTTGCCCCATGTGCTGGGGCAAAGTGGTCTCCTGCGCTGCTTTGTGCTGATGTAAAGTCTGAGTTAAAAAAGTGAAGATTGGCCAGAACAATGCTAAACGCTCTGGAAATTCAGAGCCTAATGCCTGTGTCTGGAGCCTAGAGGTTCCTGGTGGGACGCCCCTCACGGTAGGATCGCCAGAATGAACTCCTCCAGGAAACAGCCTTAATTCAATAAGTAGCTCTTACCTCCCGATCAATGCTGGACCTCTGCCCTCCCCGCAGCCGTGTTGCTGGAAATGCCATTATTTGGGCAGAAGGCAACACTGACGCTCTGACAGCTCCAGTCTCAGCCAAGGCGCGTGAAAGGGCAAGCAAGCCTCTGGGCTTGCAGCAGCTGCACAGCCCCAGTGGCACTGAGCCACTTGTCTGGGCAGGTCTAGGGGTGCCCCCATTAATGCTGAAGACAGACACTGCTGACTGAGACCTTCCTCTCACTCAGTCACTCGCAGTATTGCCAGTCCCTGAGTGCTGCAGCTGAATATTTCCATGCCAAATGTCTGCCCCAGGCTAATATTTTTTTCTTTTCCTTTAAACAGAAGCTTCAGAAAAATTGGTTCAGTTGTTTCTCGGAGAGAGGCTAAGGAAAAATATCTTCATAAAAAGTCTTGCTATGCTTGAGAAATGCAAGTGTCTCCAGCCTCAGTGGAGACCTACAGCCAGCCCTGCACCTACTTCCCACACAGAGTTGTGAAGTGATGTCCAGCAGGCCACCTCTGCTGCATGTGCTGCATGCTCCTCACGTTTTGGATACTGTGAAATGCTGGGGTCTCCTTCAGAGGAGTATAGAGCTTTCTGAGCCTATCAAGCATGCTAATGAACTCAAGACTTTTTTTTATTGTTATATTTTTTTCCCCTCTGGTTTCAGTTGTTACTCTTCTACTGAGTGAGAGGAATTTAAGCTATTTGTTCCTCGCTGCCATACCTTAGCTTCTGGGTTGTTGTCTCTTATTTGTTTCTAGTTGCCAGGCTCCTCACTGTGATCTATTCCTTGCTGCCTATTTAGGTATTCCACCCTTTGGGCAATGCTCTCCCCTTTGTCCCCAAAATATTGCATTAGCATACCCCTGGCTTTTGTGTGCTAAGGTAGTTTTTTTTTTTTGTGTGTTTTTTTTAAACAGCAGACTGAAAGGAGTTTCATCCTGTCCTCCTTTCAGTGCTGCCCGCTACCAGCTCCTTTCTAGTCGCGTTGCTACTCATCTTAAAGCGCTTGCACTAATCCTCAGCTTTCCTGGCTTAACTGTTAATTTTCCACTAGCAGACGTTTTCTGTGAAGTCCAGATAGGTGAGATCTAATGCCTGCCTTTGTCTGGGAAAGTATTTCACGAAAGCAGTATCATTTGCGCAGCACATGACTTACCTGTTGTAAAACCTTACATGAGGCATGCAAGGCAAGCAGCTCCCCAAAGAACCCTGCTAGAAAAAATCCCATCTGAAGATGATTCACCACTGACAATTAGTTGTTGAGATCTGTCTGCCAGCACTTAATCCAGTTAACATATGATTTATTGATACTATATACTTCTAATTTTTTAATCAGAATGTTATACAGTTGAATGTCAAATGCCTTACAACAGTCCTACCTAAAGCTGACTTGGAGTCAGCCTTGGAGTCAAGTGGTAGGTGTGACATGTGTCAAGTAAATGTGTCATCTCATCAGAGAAGGCCAGAAAAACTAGCAGAGACGGTTGTTAAGTATATTCCTATCCTTTGATTTGCCATCATTTGAGACCCACCATGAAACCCTGGGGATCTTCATTCTGGTCTCGCTGGACTCATTGCTGCCTCAGTGTGTGCCCCTATATCTTTCAGCGCGGAAGGAGCTTTGCTGCCCTCCAAATGAAGCTTTCCCTTTCTGTAGCTTTCTTCCATGCAGCGTCAAGCATGTGGCCATCTTCATTCAAGGAGCATACCTGATACTCAAGCGTGGGCAGTCCCTGGGGAAAGTTGGACACACTGCCTGTGGTCCTCAATATCCTCTGTCTCCAAAGGCAGTTGAATGTGTAATTATTCATCTAATCCCTCTGCTCCTTCTGGTGTGCACAAGGTAGAAACCTGGGCTCTGCGGGAGAAGAGCGGACACTGAAGTCCTACAGCACTCAGTCATACAGGAAATGTTTGCTCATACCCAGACTGACCCAGACTGATGCACCAAACTGAACACTTCCCCTCTGAAAAGACCAGCAATGCCAACGTGCTTCACTGCCCATGATGGAGCCTAAAATGACTCTGTGCTGGGGGACTCTGGGGGTGCAGAGGCAGACAGGGGACAGGCAATGCTCTGGGGGCCTGTCCCCTCCTCTCTGCATTGCCACCAGCCCCATCATAACTACAATTCACTTGGTTTAAGTCAGCTGGTAATCACATACAGTGACAAATAGTAAGAGACAGGAGTTCGTCGCAAACAAATGAGCCTAAACTTTTTTTTGACAGGATAACAAGCTTAGAGGATAAATTCTCCCCTGCCAGAATTCATTTCTCTGCTGCCCGCCACCTCAGCAATTAGCAAAACCCCATCCTTCCTCTTTGCTAACTTCCAGGCTGCTTAAAGCAAAGGCGGGTTCAGACTACCGTCTTCAGGTTTCGGATTCAGTCCCCACAGGCTGGTGAAGTTGTTCCCTAGCCTCCCACCCTCTCCTCTGGAGGTGCTCAAGCCTCTCCACCGCCATTAGCACCAGGCTCCCGTGCCGTCAGGTACATCAGGCTCTCTTATGCTCATTACTCGGCTGGCTGGGCAAACTTAGCCAAAATCAACCTGAAGTGTGAAATCTCTCATTTCTCTCTGGTGCTGTAGGGTAAGGTGGGGATGCTGAGCTGAGCGGCCATGCTAGGAAGGGGACTGCCCAAACCTTACTCAGAGAAGGCTGCAGCAAAGGAGGAGGTCGGGCATGCATGCTTCCAAACTGCCACTCAATGAGCTGCTTCAGGTCACATGCTGTCTCTCCTTATGGCCCTTTGGTAACGCCTCTACAAGGGTGCTTCATCCCACAGCTGTGGCCCCACTTTTTGGCCACATGTTCCTACTGTAACTGGCCAAGGAGATAGCCCAAATTCCCTCTGACCTTCTTTAGGGCAGTGTCATTTGAGGGCCTTCCCAGTGGCCAGGACTGCCTGTGCTAGCTTAAGACAACTGACTGGGACAGATCTGGGAGCAGACCCAGAGGGACTCTTCCTTCCCAGGGGCCAAAAGAGATCTTGAGAAGTGAGCCCAGCTAGCCGATGGCATGAGGAGCCACACACCCTCAGTCCAAGCTTTGCATTTCACATCCTGTGCTGTGGCCAGCCCAGTGCTCAGAGCTACACCAAGGTGTTTTTTGTCAGGCCAGGAGCAGGCAGTCGTACAGTACAGTGCGCAGCTTCGGAGTCACGTCTCCCCCCCTCCTGGCAGCAGCTCCTCACAGGGAAAGCAAGCACAGGGGAGTCCCTCGCTGCCAGCTAAAACCAAGAAACCCTGCCTTAGCTGGTGAAGCTGTTTGGGTTTCAGTGAGGAGCCTGGGAGGGTTCTGTGGCAACACCAGGGCAGAACAGATGCAGAGCCCACATTTGCCTGAGACCCCGTGGTGGAACTGCTACCTGCTGGGGTGGGGAAACCCAGGTGGGTACATCAGTAGCAAGGACGCTTTTTCTTATGAACCCTTGTAAGGTGTCCGAAGAGACTGCTCCCACAGAGCTCAGCAGCACTGGTAAGTAAATTAGCAAGAGAATGATGGTGCTTGGGATCTTCACGTGCCTGTTGGTTTTGAGACAGCTTGTTGGTGTTGGACACTTTGGAAGTGTCTTTCCTACACCTCCGGAAGCTACAAAGGCTCTCAGTTGTGTGCTGTGCCTCTTGTTAAAGGAGCTTTCTCTCAGCAGATCTTAGGAAGCTACTGAGAGTGCAGAAATGCCCAGAAATATTTAACATACATAGCAAAAGGGACCAGGTTTGCAGAAATCCAGGAAGACCCCTTGGTGGCTAATGCTTTGGCATGCTCTGTCTGTGACTCAGAGAGGTTTTGGAGTGCTCTGGATATCTGGCACCTCTAAAATCTAGCCATGAGACACAAAGCAGCAGGTACACCATTGTAATGCTCCAGTAACCTGCTGTTGAGCAACAGCCTGAAAGGACATTCTCCTCTAGGCTTCAAGTGCTGGGCATGATGCTCATCTCTGGTGGCCCTTTTCATGGTACCTTTGTGCAAATAAGAGCCTGGACCCTTATCTCCTCTTAGGCAAAAGCACCATGTAAGAGGACATATTTAAATAATTTAAAAGTGGTTTTCTCCATTCATTGTCGTTGCATCGTGTCCTCGCTGAGCACAGTTATGTGTGCAGTGCTAAAAGGAGCCCTTTGCCAATTTCTCCCGATTGGTCAAGGGCTTGAAGAGTGAAATCAGCAGCATTCAAAATGAAGCAAAACTCTGCCGGAATTAGGTTGTGTTACTAAGTCAAATTTGCCCATGGTTTATTTTGGGGATTTGTTAAGGTGTGCAACCTGGGCCTAGATCGAAGTGGTTCTGGCAGGATGAATATCCTCCCTGCGCCACGAATGCATATGTTTCTGGGGCACCATTTGCAGTGTGGTGGTCCCTCTGCATAAGGAAAATAGCTGGCCATTTCAACATAGGCTGACCTACTGCCTGCTTAGAGACTTACATGGCCTGCATGTCTTTCTCCAGAAGTGCTGAGCACGTACAATTCCCACTGACTCCTTTGTGGGCAAGCTGTGGGTTTGACAGGTTAGATCCATAGTTTGGGGGATTTTTATCACATTTACTGACATCTGAAAAATAGCAGATTAAAATACAGTTCAATCTTAACCCTGTCTGCAGATTAGCATTTTAACCAAGTTCCCACTGTGCTGGATGAACAGCATCAGAGCACCTTTCCGTATAAGAAACTACTGCTTGAGTGCAACTCTGATGCAAGAGCAGATCAATCTGCCCCTTTAGATTGCAGTTGCTTTGAAGTTTTGGACTTGTCCTGAATACAGAATTCAAAACAAAGCTTGAGAGCCTGAAAGCCTGTGCAGACTGAGAATAAGGTTTGTCCAAATCCCTGCCAAGCGATAAGGCAGCTCCCCCTGGCTCTGAGAACTGAACTTTACTCCCCAGTGATGCTCAGGTGTGAGGGGAAGGTGGTGCTTCCGTGGAAACGCTCAGTCCTGCAGCTCTGGGTTAAGTGGAGGCTCTTGCAAAGTGCTGCGCTGAGAGTCTTTCACCTGTGGTTTTTCCAGTGGGAGGGGAGGCAAATCAGCAATTTGCTGAAGAAAATACCTTTACAACTCAGCACATTGGTTAGCAAATGTGTAACTAGAAGATGCCAGCTCCACTGCTTGGCAGGTATCTGAGTTTGCATATCTTGGTTTGGATTCTGGCTCTACAGACACAATCTGGTTTTTCCAAAGCTTCTTCCTGCTGTGTTTGCCTCAGGGTTAGATGGGTCTCTAGGGCTTCAGATTGTAAAAATCAGATCGGATGCTCCTATCTTTGTTTTCAACAACAGGGACAAACTTTGCCCTTTGCAGTGCCTGCAGGGCAGTGAGTAATGAATGTTTATGGGAATATCGGTTAGCTCTGATAATAACCTGCCCGACCTTGCTGGGGAGAATCCCCTCTGCCCTTGCAAGACAGAAGTGAGTCTCCATCTCTGTAGCTGCAAGTCACCTGCCTTCAAGGCCTTTCACAGCAGAGGGCATGGGGAGATGGTGGGGGAGGCTCTTCCCTGGCTTCCTGCTCTGAGGATACAGAAATGCAAGCTCTGGCAGGCTTGCTTGATGCTCACATACTGCTATGAGTATAGACATGGCAGCTCATTAGCCATGCAAAAGTTTGCCTTAAACCAGGTAAATTTCCCTGTATGGCTGGGAAAAACTTGAGCTCTATCCTGCTGCAACTGTACTGCTACCTGCTTTCAAACATGCTCCTAGCTGGTGCCTATCATGTTCCTCCTTCTGCTTCCCTGCTCAGCCGAATGCTGCCCCTCTCCTGGCTTCAGTGATGCTGTCCCTTCTGCAGCAAATAGCCTCTTGCCATCACCGCAAACAGGGAACCCGAGGCCCTCTGCTTCTGCACGCAGACTGTCCACCGTGGGCCTGAGGGGCTGGGGACAGCCCAGCTCCTGCCTCGTATTCACTGGGTGTGCCAAGGGCTTTTTCTGCAGGAGCAGCGGTGACAGCTATAGGTGACTGGCAAGGGTGCTCAGGCCTCACCAGCCCTGGAAGGAGCATAATGCTTGCTGGGAGAAGAAGAGAAATCCAGCGCGCACTTCCTATTCATCTCTCAAGGCAGGGTTGCTATCCCATCACCTCTGCTACCTCTCTACCTCTTGCATCTTCTGCATTGAGCAGTGCCTTTATGTTCACAGGATGGGTCCTTCAGCATATCTCCACATCTTCAGAGGCTCTTGGGAGGTTCCCATGGAAGGAGAGGGCTTTGCACCTGGACCCCAGTTTCTTATTCTGAGCTGCTCGAGGTCTCCCCACTGGCAGAGAAGGTAGGAACCAGTTTCAGAAACTGCATGTATTCATTTCCCACTAGCCCCTGGGATTTGATTTTATGATTCTTTTTAGGTGCCCTGCTTTCCCTGCCCATCTCCATAGGACAATGTCACACAGCACCAGCAGCTAAGGCAAGATCTGTGACAACAGGCAGCAGAGCTGGTGACCTCTCTTGTGGAGTCCCAGCTACTGTTAATCAGATAATCAGAGCAGACACATGAGCAAAATATTACCCTCTAAAAATCCTCCCCTTGTCATCCTCCTGTACGTCTTGAGGCTCTTTGTGGTTTGCTTGTGTACAGCAGCCTGTGTGGCTGACTATACTTCTTTTGGTAGGGTTTGTCCTACTCTGTTCTTCTTGCTTAGCCCTCCGTTATTAAATCTGATTGACTCTGAGGCCATTGATTATAAATAAGGTCTTGGGGGAAGGTCTGACAGGTTTTACTCTGGTTTTATGCAGCAGGCTTTGAGTTCTGGTTGGGAGCCGTTGAGCATTGCTGCTCTATTAAATGATGGTCAATGACAGGAATGCAGTCATCACTTAATACCCCAAATTGCTGCTTTTAAGTGGGCAGGGTTTGGCTTTTGGCCAGATCTCTGTGCTCCTGGCAGAATGATTCATTACCTTGTTCTGGCAAATGTATTTTCATCTGCTAGTTTAAATCTGATTTCTAGTACTCTGCGTGGTTCTCACAGCT
The DNA here is from genome assembly GCF_949628215.1 of Phalacrocorax aristotelis. Classification (NCBI taxonomy): domain Eukaryota; kingdom Metazoa; phylum Chordata; class Aves; order Suliformes; family Phalacrocoracidae; genus Phalacrocorax; species Phalacrocorax aristotelis. The sequence goes on along the minus strand of NC_134276.1, from coordinate 117,137,512 downwards.
GAGGAATTTCCTGCCCTTTATCCGCCTGTTTTCTTCCAATCTCGGCTAAAATCAATACACTTAAATAAATAAAGCCATTGGGTTTGTGAGTACCTCCTGCTGTGTCAGCGGCAGAAGTTAAGCTGAGTGACCAAAGATGAGGTAAATTATTTTCTTCTTCAGGTAAATTTGCTGTTGTTGAGGCACACCAGGCTGGCCTGGGAGATCTGAGAGCATGCCTCAGCTTCTTGTTGGTGGCAGCTGCCTCCATTGGGATGGGTCTCTGGCCTGGTCTGTCGCCAACCCTACCCCTTAGGGTTTGGTTTTGGCATGGTTTTCTGGCATGGATGCTTTGTGATGGGGATGTTCTGCCAGTGGGTTCAAGAGGATGGAGGGCACAGGGGGAAGCCCCATCCTTAAAGAACTTCCCAGGTACTGCTTTCACTTCTGCTTTTCCCTGGCAGACATATTTTTCAGGTCTGCTTCTTGTAAGAGGGTTATGCCAGGTGTGGCAGAGACTCCTTCCCACAGCCCCTGTCTGTCCTGCAGAGGGGGATGCTGGCAGGAGCATCGTCTTCCAGGATTCATGCCTAGCCCTTTCTTCTGGGAAAAGGTGAGGGTGGCATGAAGTGAGGTCTTTTCTTTCCTCCCTAATGCCAGGAGTTACCCCCCAAGCACTTAGTTCAAGAAGCAAGGAACTAGTGGGATGACTGCAAAGAGATTTGGGATTTCTAGACCAAGGCTTAGGGTTTCTGCAGCCCTGCTTTTATGCATGGGGTGTGGTGAAACAAGGGTCTCGTGGCAGGGCAACGTGGTATATTCCCTGCCCTGGACTCAGTGCGCTTCCATGCCCTGGGCAGGGAAGACCTCAGGGCAAGGGAAGACAGATCCTCTCCTGCCTTCCCAGGCAGAGCCCCCAGTTCTCCACAGGGCCCATTAACTCAGCTTTGCTTTCACATGAAGAAGAGCAGTGGTGCTTTTGGGCCTCTGTCTGGTACCAGCTTCCAAATCACAGCGTAAGCCCTGGCAGAATTGTTCAGAGCGATCTCTATGCAGTAGCTGTGATAACACATTTAGGGATGGAAGGAAATTTCCTCTCTACTATTTTTTTTTGTTCACGCTCGTTTTTGGGGGTTTTGTTGTTTTTTGAAAGGAAAATTATTTTGAGCTAAATCGAAAACATTAGTGACAAACATCAAACTTTTTTATTCCTCCCACCACTGCTTGCTGCTTAGTTTTGTGAGGAAAAACTGTTTCATAAAAACACATCCCACTTTTTCTTATCATCTATCCAGCTCTGGTTGTAACTCACTTTGTGGTAGCAAGTAGGATGTGTTACGACCCAGTGGTTCAGTGCAGGCAATGCCTTCCCTCCCTCCTTGCCAATAATTGCAGGGTCTGGAGATGAAAGCATTGTAGCATGCAGCATTGGGCTCCTGGCACAGAGACAAGCGGGATGCCACATTGCCACTGCGATCGTGTGATTCCCTGCTGTGACAGTGGGTAAGACTTCCAGAGCCTGCCATCCCTTGGTCTCTATGGGCTGGGTTGGGATGCCCTCAGACGCCCGGAGTGGTGAGGGCACCTTGCAGGGGGTTATGCTGTCTTTGGCAAGGCTTCCCTGGGAGATCCTCTGAAGGTGAGTACAGGTATCACAAGCTATGCCCCGAGCTGGAGAGATGCAACTGAGTGGAAAGGAGACAGTCTTTGTTTACAATCAGATACCTGTGCAACCAGCAGTGTTAGCGAGAGAAAACAGAAGAGGACATGACAGTTACACTGGGTTTTCATTAAATATTAAATGCAGTAAAGTCTTCCAGAGTGTGCCTGGGTTGTTTTCAATTTTTTGTGTGAAAGCAAGAGAGAGAAGCCAAGTGGGGTGACCCTGGGTCTGGAGGTGCAGGGCTTCCCGCTTGGAGCTGTGATGACAGGCATCTTTGTATGCTGGCTGCCCATGCAGCTCCTGCTTGTTTCCACCAGAGCAGCAAGTGGCTCCGCAAGCTGTTCCACCACCGGCGCAGCCCAAAGAGAAGAGTTAACTCTCATAGGCATCTCCAGTGAGAGATCAAGGGAGGGAGACAACTGAGGTCCTAGGGCCAGAGCATCACTGGCCCAAGGTGGAGCAGTGATTGCAAGCAGCAGACACCTCCCTGGTTGCTAGCTGGAGAATTAACCACTCATGTACCCCTTTCTGCTAACTTTAATGCAGAGAAAATTTCTTGCACATAGGAAATACCAAACAACTGCTGTAGCCCCTTTTGTGTGCTTTCTTTCCTTTGCTTTCCCACTGCTGCAGGAGCTATGCAGCCATGACCCAGCCTGGGCACAGCCCTCCCATCCCTCCCCATCCCCACTGCTCCCCCCATGTAGCCTTGCCTTTCCTTGCACAGGAGCTTAGCAGGGCAGCAAGAGGAATTCTCCTAACTTGGATTGGGTTAATGAGTTAAAATGCAGAGCCTTAATCCCCGCTGCTAAATCGGAATGTAATTCAGCTTATAACTACAGCCCAATCCATGTGAATTACAATCACTTTAAATACAGCCAGGGCTAGCTGGGATTTAACATCCTCCCAAGAGATCCTGAAAATGGAAACTGGGACAGAATGCTGCTCCTGGTGAACCTGCCGTCAGAGGGAGCTGAGGCAGTGGGGCAGAGGGATTTTGCTACCTTCCAAGCCCCTTGGAGAGGGGTGCCTTTGGGTGCAACCCTTGGTCAGGGCGCATGGCACAAAGATGCCTGTGTGAGTTGGGCATGAGCTTATCCCCAGGGAGGGGGACAGAGGCTGCTGGCAAACCCACAGCACTTTTATCTTTAATTTAGGATGTTTATCTCAAGAGATTCTTCAAGCTTTAAAACAAATGTAAGGAGGTCTTTGTTTGCCTGGCAGCATCTGGCCTCTTAAAGCAGGCATGTACAGGCCCAGCAGCAGGGCTGGTAGCAAGGGCTTGTTCTCTGTCTCCTTCCTCCCAACTTTAACCTCTGTCAGGATGACCCTTGCTCTCCCTCTGCCTGCTCCAAGAAACCAGTAAAGAAAATAGGGCTTCCCCACAGCTTGAATCAACAGGTGGCATCTGGCAAGTGGTCCCGTAGGTGCCTAGAAAAAATTTCTTACTGCAACTAGCTTTCACAGTTATGTTATTCAGTCCTGGCTTTCACAGCTTTGTTAGTCAGTCCCCATGGGGAAAGAACAACTGTGCTTTGTCTCCTTGCACTTCCCCGGGCTGGGAAAGCAGAGGTCTGGGAGCCTGCATGGGAGCAGCCAGGTCCTTCTGCTGCCACTGACCCACAGGCCTTCCCAGGGAGCCTTGGGTAGTGTCTGGGAGCACGCAAATTCAAAGGCTCCAGAGAAATTGATGTTTTTGATGGATGCTCTTCCAAGGATTGAACTGGAAAGTCCCTGTGGGAATGAGGCAGTATTTTTGTGGGCTGCCACGCACAGATATAGAGTTCAAGGAGTCCCAGTTACTACATTGGTAGGGAGAGGTTAGAAAATATGCTCCTCTTCCCAGACTGGTGCCTATGTTTGGACCTTTTTAGGAAGATTCTGATGGGTTTTTGTTTTCATGTCACTCTTTTTTGTGGTTTCCTTATATGTCCTCTTTTTTGGTGAAAGGTTAGTGCTGTTGTGCTAATACCTAGCCAAAATGAGAATTCATGGTAATTTCTCAAAGCCTGTTATGTGAAGTGCCTGGTGTACTGGGCTGGACAGCTCGTGAGTTTTCTGTGGGTGTGCTGAGGGAATGGAAATGATCTGAGTTCTTGGGTGCTTTCCCAAACCCAAGCTAGCCAGTTTTCTATGTTTAGATATGGTTTACTTAGCAGCGTGGGTAGAGCAGAGAGGAGGGCAGAGGGTTTGCAGGCACTGGCAGAGCATAGCCAGAGTATTATGGGCCGGTATAGATCAGCAGTGGCACAGGACCTCAGGGCCTCCTCCTTGAATGGTCATGGGGGCTTGCTGAGAGGTGAAAAGAGTGATGGAAAGGGCTTTGAATAGCTCACAGTGGGTGCAGCCCTTCCTCCCTAAAGAGAAGCAGCATACCTTGAGGACTGGAAGGACTGGGAGGGAGTCCCCCAGGCCTTCCTTTCAAAGCTGCCAGTTAAAAGCTCCTGAACGCTCCGTAGAGGAGGGCAGCCTGCCAGGGAAGATCTGGGCATGGCTGGAGAAGCCGCAGAAGCACTGAGATACAACGACAGGTGTATGGACACCAGAGAGAGGAGTCGTGGGCGTCTGGATGATGGAGCAGAGATGCACCTTCGTTCACCCGACCTGCCCAAACAAGCAGTGGTGGGACAGGGACTGTAGCATGGGGGTGGCTGGACCAAAGTGCAGAGCAGGGCAGGTATGAAGGGCTGTAGTGCCCACTCTGGAAAGCATCATCTCCCAGGAGGAGTTGTCTGCAGCTGCCCGTTGTCTGACTGACTATGCCTTAGCACAGACCCATCCCACATAGAGAAACATGGACTTAAGGTAACCTTCCCCCCAGGCACTGAGATTCTGGGGTCTTAGGCCAGCAATGCTGGTGCAGCCCGAGACTGCACCTTCCCCAGCCAGGGCTGGAGCAGAGCTGGGGCCCTGGGCTAGAAGAGGGACAACTTCCCAACTCCTCAGACAAACCACGTGTATGGTTCCCATCTGCACTTCTCTTGGCTCCTTACAGAAATATGTGATCAGCTTAGGAAATCCTTGCCAGGCAGCTCGGCTGGCTGGGATGCACAGCCATTCTTCTGAAGTCCTCCCTGCATCCACCAAGATGTCCATGTGCATCGTGGACATTGTCCCTTTCAGCAGCAGGATGGGCATTAAGCAGACTTAGAGGTAAGGACTTCTTTCTTTATTTTGCTGAAGTCATCACAATAGTTTGGATTTTTGCATGACTTTACAATCACATTGTTAGTTTCCCCAGAGCTTTCAGAGTGTGATGTGAGCAATGGTCCCCCACTTCTTTTGCTGGTCCAACTGCAAAAGGGAAAGAGATGCTCATCTGAGAAAGGCCTTCATTCCTGAGGCAGGGTATCACACCACTTGCCACCAGACTGCCTATCCATGTGCTCTATGCATCTGTAAGGAAGGTCTTGTCTTTCTAAGGGTGAAGCACCAAATATGCTTTGAAACTGAGGTTGTCCCAGGACCTTGTGCTGCATCAAGAGGCCAAGCTGACTCTGAAACTGGATGGTTTTTTGTTTTGGTCCATGGTGCTCCTTTTTTACACTGGTCCCATCAGCAGGGATCTGTCTGTGGCAGGACAGAAAGTATGACAAAGCCCCAGATGGCAGGCCAATCTATGCAGCCATCTGCCCTCATTGTTCCACGTGTCAGGTCAGGGCAGAGGAAAGCAATCTCTGTGCCAGTACCAGAGCAGGCACCATGTAGCTTGAATGGACCACGCACACCTCCTGCATGCAAGCCAGCTGCTGTGCTGAGTGCCCACTGTAATTGGGATAGAGCATCTCCCCACCTTGGACAAGAGCGGTGTCCTCCCCTGGACCCACCTCAGCGTGTGATGTCCCTGCAGCTGAGCCAGGAAACGTAGCTGTTTCCACCCTGCAGGCCAGGATGAGAGAGAGCATGCTCAGCCCTCCCAGGAGATGGTGGTATCTCACCTCAGTCAAAAGATTTGCTTTTAATGGGCATGCTGCCCTGGCTGGAGGTTCACACTTCCTGGGGAACTCCACCGTACAGGCCCTGGCAATTATTTCTTTATGAGATTGCCGCTTCTATGCATGCCCAAAGATGCCTAGCTGGAGAACAGCCTACAGCAGCCAAAGGGCAGGTTTGGCTGGTTTGGTGGTTGTTCTTTTTTTTTTTGGTTGATTGGTTTTTTTTTATAGGCTGCTTTACTAGGTTGCTCACTTTCAAGTCCCTTCTTATTACATTTCATCTCTGGGCAAATGTTAAAAGGCACCTTTTCGATCGCAAGGCTGCCCAGCCCCACCAGTGGCAGAATTCACAGGCTGGCAGTGGGCAGGCTAGATTTAGGGATGCTGTACGATGCCCTCTGTATCATACAGCCTGAAATTATCCCTTATTCCAAGTGCTATCATATAGAAGTGGGTAATGGCAAAATAAGGCTTCCAAGTGATTCTAACAGAGAATTACAACATCTGCTCCATCCATCATGCAGACTGCAATGCTGGGAGGACTAAGCAATTTCATGTGAGGGTCTGGATCCAGCTGCAGTTTCTCCTGAGCTGGCAGAGCCGTAAAGGCCACCACAAAGGCTCCAGGGATCATCCTAAAAGAGAAGGAGGTCAGAGATAGCAGGATCACTGTGTGCTCATCCCCCTTCCTACAGTGGAGTGACTGGAGCAGAGGGTAATGCCAGGACAGGCTGAACTCTTGCTCTTGCCTTCCCTAAGGATTACCTCAGGACCGGAGCTCTCTCTCATCAGCAATCATACTGGTCCCTGCTGATGCCAAGACATGGGTAGGTCCAAGACTGGCACAGGGATGACTTTGCTTTCCTCTGCTCTGGATGTACCTCTCAGCTCGGTCACTGCTCAGCACTGAGATGCCGTTTGGGAATAACAAATAACCAAAATGCTTTGTCAGCATGGAAGCCCATCACACCAGCAGAGGCTGTGTTTGAAATACAGAAGCAGTGCAGTTTTTGCTGAGGAACTCCCCCAGAGACAAGCAGCTCCTGCATTATTAACAACAGCGCTGATGAATCCCTGTTAATGAGGTGCACTCGCTCAGCCAGCCAGCCAGCCAAGTCGCCGTGGCCCTGCTGCGCTCAACCCCGCGCTGCGGTGCATGCCTTTGAGAGTAAGAGATGACTGCTCTGGGGAGTAATTGGCAAATCTGTGCTGTAAGATTTGGCTGCTTTCCCTAAAATTTGCTCACATTCTGCCAGACTTGAGCTAGGTAGACATGGAAATCCAGCGTTGGTTCTCTGGTGGCTGTGAAAGGAGAAATAAAAGGCCGCCTTCCCAATGATAGTCTTGTGACTAAAGAAAAAGATCTGAAGAACTGTTCCTTGGTGAGTACTCCCTGCTCTGCTCCAGAGAGCAGTGTGGGCTGTGTCCTGTACTCTATTCTTAAAAGGCTCGACCAGGGGAACTCCTTCTTTTATGGCTCAATAGATTTTGCTGTTAGGAAAATCTTTGTCCAATTTTTTTTAACTCAAGTTCATCTTGCTCCATTTATCAATTCTCCTTTTGGTTTCTGGATACAATTACGTTTCCACTGTGGTCATTATACCTCCTAGGATACTTGCAGAACAGGATCTTGTACACCCTTAGCTGACATCTGCCCAAGACAGACATCTTAAACTCTTTCAGTTTTTGCTAATCCAAACCTCCTTTGAGCTTTCCTAGCAGTACAATACTTTTCTGACAATATAGCATACTGGATGGTGTTGAGCAGCCTAGGTGGATACAGAAAGACTGGTCATCCTCCAGTGCATCACATAATGACTCCACATATAATGACTCTGGCACATCATCGCCCATTGTGCTAACACTTTGCAAGCAGCACAATTCCCCCAGCAGTGCTGCCAAGCTACTTTGCTCTGCACCGCAGACACTCTGATGCTTTCACAGATGATGTCAAACTCCTGATGTCATTGCCTTATGCAGAATGAATCTGATAACCTAATGTGTTCGTACTACGCCTTTCTGTCTGTTGGTGGGTTTCTCTAATGTGAACAGTGTTGGCCTCCAATGTTTGTCTCTGCAAGCAGAGGGCAAAGCAAACCCTGCAGGAGCTAAGAGGGCTGGTAATGGGAGTGGCTTGTTTTTGCTTTTAAAGCAAAACTTCTTGCAAATTTTGTGAGCAGACTGTGGAATAAGGGCAATGTGGAGCCTCTGGAGTCAGGGCAATGAACTGAGAGGGCCAGTGCTGGGAGGGCACCAAAGCTCACGGCAAGGATCTTGCTCCCCAAAAAAGATTGACAGTATTAAAAGATTGATGTTACACCTCCTATACTTTCTGTTTTTAGGGATGTGACAAGAAGGGATCCTAAGGTAGCCTTTAGGCCCTGATTTTGGCAGCAGAGATTTGCAAATGTCCCTCAGCTCACACAGAAGACCAAGAAACCCTGACAAGACATTGAAGCAGATCTTGGAGATGCACTGCAGTGCTGAGGATCAAACCCAGAGGTACTTGGCACTGAAACAGTGGGAGGTGGGAGGGTTTCGTTTGGCATCAGGGAAGGCAGAGCTGAGCCTTTGGAAGGGATCACAGAAGAAGAGATACACCAAATGGGCTATCTGCCACCTTAGAGGCAAAGTCTTACCTGCATGCAAAGTGGTGGAGCCTCCGGTAAATGTTACTGGTGTAGGAGCTGAATATATCAGAAATATAATAACTTAATGCAGAAACGGTGTTGCTAATGCTCAGACTGCAAGAACAGTGCCGTGCAGACCCTCCTATGCTTGCCCCTACCATACTGTGCGTCTCCCAAGCAGTGGTGAGCCCCTCCTCAGAGCAGCCCTGGGCCCTGCAGGGACAGTCTTCTCGCATCATGGGGGGAACACAGCCTGAAAAGGAGCTGGGAAGTCGCTGAGCGTGGGACGGGGAGAAGCGGTCTCTCCCCCAAGCAGGTGCCATCTTTTCTCATTGCTTGCAGACATTGTACCTGTAATGATAGTCCATGCCACAGGTTGAGAATCCTCTGCAGAATGGAAATATCTTGCTAATTGATGGCAGCAGGTTACGCTATCTAAATTTTGCAAGCCTACTGATTGCACATTAATCATCCTAAAAAAGGAATAGGTTAAAGTAAGATGAGGCCTACCAATGATCCCTGTAGCACCCCACCAGCCAGCTCCACCAGTACACTGGCTTTCTAATTACCAGCCCCCTTGTAGCTGTGGTCATCCTGCCAGCTTTTTGTCAGTGTGGCAAAGCATCCTGAAAAGCCCCACTAAATTCCTCTTAAAAGCGCTGTTTCACCAGAAGGAATACGAGCATGAGGCCATGCTCAGAAGAGCTGGGATCTACTCCCAGCTTAGCTGCTAACCACCTGGGTAACCCTGGGCATAGCCTTCGCCTCTGTAATTTAGATATTACTACCCACAGCCTTATGCATCTTGTGCAGAGCAGGGCCACCACATGCCAAGCGTCACTGTCACTCCATTGTCCTCCCCTTCTTTTGGCGCTGTTCCCTAGGCCAGGTCATGTTGTGGGCAAGCAACCTTAGTCCTGAGCATGTCATCTGTGAGGGACGCTGTGAGGCCACCCAGGCTGTGAGGAGCTTTGGGGGTTTGCGAGCCCTGCCAGTGCCATTGCAACTGAAGCTCCGGCTGCGCTTTGCTGGTGAGGACAGCAAGCCTGCCGAAGCAAACCTTGAAGTGACAGTGCGGAGCCCCTGTTTTCAATTAGCGTTGCTATTTCGGAAGGGAATATCTGAGGCGCAGAGGTAACCCATGGCAACCATCTGCTGAATCCCCGTTCCTGCTGCCGGGGTGGGGAGGGGGAGTGTGGGTGAGATGGGGGCCGGGGCGATGTGGGGGGAACCTTGCAAGTATTGGGCAAGCAACATCTCTTCCCTCCTGGTCCCTATCGTGCTCCCATCAGCACAGAAGCGACAGGCACTGTCTGTGCACCCCTCTGCATCCCACGCAGCTGGATAATTTATGGGCAGCAGCAGCTCACCGTGGCTTTGTTTGCAATTTGCCTCTAAATATAGCTGTGCTTTAAAGGAGGAAGGCGAGCCTCCGTCTGCCCACGTCTCCTGCTCACTAATGAGGGGTCTCTCTCTCGCTGGGGACAGAAGGGGCACGCAGACGGCGGCGGCGGTGCCCACGCGGCACCTCCTCTGTCCCATGGCTCCCACGTGCCCTGCCTTGTGGCAGAAGGGTGGCAATGAGACCCACGCCGCTTTGGCTGGTGGTTAAATCCCAGCCCAGTCTGGTGATGGTGTCCTGCCCAGCCGAGGCTGGCGGCTTGCCTGGGTGTGCTGACCTTTGGGGATATTCTTCCCCGTCCTCTTTACATTTTGTGTTTTTTTTTAACAAAAAATGCACTAATTGTGTTAGACCTAACAGGTGTAACACTGAGACAGGTGAAAAAGATTGCCTCTGGACACCTCCTCAGCTGGTTAACATGCTATAAAAAAATATGCTCTCATTATCCCCCTGCCGCAGATGCCAGCCTTGGCAGGGAGCACAGCGTGGCCTGGGCCACCCCTGTGGGCAGGGGTAGGGGCTGTGGGGCACCACGGCTGGGTGGGCACCTCCCAGCCCTGGGATGGGGCGCCCTGCAGCAGCCATGGGGACGGGTACCCTTCACCTGTACTTCTGCAGGTAAACCCAGGGCTTGCCTTGCTGGGTTAGGAGTCACCCTGACCTTTGTGTTAGGGGTGCTGGTGTTGCAAGCCACAATTTTGACCAGGACTAACACATCAATGGTTGAACCCAACTCTGGGGCTGACAGGAAAGGCACCAAAATGCTGACAAGGCATTATAATAAGTAGCGAGCAGAAATAAGAAGCTACTTATGTTTTAAACATAACATTAATTAATAAAGGAAAGGGTACGCTGTAGATACTAAAAGCTCTCAGATACTGAGAAGAAAAAAAACCTTTTTCTCCTATAATTTAGAAACTGCCAGAAATGAAGATCTGGTTCTCTAGACCTGGATAACAGCAGCTGCATGTCACATCTGGGGAGAATACTCCTCTGCAGTGGCACGCAGACCTGCTCTGCCCCACAGAAGAAAAGCTTTCAGAAAAGAGTAGGAGGATAAAAGGAAAAGGTCATTTGCAGACCACACCACTCCATCACATCAACATTAATTCTTGTTGGTCCGTTACTTTGGATGTAACTGAATGCAATGAAAAATGACTCTAAGACTCTCTGGCCCAATCTGGCAGTACACTTCAGCAAACCTATCTAATAGGTTTATTATAGTTTATTGAGCAAGTGTTAGCCCAGAGTAGATCAGAACAACTGCCAAAATGCTAAATGGCCTCAGGAATGATGGCATTTTGGGAAGAATTATTGTGGCAGGACAGGTAACTCAGTGTCTGGGGCCGCATGCTACCTCTATCCCTGTCAGAAGAAATAATGGCCAAATTTCCTTCTGAGCCTCATGGCCCATTGGACTAATATATAGGGGCCAGCCTGTCCAGCACATACAGTACCTTCAGCTCCCCCAGCCTGGAGGACAGTCACTTTTTACGAGCAGGTTATTCTCAGCATCAGAAGACATGCTCCTGCCTCTCCCACCACACGTTGAAGGAAATTCCCTTCTCCCAGTGTAGCAATGAATGTTACTGGGCCCCAACCCTTGTGGGAAGATGTAAAACTTATGTCCCAGCTCTTGGGAATGCCACAATTATCTCTGGCTGGGAAGGACTTGGAAAATGCTTTACTCTCCTTAAAAAAACGATCTCTAAGCCCTGTAAAGAACAAAAAAAAAAAAAAAAGAAAGAGAGAGAGACTTGCAAATCTGCTTTATATTCTATTACCAGACAGAGTTAACTGCAGGGTTAGTTAACTATACCAAAATAAAAGTTAAACATCTGATTACTGTCTTTGGAAACAAGGTTAGGGAGAGAGAAAACAGCAGAAGGCTCCACCAACATCTGCCTGCAACCTTAACTGCATCCTGCCCATAAGATCCAGATTTCTTTCATTCAATGCCCAAACCAAGGGTTTATTCTAGCAACGTTCTCCCTGGCAGAGGGAAGTTTCAAGAAGCCACCCCTCCTTTCATTACAGTCTGTTATTTATGTTCCTATCTTTTCAGGAGAGTTGTAGAGTGAAAATAGAGCGCTAAAGCATATCACTGGGGATTTTACAGGGACACATGATGTTTCAGTGCAGGTTCTCCAGAATCCCCTTATTTTATGCTAATTTAGGGTCTCTCTCTATAGAGTGGCATTGCTTCAGCCATCCAGCATTCGTGACTCCATTGACTACTAATGGAGTACTTGCAAGCTTATTTGAAAACAGACAGCTCTGCTGAGAAGAGGGACTCTGCACTCCTGATTCTTCAGCCTCTGATTCCATCTCTTCTCCAGGTCAGTCAGCTGAAAGGTACTAATAGACTTCCATTGCACCATTCTCCAAATCACTGAGTATATGAGTTCTTCAGCATCCTTCAGCAGTTTCTCTTTTGGATCCTCTGTTCCTCAGCAGAATGACTTGCAACATGCTCTCTTAAGTTATTTCATAATAACCTGCAGAAAAACCCTGTACTTTTTTTCCGATTACAACACACACACACCCCATAATTAATGCACTATTTCTGACACCCACAACCTGAATTACCCTGTGGCACTCCCACAGGGACCACACCAGACATTAAGGATGCCTGTGACTGATTCTGCCCCTGGTATAGGACCATCTACCCCTGTTGTCAGGATATAAGGAACAGAGGTTTCTCTCACATTGTGTTGATGGACCAGCTGTCAGCACCAGTCCAGAGAGAGCTTTAAACTTACAGTCTCCTTCTGTGGCTGCCTCCCTTTCATGAAAGCTCTCTCTAGTGTCACCCCACCTTTCCCTCTCCCCTCAGGCCCCATCTTTCTCCCAGCCTTTTCACAGCTCTCAGCCATGCCCCAAGTCCTCTCTAGCAGAGCATCCCAACATTCAGTTTTCTGAAACATAGCTGTCGTACCCTTCTCCATATCCCCATGCCAGCAGGAATGTACCCCCTTTCTACAGTGTGTTACAAACACTACTGCTCTGCACCACGCTCCCACACACCCTGCATTGCATCCTGTGGACAGTCGGTAGAAAGGTGGCCCCTAACAATGTGCAATGCCACCATGATGTCAAATAGGACCATGTAATGTTCTCCTTCAATGGGACACCTCTGTGTGCTGGTCCAGAGGACAGAGACAAAGCTGGCACAACACCAGTCTGAATCTTTCACCAACTGAATGCCTGCGCATTTGGGAAATTCCTTTCTGACCCTCCCAGTGGCAGGGACACAGTGTGCGTGTGCTGCCCAGGAGGATATCTCTCTACCTCAAGAAGTTTCCACTTGAAATACACCAAGGTCAGACATAGAGGTACACTAGATGAAATGCAGAGGATGGTAGCAGCATATACACAGCCCTGTAAAAACCCCAGGTAACCAATTGGCAGGACAAACTCAAATGAGATTTGTGCTGGGTGATGTTTCTAAGGAGTGCTGCTTCTGTTGCTTGCAGAACTGGGGGTGCCAATGAGGGGTGTGACTGAAGTCTCTGCTTGGTGTGCCAAACCTTGGTGAGTTATTCCAGGGAAGCAAGGGAGAGGGAAGAAGGCCAGGAGAAATCAAATGTGACCATACTTTTTCCATATATGAGCATAATGTTAGTTGAGCGATCTGTTGAATGTACAGGGCCTGATGATTTCTGGTGCAACTCTGTGTTAAGAATTAAGTTGAAGCCCTTCCAGCCTTGTCTATCCCTCATGTTAGCAGCTAAGGGTCTCCTTCCCCTCATCCCCATTTTTTTTCCTCTGGGTAAGCAGAGAAATTGCCTTTTCACCCTGTTTTAATTACAGGAGCCATGTGACCCTTCCTGGAGCAGCTGTCAGAGGCTATACAACTGGAATATCACCTGGTCAGCACGCTCACAGAAAATGTGTAAGTAGGTTACATGGTGTGAGGGAGACCCTGGAACACAGCAGGACCCACTTAACAGAGCACCCGTTAGGGGAACACAAAGGGATAAGAGGATGAATCAGGTGGAGAGAGCAATAACTGTGTGGTTTTACTCTTTCTAACAAACGCTGGCTAGGCTTAAAGAGGAGCGTGTGAAGCTGGGCAGTGAAGGCAGCTGGGAGAGAAGGAATCAAGGGTATTTTGATGCTGGCTGAGGCTAGTGTTGCTAAAAACTGCTTACCAAATAAATAAATCGGAGAGCTCAGATATTGCTCTGGGGTGGCTGGCCGGAGGGCTCACACAGCTAGTAACTTTTCTGCTGTTGGTGGAAAGCCCTCGCTCTGCTCCAGGAGGGTGTGGAGCAGCTTGCTCCTGACCCCATCCTTTCTGCATGCAGAGGGGTGCTGAGCCTAGCTGGCTCCCATAGCCCCCATAATGTTGGGGTAGAAGAACCCTGCCTGCATGCCCTGCTTCTACAGATCAGGGTGGCAGCAGGTGTTAGGCCATGTGGCCCATCTATCTCCCCCATCCCAGATGGACCTGGTTCTCACAGCCCCAACCATGCTCTGGGCTCTGTGGTGTCTCACCATTTCCACTGCTGTGGCTAAACCAACCCACTTTTTCAAACAGCCCCAACTGTGCAACCTGGCCAGGGCCACTGCCTGCCCTGCCCCTTGCTGCAGCCATGGTGGGGGCCAGGGGTACGTACCCACCAGCCCTCTTTCCCCAAAGCCCACCAAGAGCACCTCTACAGGCAGAGGGTTGCCTGGCAGCTAAACCAGCCTAACATGGCTGCTGAAACCTGCCTTTTGTCTGACCTGCTTGGGGCTTTAACCTGGCAGACAAAGACCCCTCAAAAACCAAGTGGATCTTTTCCTGTGGGTTTCTCACAGTGAAACAGGTCAAGGAAGGAGCCAAAGAGGTGCCTCTACGAGGCAGGCTTGGGGGACCTGGACAGGCAACAAGTAGCACAGCTTGGGCTCTTGCATGCTCTTATGCCAGAAACTGCAGCTGCTGTTGGAGGCACATGGGTGAGAGCAGATTTGGGATTTTATCCATGTCACTGTGCCTGCCTGGTGAAAAGTGCCCCCAGGGCAGAGGACAGTGGCAGCAAGGGAGGAACAACCCACTGGTTTTAGATCTAGGCTCCTTTGTGAAGGCTTTCAGGGAATTCAGACCTTAATCTTTCTTCACAAAATATATTTAAATTCTAAGTTATTAAGGGTGGTGTTTTGACATGGCCCTAAATAGATTAAGGACTGCATTATCTTTTGGAGAGAGGTACCTCTGGCCACCTGGAGAGCATCTCTAGCATTTGACCAACTGGGTAATTGTTTCCTTTTCTTGACCAGGGGTAAAATTGCTCTTGGTTATACATGAGGAGTTTTTCGTCAGACCTTGTATTTATATAATCTGTCTGCTGACAGATATACCCAAATCAAACATCTAAATAGGATTCATGCAGGCAGCTTATTACTGGCTCTCGAGGAGGACCAGGAATTATGGTTATCAACCATAACAGTGAAGTTAGGGTGTCCGACCCCTACAACTTATCCTTGAAAAATACTATACAAATAGCTTCTGAACCAGTGAAAAGTAATTTCATATTCACTGAATAATAGAGAAAAGTACAAACTAAAATAGCCAGATCTGAGTATCGGAATGTATTTTGGGTTCTTTCTTGGTGACAGGAGGACGAACATAATCATAAGTGAAATAAGTGCCGAGCCATATTTAACTCTCTCAGCACTCCAGCAAGGACAAACATAACTGTTTCAAGCTTTCCAAACATAAAAAAAATGCCCTACCACAGAAAACAATGCACTCTGTTCAGTTTTGGGTCCACCTCCCCTTTTGCAAGAGAAATATACAGTGATGTCTCCTGCCCTTGGATGGGATTTAGCTGCACAGCCCTGTGAAACCTGTGTAAAAGCTGCCTAGATGGCTTCTGGTTTCCAAAGAGGCAGGTGGGGTGATGTGTTCAGGACTCTCCAGATCAGGCTTATGGCTGGATGTGATGGTCCTGTACAGTTTTGTTCTGGGGAATGTAATGCAAAAGGGCATGGTAACATATACACATTTTTTCCACTCCAGATGGCTAATTCAAATTAATCCTATGGAGACAGTGACTGAAAGTACAGTTCTTACCTCCTGGTGGTTACCAGCAGCCTGTTTGAGCAGTGCTGATGAGTCCCAGTGGTGTTCTTGATGGGCAGCATGTCCATACTTTAAAATTGTCCTTACAGACAGGTGATTAGTTCCCTTATTGGCACTTTCACCTACGGAAACGAGAACTGAATGGTCTGGGTGATCATTTTGCACAGTAACTTATGCATGTAGTCCAATATAGCTCATACAGAGGATCTATGCCTCTCTTATAATTGGGACAAATTCCATCTCTAGAAGCTTTTCTTCCACAAGAGGATGAATTATCTAAGCTGTCACCTGTCTAACACCATTCAGCTGCTATTTATTTCTGACGTGTTCATGTCAGTAGAAGGCTTTCCAACCTCACAGAGATATTGGGAGATTTCATTTATACAATACTGTGAGATTGTCTGATCAAAGGCATACAAGTGGAAATCATTACTGTTATTTTCAGACATGTCTAATCATAGGATCTCCCTATTCATCGCAATCATTGCAATTGTAAATCAGAAGTGTGTTCCCTCACCACCTGGCCACTTGGTGCTCTTCTAATCTCTGCCTGTTGCCTGCATCCCCCCTCCACCTCTCCATGACGCAAGCATGTTCACTAAAATTTGCTATGATAGCTTCACTTTATTTGGATTTCTTTCTGCAAAGCGAGGTGATACTGAACTTTCTGAATCTTTCCCACTTGGAAATGAGGATAATACTCAGAGCTGTCAATGCAGGGGCCATTCATGGTGCCTGACAACCTTGCTGAAATGACCGAATTATATTCCTATCAGCAAAAAGTATGAAATGAGTTACAGTTATTTAAACAAGGGAACAGAGGAATTTGCACTTCTAACTACAGAAAGAAATAAGCTTGTTAATGCTCTGTCTTCTTGACAACGTACATCTTTTTTTGTCTGATCAGGCACTGAGTCCCAATGCTGTAGTAGCTTCAGGCAGAAGAAATGAGATGTCTGCTTTCTGTTGTTTCTATGGGATTTGGGCATCTGATATTGTGATAGAGCTCGTCTATAGTCTCTCCCAAAACCAATGCACATGCACTTCTTTTTTCTTCCATCTCTCTTTGATCTGTAAAGACTTCAGGAAGTGTAGTGCGTGAGGGCGGAGCACCTGCAGAAAGGCCTACGTGAGAGAGGCCCACTAGACTAATCTGAGATCTCTGCAGGGGATCCCAGGTCCACTAGGGCCAAGAAAGCCCATCAGAGGCTGGGTCTTTTATTCCCAAAAGGTTACAAGCACACAGGATGGGGTGGCTTTTGCCAGTAGTTCAGGTCAATCCAGCTTGAAAATGGCAATGGAAATCTAGTTTGGTCTTGAGCATAGTGATATGGGATGCTGGAAACCATGAGAGCGATGAGAAAATGTTGATGTTGCCGACTGTCTCAAGTGACGTCAAATCTCATGCACCCTGGCCAAGGAAGTGCCTTCATTCCAGCAGCTGCAGGTATTGACTCTGTTTCCACATGGTTGTCCCATTTGTCTTAAGGCTCCTTAAGTCCCCTGTCCTCTTGGTTCTTTTATAAAGGCTGAGGTGTTTCCCAATTCCCATGCCAGGGAATCAATGGCATGGGAGGACAGGAATGGGAGGTGGATACTTCCCTTCTGAAATCATAAATTCTAGTCTAGGCCCAGGTGATCTGAAAGTTGTTGTCACCGAGAATTTCAGCCTACTTGTATTTGCCCTGTGTGATTAAATATTCATGCCAGGATATTCTGCCATGCACAATGAGAATATTCAATGTAACCTCACTGGAAAGACTACGTTGCAGATGTGGTCAATGTCCTACTGCCTTCTGAAATGAATTCTGCATTTGTCAGTTGACCAGCTTCCCTCTGAAGGACTTCAGACTAGTCCCCAATGTCTATAAGTTCATCCCATTCCCAGAGACTGATTTTTTTACACACACACACACACACATAAAACCCCGCCTTGTCTTGCCTGATAAGGCCAGGGGCATGACATGGTAAATAGCCTTCTCAATCCCAGAGACGGGTGATCTGTTTGAGAACCAAGACACTGCTGGAGAGCAAATCCTTTGCTAAGGATCATAGCAGAGCAGTTTCTAGTGCAACTAGCTGATGGCTGATTTGCTAGGGCCTGGCAGCCTGGTGCTTTCAACATCCTGAACTTCACTGAAAAAAATTATTGTGATTAAGTAAACACAGCTATAATGGAAATCTTTACTCTGCATATTACAAACCAAAATGGCCATGAAGGGAGCAATTATGAAATCTCAGGACTGTGGTGAGGGGAGGAATCATTTGAGCTGTGCTGTTGTTTGTTTTTGTTCATAATTTATTTCCCCTGGGAAGCTTGGCTCTGAAGCAGTCTCTGCTGCATTGAGAGATTCTTTACATTTTTGTTAACCCAGTTTTCCATCCAGTCTTGAGCAAGATGGGAGGAAATATAAGGTTTTTACATAAAGTCGCAAGACATGATGGACCCTGGGGAAGGATTCCTAGCTCCAGTTTCCAATTCCCATTATAAGCCCAAAACACAGGTTGCACAACGATTGCTCTCTCTCTTTCTCTGTTCGTCTTCAGTGACATGACTGATTTTACAAAGAGTTGAGAGAGTGGTGAAGATAATGCAGGAGTGGCAATGTTAAAGCTGATGCTTTAACTGCAGTGATGGTTCAGAGACAGTGGTCATCTTCCCTTTCTGGAGATATATGATTGGTCCTAGTGGGTCTTTGGGACTTGCCTGATTCAGGAAAATTATAGTGTAAAGTAGCACCAGGCTTTCAGCTGCAGCTGAGTTTTGCTGATGTTTGTTCAAGACCAGAGGGAAATTAGCCAGTGGACTAGTCAGCTATTAGTCGAAAATTGGCTGAGAAATGGAGAACACAGTAGAGAAACAGTTGGTGAATGATGGGATGAGTGGTAATTCCTAGGTAGCAAAAAGATCGATGCAATCCAAAAACCCAATATACTTCCCAAATGTATATAATAATGCAAGTTCAGGAGCTGCTTCAAGGGCAGAAACCAATTTGACTGAACAGGCTTAACCAAAGAAGGAGGGTCTAGCATTTCCTTTTGAGCCCTGCTAAATCTGCAGATCTATCAGCACAGGTGCCCAATGCTAGAGCCAAGTGATGTACAGACATGACAGCTAAGCAAAGCAACTGGCTACCAAATGATGATTGTTCAAGAACTCTATATGAGGACAAACATTTCTGTTAATGGTTTAGCACGTTTCAGGTACGGAGAGCAGCCCACATAGGCTTGAGGAAGGGAGCAGAGATGTTTGGCAATTCCTGTCACATGGCTGTGTATTAGCTAACGAAGAAAACTGCCCTGGTAACCATCCAGACTTTCCCCTAGTGCCATGGTGAGCGCATCCGAGACAGATGATGTGTGAAAGAGAGGACAAACTTTCTCCTTCCCAGGCGAAACACACTCAGTTCAGGTACAGGGCCTCAGAGCTGAGCTAGCAGGCTGCCAAGGCAGTCTGAAACAGCAGCGAAGTGGGTGGTGTCTAGGGAAGAAGAGACCCAGTTTGGAGGAAGAGGGCTGAAAGAAAGCACTGAGTTTGGAGGGACAGGAGTACGTGCAGCAGGGATTTGACAGCAGGCCACAGCTACGCCTTTGCAAGCCAACAGAAGCAAGGGAACCTCAGCACACACACACACACACACAAAGAAATTGTTACTGTTACCCCTATTCTAGGCTAATAATCAAACACATACCTACAGCTTGGCCTGAAACCACCTTCCCTGTTCATCCTCACTTCTTCCAAAAGCCAATTAAGTCCTTCCCAAGGAGATGCTATATGAAACAGAGGCTTTTCTGAGTTTGGTAATGGTTGTCACCCCAGCAATAATCATAATGAATCACACTCGGGCTCCTGTTGAGCTCATATTTTCAAAGATATATTGGTTCTTGATCTGTTCATTAATATTAATTAGCATGAAGTCACGTTTCATTTCCCACTTATGCATCCAACCTGCAGCGTCCTTGTGTATCCTGTGCTAACGAACCAGATGCCATTTATGGCCTGCACAAAATAATTAGCTAATAGTTGAGGAATACGTATCTCAAGTTAGTTAAATATTTATGCCAGACTTTTTCCATTTTGGCTCCCAGCCCTCATCTGGGGGTTGCAGTGCAATTTAGGGAGGATATGAGCAAGTTTTCACAGTTGTATGCAGCAAGCTTTAATTATACATTTTCCATATGGATGCAAATGTTTGATGTTATACAGATGTTGGCAATGAATTGATCACCAGGTACCAGAGGAAAAATAGCAAACTTCAGCAAGCAGATCAAAATCTAATTCCCTCGTTGTGACTGGAGGCTGCATAATGCAACAGTCACTCTTTTGCTTCTGATCCAGCCTCTTTTGCTCAGTCACAGACCACTGCTGCAAAATACTTCCAGGCAAATAAGTAAAAAAGTGGCCAGGTCCGGAGAGAGGGCACACATGGCTTGGAAGTTAACTGGAAGTCACATCTTGCACCTTCTCTAGAGCTGATTTCTGGCAGTGGGAGAGGTGCCTGTCTTTCTGAGTCTTCAGATTTTGTTTATAACATCCACAGATCCCGAGGAGTCCCCAGATCTTTTGCTTTGTCTCCTGGGAGCCCTCTCGCACAGCCCTGTGCTGTAGCATGCGAGAGCCAGGACTATGACTCAGGACCATGCTATGAAAAGCAGAACAGCCACACTTGGGGATGAGACGATAACACTGAGCTGTTGCATGGTGTGTTTCTGCCAAGCCACTCTCGTGCGGTAGATGCTTGGTACCGTGCTGCATGAAGCTGCTGGGCAGACAAGCATGCTGCACTGAAAACTTAACTCCAGCAGGGACATTCACCACCCTGCTCCTGCTGTCTGCCACAAGAGGCTGGAACTGCAGAGAAGTTATCAGGAAGAGCAAGGACATCCAGTACGCCTTTGAGTTGTACAGGAGCTGGGATTCCCGGTGTTGTGCAAAATCAAGGAGCATATTCCCCCTCCTAACTCCTGGTGTTGTGTGGAGATGTGTTTGTGTATGTAATTCCCCTTGCGCCTCCCACCGAAGGAGCAGAGAATGAAGCTGGCAGGCAGAGACAGGGCAGGGCTGTTAGCTGGATTTCTCGCTGAGGATACGCACAGAACATCCAATCTGCTTACTACTTTATACATGAATGACATTGATATATGAGGTCCCACTAAAGGCTGATTTTTGCTTAACTAACCTACCTCTCCCGTGTCTTGACCTTCCACTCTTACCGAGGTAGAGAGGGCTTGCTTTTTGCTGCTTGGAAGCTCAGAACCCCCAAATTATCTGTAAAGTCTTGAGCACATAATTATATTGAGCTAATCAGTGTGATACCTAAGCACTTTCACCTTACTGGCTGTCAGTCAGGCACAGTCCCTGAACCAGCTTCGGTGGGGATACAGTTCTGCTGAAGCTTTCATTTTCTGGAGCAGGTTTGGGCAGAGAAATGGTGGGGGGGATGGGGTAGTGTTGGCTAATGCCTATCTGTTAGAAATAATACCAGAGGAAAAAGTGCTTGTGATCAGCTCTCACACGAGCATCACACCCTCTAATCAGGTAAGATGAGATGGCTGCCTTGTGAGCTGCATCTGGGTCATGCGAAGGATCAGTGACCCACACCTTTTCTACTTCACCTGCAACCCTCGTGCTCCTGCCTTTGAGCTTGCCTGGTTTCACAAGTAAGCAGAAATGGGCTTACTCACTAGGCAGATGAAAAGACTTCTATGAAATATGTGGGTGCTATGGTAGATAGTGTTGTTCTTCACTAAACAGAGCCCTTCCCTTTGAGTCAGCCCATGCTCTGGTGATCCAGCCACTAGAGTTACAGGCAGGGTTTTTTTCTTTGGGCTGAATTATGAAAACCATGAAGGATTTCTCAAGGTTCCAGTTAAATTGCAGTTTTTGCCATTCCAATCTGCTGTTCCATCTCTGCAGGCAAAAACAACTGCATTTTCCCTGCCACTCCTTCTGTGCTGCGAAATAGCTGTCATGCTCTACCCCACAGTTAGCTGCATTGTTGCGGGGGAAGAAATGTTTTTTCTGTCCATGCACAAAAGTGAATAGATAAATCTCTTGAGATGAAGAGGCAGTTATTTTGTCCTAAAGAGTGGGAAGTGGATAGAGGAAACAGAGAGGAGTCTACAGTGAGCTACAGCTTAAGAATCAGTGCAAGGTATTTATTTCTTAAAGAAGCAAAAGAGAGCAGTCCCACAATTTTTCTTCTCCTAGGTCAGGAACATAGGAGTGACACCACAGTAACTCACTTCTTCCCTCTTGAGAGATGGCTGTAAAGGCAGCGGTTTTAACTTATTGTATTTAATAAGGAGGTGAGAGACAATAAAGCAACAAAATGAAACTTCTGCCCACAGCATAGAAGAAAGGGGAAAGAGGTTAGACAAAAGTCCAAATGCCAAGTCTGAAAAGTCGAAATCAGGAGTGTACTGGTTACAAAGCACTTACTCCACAGAGCTGGCCCCGAACATGATGGATGCACTCTCTCTTTGGTTACCTACAGCTAACATCTCTCCCATTGAAGTTTTCTGCCATGGCAAAAGAGCTCTGCTCTTTGCATTGCAAGGCAGAACTGCTGGGACTAGGAAGGAGGAAACTAAAGTAGCCTTGGCTCAGGGGTGAGATAGCCCTGCAGGATTTAGTTCTTCAGGACCTGGTTTGTATATTTTAATATATTCATTAGTAATTTGAAGGGTCTTGCTTGAAAGGATGCTTGAGCTGATGCACTCACCAGGACAGGGAAGCGATGCACAGGAAGGGCTCCCTGGGCCTCAAGAGCTATTCTCTGGATAACAAGGTAGTTAAAGAATAGGGAGTGGAAAAACCTGGGAATGCTGATAAGGCAGCTACTTGTTTTTCCATTGCTCTATAAACTTCTGTAAAAGTGCAATAAAGATGTTAGCCACACTGCCCACGGCATAAGGGGCCGGGTTCTCATTTGCACTGAAGCTGACTGGAGGCCTCTGCATTTTTCTGCTATCTGTGCTCTGCACTCGAGGGCAGAATAGCTGATCTGCATCCCCAGGAGGCTAATGAAGAGCTAGGAGGAAGGTTTCAGTGGGGTATGTGCTTTCTCTTTTCTTCTGGAGAGTGTCTCCTCTCTTCTTTGTTAAGTTGGAGAGAAGGCGGCATGGAGGGCCAAAAAATGGAGGTGAGCAAGCAGCTCTGTAGCAAAAGTTCCTAAGTAAAGGAGAAAAATCCTCTCTTGCAGTCTGGTGAGAATAACACACGGCGCTCTAGTTACTGGGGGCACGGGTGAAGGGAGCTAGTGAGGATGCCAGAAGAAGAGTGCAGCAGGCGTCATTGCATGGTGGTGATCTACTTTTAAGTGATACCAGAAAAACCTATTAAATATATAACCTCAGCGCCCAGAAAAATGTGTTAAAAGGTTTATTCGTGTAGGAAAAGCTTCATCTTATAAATATAGATAAGGGCTTCTGTTTTTTCCTCCTTCTTCTGGATTTCCTATACAGAAAATGTTTTTGGACTGTAATTTCCTTTCTGGGAAGCTCTACCTAGTTATCCTGCTTTCTGTCTGGCAGGGCTGCAAGGTCCATGCTGCAAATGGGATAGCTCAGTGTGATGAGTCCTTCCTAACATGTATTCCCCTACCTCCTGTTCCAAGCCCCATCCTGCAAAACTTTATGTATGTGCTGCCCTGCAAGAGGGCTGGTGGTTTCACTGAGCAGATGGAGGACTGCTGTGTGCTGAAGGTGAAGGAAAATTGTTGTTCTTTTCAGGATGTACCTGCTGCAGGGCTGATGCTGACTGACCTTTGAGGGAGGGAAAGATACACAAAATATGGAGCAACAGATCCTACTCCTTTAGTTTTTCCTTCTCTGTCTCAACATAGGCACTTCCATTTCAGGCCCTGCAGAGCACCTCAGGTGGAAATGCTGTTGTGGAGATTAAGTAAAATTGCTATCCTTCATATTGCTACCTTCCTTCCTCAACAGGACCTGTCTCAGCTTCCCAGCCTCATCTACAAGCAAAAGTCCAACCACTACTTTTATACTGAACACAAGTCAACCTGTTTCTCATCTTTAAATCCATCTTCTTTAGTCCAAGAAGTGTCTTTATGGATGGCTGTCAAAAGCCCAAGCTCAGCAATGCTAATACCAGCCTGCTCCTGCCCACAGTCCTCCCCACTGATGCCTTTCACAGTCTCCCCACACCACACAGCCTGCACTCAGGGCCACCACGCACCTGGTCCTTCCACCCTGGCTGCCTTGCTGTCTTCCCATCCACACAACCTTGTCTTGTATGATGTTGTTGATGTGCAGTCTTCCCTAGTCATCTGCGTGCTGAAATGCTTATCCAGACTCTTAACATCTCATAATGGCTAGTGCCTTTTTCCTCTGGCCTTGACAGGGGAGCTCTGAAGACACCCCTCAGAATGATGCTGGACAGGGTCATCCTCTTTGTGCTTGGCTTTTTGGGTTCCCGTCATTTGCCTTGACTTCCCACACCTTCACAGCTCTTCCTGGGCTGCCCTTTTCCAAACAACTTGGGAGGCATGGAGGGCTATGACAGCCTGCCCTTCACAGCTCTTCACACAAACATTGTTGGGTTGTACCTGTATGACCATTCTTGCCAGGGAGGAGACCTCTGTGGACATGCACAATATTCTGTTGTTATCCCTTTTCTCATCTCCTCTAAGCTCCTGTTGTGTGTGTCTGCAAACAAGTAAACCAAATAACTGCAAATGTAGACACTCTTGTGGCTTAATCACGATGACTAACGTTGCCTCATGGCTTCTTATTGCTCCTCTATCCACATCCATCTGCTGCTGATTTGCTTACCAATTGATAACTGTGAATCAGGGCATATCCTCTTCCCTTCTCTGACCTACCCGCATGGGACCCCTGGTCCATGCCTGTTGCTCGAAGGGACTGTGACAGCTTCCAAAAATCAACCCATTCCCCAGAGACAGGGCGACTCACATCCTGCTGGTACGAGGAAGCTTACGCTTATGAACGTTAAGGACCATCCCATCCGCGTGAATTGTGAAATAACACGATGACACCATGCTTGTCTTATAATGCCATTGTATTTGACTGCTGAGGTGAAAGCGGAGCTAGCTTATAACCAGGTGGCAAAACTCCTGCCTTGCTCTTCCTTGGGTGCTGTCGCTGGGCTGTCACACGCTTGCAAAAATCCCATCTTGCTGTACTGCTAACAGAGTGCTTTGGGTGTTTTTTATCATTTTTTGTCTTGGGAGTACGATGATATAAAATCTGGTCTTTCCTGACTTTGCTGAGACCTCTCAGGTGAGGTCTGTCTCTGTGGCCACACAGCCCAGTCCAAGTGCTAGTGCAGGTACCGGCAGCTCTTCCTCTTCTGGCAGGGGTGCTTGCCAGAAAATTCATGAAACACTGCGGTGAGCATTACTTTTTCCTACTGGGGTGGAAACCAAGGCAAAGAGGGGTGCAGTAGCTAGCTGAGTACCCTAAAGCAAGCCAGGAGGAAAGCCGACGTTAGAGCACAGGGGTCAGGCTGACCTCTTCCCTGCTGCTGAGGCCAGCTGCTGCCATTTCTGTTGTCCCCCCTGGGGTGGGGGCCGGCACCGGCGAACAGGCAGCAGATGACACTCCTGCCTCAGCTCTGGCTGCCCCATCACAGCATTAGCTCAGGCCTGAAACACGTGTCTTCAGAGGAATTCAAACAGCACTTGAAAGAACACAAAGCAGAGCAAACAGCTCTTCTCAAACAGCAGCTGGTGAACTCCACTGGCTGGAGCCATAAGCTTTTTCAGGGCAAGTGACAGTTCCGCCTCTTCCCTGGGGAAGAAGGCTTTGCTACAGCTGATCTGTCAAGGGAGGTTAGCAAGAGAATCTGGCATATGTTTTAGTGGAGCAACGTGTCAGATTTTCAGTTTGCAACCCTGTTTTAAATCACATTTCCACATGGGCAGGATGATCTGGACGGCTCCGCTGTTGCAGCTGAAAACCTGTCCACGCTGGCTGGCCAGGGTGATTTGCCTGATAGCAAGTCAAAGCTGGCATCCCTTGGGTGTTTGTGAGGGGGCCACGACCAGATCCTGCCTCAGGGGAACCCATGACCTCAGTTCTCTCCTGCTCTGTCCCTTGAGCTGTCTTTTTCCATCGTGGTAAAGTGGGAGTAA
Source organism: Phalacrocorax aristotelis (assembly GCF_949628215.1). Lineage (NCBI taxonomy): Eukaryota > Metazoa > Chordata > Aves > Suliformes > Phalacrocoracidae > Phalacrocorax > Phalacrocorax aristotelis. Next base: position 117,111,715 of record NC_134276.1, on the reverse strand, counting down.
GATAATATCCCTAGGATTTGGTAACCATCTGTATCAGGGCCAGCTTTAGTCACAGCAGTTGCTTTCAGGCAGCAAATTGCTGAGGACAGCAAATCAGCCTGGCAATAAGCATCCTGCAAACCTGTTGCCTCTTCTCCCAGCTTTGCCCTGTGCCTGCCTTGTCTCCAGCGATGCAAACATTGCTGGGGCGGGAGGCAGCAGAAGGCTTTCTGGGCTCCTTCTGCCCCACAGGCAGGGCCTCTATGGAGAAGTGACAGAGTGCAGGGGGGGACGATACCAAATAAGCTTTCAGACATGGGAAGTTATTTTTAACTTATTCTTGAGCAGCAAATATCACATCACCCCTGTGGCAGAGGAGCTCTGCTCAGCACGCAAGCAAACGGCACTGGGAAGTGAAGAATCGGCACAAAACCGTGCCAGCTGTTGACGTTTCATGGCACATTGCTGGCAGGCTCAGCTGAGAGGGCTAAGGAATCCCCAGAGAAGGATGGCCCCTTCACCTCCCCCAGGCATGATGCCTCTGGGGGTGCAAGATATTGTCAGGTGGGCAAGATGGAAAGCAGTGGACCAAGGTTACCCCGGCTCCATACTCAAACCAGTAGCTTTGTCCCCATCACAGTTTCTGTTTGCACAGAATTTAAAGGGGTGACAGTAAAGAGGAAAAGGAGAGAGGTATTCCTCGTTCCCCAGAAAGGGCTTTTGACTCTGTTTTATTCTGGGGGTGTAGGTTTGTTTTTCCATCTGCAAGCCTGCCTGCTCTATTGTTATAAGGGTGGTGTAGGGATGCTTGGTCAAGCTCCTACCTATAGCTCACCACAAGGAGAAGGGGCAGCATTTGCTCTGCCAGCATGCTAATTTAAAATACCTGGTTGCAGTGCTAATGCACAAAACCTGTTGCCTCCCTGAAAAGCTGAAAAGTCAGAGGTGATGAGTCATTAGCAGTGTAGTAGAGAAACCATTCATTGCCTGCTTGTCACAGGCAGGTATCTGGCTGCCTGTGCTGTGCATTTTCGGTGCAGGTTAGAAGTGAGATAGTAAAGCCTGCTGTGTTTGGTGAATGGCCACCCCACAGAGGTGCACTCCTTGGAGTGGGAGATGAAATACTGAGGGAGAAAGAGAACAAGCTGGTGGAGGGGATGAATGGGATGTAATTTAACATTCAGGAACCTTGGTAGAAGGTGAAGCCCTGGACTTTCATTCCTACTGTCATGAATATTTTAGGGTTTATATAATAATTCTTAAATGTAAAATGCAAAACAATCCTGGGTGTAAGGGCATGGCATCCTGGACTTCTCCCTCCTAGATGAGTCCCAAATAATTTTGTTATTACACAAAGGTGACCAACACCCACAGCAAAATACAAGCAGAATTGCTGCTATTTTCCAATATCAGCTGCTATCTTGCTGTCAGGCCAATATTGAGAGAGGTATGAATTGGCTTCAATCACAGAAATAAAGGTGTGGACTCTGAAACCTAATGATTACATATTTCATCCAGAGTAACAATCAAAGTGCTTATCATAGCTAACTGGATGAAAGAAATGTTTTCAGATAAATGACAGCAGCTGAGAGACTGCTTTTTTCTTTTTTTTTTTTTTTTTTGTACAGTTGCCCAGGTGTCGTGGTTTAGCGGCAGCTCAGCCCCACACAGTCGCTCGCTCACTCCCCCACCGGTAGATGGGGGAGAGAATCAGAAGGGTAACGCTCGTGGGTTGGGATAAGAACAGTTTAATAATGAAAATTAAAAGAAACAACAGTAGAAATGCAATGTGAAGGAGAACAACGAGAGGCGCAAAGCCCCGGGGGAGGGGGGAAGGGAGGGGAGGGGAGAGGGGGAACGAACCGCCGGAACAAACCGCACGCGCCGCAGCCGCTCGCCGCCCGCCGACCCGACGCCGCGCCGCCCGCCCGCTGCCACTGCCCCCCCTCAATATACTGGTCATGGTGTCACATGGTATGGAATGAACCTGCCATTGGCCAGTCGGGGTCAGCCGCCCCCACCATGGCCCTGCCCCTCCCAGCCCCCCCTGCCACGCCACGCGGCAGAGCGCGGGAAGCTGGAAAGGTAGCTGACCCCCACAGTGAGGAGAATTAACCCCTTCTCAGCCAAAACCAGCACATTCTCCACCCCTTATTCCATACCACTTACACCATGCCCAGGTCCCATATGATGCAATACAACCGTACCAACCACCACCCCTCCCCTTCCCATCCTTTAACATAATACACAGACATCATTCCCTTAGTTCATGGATCTTCCCTGTAAAATGTCCATTAAAATGTCCATTGAGTTCACGCAGTCCATGACTCTGGGCTCCATCTGTTGTATCAGTCTTTCCGGGTGGGAGAGATGGTGTGTGGCGTTGGGTTGCTGCATACCGAGTCAGTCATCGTTCCATCACTGCTGCACGGCTTGTTTCATAGTTGATCTTCCATGGGTTGGGAGGCTCGTACTCTGATATCATTGATACAACACAGAGGTGACACACAATATTATATAGCAGTTCACATTGTGCCATTCAGTTCATTGACTGTTTTCACCCAAAATCAAGTCCCCTTGAGGCACACATCGGATTTCTCCATCCTCCCGCATCACCCACCAAGTGCACCCAGGTCCTCGAGCAAAAACAATCCCACGAATGGGTTTGCCTTTGCCAGAGGCAGGAAGAACCCAGACTGTTTTGCCCAGCATACTTTTTGTGTGCACTACAGGGACTCTATCCCCTTCCACAGTATGTAGGATTTCTGACTGGGCAGGGCCAGCTCGGTTGGCAGATCCCCTCGTGTTGACTAACCACGTGGCTTTTGCTAAATGTGTATCCCAGTGCTTGAATGTCCCACCCCCCATTGCTCTCAGTGTGGTTTTTAACAGTCCATTGTACCTTTCAATTTTCCCAGAGGCTGGTGCGTGATAGGGGATGTGATACACCCACTCAATGCCGTGCTCTTTGGCCCAGGTGTCTATGAGGCTATTTCGGAAATGAGTCCCATTGTCTGACTCAATCCTCTCTGGGGTGCCATGTCGCCACAGGACTTGTTTCTCAAGACCCAGGATAGTGTTCCGGGCAGTGGCGTGGGGGACAGGATATGTTTCCAGCCAGCCAGTCGTTGTTTCTACCATTGTAAGCACATGGCGCTTGCCTTGGCGGGTCTGTGGGAGTGTGATATAGTCAATTTGCCAGGCCTCCCCATATTTATATTTCAGCCATCGTCCCCCATACCACAGAGGCTTTACCCGCTTCGCTTGCTTGATTGCAGCGCATGTGTCACATTCGTGGATAACCTGTGCAATAATACCCATGGTCAAGTCCACCCCTCGATCACGAGCCCACCTGTATGTTGCATCTCTCCCTTGATGGCCTGAGGTGTCATGGGCCCACCGAGCTAGAAATAGTTCACCCTTATGCTGCCAGTCCAGATCCACCTCAGCCACTTCAATCTTGGCAGCCCGATCTACCTGCTGGTTGTTTCGATGTTCTTCAGTGGCCCGACTCTTGGGGACGTGAGCATCCACATGCCGTACCTTTACAACCAGTTTCTCTACCCGGGCAGCAATATCTTGCCACAATGTGGCAGCCCAGATGGGTTTGCCTCTGCGCTGCCAGTTGCTTTGCTTCCATTGCTGCAGCCAGCCCCACAGGGCATTTGCCACCATCCAGGAGTCAGTATAGAGATAGAGCACTGGCCACTTTTCCCGTTCAGCGATGTCTAAGGCCAGCTGGATGGCCTTTACCTCTGCAAACTGGCTCGATTCACCTTCTCCTTCAGCAGTTTCTGCTACTTGTCGTGTAGGACTCCATACAGCAGCCTTCCATCTCCGGTGCTTTCCCACAAGGCGACAGGACCCATCAGTGAACAGGGCATATTGCTTCTCATCTTCTGGCAGTTTGTTATACAGTGGGGCTTCTTCAGCACGTGTCACCTCCTCCTCTGGTGATAATCCAAAATCTTTGCCTTCTGGCCAGTCCATAATCACTTCCAAGATTCCTGGGCGACTGGGGTTTCCTACTCGAGCCCGCTGGGTGATCAGTGCAACCCATTTACTCCACGTAGCATCAGTTGCATGGTGTGTAGAGGGGATGTTTCCTTTGAACATCCAGCCCAGCACTGGCAGTCGGGGTGCCAGGAGCAACTGTGCTTCAGTACCAACCACTTCTGAAGCAGCTCGAACCCCTTCATATGCTGCCAATATCTCTTTTTCAGTTGGAGTATAGCGGGCTTCAGACCCTCTGTATCCCCGACTCCAAAACCCTAGGGGTCGACCCCGGGTCTCCCCAGGTGCTTTCTGCCAGAGACTCCAGGTAGGGCCATTCTCCCCGGCTGCAGTGTAGAGCACATTTTTTACATCTTGTCCTGCCCGGACTGGCCCAAGAGCTACTGCATGGACTATTTCTCGTTTAATCTGTTCAAAGGCTTGTCGTTGCTCAGGGCCCCATTTGAAATCATTCTTTTTCCGGGTCACTTGATAGAGAGGGCTCACGATCAGACTGTAATTTGGAATATGCATTCTCCAAAAACCCACAACGCCCAAGAAAGCTTGTGTTTCCTTTTTGCTAGTTGGTGGAGACATGGCTGCTATTTTGTTGATCACATCCATTGGAATCTGACGACGACCGTCTTGCCATTTAATTCCTAAGAACTGGATTTCTCGTGCAGGTCCCTTCACCTTACTTTGTTTTATGGCAAAACCAGCTTTCAGAAGGATTTGGACTATTTTCTCACCTTTCTCAAAAACTTCTTCTGCTGTGCTGCCCCACACAATGATGTCATCAATGTATTGAAGGTGTTCTGGAGCTTCTCCCTGTTCCAGTACAGTCTGAATCAGTCCATGGCAAATGGTAGGACTGTGTTTCCACCCCTGGGGCAGTCGATTCCAGGTGTACTGGACGCCCCTCCATGTGAAAGCAAACTGTGGCCTGCACTCTGCTGCCAGAGGGATTGAGAAGAATGCATTAGCAATATCAATTGTGGCATACCACTTGGCCGCCTTTGACTCCAGTTCGTATTGAAGTTCTAGCATGTCTGGCACAGCAGCACTCAACGGTGGAGTGACTTCATTCAGGCCACGATAGTCTACTGTTAGTCTCCACTCTCCATTAGACTTCCGGACTGGCCATATGGGACTGTTAAAGGGTGAGTGGGTCTTACTGATGACTCCTTGGCTCCTCAGTTGGTGAATGAGTTTATGGATGGGGATCAGAGAGTCTCTGTTGGTGCGATATTGCCGCCGGTGCACTGTTGTGGTGGCGATTGGCACCTGTTGTTCTTTGACCTTCAGCAACCCCACCACAGAAGGGTCCTTTGAGAGACCGGGCAAGGTAGACAGCTGTTCAGTTTCCTCCGTCTCCAAGGCAGCTACACCAAAAGCCCACTTGTAACCTTTTGGGTCCTTGAAATACCCTCTCCTGAGGTAGTCTATACCAAGGATGCACGGAGCCTCTGGGCCAGTCACAATGGGGTGCTTCTGCCACTCATTGCCAGTTAGGCTCACTTCGGCCTCCAATACAGTTAGCTCTTGGGATCCCCCTGTCACTCCAGCAATGCTGATGGGTTCTGCCCCTATACAGTTTGATGGCATTAAGGTGCACTGTGCGCCGGTGTCCACTAAAGCTTTATACTCCTGTGGGTCGGACGTGCCAGGCCATCGGATCCACACAGTCCAGTAAGCCCGGTTATCCCTTTCCTCCACCCGGCTGGAGGCAGGGCCCCTCTAGTCCTGATCATGGCAGTCACAACTCACTTCCTGTAAATGTGAATCAGGAGTCCCTCTATTACACTTAGAAATAAAATCTGCGCTTCTACTCCTCTGTCTGGGGACTTGCTCGCTGGAAACTGGAGCAGCAGCTTTCCTGGAAGAGCCTCCCTGAGTGACTGTTCTTCCTTGCAGTTCATGTACTCGTGCCTGTAGGGTCGAAGTAGGCTTGCCATCCCACCTCATCATGTCCTCTCCGTGGTCACGCAGGTAGAACCATAGGGTGGCCCGTGGTGTGTATCCCCTTCTTTGAGCCAAAGGACGCTTATTCCTAACAGCTGAGACACTGCTCTGTCGAGGTGGGGAGTAGGACAGATCTTCTTTGAGTTGCTGGACCTCTTGGGATAGTTTCTCCACAGCAGAGACAAGCGAGGAAGAGATATTTGTGTCATAATCCCGGAGCCTATCTATCACCTCTGCCACCGTTGGTGTCTCGTCATCTTTCCAGGACATCACTGCCAATGAGTTTGCATGCGAAGATGGTGCGCTCCGTACAAACTTCCGCCACATGGGTCGTGTGCACTCGGCTTCATCTGGATCTTTGGATGACCGTTGATCATCCAGGTCACCATAAATCACCTCAAACACAGCTAATTCCCTGAGATACTGGATGCCTTTCTCCATAGTTGTCCATTTTCCTGGGCGATATGTAACATCTTCTTTAAAGGGATACCTTTCCTTCACTCCAGACAGGAGTCGCCTCCAGAGGCTGAGGGCTTGTGGTTTTTTTCCAATTGCTTTGTCAACGCCCCCTTCCCCAGAAAGGGATCCCAATTGTTTGGCTTCTTTTCCCTCTAGTTCCAGGCTACTGGCCCCATTATCCCAGCATCGGAGCAGCCAGGTGGCAATGTGCTCACCTGAACGACGGCTATAATCTTTTCGCATATCTCGCAACTCGCTTAAGGACAGGGATCGGGTGGTCTCTATTTCATTTATTACTTCTCCCTCCTCTCCCCGCGATGGCCCTGGTTCTTCATCATCCCGTTCTAAACGGGTTGATGTCCGCTTCCAATATTTCGTCTTATGTATGGGGGCAACTGATACTGGTACGGGTTTATTTTCTGAGCTAGCTCCGGTACTTGTTGTGGGGGTTTGAGTGGCTGCAGTGCCTGTTGTCAGGGCTGGATTGTCTACAGTGCCAGTCACTTTGCATTTCAATCCAGAGACATTCTCTTCCCCCTGGGGGCACTGAATACTGTTGAGCAGGGCTCGGTATGCATGGGCCAGACCCCAGCACGTTGCAGTTATCTGTGTCTCTCTGGAGTTCCCAGCGTAACAACATACTTTCTCCAAATATTCTACTAGTTTTTTAGGATTCTGCACTTGCTCGGGGGTGAAACTCCAAAACACTGGGGGTGCCCACTGCCCTAGGTATTTGCCCATGCTATCCCACATGCCCTGCCACTCGTAACTATCAAGCCTCGGGGCAGATTTCTGGGTGATATTCTTAAGTTGCTTAGTCAAAACCAAAACAACATGCCCAAAAACTAACAATGACTGCACCTTAACCACCCAAGGATGTTCAAGATACAAAAACGTTGTTGTAACAAAGGCACAGACATCATAGAACAAAGTTGCAAAGGTATTATTCTGTATTTCCTCCATATAAAATCTCTCAGAGGAGGAGGTATAATTGCTAATTGCCTCAACAAGGTGGTATCCGAAGTACAGTAACGGTTTCAGCAAAAACCCCAAATACCAGGTAAAGCTGAAAACGAGTGTTTGTATAACAAATCTCGTAGGCAAAACATTACTAATCACAGCAGAACACAGCAGACTCAAACAACCAACACCGATTTTTAACACCCACTGCAAAAAGGACAACATGGTGCTGTGACCAGCAGCTGTTGTTATCTCCAACCCTCGTGCCCCACGTTGGGCGCCAAAAAGACTGTCGTGGTTTAGCGGCAGCTCAGCCCCACACAGTCGCTCGCTCACTCCCCCACCGGTAGATGGGGGAGAGAATCAGAAGGGTAACGCTCGTGGGTTGGGATAAGAACAGTTTAATAATGAAAATTAAAAGAAACAACAGTAGAAATGCAATGTGAAGGAGAACAACGAGAGGCGCAAAGCCCCGGGGGAGGGGGGAAGGGAGGGGAGGGGAGAGGGGGAACGAACCGCCGGAACAAACCGCACGCGCCGCAGCCGCTCGCCGCCCGCCGACCCGACGCCGCGCCGCCCGCCCGCTGCCACTGCCCCCCCTCAATATACTGGTCATGGTGTCACATGGTATGGAATGAACCTGCCATTGGCCAGTCGGGGTCAGCCGCCCCCACCATGGCCCTGCCCCTCCCAGCCCCCCCTGCCACGCCACGCGGCAGAGCGCGGGAAGCTGGAAAGGTAGCTGACCCCCACAGTGAGGAGAATTAACCCCTTCTCAGCCAAAACCAGCACACCAGGACTGTTTAGAAAGAATTCAAACACGCCCAAAGAGTCTCATATTGGTTAGATCGGGCCAGGAAATAGATTTTCTTTCCTCAAAATGATTCTGTGGAAAAATGTGAAGTGCAACCAGGAGCTGAAAGTTTTGTGGGATGGGAAGCTAAAAGTGTATTTGGCAAAGGCAGTTTGGTTCTGGTTTGGTTTTTGGTTTTTTTTTTTTAATTTTATTGTTGAAATGCCCATCTTTTTGCTGGTTGCCATTGGAAAAAAGGTGATTATGGAAATGTCCATTTACCCATTTTTCTGTGTCACTTTTCTTCCCGGGGGGAAACAAAGCAAAGACAAACTGCTGCTCCATCAGTAATCATGAGGCTTGGGGTCAACCTTTTACTCACTTGCCTTATTCTGGCACATGCTCAAAGCATGGGGAGGTCTGAATTAACTGACAAAACATCACAAAACTGGGACTTGAGCTTGATTTTGGTGGGTAGGATTAAAAAGCAGAAAAACAACGTGTTAATTCCTGTGTGTACTTCAGGCAGAGTCTACAGAAGCTTGGAAGGTCCCAGCAGCAGCTGCAGGTCTGGCTGGCTACAGACCAGAGACTACAGCAGCTTGCCCAGGAGTACCTGGGGCCTTGCCTGTGTCATCGGTGCCTAATGAGCCCAGTCCTCTTGGCACCGAAGGGCTCCCTGCCCCTGTAATTTGTGTGTGCCCATGTCAGGACCAAGACATTTTACCACTGCGGTATAGAAGAATAGGCTTAGGGACTGCTTTCTGCCTGCCCTGAGCAGACGAACAATGCAACGGCTGAACTCCACAATACACAACGTTTGAGAATTAAATTGGGGGAAAAAAATAAGCTTTGCATTATTCTAGGTCTTTGCTCTCGTGGATCCTGGAGTGCTTACCAAGTTGCACTGCCGCTCCAGCTGTGTCCGGAGGGGACAGACAGGAGGACTTCTGTAGCTCTCTAGCAGGGGTTTGAAGCCATAGCTGACCATCAGCCCAGCCCTGCAGCACCAGCCCTCTCTCCTGCACTGGTTTTATCCAGCCTGGGAGCAAGCCAGCAGCCAGCCGGGGTGTCAGAGAAGGTGGGAGCACTACAGTTATCTGGTCAGGGAGCTGCCTCACCCTGGCCATCTTCATCTTCAGGAAACATCTCCTGCTCTGCACATAGTCCAAAGCTTGAAGCTGCTGCATGTTTCTCAGTGAGACGTTTCCCTAATGTAATTTCCCAAGATGGTAGTATAATGCTTTTCCTCGCAGATAGATCATAACCTCAGGCGGAGCACAACTTCAGACATGGGGACGTTTATGGAAAAAATTGGCGTACTCTTCTGTCAAGCAACAGTTAAAAGCAAATCTGCAAAGGGATTAGCTGCCATACACTCTGGGGCGTGCTGACAGATGTCCTGAAAATCTGCAAATGTGTTGATCTATCTTTAAATGTTGTGGTTTTTTTTTGTTCTCCCTCCTTTTTCCTCTCCTCATCCCTCTGCCCAGGGCACACAAATGGGGATTCCTTCACATCCATGGGGCTGCCTGGGAACTGCCTTGGTGCCATCTGCGGACTAGCATACTGGTCCTGGGGTGCAATCTACGCTGGGCTAGACCCCAAACCTCAGTCTAGTAACAGGTGCCAGCTTCCCTGCAATGGCAGCACTGCTGCTTTGTGCCAGGGCAGTTAGGATTTTCCCTCTGTTCCAACTGCAACCTCTCAGCTCATTTTAAAGGAGCTTAAATGTTGGCCATTAAATATAAATGTCTTCTTTTTCCTCTGGGTGAAACTGATGTTCAAAACTTTGCAGTGTAAATAAGGTCTGGAGAAAATGTTTTAGGCAATGTTTCAGTCAAACTAAACGGCTCTGGCCGTTCCTCCCTGATTTAGCCCTGAGCTCTAGGTGTGTCTCCTCTGCCTTTCACAGTGTGGCAGAGGAGCTTTGACCTGATTGTGACCTTCCCCAGAGCACATCTCCAGGCCTGGAGGAGCCAGAAGACCCTGAGTTCTGTGGATTGTGTTGCATGATCTTGAGCAAATCACATAGGACTTTTTTTTTTAAGTGCTTCCTGCTTCTGGATGGTTTGATTTCTGATTGCTCAATTTGAAACACTCGGGTGGCCTCTGAGAGGAGGGAGATGTGGATGCACAACCCTCCCTGCTCTGAGCAACACAGCCTTTTAAACTGTTCTTCAGCTCTGGTCCCGGTCGCTGCCTTCGGGGAGGGAGTCACTCCTGCAACTGCAGTTAAATCTCCCCCTTCTCTTTTCCATGTAACTATTTTCCTGCCGTACAGGAAAGAAATCACTCCTCCTGACCTGCAGAGGACTCGGGAGTCTCCTGCCTTGCTGAAAACACGACAGGGGCCTGCCTTGCTTGGTGGAGCCCAGTCCCCTTTTTGCTATACTCTGTTACCACTAGCCACGCAGGCTACCGCCTGCTCCAGACCTGCAAATATGCCTTGGGCCTTGTTCCCTCCCCTGCCTGCTGACCAGAGGGGTGGGGTAAATACCCACTGGGTCCAGTTCTTGGGGGTATGCAGTGTTTTTTCCTGAAGAAGGACCGGCACTCTTACTTCATAATGTAAATATGTCGCATTTCTGCCAAACTCCTTTTTTCTGAGGGCCAGGCAATAGTCTAACTTCGCTCTTCATCTGTGGGTCACAGGAAGCCCACGTGCATCAGGCAAGCAGCATGTTCAGAGCCTGGATGTTGATGTCACTTTGCTTCCCTTGGGCAAAGGATGCAGTTCCCAGTCACAGATGTTGTATTACAGCAGCCTCTGGCAGCCCAGAGGTTTGGGAGACATCTACCCCGATGGCCCTCAGCCACAGAGCAGCCGCCCAGTCTCGCCTGGGCTGCAAGGCACCTGTTGGTTGTGTTTCTCCTGCTAGAAAAGGCAGGCCTGACGAGAAGCACCCATGATTTGGTATGAGCACAGAGCAGCTCCGCAAACGGCAGCACACGGGATCATTTCCCCTTCGCCCTGAGAGCATGCTGCCGGTGTCCAGCCTCTAACCCTGCCTGCCGAGGCGAGCAATGGGGAAGCAAGCCCGAGCAGACTGCTGGCAGTGATGGAGCAACAAGAAAGACGGCCGTGTGGGTTGTGACCCAATGTGTATATCATCAGCATTGCTTGAGTCACACCCGTCTGCCTCCAGCTATTACAGTGATGCCGCTGCCAAAGAGCAACCACATGGCCTGACCAAAGTGATCTGGCTGCTGCTGAGGACGGCGCTCCTGAATGACTCAGTTGTGCTGGGAGTACAAGGCAGCCCAGATCTGTCTTCCTGGAAAGCTGCTTTGCAATAACCTTGTGCTTGAAACGGTTTTGTCTTTGAGGCAACTGTGGTGTTCGTTCCCATTCAGCTGCGTGAGTAAACCATGTGGATGGATGGACAGACAGACAGACGTCTACAGGGAGTCGGAGCTCAAAATGCCAGAGCCAAGCCCGAGGGAGGGCTGGCTGCCTCCCTGGGTTTGAGAAAGCTGCCCTGCCCCAGCCTCAGTTTCCCCACTGATGCCGGAGCGAGGCCAATGTTTTCCTCAAAAGACCAGAGACTTTTTGCGAAGTCCCTCGGAGAAGGGCGCTCTCGTGAATGCCAAGCTATTTTTATTATTGGGGTCAGGGAGGAGAACACGCGCAAAGGTGATGAAGCTTTTGAGACACAGGTTCCCATTAATAGTCTTTAGCACACACAGTTCTTATTATAATCTAATTTGACTGGAATTGGATTAATCTTATAATGCTGTAATGTCATTTCCATGGTCTTTTTATATTTTTATTGTTACTATGCATTAATGCAATACCCTGCGAGAGCCCTTGAGAAGAGCATGTGAATGTTTAGTGAATCTCTGATAACATTTTTGCAGGGCATTTTTACACTCCTGCTAGGCTCGTATTCTGTAAAGTCACACAGTGCCCGGAAATAGCAAGAATGCACCCAAATTAATCTCCAACTATCTTACAACAGGCTCTGCTGGCGAAAGCAATTCATTCAAAGCCAAGAAACCAGAGGTCTACTCCCAGCTTGCCCCTGACCTGTGCAGGGAGCTCACCTGCATGGTGCCAGTGTCTTCCTCCCCGTCTCGCCAGCTGGAGATGGAAGCAGTTTGTCCATGTAGGAATGCAGTGGCTCCGTGGCCTCTATCCCTTGCCATCTAGAAAAGCTTTCTTCTATCACCCAGCTTTGATGCTTCCTTTTTATTAAGTTTATAATGAAAAAATGCTTTTTCCTGCCTGTGCCCTGTATTTCTTAATTAGCTTTTTTTTTCTTTTGCTATTATTTATTTCTCTCGTTATACATCTTTTGAACCACTGGAGTAAAAAATCTTTATCCTGCATCCATTTAAAGGTGCTGGAATTTTACTTCAAAATAGCCCTGCGGTGCTTGCTCTAAATACTCGTCTGCTTGTCCAGTAGGCTGCATGTGAAAAATACTGAGCAAGCTGAGCGATATTACCCTCAATGACGTTTCAGCCCTCAAATCACCTAAGAGAAAAGGCAAATAGACTGGTATTTTCTACCAACTCTTATCATCACCTCTGCTCCTTTTCCAAGTCTCACTTGAAGGCGGTCTTGATGTAATTAAAGCTTAAGGGCCAAAGCGCGAGTTTCATTTTCCATGCAAATACGATGCTAACCCTTTCTCTCCCGCACGTCCCTGGTTATTCTGTTCTTTGGCTCCTCCGTTCAGAGAGCATGACAAAGCTGCAAATTAAACCTCCCACTCAGAAAATGGCATGGCTTAACATTATTAGCCTGCAGAAACAGAATTTGCGGGGTCACCAGGAGCGGGCTACCAATGCATCTGCCACGACAGCCACGTTGGGAAGCGACTCCATATGGCAATACAGACAGCTTCTGACTTCTGCTGGGTACAGCCTGTAAGGACTTGGCATCTTTTATTAGACGGCTTGGGATTGTGCTGGTTTCTGCCTTTCTGTGGCACAGAAGGGTTGGGTTCCTGCATTTGCATCAGCAAGACTTCACCGGGGACTCCGTGTGTGGGCGGAAGGGTTGCCTGCAAAGGGTCCTTGCAGGGTTGGAGCGCTACGAGGGCATCTCACTCTGCTATTGCTGTCGCTCCTGGCCTCTTATTTTTGTGAGCAAACAAGCAACCGGGGGTTTCGTTTGCAAGGACTTTTGGACATCTGTACCCTTGAGAAGGGCTTTCTCATTCATCCTTTATTTACAAACAACATAAAACCCAGTCCCCAGTGTTGCCATATTTGTGCCTTTCAGTGTTTCCTGGATGTACTTTTGATGCGTTTCTGGCATTAACACATTGCAGCATTGATTGCCCGGGCAGCATCCCAAACGCAGCAATGCCTGCACATGGGGAGCGCTCACATCTGGCAACCTGGCCTTAATGCCAGCCCTGGATTTGGGTCTTTGATGATCTTAGAGGTCTTTTCCAATCTTAATGATTCTATAATAGTCTCACTAACAGCGCATCGCAGCGGGACGGTCACGAGTTGGTCGAAACTTGGAAAGCCCGGCTGTTATTTTTGATTTGCATCGGAACAAAAGCCATTTCCCAAGAAGCTGGGGTCCCGAGGAGCGCCCGAAGACTCGCTTTTTTTTCCCTGTAAAACAAAGAAACGCTTTATCCCTGCGCTCTTTTACCACCCCGGCTCCATCCCCGGCCTCGCAGCCCACAACCTCCCAAAAGCCGCGCTCCGCGACACCCCCCCCGAGCCCCCGGCGCCCGCTCCCCGCTGGCAGCCCCGGCCCGGGCCCGGCTCCGCCGCCGCCCAGCGCGCCCTGCCCGCCGCCGGGGGCTGCCGGGGGGAGCGGGCGGTGGCGGCGGCGGGGCGGGCCGGGGCGGGCCGGGGGAGGAGTTTGGCGGCGCGGAGGAAGCGCCGGGCACCCCGCGGCGGCGGCAGCGGCGGCGGCAGCGGCGGGCGAGCGAGGGCGAGGCGGGGGGCGCGGCGCCCCGCTTATTTTGACAACTTTTTGGGGTGGGGTCTTTTTGTTGTTGCTCCGTACACCCCCTCCCCATATCTTTTTTGTTCCTGCCCCCCTCCCGCGCCGTGGACGAGACGATTTCTCCCTCGCTCTCTACCTCTCCCGCAGGAGCCGTCGGCGCGGAGCGGCGGCCGGGAGCGGCGGGGAGGGGAGGGGAGGCGCGGCGGCCGCCCGCCCCGCTGCGGGGGCGATGCCCCCGCCTGCCTTGGCGCCTCCCCGTGCCGGCCCCGCCGCCGCCGCTGCCGCCGCCGCCTTCCCTTTGTGCCGCCGGGCCCGGCGCGACGCCTGCCCCGGGAGCCGGCGCCCCGCGGCACCCCGCGGCGGGAGGTAAGGGCGGCCGCCGCCCCGCGCCCCGGCAGCCATGCGGACCCTGCGGCCGCCGCTGGCCTCCCTGCTCCTCCTCGGTAAGTGCCGGGCGCCGGCGGGAAGGGACGGGGCGGGACGGGGCGGGGCGGGACGGGGGTCCCCCGGGCGGGGCCGGACGGGACGGGACGGGACCCCCGGCGGGTGCCCGCCCTCGCAGGGCTTCCCGGGAGGGTCACCCCTGCCGAAAATACCCAGCGCCTTCGCCCAGGAGTTGTCACTGCTCGCGGTGTTCCTGCGGTCGGAGGGAGGAGGTGGTGTCCCTTCCCCATATAAATATATATAATAACTCCGGTTTTCATCCCCCCCCCGCAATACCCCGGTGACCGCCTCGGCGAGCCCCGGGGCGGCGGCCGGCCGGAGCGGGCTGCCGGGGCGAGGGAGCGGAGGGGACGGGCAGCTCCGTCGCGCCGGGCACCGCTATCAACTCGGGGAGGCGGGCGGGCGGCCAGGGGCTGCCCCGTCCTGGGGTCCGGGGGGGAATCCTAAGGGCAGTTGGGTTAGGGATCGGCGCTGAGCCTGCACAATGAAGGCAGAGCAAATGCCTGGGGTAAGGTGGGCTGCAGGAGGAGAGCTCTCTTCCTAGCTCTGGAAGAGTACGTTGACATGTAGAGGGAAGGCAGTCCCTGCTGTCGTAAAATGCAATTTGATTGCTTTGTGCTGTCTCCTCAAACTCCTCCTCCAGTCTCTTCTCCTTCTGCATGCGTTTTGTACCCTGTGGACCGTTAAACGTGTGTTTTTTGTCCCATCCCACAAGTGCCTGCCCAGGGGACGACTATGCACAGCTCTGTAAAGTCCTTTGGGACCCGGCTGCTGGGTGAGAGGTGCTGCAGCAATGCCAGATCCCTGCCTACAAATTTGGGAAAAGCGGAATACAAGACAGTTGAAAAGCCTCTTAGGTTTTCTTGTGGTGGCCCATGTGCCTGGCTTAGTACTGATGAGTTGATAGGAATGTTTGTGGAAAATACAGCACAGCACCCCGGTGCTGTTTTCTGCCTGTGTACGTACAGGGCAACCTCAGAGTTGTTTTGATTTGCCTTTTGATCGGTAAGATTTTCTGCTGGCGTTAATGCTGTTGAGGGAAGAAGCAGCGAGGCTGGCAATTTTACTGTCTCGAGAATTGTCACATACCTGCTCTGCCCATTTGGAAACAACATCTTCACTTCAATTGCAGTCGTGCTTCCATGTCTCTAATTTGCGTGTGTGTGTGGTTTTTCATGCTGGCTGGCTGTCTTTAGGAAAGGGAAAGAGAGATGACTCTTTGAAATGGTTTTGGAGAGGGTTCAAACTTCCCTTGAAGAGTAGCTTTCTTCCTTGGGTTCCCTGAAAAAAAAAACATCTTGAAGCTAAGTTTATCCAGGGTGACTTTGCTCCGCAAGTAAAGGCAGCCTGTTGTAGCCGCAAGAAGGGTGTAGATGAACGGCAATGGCTTGTTGCCTTGGGTTCGTGTGCTCAACCTCTCCAGTTGAAGAACAATAACACCATTCCAGATTAAGTCTTCCTAATATGGAGCGAGTGAGCGGTCGGTTGCCTGCGCGTCGCTCCGAAGCGCGCCTGGCTGATGCCGCGGCGTAGCAGCAGAGGGCATCGTCTTGCTGAAGGCTTCCCACGGCAGTACAGAAGTGGGACCCGCCAGGCCTGCGCTGCACGCCCCGTGTCGTGTCGGTGCTAACCCGGTGCCTTGGCCGGCTGCCAAGGCCGCCCCGACTCTCATGCTTGCAGGAACTGGCTTTCTGGGTTTGACCTAAAACTGGCTCTGACGTGCCTTTGCCCTCCCCGGGGGATGAGCTGCGAGGTGTCTTCCACCTCCTGAGGAATCGGTTGCTTTTCAGTGATCCTCAAATCCCGTGGACATGTTTAGCTTGTAAAAACATTGTGCCGGCCTCCTTGCGTTAAGTAAGCGTGGGGCTGTTTTTAACAGTAGGAAAGCGTACCACGTGCATGCTTGGAGGTGGTTTTCTTCTGGTGATTTTCACCTGGATTTCTTTAGACGGTTGATCTGCATTTGCCCAGCTGCTGGTTTTAACAAAACTGGGGATGTGTGGCCGTGCCTCAAAACCTCGAGTTGTACAGAAGTGCTTTAGGTTGCTGTTGGTAAAACTGAGACATTGTTTGACTTAGTGGGGAAGTAGCTGGAGTTAAAAGCCTTATTTCAGAACATAAGTCTCTGACTAGCTAGAAGACGACTGTTGCTTTCCAAACAAGTAGTGGTAATGCCAGAATATATGGATAAGGTACTATGGGTTGAGTATGCAGAAAAAGAAATGCAACTCCGTTCTTCCTTATCCTTTTGCAAACTCACTAGAATTGCTGAAGGAGGCATCGTGGTTATGAGAAGAGCCAGTGGATGACTTAATGTAATGTATCAAGCATTAACTAGCTACCAGAATCCAAGTAACTGCAAAACCAGGGTTTGAAAACCCACATCTGGCATGTGGGTGTAACATTTGTAGATCTCTGCTGTTTTTTTCCCTCTTGCTGCAGTGTTTGTTACAGGGTTCTTTAAACAAGTGGCACTTCATCACAGCAAGTACAAAATGGGAAAATAGAGCAAGCGCTGTAAATAATCCTCATGCAGCGATGAGACCATTAATACTTGTGCCAGCCAGTGCTAATCCTATGTGTAGTTGCAAGATTTACCTTCTTTTTTTGCAGGGATGCAAAGTCTGATACTCCTCATATTTATAGTGTAATATATAGGAAACACAATAGGCTTCTGGGGAATGTTGAACTCATTCATGTCGGTGACTGGTTTATGAATAGTTCTGCTTTTGAGTCTCCTGCAGTCTCCAGAATACCACCTGTGAATGCAATTTACAGCTCTTTGTGTTCAAACATTGCATATGTATATATGTACATAGACTCATTACCCTCTTCCTCTCTCTATTCATGCATAGTAATTGGTGATTTATTTGCAATTCCTAGAGGGGAGCAGAGCCTGTGTAAGGTCTTGAAACTGCAGCACACTTGTAAATGGCATGTTGGAGTGAATAACGGTGCAGAGGCGACTCTTGGAGGAAGAAGGGATGATCTTGAAGGCCTGTCCCCCAGAGGGGAGGGAACGCTGGCTGGGGAGCAGCGGCATGCAGTTGTCTGCTGCTCGAGTGCTCAACCATTGCATCCCTCCTGCTCTTCTGCTGCCTGCTGGGGCGCAGGGGTTGGAGGGGGCAGTGGCTGAAACACAAACCTAGATGTGCTGGAGCTGTGGGCTGCTTGGCTGGAGGGGAACAGACGGAGGAAACAGCAGAGTGGGTGTTTGCACACACAGGGTTTGGGGTTGTTTTTGTTTACCAAAGCTAGCGGCTCGGGAATGTTGCTGGCGCCTCATCTGCTCCTCGAGGCATTGTTAGTAACGGTGGCCAAGATCGTGCTTTCTCCATCTGCGTCTGCCCAAAGCGCTCCGCTGCGAGCTTCGTTTTATAAGCCAGTCGTGCTGCTGTCACCCCTGTGTTTGCTGCCTCTAGATCACTGTGGTGTGCGGTGCTGAACCCAGACTGATCCAGTCTGTGCTGGGTGGGGTGGGCTGTGGTTCTGCTTCTCTTGGGGAACGTGTTGGACGGGGGCTCTGCAGATGGCCCTGGCTGTTGCCTCGTTTCTGCACGTGGTTCAGCCAGCTCTCTGGGTTGCCCGAGCCCGGTGGGAGGCTGCCGTGGTTGCATTGGTGCCGGGCTGGCAGGCTCCGATCTTGCGCATCCCCAAATGTAATTCTTCACGGGGAGACTCCCTCCCCGCAGTCTTGGCCAGACTGCCTGACATCCTGAGGCTCCTGCAAATCCTGTTTATTTGCGCAGGAGGTTTTGGTTTATGTGAATTGTCGTCTTTTAGTTGACCTTCTGTCAAGTTAGCTGTCTTTATTAAAGCAGTTTTTATTGTAAATCGAATGTGTACTTGGAACGCTTTTATCAGACCCATTATATGAAGTGAAAGGCAGAATAAACAGCTCTGCAGACTCAAGGGGAGGGAGGTGGGAGAGAGAGGGTCACAGGGAGCTTGGGAAGCAGAGCATCGCTTCTGTGTTGGGAGGCTTATTGAATTTTTTGGACTTGGAAACTGCTTTTTGGTTGTTTTGGTTGTGTTTTTTTTTTCTTTTACATTTTATTTTAAAGTTCCTCCTTTTGGTGTATCTTGGCTTCTTTCTTACCCCTACAAAATCAGTCACAGACTCAGCCATTGACTGGTGATGCAGTCTAGTGTAAAGCCAGAGGTGTTTTAGTTGCTTTAGCTCAGATGAATCAGAGTGCTATAACCTGAAAGAGCGCTCCTCGCTCTCTGATAGTTAGCAATCTGCAGACCCTGCCCAGAAACTTACAACATCATGAAAATTGCCTGAAAGGAAAAGGGAAGATTTTCAAGCACAGTTGGGTTTTCTTCTTGTTGCTAGGGTTCTTCTGCTCATGATTTGACTTGTCTGCTGGTATCAAGGGCGTTCAGGCCCTCCAGCCAGTGTCTGGAAAACTGCAGTATTGTGATTTGCCTCTGGCTTTTAAGTTGCTAAGTACTCCTTAATGATAACCTGCTAAATTGGTTTTGACTCCATTTTTATATTGGCATCTCTTTCCTAGTCATATAAAATCCTCTTAAGAAATAGTTCTCTGGTTAAATGTTAGGAGATGTTTGGCATCTGTTTCCTATCAGCTATGGAGAGGCTAAAATGGAGACTTTCTTGACAAAGTGGGGTTTAATCAAATATCAAGGCAAAGAAATTGGGTCTGCAGCTGCCTTCAGTGTGTCTAGGATGTTTGCGTGCATATGTCATTTCCAGCTCTAACCTGTTGCTCACCTTCTCTACATCACCGTACTAAGAACGTGTTTCCAATGATGTACGTTAGTAAGCTTTTTGTCATAAGGAGGTTTAATTAGCAAATGGCAATGAGACAAGAGGAAATCTTGCCTTTCTAGCTGCTGCTAAAGTCACATTTCAATAAGTAATTGAACATGAGCACAAAACCAAAACATCTCAGCTAAGTGATGGGAAGCTTTTCTCGGAAAGGGAGAGGCTTTGACACTCGGGACGTATACTATTGCTGCACAGTACTTGCATAAACACTAAAAAGCAGCCCTGCTCCTGGAAGGAGTTGTTCCAGGCTGGTTCTGCCTGGCATGGGGAGGGGAGAGTGCAGGCCAGTGTGCTCATGTGAGGAACTGGTTCGAGGGACTTGCTTGGGTTGAAAAGTAGCTTGGCAAAACCAGTTAAGTACACAGAGGGATTGGGGAGGTTGTCTGACTTCAGAGTAGATCTGTTTTTCACATGGCCCTGCATATGTTTATGGAGGCCCAAGGCAAAAGGAGTGCTGGGGTGGCAGGTGGCTGGAGGGCGCGCTGGATTCATTTGGCTGGGTTACCCTGGTTTGCTGTTCATGCACCAGGGCCTTGGTACCACGGTTCCGGGGCGTGTGACCAGTTGCTCAGCCCTGCTGAACAGGTGAGGTGAGCCCAGTGTTTGAGTACGGCCGCTCTCTTTACTGTTACTGGCTCCCAAAGGAGTCTGCCTGCTCTGCCCTGCGTAGTGTTTAACCTGCAGTGTCTGGCTGTGAAGCCGCTGCCTGTACCATCCTATGGCTCCTTCTTTCTGATTTTACACCGCTGCTGGTAGTTCCTTGGTGTTTCTGGGTCCATTTCCTGCTCTTGTTGGGCGATGGTCCACAGGGAAGGAAGAGGTGGCCCCCTGTTAAGTGGAGGAGTGGGGAAAAGATGAGCCAAGGGAAAGCGCTAGGAGAAGAAAGATGACGAACCCAAACGACAAGAAAGATAGATAAAGAACAGGCTCTGGAGGATGGTTCTTACCAAATGCTGGGCCTTCCACTGTACCCATAGCTTTTACAGCATCAAAGACTCCTAAGTACAAAAGAAACAGAGATAGTGAGGATCCATCTGTATTTGTCCTCTCATTCCTGAACAGTGACCTTACCACCGCTTTTGGCTGACTTCTCCTTTCCTACCAAGCTATTGATTCCATTTGGGACTCAAAAAATCATCTGGCGCTTCTCCTGTCTCTTGTGATCTTGTTAGTCAGGAAGAGCTTGAGGCTGCCATTGAAGTGCAGGAATACAGAGATTCCAGTGCAGTTTCTGGAAACAAAAGTCGACCCCATTGGGATAGTAGAATCCATTGAAATCCAAGTGTATGCCACAAAGCAACTGCATGGCCATTACCACTGTCGAGCATTAGTCTAGTGCTGGTGGTTCGGTTCGGTTTTCTGGGTTTTGTTTTTCTGCCCCTTGCAAAACAGCTCATCAGAGGGGTGACGTGGCTGGAGGTGGTTTTGATGTAGAGTTGTTGTGGTGCTGCTAAGTTCTGTTTTGTTTTAACTAGTGACATGAGCCTGGAATCGGTTGTCCAGTGTTCCCTACTCCGCACATGAAAATGGTTAGCTTCACTTCCCAGCAAATGTGTTCCCCTCTGGAGTCATTGTGATTACAGCAGAATAGCAGGGAATGGGTGGTGCATCTGGGTTTGGGTGTATTTCATTTGTTTGCTTTCTTGGTTGTTGTTTCCTCCCACCTCTTCTCTGTCCCTGATCTCTCTGCCTGAGGCACACTGTCACTTTTATGGCTCTTGGGCTTTGTATGGAAGTTGATAAGCATGTTAAATGATGCTGGGAGCACAGGGTGAGGTAGATGCATTCTTCTGTGGACTCTATATCACTAAATGTCTGTCCTGCGTTTGAGAGGAGCTCCGCACTGACCCAAGCTGCTGTGTGAAATGGATGGTTTCTGAGGCCTTTAGAGAAAGGGAGGCATGAAGATGAGATACTGAGCCCCCAAAAAGCAAAAATGTCTTTCTTTGCCTCTCAAGGAAAGAAGAGCTCTTATCTCTCATTAGAACATGGGTGACCAGATTTGGCTGCTCAGATAAATTGAGATTTTGACTTCTTGGATGAATCTTTCTGTCTCCATTCAGCACCATCACCAGGGACACAGGAATCTGACCACGTTCCTCCAAATCTCTCTGAAAGTGGAGTTAGACCTTGAGATAGAGCCACAGGAGAGGGCAGGTGTCTGTTTCCAGAAGTCATCCATAAGCTCTTTACTCCAGAAAACTGTACTGCTGGAATCTGGCACTTATTAACTCACGTTACCCAGTACCTAGGATCTAGCCAAAGGGCTGTGGCTGGCTGCCAGGCTGAAATTACCAACCTGGGTGTCAGGCCTTGTTGGTTCCTTCTTGCTGGCTTGAAATAGGAGCTCCCGATGAGCACGTGTGCCAGCCCTTCTAGTCATGTTTCTTACAGCTTTGTAAAGTGTTCGAGGTAATTATAGTACTTACTAATATTTATTCCCTTCTAAGCAGTTATCTGAATGCATTTATCTCTCCTGTGCTTTCAAAGTACTCTGCCCCCTTGCACCATATCATTTCATCTCCCTGGCTCGGTGCTTTCTGCTCCCTCCCATCTCATACCATCCTTGCTCCTCAGCTTCCTCCACCTCCTGAATATGCTGTCAAGTTTGCTTTCCTCTCCCAGAGGTTCCCATACCCCGTTTTACCACTCTGCTGTCTAATCCCGTTACAGAGGAGGGATGTTTGCTCTGTCTTGCAGGGGATGATTGCTTAACCGCCCTGCCAGGTGCTAAGGCTCTTTGCAATAAAGGGCATGGATACCAAAAGAAACTGGGCTGGCATCGTGCCATCTCCCAGCTTTCTGCTGACTGCTTGTGGCCTGCAGACAATATCTTAAGAGCTCCTGCTGAAGGGTTTGACCTTTATGCCTGCAGTGTTATCCTGCGCCTACAGCAGGAGTCACAGCAAGCAAATTCCAGTGCTTTTTTTCTGACTTGTGGTATAATTGTAGGTAAGTCGCTCTGTCTCTGTTCTCAACTCCTTGAAGTAGAGAGAGTGTCTGAAAAGGTGTCATGGGATTTTTTTTTTTTTTTTAGGGAAAAGTGCAGTGTTGGGGCTGAGGTTTTGTTTACTGTCGTTAAGCAAGCAGGCTGCTTTTTTCTTATACATGTTGGGAGCATAGCGTGGAAGAGATTGCTATGCCCTGATTGATTTCATTCTTGGTGTTAAGAGAAGAAAATTGATTTTTACTTTGAGCTCTGTGGTGTTACTTACCTGCACGAGCTCTCTTGCTTATCCTACGTGAATGGGACCAGCCTCTCTCCTTGCCATGCAGTTATGTTCATGGGGCATAGCCCATGTGACTGTAAATTGGACCTGCTGTGATTCATTCCAGCCATCAGTGTTAAAACAGCACAGTTAATCTATGGGTCACTGGCATGTAAGGAGCTGTTATGTCTAATCAGTCCCATGCCATGAGCTAGTCAGCAGTTAAATCTAATCCGGAGTGTGTAGCTGCCAAATGCTTTAAGTTGCCAAACACTTGCTCCTTGCTGCTGCAAATAAGGCAGACTTGAACAAGATCAGCTTCACCTTCCCTGTTTGCAAGCAGGGATCAGAGTTCAGCCTTGGATGCCTGTACCGCAGAGGGGCAGAGGTTGTCCAGAGTCTGAAGGGCTGCAAGGTGGGTGTAAATCTACCTGCTCATCTTCATATGTAGATATCAAAACACCTCCTCTTTCTCATCTCACATTGCTTTCTCCCACCCACTCCTCCTTGCCTAGATGTAAGGAGAGGTGTGTTCAGAGGTGTTCTCTCATGTACTGCCATCATCATTAGAGTAGAGAGGGACCCTGTCTGCATTCTTGCATGTATTTGTCTTGCCTGAGATGCCTAGTTTTGTTTTGTTCTTTCCTCATTTCTGCTGCTTTTACACCCCATACATTCCTCTTGAATTTTCTGCTTGTGCCTGCAGGGTCCCTCTGTGGCCGTAGGTTAACTCCTTTCCCCTTCGTGGTGAGAGCTCTCCCATGGTGTGCTTGGAGGTACACCTCCTTCCACTGCTGAAGGTGGGAGAGGTGAGGCTAAAAACTTGCTTCCGCTGCAGCTTTCTCTGCCTTTATGGGGCAAGTAATGGGAGATCATCCCATTTATCTTTTAAATGGAATAACTTCGCAAAAGTAGGGGATGAAGACTGCCAGTTGCTATGCACACGGGTCTGCCATCAGTTTGCTTTGGCTTGGGAGCTCCCGGGGAGCCTGGCAGTGGACGCTCACTGACTGCCCTGTGACCACCATGCGAAGGAAGGACAGCAGTTGCTTGGATTTATGCCTAGCCCTGGTGCTTGGGCTGACTTATTTTTCAGCCTTTGTAGCGGAGAAGGTGGCAGCGAATGTGTTGTGGGAAGGAGTTTGGTTTCGTCCTGACTGAGTGGGGGACAGCCATCTGAGACCACCCTGAGCTGTGTGGGGTGGCATAGGGTGGGCAGGGGGTTGGTCTCAGAGAGGTCTGTCGCCTATTCTCTGAGGCCTGCCCGTACTGGGCTGGTGCCACCCTACTTCTGCCTCTTACCTGGGCTGCAAAGCTGCATAGTCCAGTCTCCCGGTCTTTTGGCTGGCTTGTTTTGGGGGAGGATGTAAGGATGAGATGGGTGAACATGAGCAAGAGGGGAGCCATACGCAGGGCTTTGGTGTGGCAGAGGAATGACTTGGGAGGCTTGGCCAAGCACCAACTGCCGCTGTTACCTTGGAAATGTAGATTGCCAGCGATTGCAGCTGTGTGGAGGCCAACTAAGTCCCTAAAGAGATGTAATCTGAGGAAAGGGTACTTGTCTTTACAGAGACACCTGGGTGTTGGTGGAAGAGGAGGAGATGCAGAGAGGAGTGTTGCTGTAGCTGAGTCCAGCAGCTTCTAAGCCTGGCTGCTGGCAGCATGTGCGGGAGGGAGAGGTGCTGGGGGGATGTGGCTCTCACCCCAGCTGCAGGAGCACTACCCGGCTCTGCTGCTCCCATTTCTTCTAACCACTTCTGTTCCTGAGGTGGCAACATCTAGCATCGTCCTCTGGGCACTGGTGGTGGCCTGGAAAAGAGGTGGGCCCTTTCTCACCTGCAAAAATGATGGAAGAGAGGGTCGTGTGAGAAGGGAGGGATCATCAGTCCTGGAAGATGCCAGTGGAGCCATGAAGACCAGTGAGATAGGTGGGGGTGATGAGGAAGGAGTAGAAATGCGGGTGGGAGATGGGAGGAATCCAGTTTTCCAGTGGACCAATGATGTAAAAGAAACGTGTCTATGTGTTCCTCGAAGTGCTGCAGTAGAGGTTCGCTGTAGTTACTGGGGTGATCAGCATTAGTTTCTAAATTGTTCTCCGTATGTGAATGTGAGTCTTGAGTGTGGGTAGGGTGAAGCAAGGCTTCTGGGGAAGTATGCTAGCAGGAGGCCCAAAATAAATTATAAAAAAAAGACTCGAAAAACTAACAAAGCTAAACGGATGTATGCAGCCCTAAGAAAAGGGTGTCGTATTTGAAAGCATATTTTTGAAAATCCATTTGCTTAGTCATCTTACAGATAATTTCTCTATTTTTACCTCCTTTGCTCTGATGACACTTCACTGTCTATATAATGGGTTTAGCATCTGCATTCGTTTCTAGTGTACAGGGAAAATGTATCTGCTAATTTTGAGTTGGCTATGTAGAATTGCTATACCTCTTGGCTGTGAAATAAGTAAAATACTGTTCTTAAAACTATTTTAAAGGAACATAGCTGGCATTATTTCCCTTTTTTTAAACCCATCTCCCATGTCTGCAATCAAATTTGAATAAAGAGTATATTCCCTTGCCGTTTCAAGTGTAATAAGGACTGTGCCCTCAACTCCCCCAGACGGAGAAGTAGTGATATTTGTGTTCAGCACAGTAATCTACTGGGGAATGAATGCAAGATCAAGGGCATTTGCAGATTTTTATTTCTTTACGTTTGAAGGGGCTGTGGCATTGCTAGCAGGTTGCTCACAAATGGTGGCTTAGATTACCGCTCTTGCAGGCAGCAAGATTTGCATCTTGCCATTCCTATTTGATGGGCAAGTGGTGATGAGAGCTGTATACTCGAATTCAGATTTTCTGAGTAGCAGTCTGCAGTCATTAGGGCAGTGTTTAGACCCCAGAGGCTTTTTCCATGTTTTCATCCTGTTTCAGTAACTGTGCCTCTTGTTATCTTGTTCCTGAATATTTTCTCGTGTAAGAGGAGACTTTTTGTTGCAGCTGTTAAACCTCAAATGTCTTGAAGAGTTCCTGAGGTTTCTGTGTAAGTAGACTATAGAAACACCTACGTGTCTTTCCCAAGGATACAGCCAGGAGGTATTATTGGTGCTGTCCTAACCAGCTGATGGATCTGTCTGGTTCAGCCTGCCACTCCTGCCTCTTGCTCACTGTGTTGAAGGGTTTTAGTAAGGGAGCTGGAGTTTCTTTTTTCTTTGGCATGTACTGGATGCCTCTGGTTGCTTTTGTCAGAGCAGCGTAGCTAGGAGGTGACAAAGGAAATTACGGGCGTTTGTTTGGTCTCCTGGCTGGATATAACCATGCGGGTTTTAGTGAAATGTGCATTGAACAAACATTGGGTAAATCTAGGAAGAGCGCTGCCTGGAAGCTGGTGTTGGGATCCATGCTTATCTTCATGGCAGGGTTTTAAAAAAAAATGTTCGTATGAGACAAGTTTTGCACCCTGTGTTTGGTTCCCATTGGTTCAGTGATTTGTAACGTTCCTCCTTATTTTCCCTTTAAAGCCAGCCAGCCAACCTTAGGGGAGAGGATTATAAAAGTAAAACTCTCCAAAGCCTAAATTGCCGTCTGAGTTCCTCCTTTCCTCCTCTTTCATGGTGCTGGTGGCTAAGCTGGGCCCAGGCATGACCCGTTGCCATACTAACGTGCTGGCTTCAAACCCTGGGCTTGATGGAGCCCCTGCGTGCGCCTCGGGAGATGGGTTCGGCCCCATTCATGCCGTTTTGCTGGGCTGCAGTGGATGAGGAGGCAAGTGGCCCCAGCAGAGACCTGGTGAGGCCAGACCTTGCCAGAAAGGGCAGGAGCTGCATCCAAACCGCCAGCAGCCCTCACTGGCAGCTCTGTCCTGGGTGGGGACAACTTGCTGCCTTTCCCCTTGTGGCCTGGCCCGAGACAGAAATCTGAGGCAACATGTGCCACGGTCCCCTCACTCCTGCTGCCCCCTCGGGTCATCCTCCCTCCTCGTGGGGTCACCCAGAGGATGCCATGGTAGCAGGAAGCCCCAGCAGGAGCAAGTGCCAGGCACCCCCAGGCCTGATGGGGAGCAGGCGGCTGCAATTGGCCTGGGGGCACCTCCCCAGCCCAGGATGGCCACCGTGGCTTTGGGCACCAGGGGTGGCTTTTGCATGCTTTGGGACATTTACCAGGGCAGTGGTACCCTGGCCTTGCCTTGTGAGCTTGTGCAGGGCATATAATTTTGCCTTTCTGTCTGGAGGTGGTATTTCATAGCTGCTGCGGACAGGGACTCATGAAGCTGTGCTAGTGGGTGCTTAAATTCAACCTGTGTCAACCCTTACCACTTGCAGTCTGCTGCAGTAAACTGAGGAGGGGGGATGGCAGCAGCAGCAGCTTTGGGCTTGCTATTCCTAGCTTCCTGACCCTGCCTCCCTCCCCCTCCCTCCCTGCTCCATGTCTTTGTACTGGTCTCCTCCAGCTCTGTCAGTCCCTGACAGGTCTGGAGCCTGTGTGGCATTTTGGTGTGGTTGCTGTTATCTGTTCAACTTGCATCAGTCAGTTGCTGTTAAGGCTTATAATCAGTATAAAATCTCTGGGGTGCAACTATTTACAGAAAAAACCCCACACTTCCAGACTTGCATCAAACAGGAGTTTTATTCTCATTAATTGAATTCCTCTAGAGTCTGATAACTTGAACATGTTGAAATCGGATAAATAAAAACCCTCCCTCCCTGGTAGCTATGTAAGCCTTTCCTTAACTCCCTGATCAGAGGGGGCTAGGCTCTGCTAAGTAAGTAGCTGAAGATCAGAACTTCTGCATACGTCTTCTCGTCAGGGAGTGTAGGCAGGAGGCTGCTCAGTGTGGTGTATTGGCAGAGGAAGGGTTTACCTCACCCCCCACCCCCCTTTTCTCAGTTGATTGTGAAAGACTTTGTTTAGTGACAAATGCTGTTTAGTCACCCACAGACATGTTGTCTGTGTCCAGAAACTGGGACTGTGCTTTCTTCCAGACCTTCAGAAAAAATTGCAGCTGTATGAAGGGGCAAGCCTGCTCTTGCTGAAGTTGGGGTTTATCACCTTTGGAGCGTCTCTTGGGCCATGCTGCCCCGTCTCATCACATGGGTGCCAAGGCGCGTTGCTGTGGGAGGCAGGGGGGTGTTTGGATTTGTGCCTGAGGTCTGGTGTTGCTGAGCTGTTGCTGTAATCCAGAAAAAAAACCAACTTGCAGCTTTTTCCAGACTCCATACATCAAGTGAGACTTGCAGTCATTAAGGTCATGTCCCTTTCTCCATCGCATCTCTTGTGTGTAGTTCTTGTCTTGGTGCTGGAGGCTGGGGTCCCTCTTGTTCAGTAAGGGCTACTGGTTAGTCCAGGATCCTTCCTCCCTGTGCCTAGATAACCCATGCCATAATGAGGTACCTGGCTTGCGAGCCAGGCTTTTGCTCGTCTTGGTTTTCCGCCAACATTGCTTTCCTCTTCAGGGTCTTTCTGCTTTCCCATCCCCTGCCCGCCCCCAGTGCCACCTTTCTTGCACCCTGGACTTGCATTTCCCCACATCCCTCTTCTTTTGTCAGTATTTATGTCCCATAGATGTTTACACCACTGATGCTGTGGCATCTGCCCCCACCCTCCAGGACACTTTTTCCACCATCTCTCCTGTCTCCCGGCCTCACCATCTGCTGCTTCTGCTCCTGCTGTCATGCAGCGGCGTGCTGAGTCCCCTGACTGCGCTGACCTCCCTGTGTCAGAGTGTGCTCTGCTCCTTCCCTCTGCTTTGTTCCTCCTAAACACTAACTTCTCCTGCTTCACTGAATGCTGCTAATGATACTTTCCCCCCCTCAGCCTGGATAGCCCCTTCTCCACCTTCAGATTTGCACCTCAAACCTAAGCAACTTTACAATAAGGGCTGGCACATAAAAAAGGGCATGCCTTTACCTGGGGGGCTGCCCTGTGCTCTCCCCCTTCTCTATGCTTTTCACAAAGGTAGATTTTTCTAACCCTTTTGCTTGTCTTAAGGGTCCCAGCTCATTTTCCCTTGTGTCTGTCGTTTGCTTTGCTACTCGTAGCCTCTCTCAATGCAAAGCTGCTTTATCCCCTCTTCCTTCAGCAGCCGCTCTGTCCTCTGCAAACCCCGTGGGATGCTCTGTCTGGAGTTCTTGCCTCCCAGCTCTCTGCCGGTTTAGTCTGTCTCTGTGATTTACTTTGCAAGGGTTTTCTTAATAGCTCTATGCCTCAGTCGTGCTCCAGCATTACCTTCCTTGACTTAGCAATTGCCCTTGCGATAACTAGTTTTGGTCTCTTTCCGGAATGTTTTCCTCCGAGTCCTGTTGTCTTTGCCTTCTCCTGCCTCTCTAACAGAGCTTTTCTTATATCCTCCTGAGTACACCCAGCCCAGCTTCAGGGTCTGTTTTTTTTTTGTGGTTATAAGGGGCTTATTCTGTGATGCCGTCTGCCGCTTCTATAGTCCCTGCCTCTTGGTAATTTTATCCACTAATAAAAATTGGACTGGCCTCTCTTTGGTGGTGTTATGAATTCGTATTTCTGTTCAAATTAAAATCTTGACCGCTGTCTCTGGTGCTTACTTATGTGCTTGCATGTGTTCATGCGAATCTTTCTGCTTAAGAAGTGTAAGCTGCAGCACTTCCTATCTGTCTCTGCCTCTGAAATTTGTTCCACTGCTCATTCCTCTGAACTCTCAGGCTAGTTCCTCTTCCTCTGTCCTGCCAAATGCAAGATGCTTGTCTTCCCTTTAAAAGCCTTTCTTAGCCTTGTTCTACCTTGTCTTTTCTAGTACTTCTCCCCTCTCGTTCCTAGACTCTGCCTCTCGTTGGTTTTCCTCAGGCTGGATTCTCAGAGAAGGGTGGCTTGTGTAATAGTGCTGCTTTGTCTGCCGCCCGTTCCCAGATAACCTGGCAGTCCTTTGGCCAATTTCACACAAATTTGACGGGAGTAGAGAGCTTGGAGATGAATGAGTTCCTGCAAGTCTTGTGAAGAGTAAGTAGCCAAGTCAGGTTGGTGGCAGGGGGCTGAAGGAGACCATTTTCTTCAAGGGCCCTAGCAGTGCCTCCAAATGACTCTGCCAGCCATAGAAGCTCCAGTGGAAGCTTGCAGTCAAATCATTAATCTCTGAGACAGCCTCCCTCCTGAAGGCGTAGGAAGCTAGGCTTCGTTAAGTCTCCTGCTCTTAGGGCTGTTTGCTAAAAACGGTGGCTTGGAGCCCTTCTGTTTTCTTCTGTGTGATTGGGAGTAACCCGCAGCAAGCACCTATGGCACTGCTTCACCTGATGCTTTGCCACACGGCCTGTTAGAGACCCACCATCAGGGTCTCCCAGTGGAGGGAGACCACGGCACTCCCTCACATGCTGCCTCTCTCTCTCCTGCTCCCTGGCCTCTCTTGATCCATATGCTGCCTGTCTGAATGTGCCATTTCACAGCACGGCTGAGCTGGTGGCATATCCCAGTGGCTAATGAAAAGGGTTCTTTGCCCCTATCCCTGAACCCCAAAGAAAAATGTTTTCTGGTTGTGTTAGTGGACACAAATAACTCTTTCCTTGGGTCATTCTTCTTTCAGCTCACTGTGGGGGTCAAGCATGGGGAGAGGAGTGTGTATGTTGCTAGGCATAAGGTGAGTGGGAAAGCAAGACTGCTGTTTTCCATGGCAGCTGGTACCTAGACCAGCCTAGCTGCATTATGAAATGACATTTCTATACTGAATTTCCTGGGATGAGGGTATTTCTGCCGCTGTTTCCTCTATAGGGGAGCTGGCACAGTGAGGCTGCTCTGAGTAGCTGCTTGGTGCTGAGCTGAGGTAAATAAGAGCCTATAGCAGCGGCAGATGGAATCCTGTTGGAGTGTCCCTCGTAGAATGTTTGAGGTTGGCAGGGACCTCTGGAGGTCACCTGGTCCAAGCCCCCTGCTCAGGCAAGGCCACCTAGAGTAGGTTGCCCAATTTCATGTCCAGTTGGCTTTTGAATATCTCCAGGGATGGAGGCCCTACAGCCTCTCTGGGCAACCTGTGCCAATGCTCAGTCGCCCCTCACAGGTTTGTGTTGTGGGGTTTTTTTGTGTTTCTTTTTGGTTGGTTGGTTTTTTAAAAGTGTTTTCTTGTGTTTTCCAGCTGGTCAGTCCCCCTTGGTGCATGGGGTCGTTCTTCTCCAGGGAGGAGAATCGCATCTGATTATCCTTCTTACTCGTTGGTAATAGTATTGTGTTATCAATGCGCATAGAGGGAATGATTGTACCATTCTCCCTCACAGACTGGAAGCAAGAGTAATGTAAACGCTTCTGCATCTCTTCTTTCCCCCCCCCCCCACCCCTTCTACTCCTCTCCTTTCCAAATACAAGAAAGCACCTGTCCTCCCATTTGAAATGGGAGCCTTGGTAATTTGGTGACAACTGCTGATAGTTTCTGTAGCATGTCAAACTAATAAATTACAGTGTAAGGAGACGAAGAATTCTGACATCTTAATTGGCAATAAGAGGCAGCAGGTAGCTGAAGAATCTCCCCGGATCTGTAGTCTCTTTTTTAGGGATGGTGTCTAACTGAATCACGGAGGTTTTGAGAGGCAGCATCTTGCTGGTGCTTAGTGAACAGAGAGGAAACCAGAAGAATTTGGAGAGGAAATGGAAACTGTCTGCTATTATACAGCCATGCTTTGTAATCTTGTGATCCTTTGTGGTGGGGTGGGAAAATTGTTTTAGAGAAATGCATGCTTTTAGCCGATACGCTTGACTTTGGGGATAACTTAATTTGCTGTTTACCTGAAAGCTCTTTCTGCTGAAGATGATGTACAAAATGGCCGCTTTGCCTTGCAAATTGAATGCTCTCACACGCTAATGGACATGGCTGAGGGGCGCAAATGTTTCTTTGGTATGCCAGAAGGAAGCGGGCTGCATCCACTTGTTTCAAATGAAGAGAGCAAGAAGCTTTGCTTTTCTTCAGGAAAAGCAAATCTGAGGGAAGATAAGGAGCCAAGCTCTCTGTGGATCAGAAATGTTTTGAGAGACCTCCTCGTGAAAGAGAGGGATTTCCATTAATGAAAGACTGGGTAGTAAATGTTATTTCCTTTTTGGCAAGGATAATGTGAAGGTGAGATCTGGGACTCCACACTTTTCTCTCCTGGGAGAGTATTTTAAGCATCTGGGATGTTATGAGGTGAATTACAGCAATAATAGGAGCATTGAGTTGTTTAATAATGGGAGGGATTGCAGAGCATGCAGGAAAATGAAAAAAGAACTGACATTAAAACATTATTGACTGTGAAACAAAATGAAGTTTCTTATTGTCTGGGAGTGAGTGATCATGCAGGGAATAACATTTGACAATTCTAAGAGTGACCCTGGCTGTTGAACATGTAGGACCTGAAGACTAAAGAACGATAATAAAAAGAAATACAGAGGCTTCAGGGCATAATGAACTATGTCAGAAATTTCCTGCCTAGCTTTGTCACTTGCACAATTTCATTTCCGCCCCCTCCTCTTGATAGGTTGGGAACATATACAAGCTAGGAGTTCAGTGGTCTGAAATGTGTGTTGATGCTTCATAGCTTTGGTACTATCATGAAATGCTGAATCTTTTAGAGGTCTGGGAGCAGTACTAGAGATGCCAGGGTAAATGGTGTGTCCTTCCATGTATTTTAAGAGCTAACAGATCAGAAGAAAAAACGCACATAGGGATCTTGGGAGACTTCACTTCTTGTGCAGGCCTACAATAAATCTTACAGTGGAGCACCTGTGGTTACAGATTCAAAGCTCAGGCTGGGAAGGCAGTAATGAAGCCATCCCTGCTTTTCTTTGGAAAATAGGAAAGTAGGCATTGCCTTGGGCATTCCAGCAGGCCACTGTAAATGCTGCTCTGTATTGTTGTGCTTAACCAGACCTGGAACAAGCAGTAGTGATATAACTCACTAGGGGATGTATTCAGTGGGCTGTAGGAAAGAAGAAACTCCTGACAGTAAGACAAAAGGAACAGTGCATGGGCAAACCAACACTTCCTGCCTGCATATTCCCAATATAAGTGTAATTTGCCAGGGAGGTTCTGCTTGAGTCTTTTTCCCATAATGATAAGTGTAATGATGGTATGGTATGGTATATGAAGAACATGCTCATCTGAGAGTTGGAAAAGGGCTTGGAAGGTTCTGTTCTGGCCGTGGAGGAAGAGAAATAGTTGATTAAATAGATTCACGGGATGGCCTCTACCTAAAGTACAGAAAAGAGCCTGCAGTGCTACTGGAGCTCTCTGCCGTTCTGTGGGGTTAGTCAAAACTGGTATCTCCTCTGGGGAGTACAAGAATTGTAGATTATAAGGGACTCTCTTTCTCAGCATCTTTGCAGGAAAATAGTCAAACTATAATAAGCAGTAGGTGTGTTGCACAAATTTGACACCCCAGCAGTTGTTTACCATTGTGAATCTGAACCAGCAGGACAGTCAGCTCTGTCTTTCCCTCGTACATCAGCACATAGAGTTATTCACCTTTTACATCAGGTACACCTTGATCCACCAGCTTCTTCAAAGCCCCTGTGAAGTAAGGAGGCTGAGCACCACGAGCTGCCAAACTTAGGGGCCTGTGTGCGGAACAGCGTGCCCTGCCATCCTCCTCCCTTTTGTTAATACAGGGTATTGCTCTTTTCTCTGACCACAGGCGTGGCTGGCTGGCTTCTGGACGCTTGGCTCTGTGACTTTTCAAAGTAAAACTATACTAGATTAAAGAGTAGTTTCAGACTTTAGTGCAGCTAAGTAACTTTAAATCTGCTTTCTGGTGGGTTGATCGAGAACGACAGAACTGTAGGAGCAGGGAGATCTTGTGTCATGCATCCCCCGGGGCAGGTTCATCTCCACCTGTGGTATTCCTGAAGAAGGTAAATGTCTGTCAGAGGAAGCTGTAGTGTGAGATACTTCAGCCTCACAAAGCAGTCTCTCTGGTGCCTCACCTTCCTTGCTTCTGGGAAGTTTAAAAATATACCTAGCCCTCATGTCCAACCTGAATCTCTGCTGTTCAAGTCCAAGCCTATTGTTTCTTGTCTTCTCAATGTCCAGTGTAGGTAATGAATTATTCCTTCCAGCATTTATAGAAGTTTAAAGGTTGTAGTAATAGAGGTGATCTGTGGCTCAAGAATATGCCATTCTAAGGCGGTGTTAAAACCAGCATATTTTAACATGCCTAATTGTAGACACAGAGAAGGAGCAGTTAGAGGAATGTGACATCCATATAGTATGAGGTTTGCTTAAAAAGAAGAAAAAAAAATCACAAGGGCAGATCACATTTAACACTGTGCAGCTGTAGAATACCAATGCTGTACTGGGGAAAGTAAGGAAGTCGTCTGTCAATATGAGGACCAGATCTGAGAAGAATCGAAGGATGAAAAATGGCTCTGATCTTGGCAAGGGGGTTGGATGTCTGACTGGATGCATAATTTTAGCAGAGGTACAAGACCTCTTTTGCAGTCAGAACTTGGGAAGCTAGTCACAGGCCAGAACAATCTATGGTGATTAAAAGAAATGTCACCTCTTTCATATTTATTAAAACATTTTTCTTAAAAGACAGTACACATCTGCTGTGGAAGTGAGCGGCTGTGAGACGGAGCAGCTAGCAGAGATGAGTGAACGCAGTTGTGTTGGAAGAACAAAGAGCTTCATTGGCGGCTCCTGTCTTGTTTGCCCGTGCTTTGATATTTCCCCAATGATTGTGATATTTCCATACCAATTATTGTATAAATTGTTCCTGGCTGACCTCTCTACTTAGCCATTCTTAGTTGGCTCAGCAGTGGGAGGAATTTGAATGAGGAATGAATAGCTTTTTGAGTAGGTTCAGGAAGGATGGTCCATGTGCTGGGCGTGGTGGGATGGTGGCAGGAGTGGAGGAGGAGGATAGGGGATCAGGCACCCTTGATAGCATGATTTAAACATCAAAGCAAAAGGGTGGAGGATAGGGACAGAGTTATTCTGCAGGTGGCTCCAGCCAGCCTTTGAGTACAGTGAACTCCCTTGGCATGACAAAAAAATACATCAAGCAAAATCCTGTGTTTTCCCAGAATGAGGCTTTACAGTAATATGGGGGGGGGGGGGAGGTTACCACATGTTTTCTTCTGATAGCATTGTTTTTTTCCATCTGGCAGCAGGTTGCCGTGTACAGAGATTGTCCCTGCTGTGACTCATTTATGCAAAAATTAAGCTTGAACCTAATTTTTATTTGTGCGCATTAACAGGAGACTTCACAGAATAGCAGGTGCATGTTGCTAGAAGGTTGCCTCTGTTTTGGTGTTGCCTGTTGGGGCAGAGTCCCCCATAGGGGTTACGTTAGTCTTCAGCTGATGAAAAATAAGGACAGTTGCTTGGGGAAGTGTTCTCAGTGGCGGGATGATGGTGAGCTTGGAAGAGCCTTCTTGAGACGAAAACACTGTTTTGTGGGTATCAGTCCCTGTTTTTTCTCCAGACTCCACAGCAGGGCTAAGGAAGGGGCTGGGCTTGGCAAGAGCCATCTGCATCCTCCCTGGGGGAAGAGAAAGGAGTGAGGAAGGGCCATCCCTTGGGAAGCATCGTGCCTAAGGGAGACTGAAAAATTAATCTGAATTACAACAGAGCGTGAGCTCAGAGGATGTTAGCTGACCCTGAGCAACTCGCTGGAAGCACAGGCCTGTGCAGGGCATGATGCTCCTGTTTTGGGGTAGGGGAATTGAAACACTGAGGAGGAGCGAATTGCAGGGGAGTCCTGCTTGCTGGGCTACAATTAACCACGTGCACCCCATTACTTTGTGAAAGCAGTGAGTGCGCAAACTTGTGCAACTCCAAGGCTGCTTCTGCCTGACCTGGTGCTCCCCATGGCCTGCTGCCCATGAGCTACAGGCTGTGGCATCACCCTGCTGTGCTGCCTTCCTTGTTTGTGGCGGGCTATGAGTGTATGGGAGGCAGGAGGAAGCAACAAATTAACAACACTGGCTAATAAAGCAACAGCGCCCTTGGACTGGGTGAAAACATGGTTTCCTTGTTGTGGGCACGGCGTCCTTTCCTTGCCCCACAGTCAGAGCGGGGTGCAGGTATGCCTGCTGCCTCCTGTGGCATTGGGCCAGGCTGAAGGCACCAAATGCAGTCAGAGGAAGAGTCTGCTGGCACTCATCTCGCCTCAAACCACGCCGTGCCATGTGTTGGAGAGCAAGGGCTAGCCGGGTGGCGAGCCTGGGCTCCTGCACCGCTCTCGCCTGATCGAGCCCCAGACCTGCAGGAGGGCAGCAGTTGCCACAGCCTGTGATGCACTTGGTGCTTGCATCTGCTCTTGGGCTGTGTGTGCCCAGAGCATCTCTCAAGCTAGGAAGTAGACGCTTCAGCATAACTGCTTTTTAGCACTTGTGTCTGAATTGTCTTCATTACGGGGGACTTTCTGCCAGGTCCTGCGGTCTGCTGCAGATGCTAATTTGTCATAGCCAAATAGAATTTATGCAAGTTTTCCTTCCCTTCCCTGCACACGGGCGCAGGCTCCCGTTTCAGTTCTGAGGGTGTTTTGCCAGGAACCAGTTCAGCTGGCCGTGTTCAGAGCAGAGATAGCCATGCTTCTAGAGGAAAAGCTGAAATGGTGCCTTTTTTATCTTCTGTTGTAGTATAGCCAAAGCATAGTCTGCAGACCAGATGTGACCTGTATGGCTTAAGAGTATAGCCTGCATGGCATAGGTGTGAAGGGGCGTGAGGACAGCTATGCCGCTGCAGACTAAGGGTCCTCCATCTAGCTCAGTATCAGGTCTCAAAAAGCTGTAGGCAGACAGCTATGCAATTGTAGCTTGTTTTGGGAGCCTCCCAAACCTGATGTGATCTACCTGTTTGGTTAGCCCTCTTTCAAGTACTTGTCCCACGTAAACTTTCCATACCCAGAGCATCCCTCGGCAAGGATGTCCCCAGGTCTGCTATGTGCAGCTGCAAGAACTGCCTCACTGTTTCTAAAACTGGATTTGACCAGTTTCAGTTGATGGCCCTTGGTTTTTAAACTGGAAGAGATCGTAAATGGTCAATTCTTGACCATCTTCCCCATGGCGTGCATATTTGTATGGAGTTTTACCAGATCTTCTCAAAGTCCTCTTTTTTCCAGGCCAGAGTCCTCACCTGCTCCATTATTTCTTATGTAGAAGCCATTCCCTAGTGTTTATCATCATTGTTGCTCTTCTCTGACACTTTTTCAGGAGTGCTTATAAATTGAACAAACAATAGCGACAACAAAAAAAACCTGAATGTGCACGGTGTATTTGTGCAAGAGATGGGCAGAGCAGGGAGGGGGATCTCTTTGGTAATATTTTCTGTCTAATAGTTGTAGTCAAAGGCATAAAGTAATTTTTAGGGTTATTAGTTATTGACAAATACTTCTTTAGAGCTTCAAAGTGAAGGAAAACTGCTGTAAACCTGCAGGGATACAAACATCCCCTCAAGCTACGTAATCCATTTGGTGTTCAGCACTGTCAGCCCTATGGTTCTGGAAGATATGGAAAATATAAAGACTTTTTTTGCTTTTTAATGATCAGAGGCCCAGGATAATAGTCATTCCAAGAGCTCAAGTTTCTCTTTTAGATTAAAGGTCTACTGGCAGTGATTATTGATATCTAAGATACCTTGATGCAACTTGCTATGGTACCTTTGGGTGTGGTGCAGGCATAACCCACATTCTCAGAGATGAGGAGAGTGCTTCTGTAAGAAGTTCCTGGTTGTTCTGTCCCTAATTTTTATTTATTCTTTTGGTTTGTCAATGCTGTGTCAGAGTTTCTGTATGCACAGTCATCCTTTCTTTCATTATGCTCATCTATCCCTTATGATAAGCCTTGAATCAATGTTCTCAGATACAATTTTGCATGCCTGTTCTCCTGAAAGGAACCTGAAGGTCCACCTCCTTCCCAAAGAGTAAGTGTTTGGCACTTCCTGAAATAGAGCATCTTCAAAGTATTTCAGATCAGGCACCTGAAATGACCGGTCATGCCTGGAAAACCTGAGCTCTGCATGTCTACCTGTGGAAAGGCCAGATCTTGCCATAGTCAGCTAACTTTGCTGGGAGAGTACAGATTTTGCAAAGACAAAGTGTACTCAGAAGCTAAGGCGCAGTGTTTCTGGGTGAGATGACTGGCAGGAAGGATGCTCGTGGCTCCCGTCTTGCCCATAGATTGAATGGAGAGGCATTGAAGTTCTGGCTGTGGTATGACGAGGGACACGCAAATGGCTGGGTGACTGATACTGTATTTCTCCCTTGCCTTTTACCTGCCTTTCAGAGCTGCTTGGTGTAACACTTGCCATGGCCCTGGAGCCTGCTGGGAGGGCTGGCATAGGGGAGGCACTGGGACCAGGCATCTGCTGGTGCCTGAGTCCCACACGGTCCCCTTGCTGCATGACCTTGAGTCTGATTGCCCAGCTGCACCGTCCCCTCTTGCTGCTGCCACCTCCTCTTTCTCCCATGCACCGCCTGTCTCCAAAACAAAGCCTGGGAGATGGGTAAGCCAGCAGAAGCATTGAGAGCTGCCTGGCTGTTGTTTGGCTTGCTCTTAGCTCAAAAGGCTGGCGACAATAGTCCTCTTCTGTAGGGGATAAGGATCAGGGAACACTTCCTCCTTCACATGGGGGATTTGCTGCCTTTTGGAAAAAAACCAGATGCACAAGCCTATCACTTCTTATTAATTTTAAAGTAGCTCTTGGCTTGCTAACTCCTCCTTATCAGCCCTTGCATTGTCAGTAAATTATATTGGATTTGCAATTAAAAGCCAGCTGTGCCAGTGAAGTACCAGCCAAATGCCACCATAACTGTCTCCTGGGCGTCCTAAGGGAGGTGTGGAGCACACAGCTCCTCCTCCAGTGAGGTCTTCTCTCACTTCGAGAGGGAAAGATAACAGTTTAAAATGGGATCTCAGGCGCATTATTTTTGTTAATCAGAATGCTTGCTCGCTAAGAAATGCAGTTCTTTTCTCGATACTGTGTGTTTGTTAATATAGCGATTCCCAGAGCTTGGAAACTGCCAAACACCCTTCACCATACAAGAAGTTTATTGTTGAGGAGGAAACTTCTAGTGGTGGATGTCTGTCTCAGGCTGAATGGTTTTCTCCTTCCCTTTCTCAGTTAAAATTATTTAGTGGAGAAGTAGCTCTACTTCTGCTGTGTGGTTTTTTTAAGTGTTGAAAAGCATTTGTGCCGGAGTTTGCGGCCGGGCAGGGGGAAGAGCAGTGCGGATGTGCCGCTCCCTGCCCCTCTGGAGATCCACCCTGTTCCACAGACTCCTGAGCCTTCGTGTCTCACCTCTCCGAGGCTGAACAGCAACTTGCAAGTTGTAGCAAAACCCCAACTGTTTTCTTTTCCTTCCACGCTGGGGCTGGGCAGGGCTTTTTCTGCGCTGGCTGCTTCTTTCCCTCAGGTGCTTGGGCTTTTAGAGCCAGAACGGGGAGCAAGAAGCTCTTCAGCCTCTCTCACTTTTGGCTGGATCAGGAAGGTGCAGCAATCCAGTACAAGAGGGAATAGGAGACGAGGAATGTAGAAAGTGGGTCTCTTCCAAACCTGAAGCCAGACTCCAGGTTGTAGGGTTACAGGCAAGGTCCCAAAAACCACTGGCAAGGGAAGAAGGAAGCCCACGTTAGTGCTGGCCATGAGGGCTGTGGGATTTGACATCTACCAAAAGGCCGTGTGCATCAGGGTGCAGAGATCTGCGCTGTAGGTCCCAAGGTCATGAGCTTTGGAAGAGCCAACATGTGTCTCATAAAATTATGTTTTTCAACCGGATAGATGGAAAACTCCTCAAAGAATTCCTGTGTAAAAGAAAGAAGAAAACAAAAACCAAAACCAAACCACCACAAAAAAAAACCCCAAATCAGCACTGCATTAAAAGCCTGCAAAACAAGGTCGTGCTCTCAGCTGAGGAATACCTGAATGAGTGTTGCATGTGCAAATTTTAATTCCCACCACTACACGTGTGCCTTGTGGTGCAATTTTAATTGTGTCATTGTGTGCAGGGTATGTGTAGGCTGTAGCAAGGTTACATGTGCATACCAAAATTATATTTTGAGCTGTCTTTAGGTGTGTGATAAAGATCTTGCCCTTCCTGCTGCTTTAAAAACAGTTCATTTCAAAAGCTGTAGTATTTGCTTTGTCCTTTGGCCTTTACGGGGTGAGAGAAGAGGCTGTCTGCACCTTAGATGTGTTAGTTGTCTCTAGTGGTATCTTTCCCCAGGATGAAGAGCTTGGTACAGCAAACAGTGGGGGGGAGTGTTTGCCTCTGTTGTTCCCCTCCCTGTTTGTTTCGAACGTGCTAGCTTTCCCCATCTTCCCCTTAAATCACATTATTTCCTAAAGAGTAAAAAGAAACATAATTTGGAGCAGCAGCGAGCTGAGCCTGAGTTAATAGTTTGAATTGCACTCCATCTGTTCAGCTGCATGGCCTGATGGGTGTGCTGAACCCATTTTTCACAATTTGTTTTAAGCTGGTAAGAACCATCTCTCCTGGCTCCAGTCCAGGCTGGCTGTGGAGGAAAAACTTCGTATCTGGACATCCATGTCCAGAGGGTGGGATTGAGTCAGTAATCCCCAGATGCCAGGCTACCTCTTCCACCTGCAAGTTGCTAGTTTTTGAAAGATTAAATTCTTCTCTAGACTTGAACATTGTTTTCAAAAATTGGGGGAGGGGGGCAATGGACGGACCCGATGTGCACGCACACACAAAGGGTGAAATTTGCAAATGTGATTATGCAGGACCCACTTTAAATCGGCTTATTGCTGTTTTATGATGGCAAGCAAGCAGTCACAGAAGCCGGGGTGATTGGCCTCGCTGTGTGCACATGCTGCTGGTAACTCAATAACCGATGAACACCCACCGTGGTCTCCAGACCTCGAGCCTTTGATGTAGCAACAAACAAGATAGATTGCTGTAATTTATCTGGCCCCTGGAGGGCTGTGCTGGTAATGTGCCATGAGCCCAAGGGCCAGCCATCCATAATCTGTGTAAAAATACAGCAGATCGCAGTCACCGTGCTGTGGGATCGTCTTTGTTCCATGCCGCAAGAGTTTGCGTGTATACAATGCACAGTACTGGGTCTTGATTTCCAGCAGCCAGGGGCGGTAAGTCTTAGTGTAATATGCCCGCTCCCTCCATTAACTTAAATTGTTTTCATTATGTACTAAATATACTCCTTTCAAATAGGCTTGGGAAGGCTGCGCTGGAAAGGTGGTATTTCCCCGTATGCCTTTACAAGTGTAACAGAGACAGAAGGAAGGCTTCCTGGGTTTGGGGGAAAAGGAACGGGATTTTGTACCAGCTGAAGCCTCCGGCAGGTTTGCTGATGGAGGACAAGTGCTTGTGGCATTGCTGTTGGGTGGCCTGGAAACCCAAGGAGAGGGAGCATAGCCTCCTGGCTTGCACGTGGGCCTTTCTCCTGGTGGAAGACTGTCCTGGTTGGGCTGTGCCAGGAGAGGATGGAGTTGCCGCCGAACTGGGGAGCCCCACCAGTGGCACCGGGGTGCTGCAGAGTGGCCGCGTACCACCTCCTAGTGCCCTCCAGCAGCAACCCGTGCCGGGGATCGCAGGATAATGGGGCTGGAAAATAAGAGCAGTACTGAAAACAAAGCCCTGTCAGCTTGAGTTTCTGATTTGTTGCCATGCGGCGCAGTACCTTTTTGTGCCTGGATTCTTATCGCTACCAAAGAAAGGTTTTATGTTATCTCAAACACCACCTTTTCTCATGGGGCATTTTAAAAAGCATTTCATTTGGGTCAGCAAGAAAGCTGCAACATGGCTCGGGGGATGCTGTGCCAGAGCCCAGTGTGCCAGATGTAAAATGGGATGCAAGGGCTTGCCTTGCCAAGCACGGCTGTGGGAGGGGTGGGACTGATACACCCGGGGAGAGGCGCAGGGGCTGCCTGCCGAGAAGTAATGCTGGGCTTCTCTCCTCCCGTAGGCATGGCCTTGGCCCAGCGGCAAGTGGCGGTGCAGGAGGGGCCCCTCTACCGCACGGAGGGGTCCCACGTCACGCTGTGGTGCAAGGTGAGTGGCTACCAGGGCCCGGCAGAGCAGAACTTCCAGTGGTCCATCTACCTGCCCTCGGCCCCTGAGCGGGAGGTGCAGATCGTCAGCACTGTCGACCCCTCCTTCCCCTACGCCATCTACACCCAGCGCGTGCGAAGCCGGGGGATCTACGTGGAGCGGGTGCAGGGGGACGCTGTCCTGCTGCACATCACCGAGCTGCAGGACCGGGATGCCGGGGAGTACGAGTGCCACACACCCAACACCGACGAGAGGTACTTTGGGAGCTACAGCGCCAAGATGAACCTTGTGGGTAAGCTGTCCTGCTAATGGCATGGCTGGGGCAACGGGTCATCTCCCGGCCGGCATGCAACAGAAATCTATGAACCCCCTCATGTGCAATGTAGTCCACATAAGCCATCAGAAAAACACCAGTGAGGAGAATAGGAGCAGAGAGCAGGTGGCATGGTGGTGTGAATTGCAGGAAATCACAGTAAAGAAATGTAGGAGAAATCAAGCTTCCTCTAGTAATAAGACCCTTATAAAGAAGAAAAACTCAGCAGTATAGCTGGAGAAAGGAATATGTGAAGCCGTGGCTGAAAGCAAGATTTACGCAGAGAGAGGGGGTTAGGGAGGCTGCTCCAGATGGCACAAGCTGCAGAGGAAAGAGCTGTGTGCCATAGGTGGCGAAACAGCAGAGTGGGGAAGAGAGGAGTGGTAACGTAAAGGGAACGGGAGACACGGTTGTCTTCAGGCTCTTAAGAGGGCAGTGCTGAATGCATCCTGAAACCAGCACACAGATCAATTGACTGTCTGTAGATGAATGTAGGGGAGTTGTTGGGGTTTTTTTGTTTGTTTTGTTTTGGGGTTTTTTTTTGTCTATGTTAGGAAAATCGAAAACAGGTTCTTTAAAATGTGGAGTATTTCCACAGCACCTCTCCGACTAGCTGATTTGACCTTTTCAAGCTTCAGCTTGCTTTCTGTATCTCAAAATGGGATTGGATTTGAAGTCTCTAACTTGGCTAACTGTGGTCAAATAGCTTCCATCAAACTCTTTGGATGAAGGACTCCTAAAAGAGCTCCTCTGCAGCAGAGACACCCCTCTAGCAAATTTAAGCCCACAGACAGCAGGCTTACTTTCCTTAGGAGGTGTTTGTGAGCCTGCAGGTCTCTGGTTTGGAAACCACTTTGGCATTATCCAGACATGGTAGCTGGTCAGGGTGTTGCCAGTTCAGGCTGTGTTGACACAGGAAACCTGTTCTGAAAGGCGCCGAGGTATGAATTTAAATCACAATAGCCCTCCTTTGGGCTGTGCTTCTTGCCTTCTGCTTGTGGGCGCCTTGGCTCCTTCCCTTTGGAGGTGCCAGCCCAGCCACTCTAACAGGTGAAGCCCCACAGCGTGGGTACAGGTGCTTATTGCCTGCTTTCCCATCTGATGTCCATGAGCAGTTGGCAGGTAGATGCCTGAATACTCTTTTTTTTTTTTTTTTTTGTAGTTTGATTTGCTTCAGGTGTCCAGGTTTGCGGTTCCCCCTTTGAACAAGTCTGAGTCAGCACTGCCTCTGTGAAGTCACCTCAGGGAGTGGAACCCATTGAAAACCAACACCCAGTGGGAAAAAAGTGTCTGGGGGCAGGGTGGGGTTGCAGTAGTTGGGCTTTGCAGCTCGGTTCCTCTGCCAGGGAGCTGTACCTCATGGAAACCAGCCCATGAGCTGGGGTCCTTACAGGAGAGCTGTTAGAGCAAGTGAGGGTACCTGCGTGAGCTGCTGGCGTGGGGCACAGCACAGGACGGGGATGCAAGCAAGCGTAGCCAGTGTGTCTGATGGCTGCACAGCGGGAGCTCCTCCACTGCTCTCCCCAGGGGCTGGGGAGCTCGGCAGCTTCTTTGGTGTCCAGCCTGGGGCTTGCTGGGTGAGGTGCTTTTACTCTGTCTCACCCTTGCAACTGGTACAAGGCATGTAAGATTTGGGACTCCATAGACACCCGTGAATAGTGCTTTGAGGACATTGGCTTCAGGGCTTACGTGTGTCTGGGATGCTCAAGAAAATTGATCTAAAGTAACTTTTAGTGGATTAGTTAAATCACATTATGTTCCTTCATGGGTGCTTGTGCTCAGAATTTGAGGCCCTAATTTGATTTAGATTAATTTCTGAAAATTCACTTCAGAAGTGACTTAGGGTCACTTGTGTTTTGAATGTGTGTATCTGCTTAGGGGGTTTCTGTGGTTTAACCAGACTGACAGAAACTGAATTTTCCAGAGTGCCCCTGCAATGACCTGTAGACACCAAGCCCTTACAGAGGTCCTCCTCTCGGGCTCCTGTTCGCATGAATCGGTGTTGACTTCAGCCCTGTCAAACCCTGAAGTACTGCCAGGGAAACAGGCTCCTCTGGGCAGGGGGTACACCTTTTCCACCCACCCATCCCCTTACCCACCCCGCCCCCCGCCCATCATTTTAGCTCTCAGCTACAGGTCATGGGTTTTCAGGCCAGCTTTGTTGCTGCAAATAATAAGTAAGAAGAGGTACATGAGAGCTAAATGAGAGTTATTGTTCTCATTTTCTCAGAAACAACCAAACTTTTTTTTTCTTTCATCCAGTTATGAATTTTTAATTGACTCATTAGATTGAGTGCCTCTTTTTTGGCAGCAGCAAAGCCTGGAGGTAGACAGGTTTGTTAGCATCTTTATTCTCTCCGTTTTTGTGTGAAATGGATGGGTTTGGAGCAGTGTTGATCTTAGACTTGCTGCTCTGGGAGCTTTGAATTGTTGTGTCCTGTGGTTTGAGGGAAGAGCTGAAGGAAGAGTCTCCCTTTTTCACCTGGGTGTTACAGCCCTGTGATAGGGTAGCTGAGAGTTCAGGGGAAGCTGGATGGGACACTGGTGCAGCAGCATATGGGGCTGCTGCCTGCACAGGAACATCTCAGCTTGCAGCAGAGCAGCTGGGATGTGTCTTTGCTCCTGCCAGCTGAGCAGCATTGAGGGCTATGTATCCAGGCTTCTACAGCTGCGAAAAAGTAGTTGTGTCGGCTTCAGAGATGTGCTGGTTGGGCTTGAAAGTACACTGCTATCCACCTCATGAATAGCTGGCATGGTTGGTTATCCCTCTCCCATTTTTGGTATCTCCACTCAAGGTTCCTGTTTGTTAATCGAGATCTTGGCCAGGGTCTAGTACCACTCTGAGGGCCTTGGAGTAAGAAGGGCTCCCCAGGCACTTTGTGGGACTCTTATCTGAATTTAGGCATGTAGTGCAAGTGCTAATCTCACTGAAGCTAGGAATGAGGTCAGTAATGTGGTTCAAGGGCCTTCTGCCATGGGGAAATGTGTATCAAGGCTTAACCTTTTCCACCAGTCTTCCATTTACTTCAGTTGCTTCAAAAAGAAGTCCTTCTGTATCTTGCTACCCCTCTTCTCATTTCCTCCTGAGCA
Organism: Phalacrocorax aristotelis; assembly: GCF_949628215.1. Classification (NCBI taxonomy): domain Eukaryota; kingdom Metazoa; phylum Chordata; class Aves; order Suliformes; family Phalacrocoracidae; genus Phalacrocorax; species Phalacrocorax aristotelis. The sequence continues at coordinate 117,066,861 of NC_134276.1, read as the reverse complement.
ACATTGTTGGGAAGGAGTTATACCTGGCCTATGAGATGTGTTAGGAGGAAGAATTTAGGACATCTCAGACTGAGTTGCTGGGGCTGAGGGAGGTGGCAAAAAAAAAATTATGGGTGCAGCTCTTCAGGATGTTGTGGAACCATGGCCTTGTGATTGATTTATGAGAAAGGATTAGCGAACGTACAAAGTCTGCAACTCCAGTGTTTGCCTTCAGAGTTCAGTTCCCTGAGGCTGACACAAAGTTGCTGAGGCTAGTTCATGCTCTTTTTACTCAGGGTGGGGGGAAAAGATTTTTGGAAGGTTGCATGAGTGGCCTCCCACTCATCTAACACCAGGCATGTTGCCTAAGGTAGATGTTGAGGGAGTATCTGCAATCAGAGGACAGAGAGGGACAAATCTGGAGAGCAACCCATCTGTGTTTAAATTAAGTGCACCCTTCTCTAGGTTGACTAAAGAGAGAGCCTAGATGTCAGACTTGGGTTAGGGAGCTGGTATTCGGTGAAACAAATTCTTCCAGTAGGGGCTGAAGACTCGGCTGCTTTTGGAAACTTGCCCCACAGGGTTCCTAAGCAACTGATGGAAATTTTGGCTTTGTGGTTGAATTGGGAAGACACTTGGGCATACCAAAGAGGAGAGTTACAAAACGGAATCGATTAAATGAGAGATCTGGAGACGATGCACACCTGACTGGCAATCATATCAGGGTCCTGGCCTCCTGCTTGCTGGCTGTGAGAAGTATGTGGGCTGCTCATTCGCTTTTTGAAGCAGTTAAGGACAGCAAAGAATTTGCAGGTGAAGGAAAGCAGCGTCTCAGTAACGTAGCATCACTGTTGACAGGACAGCGGTATTTTCCAGACTGCCATTGCAATTATCCCGTGTCTTAATAATTCTAGAAATAGGGCAGGAGAGGAGGTTTCTATGCAGTAATTTAGGTGGTAAAGCTCCAGGGGTGCTGTGCAATCTGAGATGCTGATTTGCGCTTCTCATCTGATGTTGATGGGTAAATAAACTTGCATTTTGCTGTGGGGTAGAAGTGAGCACATGGCAGGTACTTCAGAGCGTGAGTCACTGCAAATTTGTACTCCACTATATCTCTGCAATGAGTTGTTTGTGTGCCTGTACCCTTACTTAGATAACAGCGAGGCCCACAGGTCTAACTTCTTCAGAAGCTTCAGACTTTCATCTCAGTGTTTTTTTATCTGGGATCCCAAAGATGTTGAGCTATTTTTCAGAGTGATTTGAGGGAGGAAATCAAGATCTGAGTTTTTCTTAAACAGGTAGTGACAGAGCAGGAGAAAGGGTTTCAAAGCACTTGAGGAGGTTGGAGCTTTTGTATTCTTTGTTTTGGGGGAAGCAGCTGTATAGCATCAATCCTAAACGAGTTAAAGCAAAAAAAAATGAAAGGGGTTTGGATGGGGCGAGACAGCACAACCTCCACTGTACTGCAAAGTAGGAAGGAGCAATTTCAGTGCAGACTTGAGAAAGAAGCAGCAGGCAGAAGCTGCTGTGGACCTGGTAGTGTCTGCAGGGATGGTTACCGTTATCTCCTTGCTGCCAGGTGTAGGTGAGGGGGGGGCAGACAGGATTTGCACTAGCTAGGTGCTATTCAGTGACTCCCCTGTCCACCCTCGCAGCCCAGCAACACTACTGGTCTCACCCTGCCCAGGTAAGTTGGTACCTTGATCTCTGACCTGTTCCCCTAGGTCCTGCCTGGCTGTGACAGCTCCCCGGGTCTGGGTGTGCTTTTTTGGCTGGCAGTCCCATTGTGGTGAAGTTTCAGCCTTGTGCCAGGCTTTGGAGCGGTAGTGGGCAAGGTAACTGGTGGGATGAAGAGCCAGCTGCCTCTTTGCCTGAGGTCAATGCTGGCTGCAGCTGTATTTGGTGGTGTCTTCTCTTCCAGCTTGCAGCTCTCTGCAGACCAGAACTCAGTCCATGGATATCTCGACCATGCCTTTAGGAGTGTGTCTTGTAGGGGTCTTCTGTGCCCTTGAACTGTGGCACGTAACTGTGGCCAGCTGCAAGTGCATGGCTGGGACAGGAAGGGTAGCTGTAGGGTGTATCTGAGAGGCTTTGGTAGCACAGGAGGTAGAAGAATGCAGGCCAGGCACTTAGCACTGGAAGGGAAGGAGCAGCATGTGTCTTGGACAAGCGTTCAAGAGAAGAAAGCAGGTCTCTTTTGTTGAACTTGCAACCAAAAATCTCTAGAATATCTCTGTGGAAAGCTAAAGGACATACAACAGGCAAAAAAGAAAAAAAGAAAAACTTTTATTAGTATGTACCAGCTGCTGCTGCTTGTTGCCAGCAGCTTCCCCTCTTCTTCATCAAGTGCTGCCATATGTGATCTGTCTGCACACAGAGCAGAGGGAGAAAGTAATGTCGCAGGTTTGCTGTGTTTGGGAGAGCGCCGTTGGCTCCTGGGAACCTGGGGGGACTCAGGGTGAGAGCAGTCACTTCTGCTCACATGGGGTGCATGGACCTCGGTGGCTGTTAGGTTATTCCAGCTGTCAACTGGGCTGAAGATGGCTTTGCTTGAGGGAGGTGTCAAAGAAAGAGGTGGCAGTCTTGCAGACAAGGATCTACTGGTTTTGATAGAAGCTTTTGGGGGCTCTTCCTTCCATGCTGCCGCTACCTTCTGAGAGACAGGGGAAAGTGTTTGTCACTGTGCATGAGCAAGCAGCTTGTGTCCTGGGGAGGCCAGGCTTTTGCAGATGAACAACAGACAAAAAATCAAAACGAGCAGTTCAGATTGCCCTAGAGGTTGCACAGGCTCCATCACTGGAGGGTTTCAAGACCTGACAGGATCAAGCCCTGAGCAGCCTGGTCTGACCTTATAGCTGATCCTGCTTGACCCTGTAGTTGCGCTACAGATCCCCCGAGGTCCCTTCCACCCTGAATTGTCCTATGATCCCGTGATGAATCGCTTGGCTGCTGTGCAGTAGAAACAGTTAGGCAGCAGTTTGGAGGGAGGGTGTTTAAGGAAAAGCGTAAATGGTATAGAGTGGTGATGTCAGTGCTAAATAATGGCATAACATTGGTGATCTCAACCAGGTGAGAACAGCAAGGACCCGTTGTACATCCCCAAATTCTTTTTTCTGGCATGTGTTTTGTATCTCATATGTTTCTTATTTCTTTAGAGAGGTTGCAGGAGTTTGGCTCTATTGCTCTGCTCTGGTGTGCGAAGCCAGAATTTGGGGAGTCCTAATCTCTCTGAGGCCGTCTCGGTGGCTTTGCTACCTCCGTGAAACATGTGTATGTTTTATTTGGCCAAGCTGTCAGTTAACCAGAGTGAGTTCTAAGATTGGTGTTGTTGAAACTCCTGCTTTGTGAGTTACATTCATCTTTGCCTGTTTGGGCTGTGCTTGTTGCAGTAATTAGCTCCCCAGAGGAGCAGAATGTCCTTCATTTTCAAATTCCCCTTTAGCTGACATTAAAAAAAAATAAACCTAAACCAAACACCTTCTCCTAGGTGGTCCTTTGCAGCTAGACGTAGGGTATTTTGTTCTTACTGTCCTCCTTTACTTGCCTAAATCTCTCTGTAGTCGCCTTGAAAAAAAATTTGACCTATGCTGCTCTGCTTTTTCTTTCTGATCCCGCTATGGATGGAGAAGGAGTGTTTGTCTGTTTACAAGGGAGGGATGAGGAGAAGTAAATATATTTACCTCTGGCAGTTCTTGTGGGCACAGCCTGAGGACTTGCACCAGCAAACCAGATGCTGCGGAGCAGTGGGGGGGCTGCAGGCATCGGGTCCTATCCTGCATCATGCTGCCAGCTGACTGCGTGTCTCTGGGTACAGCGCTCTCTGCCTCCCTCACCATCTTCCAGCTGGTAAAATTAGGGATAATAGCACACTAGCCTTTCACAAAGTCTAAGCTAAATAATTGTGAAGTGCTTTGAGCTCCTTAGATAGCGGGAGTTAGAAACAAAGGCTTATATTTCAGCTTTGCCTGGTAATGATGCTGAATAGGATTCATCTCCAGTCCTGCTTAGTTGTTTCTGATGTCTTGAAAGTATAGCTGCTTAAATTTTGCCCTTGCAGAAGCTGTGAAGCTAACAGGCGCTGCCAGACTGAGGGGGCCGGTGGTCTGCCGAGCTGGTGGCAGGTGTGTGGGAGCTGGGTGCAGCCCCGCAGCCCGTGGCTCTGGAGCTGGCAGGAGGGGCTTTTTCCTTACAACCCAGCGTGGCACGGTCGTGCACAAAGCCAGTCCACAGGCTCCATGCCCCTTCCAGATTCGAAGCTCCTGCTGGTAAGAGGAAGGCACTAAGACCTGTTTAAATTTCCAGTCTTTTTTTGGTCTTTTTTCAGTCTTGGCTTTAGTCATATACAGTCTGGTGATGAATCGCACAGGCTAATTCTTTCCTGTGCTTTTTAAAACACTTTTTTGTAGATACTATTCAGGTTACAACTGAAATCTTATAAAAGAAATCTCTGTACATGTCCTCTCGTTGCTAGACAATTATTTTGTGTATCTTTATCTCATCCCTTGTTTTAATATTTTTCTGCTAAACACTTCAAATTACCCCTTTTTTTCTTGCAGTATGCTACCTCCTATTCTTTCCTGTTGGGATTGTTTGCCTGATTTTTGCTTTTTTATTGTATTACGTGACATCCCTCCTCCACCTTTATCTGTGCAGGAGAAATGGAACAAATTTTAGGCAGACCGTACCAGAATAAAAAAGGATAATCCATTGTATCCACTCTCTCCCTTCTTAGCTGTTGGTGTTTTTCCTCCCTCGCCTTCCTGCCCTGTCCCTCAAAACTGCAGGCAACTTGGTGGCATGACATGCTTTGCAAGGGGGGCTCTCAGTCATGGAACTAATTCTTTTTTTCCCCTGTCCACCTACCCGTTTCTCAAAAGTGGCATTAGACACATTTGGGGCACATCACTGTATTCCATATGTTTTTCCTAAATTGTCCCTTTGAGGTAGAGGTACTTTTTTAAATTTAGCTAGTGTGTGGAGAAGGTTTACAGTAAGAATATGTGTCCTTTTCTTTATGCGTGTTTGTACACTTGTCCCTGTGCATTGTTTTAAAAAAGAAAAAAAGTATTCTAAAATGCATTTCTAAAAATGTAAATTAATACAGCCTCAGGCAATTGCACAGCCCTCTGCTCACAAATCTAGGCTGGTCTTTAAAATGAGCCCTCTCGCTTCCAGACTTTCTATGTCTCTTACTTGTCAGGAAGGGAGGTGCAGAAGCTGACTTGCCTTCAGACTGTAAAGAGCTGCAGTGTTCTGCTTGGGTAGGCTTCTGTGCAGCATTGAGCCCGAATGGTAAAATCAGACCAGCCAGTTAAAATGATCTTTGAAAACTAAAACAGTCTTTCCTGCAAAAGCCTTTTTTCTGAAGGCTCAGAGTCTTGCCCTCTAGTCTGCTGTCTCGCCAGCTCCAGCTGTCCTCGGCTCTGCTTGGCGTCCCTTGGGTTGATGGGAGTGTGGTGCTCGCTCTTCCCCTGAGCCCTTTGCCTCCTCCATGTCAGTGAGGCTGGAGGCTGCAAGGCTCGGGGTCCTCTGCTGCCCTGAAAGGAGCTACGGCAAAAGCAACACTGTGCTCAGCCCACGCACCCCTTTGCTCATCCTACCGGCTCTTCTCTCATATGTGTTGCCGGTTCCAGGTAAAATGAGGTATTTGGTAGTCCTAAATGTCCTATTTATTTATAGGTTGTCTCTCAGTCTGTCCCTCTGAGAAGAGCAATCGGTGGTATAGGCTGTTTGTGTAGATGGTCATAATGTCTGGGTGTTAAGTGCTGAAAGGAGTTAAAAGGATGCAAAGGATTTTAACTAGGATAGAAAAATCTTTAGCCAGAGATCCTGGTGCATTCGAAGGCCAGCTCTACCACGGGTGGATTACTCAGGACCCTGGGTTCAAATCTTAGGTTCTCCATCCTTTCCAAGAAAGTGAACTCTGCCTATGAGGGAGCTCTTTCAGGTTGGGCTCTGCTTGCTAATCACCGGAAGCAAAACGTTGCCTGGTGTTAGAAATAGTCTGGTGCCAACTGCCATCCTGAATTTAATGTTTCTTCCCAGTGTGCTCTATTTTCCCCTATTTTTCCCCCTCTATTTTCACTGCGTGCACAACTGAGAGAAGCTCCAGAGGACAAAAAAATTTAAGAGCACAAAAGGAGAGCCAGAAGGAGCTGGGCTGGGTCAGGCAAGCAGGTGGTGGAGCCAGCAGGCTGTAATGTGGGATGGCCAGAGCCTGGTACCTGCCTCCTACCTCCTGCGCGCTCGGCAGCTTTCCAGGTCCTGCCTCCGGCCATTATGACCACCTTGCTGGCGGCCAGCTGAGGGGCACCCATCTCCTCCACCTGTGCCTCCCTGCTTGTGATGGGTGCTGGTGGGGCTGCCAGCACAGCCTGGCAACTCCCTGGCATGGGGGACCTGCTCCCTGAGTCGCTGGCAGAGCCTGTTGGCATTTCTGGCAGCTTTGCCAGAATACCGGGTGGCGGGGGAGAGGCACAAAGTGTGCAGGTTTCTCTGCTTCTGTGCCTCCAAACAGTCTCTCAGAGTTAAATGGGGAAAGCGATAACTGTGAGCACAGCTGGTAACATATGGCACCCGTCCCCTGCCTTAGCAATTGTTCAGTGAACTCTGAAAGTGGAATATGGTCCCCGTGGCTCCAGCCAGCTGCAGTGCTGAGAAATCCTGCGACGGAGGAGCTCGTTATTTGATTACCAGCAAAAATTTCATGTTCCACCTTGCTTATTTTTCCTGCTGCCTCCCCAGGGAGGTTTTTGCTATGCTTACTCCTTCCTCCCACACCTCTTTTTTTTCTTTTTTTTTCTTTTTTTTTTTTTTTTAATTCATTTACCCTGGAGGATTGCTTTGTTTGTTCTCTGGTTCCAGACCCTTAGACTTGGTTGCTCTGCATTTCTGTTGGTCTGCTGCCCTGAGAGGCAGGGGCAGCCGTTTCTGTCATTGATGCCAATGCTTTTCTCAAGTTGTCTTGGAGAACAAGTAGGTCTGGTGGCAAATGATCGGGTCCTTGTGTAGGAGAGGGGAATTGCGGTGCCCACTGCCAAGCCAGTCTGCTTCTGCGCCACAGAGTTTCATGCTCATTGTGGTGTGGATGCACATCTTTTTGTTGAAGAATTACAAAACAAACAAAGTCGAACTGGCGGCCAGTGCTCGGGCAAAACACAGAGCAGCAGCAAACTGAAAAGCCCCTAGCAGCATTACCTATCATACATCAGATCCTTTTTGTCCTATCAGATAGGACAGCACAAAAGTTGAAAGCCTGCTCCTTCCATCGTGGCTCTCAGGAGGGCTCAGAAATGTGGGCTCTGTATCTGCTAATTTAGAGATGTTGCTATTGAGCATCCTGGGGGGTAGATTTCTTCTGTTTTAAAGCATCAGGGGGTCTCTGCCCTGCTGCTGCTGCTTGCTGGCAGGGGTGGGGCAGGAAGGGGAGAGAAATGCTTTGGTGCTCCAGAGAGAGGCTTTGGGTCCCAAGGGTGCCTCCCTCCTGCCTCCTCCTCCAGCCTGAAGCCCTGGCAGGACTGGCCTTTCCCACTCCCTCCAGCTCCTGCCAGGCAGTGCGGGGTCCCACGCCGCTGAGCTGTGCAGCACAGTGTTTTGCCTCATGTGCTGAGAAGGAAGCCTGACCTGCACTGGGGCAGAGCTGCCCCTCAGTAGGGAGAAGCTGGGAAGAGAAATTTTCCAGCTTGATTCTGTGGCTGCCCTGTCAATTTAGCCCTATAACAGTTTTACAATCTTTATCTGATATAGGTTTAAGAGGATTTCCCTGGGTGCAGTGGGATTATTATAAGTCAGAGAGCAGTCTCCAGCTGATATTCCTTCGGCAAGTATTTATTTTAAGAGGGTTTAACAGTATTTAATTTTTTTTTCATGGGTTATAAGTAAATTGTTTACATTATGAGAGAAGTAGAGCCTGGATAAAATGAAGGAATGTATTCTTGCTTCCCAGACTGGGGGTGGTAGAAGGAAAGCAGCAGCTGGAGGTAGGGAGGAAAGAAGATAAAATAGTAATGTTGAGGGAAATGTAACATTATTCCACACGGCACTGATTAGTAATACTGCCAAACAGCTGTTTATAAATAGGAGATGTAATGGGAAGGAGAGCTGCAAGGAACGTGAGAGTGCTGCAGGCAGCACTGGCTCATCATTTGAGGAGGGGGTGCCTGCTATCATCCATGAATCTGCCCCCTGAGGGGTACCAGAGGCTGTGCTGCTGCAGCCCCCAGGAGCATGGGGGGTGGGGGGTGCCCCGTGCACCCTCACCAGCTCTTGTGAGGTGGCGCTTAGTTGGGTTTACACTAATGTGTTCCCCCCAATTTAAGGTTTCTGTGCCACCTTCAGAAAAGAGCAGCAGTGGCAACCCTTAGCATTGAGAAAGCTGCGCCTGCAGGAGAGAAGTCTCATTTCAAGCCACATGCACGTTTTTATTTTATCCTCTCCCTCTCTCCAGCAGGCTTTATTGATGGTGGACGGCTCTGGGGCTGTGTCCATGCATCCAGAAGTCATGTTGGCTTAGGGAGGGCCACCTTCTGGCTGGACAGCATCCACAGTGCTTGGAGTATTTCAGAGGATGCTTATGGGATGGGATAAACGCCCCGCTTGCCCTTGCCATCTACAAGAGACGTTTCTAGAGAGCCTACAAAGAGACGCAAAGCCAGAGCTAACTGGCAGAACCTGAACAAAGGCACTTTTAAATGTGGAGAGAAGCGTGATTTTACCCTCTGGCCCTATGGAGTCAAGAGGTGGAGCTGCTCTGCTCCCCATTTGAAATCTGAATGAGCCTCTGCCTTAAGGGATTGTCGCTGGCTGAGTTGCTACTAATGGGCTGGATGCCCTTTGGTGTCTGTGCTCAGCCCTGCTCCGGTTCCCTGACACTGTATTTCAACATATTGTGCCCTTTAGGGCTTTATTCCTTATTGCGTACTAGTTAAAATGATAACTTAGGCCTCTGCAAAGAAATGTTGTAGCTAGGGATGCCTGTCTTAGGGAAGCATGTCATGGCAGGCAGGGTTTTCTGGATAGGGATGCTTCTGTCCTAGGCATGATGTGTTCTGAGCACCTAACTTTCTCAGACCCTGCCTGTTCAAGAGAGCAAGATTTTTAGAAAACCATTTCTTACAAATGCATTTCACGACCGTAACTCATAATGGCAAACTTACTGAGGGTGAGAAGATTTAGAGAGACTGTTTTTTTAAATGGCTTTGTGCTGCCGCATGGAAATGAAGAGAAGATCCTGAAGCAGCAGGTTGCTTATCAGAGGGTTAATGTGAGGCTCTTGAGCCTTGCCCACTGAAGAATTGCATCAGCATGCCACAGATGACCACAGGCACTCTGGCAGTCTGTTGTCACCTTTTGAGCTCTCTCAGGTGTACTGATGCCACCTGTCCACAGATAGGACTCCTTGCAAAGCTGCGGGTGATGGTCGTGCACAACGGATGGCCCACCTGGCATTGTGGCTGGAAGGTGGGACCTCTGGCACAGAAATGCTAGACTACAGGGAAGGTGAAGCTGGTGGAGAGGTGGGGTTGCCAGAGGCATGAGGCATTCATTTGGAGAGACTCTCTGCTTCAGACGAGCTCCCTGGCTGTGGGTGCTGGCCAGAAAGGCTGCGCTGAGAGGGGCAGAAGCTCTGGGACAGCCTGGAGATGCGCTACAGCCACAGGGGTTCTTCCAGCCTCTCCCCTTCTGCAGTGATATCCTGGGCCAATGTGTCACCAACTCTGCTCAGGCTGCTCAGGCACACCTGTGTAGTAGCACTGCAGAGCTTATCTACTGAGTAAAATTAGGAGCACTGCTTTTCATCCAAAAAGCTCCGCTCAAGCTGTTTGGCGGCTGAAGCCACGTAAGTGTTTGAGTTTATCTGGAGGAACACGGTGGTCGGTGCAGGTGGCCCTGGGGGATAAGCATCCCTTTGCATGAGGGGCTCCTGCCTCCAAGCGGGGCCTGGGGTGCAGGGTAAACTGAGCCAGAGATGGAGCCCTTTGGCTGTGGTGTGACTGGGAGGAATTGAGGGGCGCCTGCCCTTGCTGGGGAATGGGAAGGTTGAGGCCATCACAGTCCTGGATGGGCAACGTGAAGGGGAGCACAAGGCAGAGAATGAGCGGGCTCAGGGAGACTGGGGGTGAGGGAGTTAAAAACAAAAGGTGGGGGGAAAAAGAAAGAGAGGTGAAAAGGGAGCAGGAAGGAAAGCAGGAACAGCAGCACTGGGAAGGCAAGAGGAGGGAGTGTGGAAGCGGCAGGTGGGAAGATATTGGACAGGAGGTTTTATGTCGTGAAGAGCAGCAGGATGTGTAGGAGGGTGGTGTCCCAGAGGTGGTGGAGCAGGGAGGGCTGCACGTGGGAATGACTTGTGATGGACTGTGGCTGGGGTGGAAGGAGTGTCCTTGCTCCCTCTGCAATGGGAGGAGGCCCCAAAGATGCCAGAGACATCAGCCCTGACCGCCTTCTGTGGCTTCCATAGATGCTGTTTCAGGCTCTTGACCCCAGAGCAGGCTATGGGGGTTTCAATGCTGTCTTCCATCAGGGCTGTCAGGATGCAGTAATTACCTTTGCGCTGCTGCCTCCTACTCTTTCTTCCTTTCCCCTTGCAACTGGGAAGTTGGAGGCAGCAACACCGTGCTTTGAGGAGCTCCTTTTGAAGTGACTTTGTGAGTCACGGGTGCTGGGGAGCGGTGGGGAATGAAATGCCAGCACCTGGCACTCTCGGATCACTTCTGCTCCCTTGTGTCTGTGGCCAGAGCAGCACGTGCTGCATGCCTGTCCTCGGAGACACTGGGCTTGTCAGATCTCATCTGTTTCAAGAGGCTCCTGCTGAGGGTCTGATGTCGATGGAGGGAAGGGGAGAGGAGGAACTGGGACACCAGGGGCGTGCAGTGGCTTTGGGTCATGTCTGTGGGGTCAGGCTTAACCAGATCCTGTTGCTGTAGACAAGCACGGCACCAGCTCAGGGTGCTGCATGGGTGCTGAGCTGCCCCGTGGCAGCGGTGGGGTGAGTTTCTGCAGGCAGCTCTATCACAGACGATCAGTACAGCAAGGTGGACTTGTCAACTCCTGCGGCATGTTAAGGCCACAGGATGCTCTGGTAGGGCTAAGTCTAGTGGGGTAACTGGACAGTTTGCACTAATAAGATGTTTTAAATGACCTGTGTGCCCCAGGAGCCACCCCAGAACCCTCTGTTCCTTAGACCCCTCCCCAAAAGGCTAGAAGGTGCTTTCCATCACGGCTAAAGTGTAACAGGTTTGAGCCAGATGCCATAGTTCCAGTCCTGTTACTGGTACACTGAGCTGATGCCCGATGGTCCACCTGTCCTGTTCTTTATCTGCTGGTTGAAGTTGTCAAGACTGAAATGCAGATCCTCCTGTTGACTGCCAGGACACAGTACTGCTGTTGAGAGTTCAGGGCTTATGTCTGGAGCCAGCCTGCCAGTGAAACCCCTGTATGCTGTCTGGAGCAGAGCCTGATTAAGCTTATGAAACCTGACAAGATCACAGCCGAAGGTAGTATTGCTGGAGGCTGCTTGACTGGGAACAGTGTTCCCGCTGCAGCAGCACCAGCATTAGGGATGTGTCACTTGAAGCCTGACATGACACACATCTAGCCATTGAGTAGGGAGCATGTGGAAGTCTGTTGCAATTTCTAGCCTGCCGGCTGCGTGCAAGGAGAGCATCCTCCCAGAAAAGGCATGGGCTGCATCTGCCTGCAAATGAGGAGCAGCCGCTCATTTTGTGCTGCATGATGCCCTGTCTCAGCTTTGAACAGGTGGTCCCTTGAGCAAGCGAATGCTGGCAAGGACACAGTTCCTCCCCCTCTGCAGGTACAGTGATCTCTCCCCCTTGGCTGGTGTTGTCCATGTCCCCACCGCCCCAAATAATCAAGCTCAGTGACCTGCAAAGGACACCCCCATAGTCCTGCTGCTCCATCAGTAGCCCGCATCGCTTCGACACCAAGTGAGGAGCTGTTGCCCATTTATCAGGGCATGGCAATCGGTGCCCAAGCGTGCAGTGTGCTGCCTTCTGTAGGTCTGGCAGCCAGTGGAGTGGGGGCTGGTGCATAGGGCCTTGTGGCCTGCTCACCATCAGCTAAAATAAGTTCTAAAGCAATGCATCCCATGGTACAACCTAGGTAGGAGCCTACCTGACTCACCACCTCTGCCATAATAGCCATTGCAGGGATCTTCATGCTGCTTGTTGCAGATCCGCATAAAATCAGAGGCTTATATTTCCTAGCAATCAGTAGTTCTCACGCAGGCGCTGCCCTTGTTTCTGCTGGTCAGATTTGTGTCTGTCTGGGAGAAGCAGCAGCAGCAGCAGCTTCTTAAACAGACCAGCTCTTATGCCTTTGTTTCCTTCAGTCCCGCTGGGTTAATCTCTTCCTTGGCACTTGATTATTTGCCGCTGCAGGGAATGCACATGGGTTTGCCGGATGCGTGTTTGAAATTCTCATTTTGCTGGCTTTAATCCCTGTCTGGGAGCTGTGGTCAGGTCCCGGGGCCAGGGGTGGATTAGTTAATACCTGAGCCCCCCCCAGGAACCCGTTCCTGAGCAGTTCTGTCGCTTCTTGCCTCTCCCATGCAGTGGGTGGCTCTCAGGTGTCTCCAAGGGAGGGGTTGTAGTTATCGGACCACTTCTTCCACACAGTTATTAAGCATTTTGTGTTCCCTGCGAGGCTTGTGAGCACCGATATTGCTGGCTTAGCAGCAGGCTAGCTGAGAGACAGGGATGAGGGCTCGCAGGGCTGCGTGGTCAGGTGAGGGACAGAGTTCCCCTCTTCCTGCTCCTGCCATGAGCTCCTCTCTTCCACCACTAAACACGATAGGCATTGGCACCGCTGGCAAAAACATCGCTATACTCCCACGAGCCGCCAGCTCCTCTCCCCCTTCTGCAGATCTAGCTTTTTGCGCGGTGCTTCTGCAAGAAACAGTCTGCAAAACTTTTCCCCGTGTTGCTGCCGTCTCCTTCTGCTGGCAGGCCTGGAGATGCCTGCAAGTGCATTTTCAGCGTTCCTCTGCCACCCTGTTGTATTGCTGCCTGGGCAGGGCTGTCACACTGTCCCCTTCCCTTCTTCCAGCACCCTCACACTGCTGTGGGGCAAGACCATGCCTGATGGAGCTCAGGGTGCTCTCTGTCCCCCCTCCCCCTCCATGTGTTACCCATTTTCCCCTAGCCCTGAGGAAAGCAGGTCCGGGCTCCCTAGCTCCTGGCCCCCTGTTAAGTTATCCATTGTTTTTTAGGATGCTCGGTTTCATCTCTTTCATTTTTCCACCCTCTGGGTGCTTTTGCCAGCGTGTAATTAGCTGGCACGGCACCCGAGGCGTCGATCCGTGATCCCTGGAGTGCTCTGTCACTGACATTAGCAGCAGACGGTGACTAAAGCGAACAGACAGCTCAGCGTGCACCACACGCTCACTTTGTACGTCTCGTACTCCTCGCTGCTGTTGGGAGCTCAAAAGGGAGTGCAGATGTGGAATAAATGGGAGCACTTTGAACAAGTGGCACTGTAATCCCTCCCTGCCCCCGCCCCTCTACCGCCCTTTTTGCAGACATTAGTTTGATTAAAATTGCATGAGCCTGCACACGGGTGTATTTTGTTTTATTTATTTATTTCCTCCCGGTGAGAGCCTGGTTTGAGGCCTGCTTTGTGGGAAAGCAGCTGCGGGGGGGACCCGAATGCTGGGGAATTCGGGGTGCTTTCAAAAACTTTCCCTCTGGGAGCTTACAGCCAGCTGCTGCTGGGCTGGTTGTACTGGCGAGACCTGCTTTTCCTGCGGGACGCTAAACGTGAGCACCTTCTTCCCTGCAGAGCCTGACCTGCTTGCTGGGGGTGCGCGGGTGTGCCCTGCCTCGGGGCAGCAGCATCTGGAAGGGTGTGGTGGACTTGCTTTAGCAAATCTTCACCCAAGGCTTTTCGGGTTGCTGAGGGCATCTCCGCGGCTGAGGGTGGGTGTAAAATAGTCAGTTTAAAACCTAGGTGACTGTATGGGAATTAAATACAAATATTGATAAAACAGAAGTAGATATATTGTTTTCTTTTTCAGCCAGGTTTGTGCACCACGGTTGGCAAGAAGTGAAGTCTTTGCTACCATTCGCAGCAGCCTTCTGTCTTCTCTAGAAACGGAGAGATGGCAAGGAGTGTTAGTAGATTACTTCGTACTCCAGTTCTTCTCCACTCTGCAAACACAGTGTTTTGCCAATGCTGTGGCAGTGCTATGTCAAAACGGTCATACTCCTTGGTGGGCATTTATAGGATGGGCTCTGTCTTACTGCCTCAACCAGAGGCATGTATCATTCAGTTCTTGCATGTTTTACCCTGGTTTGGAAAAGGAAGGTGCTATTTTCTTCCCTTCAGGAGGGCTTACTTTTAATGAAACATTTGCAAAATGCAGTATTACTCTCCAGCAAGGGTTCTATTACATGCCAAGTGTGGTTTCCTTGTCTGCATCCTCACCGTGCCCTCCTTGTGCCTCTGCATTTTTGGCAAGGAGGAGCAGCAAAAGGGGCTGGCAGCTCCTGCACATGCTTATCCCAGGGCACTGTGAGCTGCATGCGGGTTTAATCTTTCTTCTTGGACATCAGCATGTGACATGGGGCTCTGGAGAGTTGGGCCGGGGGGAGCTGGCATCACAGGCACCAGCTGGCTGCTTTGCCCTGAACTCCTCCAGCTCAGCTGCTCTGCAAGCTGTCAGGTGCGGCTTGCAAGCCCGTGCAGTTTTTGGAAGGTGGAAATCTGATGGGAGCTGTACCTTGCCAGCAGGAAACTGCTTCCTCTCCTCCTCCCTGTATCTTGCCAGCAGAAGACAGCTTCCTCTCCTCCTCCCTGCCCTCAGGGGCGAAACGGTCGTTCTTACTGTTCGGAGGAGAGTGAGGTTGCTTGCAATAGAAGTGCAAGACCCTGACAAGTGGTCTGTGTGAGGGAGTCAAAACGCCGGTGGCACCCCGCTCCCCAAGGCAAGAGGAGCCTCTGTAGCCCTTCTCACCAGCTTGGGTGCGATGTGGCCATCGCCGGGTGTCCCCTGGCACTGAGGCCAGCCTTTAGTGACACCCCCATACCTACCTCCCATTAGGAGGAGTGGACCCCTGCTCAGCGATGGGACAGAGGTGTGCCCCGCCAAGAGGCTGTGCCCATGCCTCCTCCAGCAGGTGTTGGGGCAGGGTGCAGTTCCCCGGGTTTGATGGGAGTGCGGCTGCTTGCCTGCACCATGGAACGGAAATTTTAGGCCAGCCAGAAGAGGTTAGCATAACAAAGCGGCAGGTGAGAGGGAGGCATTGAATTTCAATAAACCATCAACTGGGGAATGAAATCTCCTTATAATTCAAGCTCCTAGCTTAGGCGTCCCTCTCGCTTTACCTTGGAGCAAATATGCTGTAATGCATAGGAAACAGCTCAGCAACTGGAGTCCTGGCTGCCATTGAGGTGGAGGCTGAGGTTTATTAAAGACCTGCAGAGCTCTGTTAAAAAAAAAAAATTATCTTCTTGGACTTCAATCATTACAACTCAAATATTTGAATAGGTAGGGGCAAGAGTTTTGCTGAAATTGGATGATCCCTTTCATATTTATGCTTGGTTACGCTTGTTCCACATGTATTTGGATGCTTGGCTGTGGGTGAGAGGGAGGTGAGTGGTGAAAGGGACTTAGTACTGAGGGAGAAAACAGAGCAGGGGGAGATTAGAATGGAGAAGAAAGCAAAGGAAACTACTGAAGGTTAAAAATAATAATAATTAGGCTGGAGAGACTGAGAAGAAGCAAAAAAATAAAGTAGGGCCTTTGAAGAAAAAGGGAGTAGACAGTGAAGTCTCTTATTAAAATTTAAATGGATGAGTCTGAAGATAAATGAGGAGCCTGCAAAGAAACAATAAAAATAATTAAAAAAAAAAGTGGAAGACAGGAAGGAGGGAAATATTTAAAAGGAAGATGAGAATTTTCGCAGGTGTATGCTGTTGGACATGTCCACAGAGATGTTCCATAATCTCCTCTAATAATGTGATGGGTACTGGGGGCTTTGTAAAAACAAACAAATCCCAAACCTTGCAATTTTTTTTTCAGTGATGTGAAGTTTCCTGAGCATGTAAAGCTGACGGTGTCCTCCTTTTGTGGGTCTCCCTGGCTGCAGGTTATGATCCAGCCTTTTCTTCCTGGGGGACTATGTGCCAGGAGCTGCTGCTGCCAATAATAAGCGCAGCTTCTCCCAGGGCACTGCTGGTTTTTGCTCCAGATGCCGGGAGACTCGGAGGTGGTGGTTCAGTGCTTGCCTGGGGTTGTACAGTCAACAAGGTTGTTTCCTTCACCAGGCAGCGAAGGAAAGTGACTTTTATCTTACTTTGGGAAAACGCTGCCCTTGACCCAGAAGTGTTGGGCTATGGGGGGGGCTCTTTGTCATGGTTTGGTCTGTTTTGCTGTGTCCTGATGGAGGTGGTTGGGGGTTTTGGGAAAGAGGGGTCATGGCGCCTTGCTTGCTATGGAGGAGCCAACCTTCCATTGGGCTACTGGGAGGATTTGTAAGATGGTCACCTCTTTTGTCACTAGTTAGGTCCTTGGCACAGTGTGGAGTTTCTTGACTTGGTGGGACACGGCTCTGTTAGATCAAGATGTCGGGACTGCTCTGGGGAGGTGTGATACTGCTCACACTGGTGGGTGGCCGGGTCTAACCCATAGGCAGGCAAGTAGAAGGGTATGGATGCTCCAAGCCTGCCTGGACTCTTCAGTGCTGACTGACTCCATGAGTAGCTGTGCACAGCAAAATGGGGAAAGACTGAGTTCACTGACCTTGCCTTTCTTCCTCGCCCAGTGGAGGAGTTTCTTTATGGTGTGCTTGACTCACCAGGACAGTCTTGTGGTCATCCACGCTGTGCATGCCTGGGTGGGTGTGCGTGTGTCAGTGCCCCCATGGAGATAACATTTTCAGGAGGGAGCTGGTGCTGCAAACTTTAGTGGAAAGTTGTCTCAAAACCTTTGTGAACGGTGTATTTGTCAATGCCCAGGGCAAGACCACAGCAGTCACCATGAACTCTAGAGGTGGAAAGCCTATGTACAACTCTCTTCCTTAAAGGAAAAAGATTGAATCACAGGGACCTAATTGACCATAGGTTAAGATAAAAAAGGGTAGTAGGGGACTGGTGGAGGTAAAACTCGGCAAACCAGTCAGTACTGCTGGCCATGTTAGGCTGCACATCCATAACCCCAGATCTACTGCTGTGCTCAGGATGAGCCTGGTACATCGGTTGGGGTCATGGCTGCCTCTTCCCCAGTCTCGGCCTGTGCTTCCAGGGTGCAAACGTCCCGTGGGCCATGGGGAAAGGCTCCTGCGTCAGACTTAACTGAAGCCAATGGAAAGCCATGCTCTCAATGTTCTCAGTGTGGTGGTGTGCACCTCAGCAGCTCTGTGGGTAAAGGAGGAGCGTTTGTCGGCCTCCTAGGAATTTAATCTTCACATTTTTCTCATATTGTTTTTGGGCACTCTAGGGGGTTGAATCTGCATTGGTGGCATGAAAGGAATTGGCTTTTCACTTGTAACATATGATGTAGTGAGTCTTGTATTTGGCCTTTGTGTCTTTTTTCCAGAATCTTATTACCCCTTCACTATGGGGACACCCTTAAATTCCTTAGATTATCGAAGTAAACTGCATGCATTAAAGTCTGCTGCAAAACTATATTAAGAAACAAGTATAAGAGGCTGCATTATTTTAACTTGAGTCACTTTGCATAGATTTTTCTGGCATAACCAGTCCTTAATGTCTGAGGATGAGCGAGTACTCAAATAAACTTGCAATGAATTTTAAGGGCAAATAGCTTTCTGTCTCTTTCATGTTAGTATTTTTTTTTTCAGTGATGGCTAGAAGAATGAACATTTTTCTTAAACAAAGATATTTGGGTTTTTTTCTGTTTTAAATCACTTCCCTGCTTCTTTATTTTGGGAGGGTAGCGTGCAGTGTTGCTGTATAATTCATTTTGCTATAGAGTGGTGGTATTTGGAAGAATGTGCCTGGAAGGGCTGTTTGGAGCCTCAGGTGTGAGCTGGGAGTCTTCTCCCATCTCTGCCAATGGGCCAGTTTGCAAGTCTTTCCCAAGGAAGTTTTCTCCCAAGTGTGCCTGTTACTAGAAACAAGCCGGGGCTTGGGACCTGTAAGAGTCTGACTGAAGCGCCCTTCCCTTATTGATTTCTCCGCTCTCCCTTCTGTGCTGTCATGATTCAACTAGTTCTTCAGTCACCCTTGAGTCTGCTAGGGCACAGGAGACCTGAATATTTAATGTGCTCAAGCAAGGGTTTTGGAAAACAGACCAGAATAATTAAGGAAGAAAAAAAATCTTTCTTGCCATTTTAATGTAACAGAACAAGGAACAGGCTAAAGCTCTTCTTCCTTTCTGAAGGTCGTGTTTACATGAGTTTAGCTGTGATCTGAAATAGCCTTTAAAACTGCCCCGCTTTGTATGTCTAGGCTACAGGGAACAAACACTGATAGGCAAGGAGTGAGGACATGTGCTACCTGTGCCGTGAAACAAGGCTACTGAGTCTACCTTCGGTGGGTTTTTTGTTTGAGTGGATGAGTGGACCCCCCGTTTTAGACAGGATAGTGTGCTGATACCAGCGCTGAGTTTGGAGAAGATTTATTTTATAAAAGAAAGAACACTAAATGTGAGCAGAGGAACTAGTGAAGCTTGGTTTCCTGTGGGTTTTGCTTCATGGTTGAATTCCTAGGTATCTAATAAAGCACAATCATTGCATTTTCTTTATTGGGGTATCCCCATGGTTGTCTTCCAGGTGGCTTCTTTGGTGTCTAAGGGTTGACCAAACGTTGCATTGTACCCTGCAGAGAAATACTAATACATGATGGGCATCTCCTCTCTTTCTCCAGAAATTCATGAAACCTGTGAAACTTAATTCTGAGACTGCTATCCATCTCTCGGTATTTGTTTGAGAGCTTTAGCCACTCTGGAAGCAGTAGCCGCTTGCTAAAGTTAGGTGGGAGACAGGCACACACACTCTCGCTGTAATTGCGTAGTCTCATTTTGTCAGTGGGGACACACACCATACCCTGCTCTTCTTTCAGCTAAGGCAGAAGGGTGATGCTTCTGCAGAGTGTGCAGCATGAACAGTGAGCCCTATTGCCTAGGTACAGGCTTTGCACAGGGTCTCTGTTTCAGCAAACTCCCAGTCCCCATGGTGGTACTATGAGGGTATCAGCGAGGCTGCTTTTGTGAGGCAGGAGGAAAGCTGTTAAATGGGTTGTGGGTCTGTGCACCTGCCAAGAGTTAAATAGTTAATCTGCTCTGACCATTTGCCATTGGTGTGTCGCTTGGATCAGATAGCTGTGAGAAGTTTATTTCCCCCACAGATGGTACAGAGCAAGGTTGATGGAAGAATAAGTATCTTATCAGAATCCCAATATGTTCTTTATTTGCTCATCTGCATGAGAGATCTTGGGCTTTTAAACTTTACGGGTGCTTGTGAGACAAGCTGTTTTCTTTGTGCAGGAGAAGGTGAAACAGGCCCTGAGCAGATTCAGCCTGAGGCACAGATGAGGCAGAGCTGGTGGCACTTCTGGATGTGAAACATAGGTGGTTGAAGCTTCACAGGAAACTCTTTCCTGTTGTCTCTCCTTGAAGCCCAAGTATCTGTAGGAAGAGGTTAACCTGAGGATGCCTACCAGCCAGAGGCTGATACAAAAGATAGACGTGCAAGAAGATCCTGTCCAAAATTACTGCTGTGGTGAGAAGCCCACCCTGTAGCCTCCTGCTTTTGCAGTCTGGAAGTGTTACCTTTGGGTCTTGCTCCCTTATTTTTATTTCACAGTTGTCCAGGATGTACAGAGATTGCCTGTTCTTGTTAACTGCTCAGAAGAGCTTCCCTCTCCCTCCTTCTGTCAAGAGTCTCTTCATGCTGATGTGAGTTGGCGATATTTCCATTACACTGTGCTTTCCTCAGTCTGCTGAGCAGACGGCAACCAGCAGAATATCTGCTGCTGTTCCTGGGCATGCCTCTCTTGGTGTCTCAGCCAGTCAGACTCCGGAAGCTACCTCTGCTGAGGGCATTCTCGAGAAGAAGCAGCACAAGTCAAATGCTTCAGGCTGGTCATTTTGCCATTTACCTACAGGGTAGCGAATAGCAGCTGGGAAGCTGGCAGCTTGCAGAGCCTTTTGCATTCAGATGCAATGGCGAAACTGGGAAAACTGGAGCTGTCTGGAGACCTGGGGACAGCAGTGTGTCAGCTGTGCTTGGCTCTCACTCAGAGGCTTCACTGGTAGAAGGCTGGAAGTGCTATAAATAAAGTCCTGGATTTGCTGGAGTCGGTGATATTGATCCTGCACTGGAGACATCATGGAAACTTCCTATTTACTAGTTTATTTCATGACTTATTTTCTTCACTGTTTTGAGTGGGGTTTTTTAATGCACTACTACAGTGTGTGCCTTTGGGTTAATGATAGGTGCACCAAAAGCATCTTCTCCTTATTTTAATGTGAAATTTATTTCCTGAATGCTTATTTTTAAATGCCCACTGGCTCCTGCAAAGGATTTGGGGTAGTCTGGAAAACTTGGAGCACTGTGCCCTAGAAGACCTAGCTGTATTTTGCAAGACTCAGACCTTTCCATTCTGACTAACCATCAGTGGTGTGTATCTGTGCTGCTGGCTCTGAGCGAGCCATCTTCCAACAAGGCTGCTTGCCTCATGGGGGTCACTTGGCGAGCAGGACAAGCAACCGACGGCTGTAAAGCTGCAGAAAGTGTCCATCGCTTTCTGAAATGATGCTGCCATTCAGCATTTAGTGTGTCATGGAAGACCACTTGGTGGGTTTTCTGTGGGTAGCTCTGCTGTCAGTTCATTGAGGTTGCTTGAAGGAGGACTTAATGCTGGGGAAGAGCAAAGCTTCCCCTGGATAGTCATCGCACCCCCTCCATATAAGAAGGGTCAGAGGGCCATTCCAAAAACATTTGGAACGCAATTTGTATAGCAGGAACTAAACTATTGAGTGAATCCTTTCTGCCTGTCTGTCTGGTTTAGGAGCTGCTGCCTTAGAGTTGGTGAACAAAAGGGTTTCTTCACACTCCTTGTCAAGGCAGTGCAGAACAACATGACAGAGAGCCGTCATTATTTCCATCAACTGATGCTTGTTCACAGCTCTTCCCGCTGCCTTGACATGCCCTGTCATCTTCCTCATCTCCTTCAAATAGAGCATGGTTTGTAGGGAAAAGTGATGTCCCCTTCTGTAGCTGTGTGTGGGGATGCTGCTGAAGCACAAAAAGTGCCCTTTTGCAGGGAGAGCAACTTGATGATGGCCATCTGTCATTGGGGTGATAACCAGAGAGATTCACAGAAGTCTGAGAGAGGTAGAATGGGAGAAGGGGGAGAAAGGAAGGGCACTGTGTGTTTTGAAATGCCCAGATCGATGAATATAAAAATAAATACATTTATTAAAACATTTCAATATAAAGATGCCAAGTGCTCTCATGTAGAAAGTCAGCTGGTTGTGCATGCCAGACTAGCTTTTCCAGACTTTTTTGCAGATTCAAAAGCCCTTCCAAGTACAACATTTCAGCTCCTCTTTTCTTATCCTCTGTCCCCGAAATGACCGCCACCTGAACTAGAAGCAGCTTGAAGCTTCTTGAGAGATGACCATAGGCATGTGCATAAGAGGCAAAATTGCAGAAAGTACGGTAGAAAAAAAAATTATCAGGAAAATAGATTTGCAGAAGTGAATGTTACCTGGTTTTATCTATGATACCTTGATCAGGTGGCAAAAGTCTGTCAACTGTTTGGCTGAATTTGCATTACTTGTCTTAATTCTGCTTTCCACAGTCTCTAGTGCAGGAGGAGAGCAGGTGGTCCTCGTGGTTGGAGAACTTGGATTTGGTCCTGCAAGAGCCAGACTATGTCTTTCATTCATCACAGGAGTGCCAGCTTTAGAATAACGGTTCTGAGCTGCCAAAACCTTGTTGGAGGAAAGTAGCTTGGAAATATCCAAAAGAACCAACATCCTTTATTCCAGCTCCCAGAAATATCTCCAGTTCACACTGACTTTGTGGCTCAGTAGATGGTTGTTGTCTGGTGAAGATGTATGTTTGTATAATATGTTACAAACAATTTCCGTGCTTTAAACAGGACTGTTAGAGAAAGAAAAGATTTCCATTGTCTTAGTGTGTATGGGGGATTTTTTTGTTCTTAGATTTCAAAACTTTTTCTCACCTACTCATGTGAAGAAGATGCGATTCTGCTCTCTCCTTCCCTGTCTGTGCATCAGGATGCCAGCATTTTCACTTTGTCTTCCCATGGGAACTTAGACCCAGACCTGGGCTGAAGAGAAATTTGGGTTGTAATAGAGAAAAAAACCCTAATTCTGTGCTTGCTTCGGCACTTTGCTTGTGAGGGCTGAAATGCTCGCTCCATTCTTGTGTGTTCAGCAGAAAGGTGGGTTTTGGAGGGGATGGAGCCAGGTTCCCCATTTGGAAGCCCCTATAGAGTTTTTAGTTAAAAAATGCTGCTCACGAAAATTGTCTCTCAAGCGTGTCTTGTTCTGTGTGATCTTGCCCCAGAAGCAAAAGCAAACCCCTGCTGCTGAGCTTAAGGAGTGACTGGCCAGAAGGGGTTGTTGGAAGCTCTGGCCCTGGGTTTTGCAGCTCTTGGGGTAGGTCAGATCCCAGAAGGCAGATGGGAGAAAGGCACTTGCAAGGTTTCAAAACCTTCATTATTGCATAAGTGAAAGAAAAACAGCTCTCATGGGTGTGCCTTGACCTCCTGTGTGATCTCTGCCGAGCTCTTGAAGCAGGGGCACTAGTCTCGGAAAGCAGCTCCGCACTCTTACCCGCAATGTTGCTCCTGCTCTTGCATGTATATTTGAAGTAAAGGAGAATCCTCCTTGAAAATTGATTTTTTAGAAGGGCGACTCACCTGACTGTAAAGCACCGCAAACATTACAGGCCAGGGGGAATACGGCCTGAGATGTGTTTTGATTGTTTTGAAACGATACTACATGCCTCTCTCCCTGTTCAGCTGTTTGTATTGCCTGCCTGCCTAAGTGCGTTAGGTTGAATGAAATAAGGCTTTTAAAAAACTGCAGAAAGAGGATTTGCTAAGCTTCCCATTTCTATAATTTTTTAACTTCAGCTTCAGAGTTGTAAAACATCAAGACAGTACTGCATGCACAGTTTCAGAGGAGCCCAGGCTGCGTCAGCTCCTTCACTCCATGTTTGCTGGGTGGTTTTTTTTTTTTTTACCTTGCTTTCCCTGGATGGTCTGCAGGCTCTGGTTGGCTGTGGCTTAGCAGGTTGCCCTGTGCCAGCTTAAGCCACAGCAAATTCCCACATCCCTGCTCTTAGCTCACAAGTGCTGTTAAGTAAAATGCAACAGCTTAACCCTTGGCGGAAGAGGTGCATACTGATGTGCTCTGCCCTCATGTTTGCAGTGGCTTAGGCTTGCCTTAAGCTGTGGCAGCTCGCTGGTGGTGCTCGGGATCAGCGGGAGAGCTAAAGCCTCACAAAGGTGAGATTGTAGAAGAGGGAGGGAGATGGAGAAGGAGGGATTTGTGAGCTGACTCACCTTAGCTTGCTGCAGGAGGCTATTGCCTCCGCAGATAAGTGCTTGGTGTGATACGTGGTGGTCTGCAGCCCACTGCTGCCCTTCCCAGATGTCTCCCCTGAGCTCTGTTTTGGAGGGGGTCAGTGGGGTGCTCAGCGGTGCTGTGCTGGGCTGGCAGCCTGGCCAGGTAACACTGAGCAATGCAGCTGAGACGTGGGGAGGTCCCACAGCTGGGGGCACACCAGGCAGAGGCCCAGGAGCAAGCGTCACCCTCGGCAGACTTGCAGGAGCAGGGCCATGCCGCCATGTGCCTGAATCTTGTCTGGGTCTGCCTGGGGTGCCGGCCTGCTGAAGGGAGCATGCTGCCACCACAGAGCCCAAATACAGAGCGCACTGAGGAACCGTGTCTTGTCAGGTGTTGGGTAGCAGCAGAGCAGGGACATCACGCTATCACAAAGTGCGAGTTTCCCCATTGCAGGGAAGGGAAAACACCTGTCCCTTTGCCTAAGTGATTCTATGATTCTGTGTCATCTCCGCCACCACCATGTGCCTTTCCTTGCTTGCAGGCTGGTTTGCACGCTTCTCCTTGCAGAGGGAGTCTGCCTCACAGATCAGGATTGCAAAAAACACGTGCACGTGTGAGGGAGTGAAGGTTTTCTTCCCTGCCACGGCTGGGGGATGGAGGCAGACATGAGGCCTGTGCTCTCTGCCCCTGCCACGCACCCGGCTCGCCATGCTCTTTGGGCACCCCTGCATCCCCAGTGTCTCTGCCCCTCGGGCTGCCTGTCACTGGGGTTTGCTCCACCGATGCTCCGGCTAATTTTTGCCTAATGAACGAATGATGACTCTCACTGCTGGGTGCCGCTTTGTCCTTTTACCACCCCTTCCTGGTTTCTTCTCTATTTTTTTTCTTTTAATGAGGTCAGTTGTACTTCTCCACCTAAATTAGCTGTCCTAATAACCAGATGTTCCTTGGGGTGCTTTGGGATGGGGTGGGTGGAGAGAAGAGAAGGAGCTTGTTAGCAGGAGCCTGCCTTCCCCTGCTGCCTGAAGCGGCTTTAGCTGAGGGCAGAGGGGCGATGGGGCACAACGGAATAGGGCCAGCGTGTGTGAATGTGCTCCTGGCAATCACCATGCTGCATCCGAATTAGTGGAGGGAAGGGGACCAGCAATTTTGGAGTATCTGCCACTCACTGGAAGGAGGAGGCTTGCAGAACTGCTCTGAACAGCACTGTCCTGGCTGGGCTAGAGCCCAGAGTAAAGCCCAGGCAGAAAGGAGAGGGCGGGTGTCCTTTCTCCCAGAGCTGAGGCATTCACAAGCAGCTGGGAAAGCTGTAGCTCCCCAGGGTCCATCAAGGACAAGCTGGAGCTGGGGCTGAGCATGTCTGTTCCCCTGTCACGCCTTCCCTGGGTGTGCAGGGAAGGGGTTGTTGGTGGGGCCACAGGGCACCCTCTGCCAACTCCTGTGGGTTCATGTGGGGCTTGGGAAGCTGTGGGAGAGCATCGCTGCCCTGTGTGCCCAGGGTGGGTGCACTGGCTCGCAACCGCACCATCTGGCCAGGGATCCCATGCGGCTCGGGTGTGCAGCTTTGGCCAGGAAGCTCTTCTGGCAAGGTGTGTCATAGAGCGGGAGCAGGTTGTGCAACGGGATCTTCTGCCACTGCCTGGGAGGGAGCATAGTGACAGCCTCGAACGGGTGTGTGGGGCAGGCTGGGTACACAACTAACAGAGCCCACAGCAAGCAAGGAGAAGTTCAGTCCATTGAGTCAGAAAGGGACTAACCTAATTTCCAATTCTTGCATCTTTTGTTTGATTCTCTTTTCCCCTTTCTCCTATGTTAGTTACTTCTTATTTCTTCTGCGCCCTTTTTTACTGGCTGTTTGAACTCACCCAGTTGCTTTGGGAGATGCATTTCTATCGGCATAATCGTTCCAGCCAGTCGTTAATGTACCAACAACGATACTATTGTAATCGGGGATTTATTACTGCTCCTGTGAAACAACTGCTGTGCCATCTTACTTAACTCTTTGGCTCCCCTCTTGCCTTCTGCCAGCAGCTGAATCAGCAACAAACTGCTCTTTTGAAAAACTGTATATGTGCTAACTAGGTGTTATTTTATTTTCCCAGTCTTACTGCAGAATGTTGTGGTAATAAAATTGCAGGTGACTGCAGTGCTTCACCCTGTATCTCTTGATTGTGCAGCAACTGAAAGTGACTTCATTCTCATTTAAAACAAGGCTTAAACATTTGCACAAGGATTAAAAGTATATTCTGACTACTTTTCTTTAGACCACAGTGCAAGTTCTGCTCACCCCTTCAGGATCTTGAAGTGAATTCATTGACTAATTCAGTAAAATGTATGATTTCTTTCTTAATTTAGTTACACAATTAGTAGTCTTTCAGCTGCCTTTCATTTAAACCTGTCTTTAATCATCCTTATTTCTCAGTGCACATTGGGCTTTATGGAAGGAAGGTAATCCCCAAACGAGTAAATTACTAACAAATAACCCCCCAGATTATTAACACTTCCTTTACATTTTCCCCATGGTACCAGGAGCCTGTTGCTATGTATTGGTAGGCAAGGAAGAGAAGAGGGAAAGTTTTGCACGGAGACCCCAAATCCTCAGTCCCAGTGAAAGCACATTTTGGGGTGGTAGGTTTGCCTTCTCAAATTCTGCTCCTGGGTAGGACCTCGGGCAGTGAGGGAAACTTATAAGCAGCGACAACAGGAACAAAGCTTTCCTCTCCCTGCCCCAGGCCAGCTGCGAGTTTTTAGTTGGGACTTAAAAATAAGGCAAGCAAAGGACACTACCAGCAGCATGATCTGCTCAGTTTTGTCCACTTGCAAAGGTGACATTTGCGGATCTTTGTGAGTTTTGCAGCATAACATAGCGTGTTTTTCTTCCATGCTGAAGCATTACGCGAGCTTTTGATTGATGAGGAAGAGCAGTGTCTGGTGTGCTGCAGCAGGTATGGATCGGCATGTACAGCTAATTGCCAGGCATGAGGGCTTGAGAGGATTACATTGCTAATCTAGATATCTTTCTTGCCTTATTACCACCCCTTCCTCCTGCCACACGCACGCGCACGTATTGTGGTTTAACCCCAGCCGGCAACTAAGTGCCACCCAGCCGCTTGCTTGCTCCCCCCTCAGTGGGATGGGGGAGAGAATCAGAAGAGTAAAAGTGAGAAAACTCATGGGCTGAGATAAAGACAGGTTAACAGCGAAAGCAAAATCCACAAGCAAAGCAAAACAAGGAATTAATTCCCTACTTCCCTTGGGCAGGCAGGTGTTCAGCCATCTCCAGGAAAGCAGGGCTCCATCACATGTTAACAGTTATTTGGGAAGACAAACGCCATCACTCTCAACATCTCCACTTCCTTCTTTTTTCCCCCAGCTTGATATGCTGAGCATGGTGTTGTATGGTGTGGGATATCCCTTTGGTCAGTTGGGGTCAGCTGTCCCGGCTGTGCCCTCTCGCAGCTTCTTGTGCAGCCCCAGCCTGCTCGCTGGTGGGGTGGGGTGAGAGGCAGAAAAGGCCTTGGCTCTGTGTAGGCCCTGCTCAGCAGTAACTAAAACATCCCTGGGTTATCAACACTGTTTCCAGCACAAATCCAAAATATAGCCCTGTAATAACTACTGTGAAGAAAGTTAAGTCCACCCCAGCCAAAACCAGCACAACACATATTGGGATCCTGTAAGGAATGGAAATTAATAGTGGTGTGGGGAAGGGATATAAGGAGCGTGGCTCACTGAGAGCTTCCAGTGGCTGGGAGAGAACAGATCTCTTCCAGCCGTTTCTGTGGCATCAGGATGGCTTCAGTGGCAGACCCTCCTTCCCTGGGTGGCATGGGTGGCCATAGGAGGTTAGTAGATTGCAGAGGGTAATAATGAAAAGCTGTGCCCCTGTAGTGCCATTCACGGTGCAGTTCAGCGTCTGCCAGTGCTCTCCCCTCTGGACTGGTGGCATTGCAGTTCCTCTTCAGCAGCTTGTTTCTGTCTTGCATGCAGAACCAGAGGGGTTGGGGAAGGAGGTTTGTCGCGCTGAGCTGGGATCCCTGCGGGGCAACAAGATGTCACGGGGCAGATGGAAACATAACTGTTGCACTAATTCCCTGCGAAATTCAGAGTGGTATTTCTCAGCCAGAAGCAGCTCCCTAGGAGCAGGGAGTACATGTATTTGTTCTTCCTAAATAGTTCACACCTGACTCTTGGCAAGCTTAGCCCTGTCCAGGTAGTATGAAGTGGGCAGCTGGGCACATAGGGTAGCACCAAAGGGTGCCTGTAAAGTGTTTCAGTGGGTAAAAGCTATAACAAAGTCCAAGGGAAGAAGAGGCTGGTGGGTTTTACTTGCTCTACAGTGGCCCTGAGATGGTCCCCCTGTGTTGGGTAGCCTGTGTAAGTTGTTTTACTCCTGACGAGACTACAATGTCAGGCTACCATGGTGCTAAATAATCTTCACGCCATTGTTTTACCAGCTCGAGCTAGGGAGTCTCTGGCTCCCTGCCTGACGTTCCTGCTGCATTACTTAACAAGGAAAAGGCATCTCAGGCAGGTTTGCTGCTTTGCCTGGGAGTAGATGAAATGTTAGTAGCTCTCTGGTTTGTGTCTGGCTCATAAAAGGTTCAATAGCATACCCCTTGTGGGTGGTAGGGGTTTTGGATACCCAAGGAAGAACCAGAGCCAGGCCCGGGAAAAGGGAGATGCCTGCATTCTCTTTGTCCGCCTGAGGCAGAGCTCAGCATGGCACCGGGAGCTGCTGGAAACAGAGCTGTTCCTGGGGCTTGGCGGAGAGAACGTTGGAGAATTTGAGATGTTTGCGGAGGCCAGACCTGGGAACTCCAGTCTCTGCTCCCTGCTTCTTTAATGGGACACTGTAAGCCAGTTCCTTATCCTAAAAGGCCATAATTTCCGATCTGTAAATCCTTTACGTAGCTCACCGACTCCTTGTCGCTTGAGGTGTGTGCATTTGAAGTGGGCTTGACTGGAGCTGTGTGTGCAGTCTTCCTGAGGAGGGATGCCCATGGGCACCACCCTGGGGGAGAAGGGAGCATCTCCAGGCTCCCCTCTTTTTCCTCCTCCTCCTTGTCCCGGCAGCAGTGCCCTGGGCCTCTGCCTAGCTGAGTCCCTGACACCCTCTAGTGGCAATATTCACATTTAATATTTCAGGACCTGTCAAAACTTGGGAGTGCTTTTGAGCACCCTCTGCTTAGCAGCCCACCCACTGCTGAGTACCTATTCCAGGGTCCTCTGCAGTAACCTGCAGCTTGGGCACTAACAGGAGACGCTGTATTTCTGCTCTTTTTTTCAGCACTCTCAGCGCAAGCTCAGTGCTGTCAGCTGTGGCCACACTTGGCAGACTGGCTCAGGGGTGGTGGTAGCACAACAGGTTTGCTACTATCAAGTGCTTTTCAGCCGCTCTCCTCCTTGTGCAGCCATTCACAGGCAAACCTTGATGCTGGAGAGAGGGAGCTCTGCATGACCTCCGGCGGGTCATGACAGCTGGCAGGGGTGGACTTGTGTTGGGGCATACGGAGGAGGCAAGACTGGATGCTGGGGGAAATGCAAGGCAGGCTGCCAGGATGGCACGTTGAAAAGAGGGCAGAAACAGGCAGGAGCTGGGTGAGAGTGAGCGGGCAAGAGGACGTGTCCTGCAGCATCCATCTCAGCTCTGATTTAGCTGTGGCCCTGCTCCCCTTCACACAGCAGTGACTCTCATCTAAGCTTACCCATGCTTTTGAGTGGAGTTCGGCTTGCAGAGTGCCCCCAGAAGCCCTGGTGCTTCCCACGGCAGGTGGGTGCGGGATGAGTGCAGACAGCTCAGCAGCATGATGGCTGGTAGTGGAGCCAGGGCTCCGGTGAACACCGTGCAAAGAGTTACTCATGTCCTAATCTGCAAACTGGTGTCCTTAAGCCTGAGCAGGATAACTGCCTTGGGAGGAACTTCTCTTCTGGTAACACACCTCCCTGTACATGCCGTCATGCCCTGGAGAGCACCTTCACAGCGTTCCCTACTTGCTTTTCTCTCCATGACTTCCAGGCCCAATCTGCTCGAGCCTGATGGGCTAAGCCATGCTTGTAGCCCTCTGGTCAGCACAGGTCAGCGGGGTCTGCGCCTTGGGGTGGTGTGTGAGCCCCAGCAGACCTGTGGCCCCATTGCGGGAGTCCCCAGTGCTCCACAGCACTCAGAACGAAATGCTCATCAGGCTTCTGAAATGAGCTGTGACCTGCTACCACCTTTGGCTGCCTCTTGAGAATGGTGTTTTCCCCTTTCTTCTACTTGCCTCCCCACTCCCCAAACCTGGTACCCGAGGAGCATCTTGCAGTGTAACTAAAACAGTTGTTTGTGCATCGCTGACCAAGTGCGAGAGCGGTGGTGCGAATCACAGAGCCTTCCTGCTGGCCTGGCCAGCTCAGGGCTCTTGCTTGTCCCTCCCAATGTCTGATCCTTCGGAAACTGAGCTTTCATTTAGCAAGCAGGTCTCCAGTCCTCCTGGTTAGGAAGCTGATACCAGCTGAATCTATGTCCATGCCAGGCTGATTTAAGAGAATGGCCTAAAGGCTGCCTGCAACCCAAAAGGTCTTACTGATTCCTCTAACCAGGTGGATCTTGGTTGGCTTTTTTAACAAAAAGCGCAGGAGGAATGCAGCATAGCGTGTCAGGTGTTACCACAGTTAAATGACAGCCTTTAACAGCACGCCACTGCCTCCTGATTTTTCTCCAGGAATGCATTTTGCAATAGCTTGCCCACATGGTGTAAAAGATGCTAACCCTCCAGCCAGGTTATGACCTGGAAATACGAAGTCACGGTTCGAGCTGGTGAAATGGTGCCTGTGCCAGCATGTAACCTGCTCCGGGAATGCCATGCCAAGTGCTTGCTTGAGGCGCAGCCTTCAGACAGGCTTCCCGGTGTTACCCCCGGGGAGCGGGCAGCTCCACATCTGGCAAGCCATGTGCCTGTCCCCTACTCAGGCATTACCTGGCTTGTCCCACAGAGCCAGGAAGGCTCCTAGAGCAATCAGCTCTCTGCTCTCTGTCTTGTGCTTAGCCAGAGAGCGACCGTGCTGCTGACCAGAGCTAGGGGGGCACACAGGCAACCAGTGGGGTGCACAGGGCTCTCAAATTGGCGGAAGGAGGATGGGCACACTTTCTTCACAGATACCCACTTTTTTCCCATAAGCTGTTGTGTGGAGGCTGGTGTAGCAGAGAGCTCTGCCTTCAAAACAGCTCAGCAGGAAAGTAACTCCAGCAAGATGATGATCAGGTTTAATTTATGTAAATAACGTAAGAAAAGTTATAAGAGCGCGTGGCTCTGGAAATTATTCAGAATGGTTTGAAATGAGAAATAAAAGTCTTACCGTGCAGACAGCATGAACCAGCAAGGTTAGTTGCTGCTGTCACCACTGGTTTGGGAGTTGGAGGGAAGGGGGAAAGGTGAAGCAAGGCAGGATCCAGCCGTGGTCTGCCAGAGGCTGTTGCCAGTGAGCAGGGGACAGGAGTCCCAGCGAGGAAGATGAGGGGAAGAGAGGGAGGTGGAGATGTGGCTACAGGGACAGAGGCAATGGCTTTACCAGGTACTTTCCCTGTCAGGGGCAGTAAATTCCCTGGGTAGTGAACGTTTGGTAAAAGCAAATGCTCCCATCCGGGCTGGATGTGGGAAAATTTCCTTCTCGTTTACTCCATCTCATGGCTTTTTTTCTTTCCCCTCTTCTGCGTTTGAGTTTTCTGCCATAAATAATCCTAGCAGTTGTCTTCACTGTAGCTCATTGCTTTCTGTAGCTGTGCCTGAATGAAACAGATGCAGCTTTAGGCAGCTCAGCTAATTTCGTCAAACCTTCCAGTGCTGTCAACGAAACTGAACTGCGATATGTTAATTATATTCCACTGGTACGCAGCGAAACCATGGGCATTAACAGGCTTGCTAACACTGCCTTGTCTGCAGAGCTGGAGAGAAGGTTTGCATTCTTCTTTCCACGTGATGTTTCTTGAGACAACAAAGTCTAGAAAGGCTTCTTTTGAAAAAAATCTATCTTCTGGTGGTAGAACCTCTTGCTAAAATTAAGATGCTTGCTAAAATCAAGCAAGGTTGAAGGGGGCTGCGGGGTTTGGTTTTTTTTCATCCTGATTTTAGCGGCTGTACTTCCTTTCCTCCAGTTAATCAACTGGAAAAGTAGCCAGCAGTTTTATTACCAAGCACCTTGACGTGGCTGTGTCCCAGGAGCGGGCGCTGGGCATGCTGCAATTGCATTGCTGCGCTCAGAGGAGCCACTTCCCTCCAAATGCAGAAACCCCTTTGTTTGGCCTGAGGGGGTCATTAAAACATGAAACGATATAAACAAAGGAGAAGAGAATTGGATTTCCTGACTTCTTTATGAGGGAAGATTAAAGGAACTAAATATGTTTAGCTTGGCCCCACTGGTGACGGAGGGGCAAAGACTGTGGTGCTGGGCTAAGGAGTGGCTGAAGGATGTGGGCAGGAGGGGGGTCACGAAGCATTCTGGGGGACACATGATGGAGGGGAGGTCCCCTGTGATGAAATGCCTCGACGGGAAGTGGATATGTTAAGCTGTGCTGCTCTGCTGTGTGATGGAAAACCCTGTGCCATTGAGCAGGAATTTAAGCACAGTGCTGGAGTGTGTGCTGCAGGTTGTGGTCTTTCCCAACCAAAGGTTTTGGGGATGATTCTCCCCTTTTTAGGGGCTAGATGTGAGCTAACAGGGCTTTGCTAATACTTAGCAACTAATTATAATTGTAAAAAGAAACTTCTCCCCCAGCTCTTCTTTGACACGTCTGGGCTTAGGCTCAGCGTTTTGGCATTGCTAACTCTTGGGCTGTGTTTCTCCATCCTGCTTTGCTGCAGTGATCCCTGACTCGTTGCGAGTGACGGCAGTCCCGCAGACACTCAACAAAGTGGAGCGCGACTCCCTGGAGCTGAAGTGCGAGGTGTCCAAGAGCACAGCCCAGCACAGCCATGTCTCCATCGCCTGGTACCGGCAGCGAGGCAGTGAGGCACCTGTGGAGGTCATCTCCCTCAGCCGAGACTTTGTCCTGCGGGCTGGCAGTGCCTATGCTCAGCGGCAAGCCACGGGGGATGTTCGTTTGGACAAAGTTGGGGAGACCACCTCAAAGCTCACCATCTACAACCTCCACCCATCAGATCAGGGCGAGTTTTACTGCGAGGCGGCAGAGTGGATCCAGGACCCAGACAAGTCTTGGTACGCCATGACCCGCAAGCGTTCCCAGGGTGCCATCATCAACGTGCAAGCCACCGGTCAGTGTCTCCTCTGCCTTTTCTTCCTTGGCTGGGTGGTGGGAGGAGGTGGAAAACAGGGCTGCACCTTGTTAAGTGGCTGGAGCTTGGCTTCCCCCTTTGCTGCGTGCCCCACTTGGGAGGCTGCTGGCAGGGTGAAGGAGAGCAAAGGAGGGCGCAAGCGCTGCCGGTGGGCAGGGCAGGTGTCAGCAAAGACCAACCAGGGGACACTGGGTCAGCAAGGGAGCTTGGGTGGCATGGCTCCCAACGTGGCTAGTGAGCTGGGGCTGACAATGGAGCTGAAACATACATCTTAAGCACTTGGTGCTAGCACAGGCAATGAAAATATTGGTAAGTGAGGAGATAGAGTGACACAGCAGAAAATAAAATGAAAACTTTCAGCGTGCACTTCTGTATTGCGCAAGGTCCATTTGCAACTCAAAATCCTTCTCACAGCCCACAGCACGGGTTCCTGCTAAAGATCTAAAGACCCAGCTGAGCTCTTTCTTCCTCTCTCATACCCACAAAGGCCCTGCCTCTCCACCCCAGCTGAGCAGGGTGCAAGTAGGACTAGGCTCCAGCTTGCATCCCACAGTGCCACTGGGTGCCTGCCGGTGTTGCAGCAGAGCTGCTCCCAGGAGTAACAGCTGGGGAAGAGCCTTATGGCTGGGGGGAGGCGTTGCAGCTCTTGCATGCTGGGCAGCAAGCTGCCTACCCTGCAGTACAGCCCATCAGGGCTCTCACAGCAAAAGCAAGCCCCGTGCCCCTCCACCTGCGGATGCACGTGTCTGAGGCGTGTTGAATACACAGAGAGTGGCAAGTTGTACATACCTCGCATGAGGTGGCCTGGCTGTCCCGGTGGGCTTTGCCACGCTGATGTGAGTTGGTCTGTCTCTCCCCAGATAAGGAGTTCAGTGTCCGACTGGAGACAGAGAAACGGACGTACATTGTGGGTGAGCCGGTGGAGTTTCGGTGCATCCTGGAGGCACAGAATGTCCCTGACCGCTACTTCTCCATCTCCTGGGCCTTCAACAGCTCCCTTATTGCCAGCCTGGGGCCCAACGCCGTGCCAGTGCTCAACAACGAGTTTGCCCAGCGCGAGGCCCTGGGCCAGCTCAAGGTAGCCAAAGAAAGTGACAATGTTTTTGTGCTCAAGATCTACCGCCTCCGCCTTGAGGACAGCGGCAAGTACAACTGCCGGGTGACTGAGCGGGAGAAGACTGTGATGGGGGACTTCATTGACAAGGAGAGCAAGCGGCCGAAGAACATCCCCATCACTGTCCTGCCGCTCAGTAAGTAGAGACTTGCCCATCACCTCCGGGGGCCATTGCTGTACTGGGCAGCCAGCTGGTGAGGCTGTGATGTGTCCAGACTTTGGCAGTGGGGAAGAGGGAGGATAAGAGTTTGCATGCTGTGGAGGCTTGAAATCGTAACTGGCATGACTCTTTTTTTGGTGGGAAGGGGATGATAGAGAAGGAAGGATATGTGTCAGGTTTGCAGGTCGGGAAACAAGCTCCCACCTTGGTAATGGCCCCAGGCTGGCAGTTTTGGCCTTGAGCTGCAGGTGTGTGTGACAGCCTCTGACTTGCTCCTCACACCTCTCTCCTCGCCTTGCTCTGAAGGGAGCTGGGTGCTCTGGAGTACTCAGCAGGCATAATGGGGAGACCGGCTTGTCCCTGGTTTATCCTAAGAGTTGCTAGGTTTTCCTTCAGGCGGTTCAGTGGCTGTTGTTCAGCTGTCTTGCAAGACAGCTATACTGGGAGAAACCAGGGTTCACGTGCTCCTCTAGCCCTGGTTTGCTCTTCAGCATGAAGCTCTGTCATAGTCACTGTGTGTCTGCCAACCTTGGTGAAAACAACCCAGCTGGAGGCTGGACTGATTGCCTTTTATGTTTGTCAGACAAACGTGATAAATACAGAAATAATGGGGTGAGAGAAGAGGGACCACTGACTCATTCCTTGTTTTGCTCTCTGAAACTCAGGTAGCTGTGGCACCATGAACCATGCACGTGTTGCCCAGGCTACCCTGGCAGCGGGCTTTGACCAAGCAGAGGGTAGCTGCAATACGATTTGTGCAATGTTTGTTTCCTATCTCTGAGGTTTGTAGGGAAATGCAGCCCTTTCCTCTAGCTTTTTTCCCCCTCCTCATTTCTCTGAAATAAATTCTATTTCTTTTCTCTCCTACCAATATTTGGTCTCATTTGTTTGGCTTTGAAAATTACTCTAGCTAGAAATTTCGTACTGGACAAATATCTAAAATGTAGAACTTCTAGGCACAGCCACCTTTCAAACAGATTTCATTCTTGCCATTTGATAAATCATCAGCTCTAGGAACAAATGTGATGATTTTTCAAGGGTGCTAAGTGTCCATAGCTCTGATGGAAGACAGCAGGAGTAACCAGCACTCGGTATCTCTGAAAAACCAGCCGTAAAGCCTTACAACTCTGGGAAGCACAGGATACCAGGTGGTTTTTTGGTGTTACCAGGCATTGATAGCTATGTCCAGTGTCACTAGTGATGGGAGTTTGGGAGACCTTCTCCCAAAACGTGTCCTAGGAATGGATGTGGCAAGATGGTGATCAGGATGACGTGAATTGAAAAGCCCAGAGAGCTGGAAGCTTTTTTTGGCAGAGCCAGTTGCATGCAGTGCATGTTGTAGCAACACATATTCCCTCAAATTTTGCTGAAATCCCATCCCGGACCTGCGACCAGAAGATGTGGCAATATCTCGTGAGCCATAGGCGGAGAGATTTCTCCCAGCTTTGGCCTACACCTGCTTTGAGTGTGCAAGTCACCAGGAGCAGCTCGCTGCCCACAAGCTGTTTTTGTATGTGGTCACGCATGAGGTTAAGTTGTGCGTGGGCAGTTTCCTGCACCTGGTAGAAAGCCTCTCTGGCCGGCAGCGTCCTTCTTGCAGACCAAGAAGTGGCGAGTGTGTATCATCTCCCCTGTGTGTATGCATTTCTCTCCCTAGAGACCAGCATCTCCTTGGAGATTATCAACAACGCCAGCAATGTCTTGGAGGGGGAGAGCCTGCGCTTTGGCTGCAACGTGCGCTCAGGCTTCGGGCCCCAAAGTCGCCTCTCCGTCACCTGGCAGCTGGTGGACAAGCTGAACCGGCGCAGCGAAATTGTGCGTCTGGATCGGGAGGGCACCCTGCAGCCGGGCCCCTCGTACGCTGAGCGCAGCAGCTATGGGGGCATCCAGGTGGAGCAGGTCCGGCCTGGCTCCTTCACCCTGGAGATCTTCAACAGTGTCAAGGCGGATGAGGGCCACTACGAGTGCCGGGTGGCTGAGTGGACACGGACACTGGATGGGGAGTGGCAGATGGTTGGGGAGCGGCATGCGGGCACCCCAGTGTCCATCACAGCTCTGGGTGAGTATTCAAGGCGTGGAGGCCATGGGACTGCGCTCCCCATGTGTCCAGCCCCTCCTGGGAGGTCACCTGCAAATAACCAGGTCTGCTCTTGGCATTCCTGCCCTTGCTTGCCGGAAAAATTGAGGTACCCGGCATCCCGCCCGCAGCTCCTGGTGGGTTGGTGCAAAACACGTGCATGCCCTGTTGTGTGTGGGGGCAAAGTCTGAGGGGTGGCTGCGGCAAGAGCAAAGCAGGGGCTGGCTAAGGAGAGTGGTAGTGGTTCCAGCATCCTTCTGAGGAGAGAGGCTGCCAGTCCCATGACATGTACCCCCAGCATTGGAGCTGGCCTATGGGCAGTGCAGTTGTGGTGCTCTGTCAGCAGCTAGTGGGCATCGAAGCCTCGTTGCCTGCCCTTGGTATACCTTACCACCGCTTGCCAGACCAGGGGAGCAAAACACTGGACATCTGTTGGCCCAGCCACTGGAAATGGCAAGCACCCCTGACAGCATCAGAAGCCTGCAGAAGACATGGGTCATGAATGGTCCTCACTGCCTTTACAAGGGGGCACTGAGCTGCTGGCCTGGAACCACAACATTGTCCATGACCAAGCCGAACTAGGACCTGGGATTATTGCAGCTGGGACTCTGCTCTGCCAAAGAGCTCCTCCATTTCAAATGCAGTGAAACCATCAGTTTAAGAGAGAGCTTGTAGGGCATTAGGGGTTTTGCATGGATCGTGAATTACTTTGGTCCCACTCAGGCCTTGCTATATTAAGTCCTGGACTATTTCCCAAAGTGCTCTGCAAGAGACTGAGGAAGGGATGACAGCTTCTATGAGGCCACTGACTTGCAGAATGCCAGGGCTATAAACAATCAGGGAGCTCTTTTGAAAGGTTGAGATAGGAATTTTGGGGTGTTTTGATTTTTTTTTTTTTTTGTTCTCTGCGGTATTGATCTTAAGCTTTGGCAAGATGTGTGAGAGACCAGACTTCACAGCTGTATCGTATTCTGATTAAAATCTCACTTTTTTTCCTCCTTTCCTCCCCTTCACTTTTGACCTTTTCTCAGAGGCTGTTCTGTCTGGGGCTGGAAATCCTTGCTATGTAGCTTCCAAAAGCAGGTAGGGATGTTTGTAAAGAGCTAAAGGAGGATTCTCATTTGGTTTCAATAGTGTCTTCCTCATGAGATCAGCAGCATTTGGCCTGCTGTAAATCCATGTATCAGTCCTTCTCTTTACCCTGCCACTTGTAGAAGTGTTGAGATTAAATATTGAGATTTTAAAATGTATCACTTTTACTCTTGTTAAAATTTAAGATGCGTGGAATTGCCCAGCAGTTCCAGAAGATGTGATGGAAAGGTAGTTGTCCCTCCTCCTCTTCTTGTCCCAGAGAAACTGCCAGCTGTTGAGCACGTTCTGTCAAGTCCTAAGAAATTCCTAGGTCCTCTTCCTATAACTAGCAAAGCTGAAGTAGCTCATGAAAATTTAGTGAAGAAAATACTAAGTATTGTGTTGCTGCTGCTGCATCTGATATTTTTTGTTCAGTGTGATGTTGTGAAGTGTCCTGAGAAACTCAAAGAGAAGGTGCTAAGAAAGAGCAAGAGAGGTTGATGGCTACGGAAATTGCTAGTGAAAAAAAAAAAAGCAGTAAATTTAGTGACACTCACATTTCAAGTTAAGGTCTAATCATTTGCCAGTCTGCCAGGGTACGAAACTCTTTAGCTGAACTAGCACAGATGATGTTCAAGCCCATAAATCTATCTCCAGGGTGGTTCAGAAGCAATAGCCAGAAGAAAGATGTGCTGTCAGATGAGACCAGATGTCCCTGAACTTCTGAGGATCTCAAGTGCCTGGCAGGGACTTCAGTCCCTGGCTGGCTGGGGAAGGAAGGGGGCAGGCAGGGTGAGGGTGGGGGGCTGCTGTATCCTTGTAGGGAGTTCTTGCAGAAAATCTGCCCACTTTTATGCATGGCTTCTCTCCTTTTGTACCAAGTCCCAAAGGCAGAAGGGCCTTTCTGTGTTAACCTAAGTGCCATGAGCATGTTGGTTGAGGACCTGAGGAAACACACCTGGCTTTTGAATGACAGTCAAGAGAAGTCCCTTCATGAAGCTTCCATGCCCAGGCCAACTGGAGATTAAACTCTATGAAGTCAGCTGGTCCTGGTGAAATTTAGTTGGCTTTCTAGGGCCATCACTGGCTCAGCAGTGCTCCAAGCTGAGCCCAGTAACACACCTGTCAGGGCAGGAGGGCTGCTGCAGGGTCTGAAGGTAAGATCTTATGTGGGTATGAGATGCAGCAGTCCTGCAGGAGAGACAGCTTGAGTCTCGCTCTTTTCTCCTGGGTAGTCACTGAACATATTGCAAGAGGCTTTAATCCCAAAGACTGACCAGTTTTCTCAGTACTGGAGAACAGCGCTCTACATATCCTGGACCTCTGGCATGGTGGTGCCATGGGGCTGCAGAGGCGCTTGCTGGAAGTGTGCAGATACAGCAGTGTCCATGCTGCAGCCCTTCAGGTCTGGCCCGTGGCAGCAGCTCTGTGGATTGTGATGAGCTCCTGGCTCATCTCTCGACTGGTGGCGGGCTGAAGCTCTGTACTGATTCAGAAGATATTCCTGTTTCTGCTGGGCACTTGTCAGGCGTCGGGCTCTCCCCTGCAGCAGTGGCGTGCCGGGTGCCAGGATGGTCAGCACTGCAGGGGGAAGGAGGAGAGCTGCCAGCTGGCATGGGACACACTGCGGAGCCTCCTGGGAAGGAAGCGCTTCTTGTGGATGTTGCTAGTGGAAAACAAGGTTCCTGCTAAATCTGCTGGCTGCACTGAAGCGATTGGAAGAGGAGAAGAAAATATTTTGTCTCTGCAACTTGGAATAACTGAGCAATGGAAATGCCCTGACTCAAAATGTAAGCCAGTTGACTGGGAATATGTTATTTTCAAATTGCTAATACACTGCTGGTTTTAAACTCCCCCAAACCACCAAAAGTGCTGGGGGTAGATGAATCAAAATGTATTGACCGCTTTGTGGAGTGGTGCACGTGTGAGGATAACTGCATAAAGCCATCCTAGAGCTATGATCTGGAACAAAACAAAAGTGGTGCTGTGTGAAGAACAGGAGCAACCAGCTTTTCTCTTTCAGTTGCCTCCATCCTGGGGTTTCGTAACCATTACCACCTCTCTGATGCATGAATGAAGGCTGCTACTTCTCACTTTCCTCATCTTTCCTTCAGCTGCAGCAACCAGCTGCAGACCTGGGGTGGGGGATGGGGTGGGGACCCTTTGCCCAAGAGGGGGATGAGATTCATGGGGTCTGCGAGCAGTCAGGCTGGTGCTGGGTAGCTGCTCTGCCTGGTGTGGCTGCCTTGCCACTGCACTGCTGCATTTCTGTACAGGGTGTTGGCAGCGTGCAGAAGCTGGCTGCTCACCCTCTGGGTCTCAGGATCTCACTCTTCTGGGCAGAAATAGAGTGCAATCCTGCTGCTGCTGCAGCCTGTGCTAATGCAGGCAGTCACCACTACGCAGGCACTTAAGTGTGTTTTTGCCACTGCTTTTCATGCCACTTTGCAATTGCAAACAAGGAGCCAACACAACACGAGTAGCTGATTATTCCAGGCCCATGACTGGATGACCATGCCCTAGCTTTTGCATGCTAACAGCAGGGCCTCGTTAGGCAGGTGTCT
Source organism: Phalacrocorax aristotelis (assembly GCF_949628215.1). Taxonomy (NCBI): domain Eukaryota; kingdom Metazoa; phylum Chordata; class Aves; order Suliformes; family Phalacrocoracidae; genus Phalacrocorax; species Phalacrocorax aristotelis. The sequence goes on along the minus strand of NC_134276.1, from coordinate 117,027,103 downwards.
CTCAAAGCACTTTTCTCTCTTCCTACAGAGGCTGGCTTTGCTGTCACAGCTATCTCCCGCACCCCTGGGGTGACCTACAATGAGTCCTTCGACCTCCAGTGCATCATCAAGCCCCACTACCCGTCATGGGTACCGGTGTCGGTGACGTGGCGATTCCAGCCGGCAGGCAGCACCGAGTTTCACGACCTGGTCACCTTCACGCGCGATGGTGGGGTCCAGTGGGGCGACAGGTACACGGGTTTCCGGACCCGCACTGCCATCGAGAAGGCTGAGTCCAGCAACAATGTGCGCCTGAGCATCAGCAGGGCGAGTGACACAGAGGCTGGCAAGTACCAGTGCGTGGCCGAGCTCTGGAGGAAGAACTACAACAGCAGCTGGACACGGCTGGCAGACAGGACCTCCAACCTGCTGGAAATCAGGGTCCTGCGGCCAGGTGAGTGCCAAGAGCGCGCAAGAGGAGTGGGGGGGTGCATTGCAGTGATGGGGTATGTACCAGTGCTGCAGTGGTCTCTCCAGAGCAAGGACTGCTCTGGTGGCTGTGACTGACGTCTTGTACTTGCACATGGTGCAGGTGGGACTGCTCGGCTCTTTGGCTGCAGATATGTTGGAGGTCCCTTATCATCTCTGGACAACTGGGTCCTCTCTTTGCTCTTTGTGCGCTGTTCATGGGATTTTCTTCTGGGAGGTGAGAGGAGGTAGCTGCAGCTCGGTCTGGTCTCTGAGCTGTTCTTGTGAGACGGAGGTGGCTTTCAGGTTGCGACCTCTATTTATCAGAGCAGACTAACATGGGGAAGAGAGGGCTGGGACAGGGCAAACAGGATCAAAGAAGAGAGATTTGCTCCCGCCAAAACCTGCACACGCACACACGCTGTAGGTGAAATGCTGCAGCTCTTGTCTAGTAACTGGCTGCCTCTGTCACTCTGCTGGAAGCATCTTCAAAAGCAGCTAGTGATCAAAGTATTTGACTTTCATCCCTGCCAGAAACTGAGCCCTTTCCAGATGGAAGTCACCAAGGCTATGGGTGCCCACCAGGGTGTGCAACAGCTAGACAAAAGACACCTGCCTTGGCAGGGAGAATCAGAAAACCTACATGGTGCTTATGCTCCATGTACAACCAGTGGAGAGAGTTAGGTGCCTCCTGTAGGCCTTATCACTGATATTCTGGTGGTACCTTCTATGGTCCTTGAAGGGTGCAAAGATGCATGGTCAGGGCAGCTCTGGGCCATCGCTGAGCTGAATGGTTTATTGCTGTCTCGGCTGTAGGGCTGCTGTTGATGTTTAGAGTGAGGCTTTTTGCACCTTTAAGACTCTTGGCTCAGGTCCGAGCAGCATGGTCAGTCCTCCCTTTGTATTCCTGTGCAGAGGGACTCCTTCCTAGGGTTTGTCTTCTGGCTTGAGCTTTGTGTTTTTCCCCTCAGTGGCCATTTTCATACTCTTCTCCAACCTCCCCAACCCTTAGCATGTCGTTGGAAAAGTCAGGGCATGCTGTGAGCTCCAGGCGCCCCATGAGCTCTCCATCCTCTCTCTTCCCTCCTTCCTTCCTTGCCTTCATCTCCAGGTTAATCTTCTCCATTTATCTTGATTATCCTGCCTTGGAATACATGTTTTACTCTTCGCAAGGTCAGGTTGGTGATGTTCATCGTTTTAGCTTATTTCCCTAGGAAACAGCATTGACTAGCTATGGTCCCTGGAGTAATATGCTGCTTCACAGCACATCTCTGTGCATGCATATGTGTGTGAGACAGGGAGAAAGAGAAATCCTTCATAAAAGCATGCAGAGGAGAGCCTCTGTGTCACAGCCCAGGGTGGCCAGGAGGACGTTTAAAGGACATTTAAACTATGCTCTAGCAGCCAGTTCTTCTTTACTGGAGCAGTAACCATCAAGTAATGCCTTAACAGAATGAGTCTCTGGCCTCTGTGGTTTTTAACTCTTCGTATTTCCCTCCTGCTCAGCAAACTATGGCTACACAAATCTTAGCTGTCAGTCCAATGAGCGTTGCGTAATGTTTTGGGTTTATGAGCCACAAGAGGATGGAAGTGAAGAGCAGGGCTCCTCAGAGTGTCCCCAGCATCATGGTTTTGCTCCCTCTGTGTTTTGTTTCCATGTCCCAGGCAGTCCCTGAGAGTGGGTGGTTGATGTCCTCCATGAATGCTATGCCAGCAGTCGTACCAGCAACTGCTGTGGTTCTCTCTGGTTTTGCAGGGTGCAGAGGGTCATGTGATGTCATTGCTGGGTCATTGGCTGGATAATCTCCAGAGAGAAGCCAGGATGATGTGGGAGGTACCTTCCTTGGTCACCTTGGAATGAACATCCTAGTGACCGCACAGTCAGACCTGTGCTGATGAAGCAGATTCTGGTTTTCAGATTAATATCTGGGGGTCCCTCAAAAGGGGTCATTCAGGACCACTGGACGACTGAACTCCTGAGAGCTCTGCCAGTCTGTCTGTGGCTCTGTAGTCACCTTAATATGACATAACTTCAGGCTCCAGCTGGATATCTTAGTCCTAGCTTTCTCCTTTCCCATGACCACTGGCTCCTGCCTTGACCCATATGCCAGTGAGTTTGGGGTGAACCGTGTCCACTACCAATCTACTAAAGGACACTGTAAAGAAGGCTTGTGTGGACGTCTTTTGGGAAATTGAGCCAGCATGTGTTTCTGGATTGTAAGTTAATGCCAGGGTTCTAGTTTCCTCTTAAGCCCTTGCTCCCTGTTTGTCAGCGACCTTTCTATTTGACAGGTTCCAGGTGCAGGCAATTGATATATGTCAGCCTTTAAAGTGTGTTCAGGTGAGAAAGGCAAAATAATGGCTTCTTGATTGCTTCACTAATCTCTTTGCTTTGTGAAATCCCACATCCTCAAGGGGTAGAGTGCTGGAGCTTCTCCTGGTGTATCAGTTTGCTGTTTCAGTGCTAGCCTGTCTGTCCTCTTGCAGTCGGTAGTGTTTGTACTGAGTGGTACTCAGTACCACTGAGTGTCAGTACTCAGTACTGACATCCGTACTGAGTGGTAGCTGCAGAGGTGGTACTGTGGGTTTTGAATTGCGTGTATTAATGTGGCTGCAAAGTAATTTCACCTGTGGCTATCTTGTGGCCAACAGGTAATGTTGAGGAAAAGCCAGCAGCTTGAAACACTCCCGTCCTTTCCTACTCCTGGGAAGAAATGAACAGTGTTTGAGAAGCGGAACACACAGCTCCTGAAGGAGGGGGTGAATAAGGCAGGCAATGGCAGCATTAACACAGCTCTGAAGTGAAGATCTGTAGGTGGCATGGCAGAAGTGCCCTGCATGGCATCTGGAGCCAGATTTAGCCTTTGAGTGTGAGGTTCCTGGCCCCATGGGCATGAAGGAGTTATAAAGACTGGCAGTGTGAGGAAAGGCCCTGTGAAGGATGCTGGCTGTACATGTGAGAGCTTACAGAGAATTTAGGTTTCACGAGAGTATGTTGTCTATCACTTGATGGTTTGTGAAAACACAGCAGCAGGAGAATCTGAAGCTCCAGTGTTTCTGCCTTTCATGGCCTGCTCCTCGCTGTCATGCAAGCCGGCACGAGTTGGGTTTGCGACACAGGGGGAGGGCTGTGTACAGGTACAGGTACACCGCCCCAGGTAGCTCATGTGTGCTTTGCAGGGAGAGGGGCCTGCACTGCTGTAGGGTGAGTGCTGGGTTTTAACTTCTGCAGGCTGGGGTAGAAATCCAGGCTGGCATGAGAGTCTGTTGGGCAGGATTGTGGATCAGACTGGGGAGAGGCTAGGTTGCCTGTGGCTGTTTTTGTGTCCTTACAACGCTATGCTCTCCTTTTGACTTCGATCTCTCAAGTTGCCCGTTGTTTCTTTCTCCGTGAGCTTGTGTTGCTGCAGTGAGGGAGGAACGATAAAAGTACTGCTTGATTCACGACAGCTGCTTCCCCCAAGCCAAAGCTGGAGGGAGACCACGCAGAGGAGTGCGGGCTGAGCTTGGAGCAAGCCCCAAGTGCAGGGGTGGAGATTTCTTCCCACCTTCAGCCTTGTGTTTGGGGCTCCCCTTCTGGCCTGCCTCTGAATCCCCAGTTCTTTCATTCCCAAAAGCTGAGGCTTGTCCTTAGAGCTCACCACCCCTTTCCCTTCTAGAGAGATTGCCTTGTCCTTTACACACTTTCCCCATTCCGGGCGAAGAAGAGCATCCTCCATGCAAGCTTTACTGGGCTGATCAGCAAGAGGACAGTCAGAACAGATGTGTGCTGTCCTGGGAGGGGACAGCTGTGGTGACTCCCTGGCCCTTGCTCATCTAGGCCAGAGGTGGTTCCTTTTGAACCCAGGTGACTCTGAAAGCATATGGATTTGGGCTGAGCTCTGGGCATGAGGATGCCAGCTGAACAGTACCCCCTTGCTGCTTTCTGAGCCCTTCTTCACATTGCATGGAGGGGGAGTGGTGCCCAGGCTCTGGGTCCTGCCCAAGGGAGGAAGGTGGTAGATAGATGCATGTGGGTAAAGGAGGGACCCAAGGGCTGCAAGGCAGGCTCTCTTCCCAGCTCCTCCTTGGAACTTGCTTCTCTGTGCCAGGTTTTCAGGGATGGAATGGCTGAGACAGGAGGTGCTGTCTGGGAGCAGCGTGAGTCCATGTGGTGTGTGGGGCTCAGGGCAGCAGGCAGTCTCTGGCAGCACTGTGCATGATGAGGATTCTACTGCGATCTGGGCAGGCTAGGACGTTTGGATAGGACTCTTTTGGCAAGGAGGCTTGAGCAGATTTGTGCTGGTGTCTTAAATTGCCATTGTCCTCATATGCATTACCACACTTTTCTTTCCCCTGCAGCACAAGCGAGGGGCTGATTTGGCAGAGCTTTGAGAGGGCCTGAGGTCCAACTGCTGGGAGTCTTTCTGGCAATAGCAGAATAAAAAGCAGAGCTTTCATGTAAGCAGGAGGTTGTGGCAAAGCCCACTGAGCAGCCCCTCGCCCCTTTCATACTCAGGCACAGATCTGCCCATCCTGACCTGCAGGGCATCCATATCCCCTTGCCTCTGTGCTCTTTCCACCCCTTCATCCTCACATCATCCCTTGACCGGTTCCTTCATGACTAATCCTGGGGTGGCGCGCAGGGAGAAGCTGCTGTCGCCTCTATAGATTTGCCCTCTTGCTGCCGGGTTTTTGACAGTAATGAATGTGGGAGGAGGGATGGGGAGGAGTGGTGGGGGATGATAACCGAGCAGATGCTGGGGGTCCTGGGCTCCTTGCTCCTTTTTGCAAGCTGGGCTACAGCAGATTGATTGACCTGGGAGCCATCAAGCAAACAAGGCAGTCAGGCTCTTCATTAGAGCATTAATTAGCTTCATGGGGCTGCTTTGTAAAGCTTGGTTTATTAGGAGCTGTCAAGTTGAAACCATCGTGTAGGGTGAGGGTGAAAGCTCCTCAGCTGGCCTTGGAGAAGGGGGAGGCTTGTGCCTGAACCTTACTTTGGGAGTAGGGTGGGTGCAGAGTGCTCTGCCGCCCTCCTGCTGTCCACAAGAAACCACCACTGACAACAGCATGGTGGGGTTGGGATAGTAGTGGCTGGAGAAACCTAAGGAGCAGAGAACAGAGGACTCTTAATTCTTGGTCCAAGTCCATCCCTGGTAGCTGCAGAGAGGCTGCTCAGTATCCTGCTCATCCTTCCCTCTGAAGACTTGGTGATGGTCGTAACCGCATGGCCTGGGGATGCTGGGAGCATGAGGAGGGGATGAGGCAGAGGAGAATTAGAAAAACAGGCTGCTTTATGGCACTCTGTTAAGTATTGAGAAGGGAGGACTGATTTTCAAACAATTTCCAAGGCATTTGCGTAGGATAAGGAGAGGATTTCCCTAACAAATGAAAAATAGATACTGTTAATGCCTTTCTTCTTATTTCTTAGTAACTTCTGCATGCGAGGAATCCTCCCATGGTTGGATGCAAAAGATGCCTTTTCTACCATGGGTGCCTGGTGGGGTACTCACCTCCCCCAGACTCATGAATGCAGGCTCAAAAAAAGTGTTTTCAAGGGCCACGAAGTGCCTACTTAAATACCTGTCACTTTTTGCTGCTGGCAGCATCCAGCAATAAAGTTGAACAAGGAAAGCTAATGAGCTGGAAACTTCCTTACAGAAGTGAAGTCTGGAAACTTAAGTTTGCTGCTTGCTTGATCCCAGAGTGGTTTTGCTCTGTAGACTAGCACTGCTTCCCTGTTTTACAGCTGCCTGCTCCATCTGGCAAATAGTTGTACTCTTGCTTGAGTGACGAAGGAGTTCAAGGAGCGCTCAGGGGAGACAGGAGGCTGTTCATCAGCAGCCACGACTGTGGTGCAGAGCAGTCTCCTCTCCCCTGGGTGCTCGGGGACTTGCTCCTTTCTCTTCATCACCGATGGGGTAAGACCTGCTGTTCTGCTTCAGAGCTCTTTCCTATTGGCTTCCAGCACACTGAACAGATGAAATGAAGGTGTTTAGTGTTGCATGACCCAGGGCTGTCCCCTTGCATAGACCTGCATTAGCAACCCAGCTGGAGCCCTTTTTCTTCTCCAGGTAGCACAGGTGGGTTTGCTTCTTCCACTTCATACCCCTGGTAGTCTCCTACCCCTGCATGTTTGCCCTGGGGAGCTCTGTCCCCACACTTGTCAGGTCCCCTGGGACAGCTCTCCCACTTAGACTTGCTGCCACCTCCTTGGCACAGTTACTTATCCCAGGCTTGCACCTCAGGGTGCTTTTTCTCTGCACATAGCCATCACACCCAGCTCCCAGCATCCCCATCTCCCATCTTCTCCATGTACTGTCACTGCCATACACACCCGAGAGCCTCCTCTAATTGCTGCTGCTGTGGTGTGTAACATAGCCTCCAGTGTTCGGGCACTGGTTTGTAAATACAGATTTGAGGTGGGGTTTCACCCATGGGCACGCATCCACATGAAGATGCGCTCCCTGCTCCGCATCAAGTGGGGTGATTGCCAGCTGGCCTTGTCAAGCTGGCTGCGGTTTCGCGCTCGGGTATTGGAGAGGTGCTCTGCCGCATCACTCAGCCAGGCAAATCTGGCCCAATGCAGGTGGCAGGTGGACGTGAGGTTACGTTGCTGTCAGCAGAGCCAAAACAACCAGAGCATATACCACCTTGATCCCACAAAAACATTGCCACGTGGAAATGAGCCCATTGGTGTGAGCAGCAGAGGAGGGAGCTCATGCTGGATGCACTGCAGCATTCCTGACCCCGTGCTGGGGATGCTGACACTGGCCTTGCAGGGTCTGAGCTGTGTTCACCTCCCCCTGTGTTTGGTTTCCCATCTGGGAGCAGTGATACTTGGCTCCTCTGCAGGTTTTCCTGTGAAACACTTCCATGAGAGCCAAGCATGTTGAGCTGACTGCAGTCAGTTAGGTTCAGTGCTTCCCTTGGGGCTTTAGCTTGGAAAGTGCGCCCAAGGGCATAACCTGAGAAGCTGTATTTTAAATGTGTGAAGCATCTCATATGCATTTCATGGGAGTGAAGGGGGCGGGAATGCATTCTTGCACCTAGTGGGAGCCTAACCCAACTCAGCCTGCTCTGTGTGTGCCCATTGATCTTACTGCAGGCTGTCTTGCTTCTCAGCCCCCAAACAAGACTGACAATGCCAGGAGACCTGGGCTGTATTCAGAATATGCTGCTCTGTTTAAAGTAACTCTCTTCAAGGTTACTTTTTTAGGAGCAATTTTTTCATTTCAATTTCAAAGCACTCTCTGCTTCTTTCTTTGATATCTTCTGAGCGGTTTTCCACTCCCATTTGCAGCGTGCGTATACAGAACCACGGTGTCAGCCTGTTTGCAGTCTGTGCACATGCAACTTCTTTGATGTTGTCTTGAATGTCTCCTGTCCACACACTTCAGCTTCTCATCGATTCCCTGTTTGCTCTCCCTGGACTAAAATACTCTGCAGTGAACAGTATTTAGACATTGTCCAGATCTAAAGCTTTGTGCATCCCTCATGTCCTTGAAGCTTCCAAAAGCAGGGGCAGCCCTTGGGGGAGAGGGAGCACTGGTGATGAGCAGGTTCCAGCTAGGTGTTGACCACTGTTCTCCTTCCCTGGTCCATGCATGGAGCCCCAGCCCCTTAGCTGCCCTGCTGGTCCCCACAGGGCCAGCAGGTTCAGTGCTGCAACAGCACAGTTTTTCTCTTGCTGCATTCTCAGCCCTCCAGTCAGAGTGGTACCCAGCCCAGATGTCCTCCCCAGCAAGCCCAAGCAGCAGCTTTGGTGGCCCATCCTTGTGCATGGGACCTGTACCATTGTTCTAGCTTCTGTATCACGTGGGATGCTTCTCCTGGGATGAGGAACTATGTATTCCCTATCAGTCCTTTGCACAGGCAGGCCGTGTCCTATGTTGAGAAGAACAGTGCTGAACAGCCAGGCAGAGAGATGGCCCAGCCCCAATTATCTTAAATTCCCTGCTTTTGCCTTCATGAGCATTGGTTTAGTGGTCTGAGAGTGTTTTCTGCTGATGGGACACAGCTGGCTGGACACAGTGGCTTTGCTCTTCAATGCGAGGTGGTGCATGTCCAGGTGGTGCAGCAATGCCCATGTAAAGGAAGCAACTTCAGTAAAATAAACCCAGCCACTTCTTCCCATGATGATTTTACTGTGTGAGAGTAACACCTCTGTATCAGCAGAATAAAAAAGGACAATTTCTATCTGAATGCTTCTCCAGAACCTTGGTTCATAAGGGGCTGATTATTTCAGGGTTTCTACCTGTTCTGATGTTGGTCGGAGACTAAATTCCTGGGTTTACTGAACCTGTGGTCTGCTTCCTTACAGCAAAATGGCAGGCTCCAGACATGCTGAGCCTATGGCTCAGGGTCTTCTATTTTGATATGTATACACAAAAATTGGCTCTCAGGGCCATCTTACTTGCTTAATTAGGACTTTGGGATGCTGTTAAAGAAAATTCCTACACTTTTCCCTCTTCCATATAATAGAGAAGCAGGGAGTCCAAATAATGATGGATCTGTAGCCCATCCTGCTGCCTCTAGCCTTAAGAAGTTCAAGACGACAATTTCTTGAGAAACAACAGAGATGGCTCATTTTGCTTGGTTGTTCTTCCACACAGTAGATGGATTCGCCAGTTAATCTATGGAGGCAGCAGTATCGTGAGTGTTTAGGGTGCAGGTGGAGCTGATATAGCACTTGGCTGCACAGAAGGAGGCGATCCTTGTCCCTGACGGGTGCTGCTGGCTGCATGGTCCTGACCCATTCCTCGTGCGAGCATCAGTCCCGCTGAGCAGCAGCTCAGTTTACTAAACCTGCAGAAAATCCACCCAGTGGAAAGGAATAGTTAAAGGTGAGTAGAGTGAGCTAGCTCTTGGATGGATTCAGTCTGGTCCTGCTCAGGGGACTTTATCTTTGCATGGAGGGCAGCACTGACAACCTGGGGCTGGCAGGGCTTGTGCGGGCAGCGTCCGAAAGACTTTGTGATCCTGCCTGAGGTCTCTCTGGACGACTTACTCTCTGGATGTCAAGGAAATGCCATTTCATTCCACCCTCAGCATCTTATCTCTCTCTGCATAGCAGCCAGCTTTTCAGTGGTAGCCCCTGAAAATGCTCACATCAAATAGAGTGCAGGCAAAGTCAGCCATGCGCTACAGGGTGCAGCTGTACTCTTAGAGTGCACCTACACAAACTTCTCAAGTATTTTTCTGATGCCCTCTTAGGAAATTCGGCCATTAATGGCCAGCCTCCAGAATGGCATGGGAGTTTGTGCGTGCTGCTGCTGTATGTGTTATAACTTGCTCTTCGGGTACATTTAATTACTTTTTTTTCCTAATTGACAGAGCACTCCTTTGTTTGAAATCTTCCTGATGAGGGGTTGATTAAATATCTCAGTGTGTTATTTTTTTCTTTCTTTATCCTCTGTGGCAGTAGCCTGGTACTGAATTTATATTCCAGTGATCCTATCTCCATATTTTAATTTACAAGTGATCAGTGAGCTGTATATTGTTTTCTGACAGCAGGCACAACTCACACTGGGAATTTTTTATTCCTCCCTCCCCTCAGCTCTCTCCTGCAGAACTTTTACAATTCATTTCAGGGTTCGGCAGGAAGGTTTCTGGGTTTAGGTTTGTGGGGCGTTTCGCTTTGGGGGTATATTTGTTTCTTGCTGCACTTTGGAGAGTTGTGGTTTCTGTTTCTTGGGGAAGCTCTTGCTTTTCCCAGGCCAGCATCATGTCCCAGCCAGTGGTCTCTGGCTTATCTGTGGCTGGACCTTGGAGGCTGTGGGTTTCACAGCTTTCTCCATCCCTGCAGCTACACACAGCCTCTTCCATATATGCTCACAGATGTATGGCTTCTGGGCTTTAAAGGGACTTTCTGGGTCACATATGCATGCTTCCCTGAGGCCCCGCTTGGTTACCTGCTAGTTTGTTAGCTGCTCCGCAGACTCCGGCACGGCATGGCTGGTAACCCCAGGCTGTCCCCTGGCTGAGCGAATGTCCTTGTCACTGCTGGCAGTCTTTGTGCCACAGCATGAGGCGTGCAGCGATGGACTTGACCCGTTACCTATGTATTTGGTAGGTCAGCAGTCTGACTGTGCTGCTTTTGGGGAGAGGGAGGCATTGGGGGCCAGTTGTCAGTAGGTTTGGCTGGACAGAACTCGCCTTCTGTGGGGCTTAAGCTGGTGTGGGTACAGCAGAGCATCTGATGCAGGCAGGTCCATCACAGAGTATGAGGGGAGATGCCTGTTCTGCTTTGCCACAGCACCCACTGGCAGCATTTTGAGTGCATTAAGCTGCACTTCCCCAAGTAGCAGTAGTACAGTGTGCTTTGGAGCACATGCCTGTGCTTGGGGCTCAGTTTTGGACTGGGAACGGGTGACAGTCAGCATGGATGTGCACAGCTACTTAAGTACCCAGTTCGTCTTGCTGCAGCAGCAGGCTGTGAGTCTGGGGAATGTCTGCGCCTGCTGGGCTATGGACTTTGTGGCAACTTGTGGAACATATTGAAATGCAGGTCACTTGGTGGTTTATTCCTGGCCTCTTTCTGTCTCTGAGAGGAGGTGGGTCACAGCTGGCTCCTAGGATTGCTCCTGGGGCTGGGAGCACCCGCCAGTCCGGCTGCAAGAGGCGTTATTTACAGCATTCATATAAAGAACTGTAAATTCATGAGAGTAGCTGATCTTTAGCAAAACATGAGCAGTACGTGTAGGGAGGAAGAGACTAAAGGCAGGCAGGCTCAAGCCTCTCAGACCCTGGGGGAGTGGGGGTAGCATCTGAGTGGTACCCAGGGTGATGCCAAGGGGCATGGCCTGGGTGAGTGAAGGCATGCCTGCTCCTTCCCACTCTGCGCAGGGGCTCTGCCCTGGCACAGCCTTCTGTGGAAGGGCCATCGAGCCATCTCTCCAGGGAAGTCAGGCAGGGCAGAGCTGAGTCGGATTAACAGCCTGTCTGACTGCAAGCAGACAGTACTGTCCCTGTGAGGGGGGAGGGGGAAAAAGGGTGACCCACATCCATGTAGACTAGCAGTCAGTCAGTTTGGTGGCTTTTCCAGAGACTGGTCTTCTCTATACGAGAAAGGAGCAGCATGCAAAAGTGAGGATTTAGCCCTACGAAATTAGTAGGCTAGAGGGGTTGCCAGAAGACCTGCAAAGATAGGAGAGCTCCAGCTGTGTCTCTTTATTGCTCTTGCAGAGAGACCTATATTCTGTTTGCATGGGCAACCCAGAGCAGCCCACCTGCAACCAGGACCTGTGCAGTTTGGGGACTGTAGAAACTTTTGGCATTGGTCTGAAACCAGAACTGCTGAAGGTCAAGACGGCAGGTTGGTGTGAGTCGAAGCCTCAGCTCTTTTGTCTGCCTGCTTGGGAGGGGGCAGCAGCTCAGCCTTCCTCAGGAAAGGGTTAATGTTGTCTCTCCTTCCCATGGAGCTGCTCTCCCAGTGATTCAATCATGTCAGCCTGTTTTCAGGCAATAATTCATTGTTATAGGAACACTACAGTAAAGTGACAAGTTAATAACGGCAGTAATAATGGCAGGCAAAGTCTAATGCTATTTCCCTTTCTCCTGCTCCTGTTGCACCAGCAGCCTCCCATGTTGGCTAATGCAATTTGCAACCTTGCTAATCCAGTTTCAGGAGGAATTGTGTTCTGTTAAAAGAGAATAACAGGAGTCAGGAGCTGTGCAGCCATGTTCCTGCCACCTCTGGGGAGGCTGCCCTGGCACTGGAAGTCTTTGTCTTTACTTTGCTGTGATTTCTATGCCATGGTTAAGCCTAAGGTCCTCCTAGAACTATCTCATCATCTTCCCTTCTGCAAATGCTTTTGCTCTGATACCTCTTCTCTGAAAGGGTCCACACATCTTGCCCTTTTGAACATTGGTTTGCTTTCAGCTAACTTAGTAAACATGAGTGACCCACCCCTCGCCACACTGAGTCGGAACGCTGGCATGTACTTGCTTGGCTCCCTTTGCCCCAGTTCCCCAGGGTCATTAACACGGGCGTCCTTGCAGCGTGTGTGGAGGTGGAGGAGGCTCTTCAGGCCTGCTTTGTGGAAGGGAGAAGGGCTCACAGAGGCGGCGAGTATTAGTGCATGTCTAAGCCTGTGGCAGAGCAGTGACCTGCACACAGGTCCCATGAATCCCTGGCAAGCATCCCCAGGCGGGAATTTGGGCACTGAGTGCTTTTTGGGCCCTAGTGAGTTGCAACTGCAGGCTGAGGGGTTGGCTGAGTTTGTGCCAAAAGCCTGGCCGGTGCCCTTCAGGGTTGTACACTGAGGGCGCCGGGGAGAGATGGGTTCCTCGCAGGAAGAGTTGCCTTGGGACCAAGCTCCTGGAAACGGGTCTCTCCTGATCAGCCTGCTAAACCCCGTGTGTAGCATTAAACCATGTTGGGGATTCAGGTTGGGTTGGCCTTGTTTCTGCTCCCACACGCACATGCACCTCAGTACAGTGAAATCCCGATGGAGGCTTTTAAAAGTAGGACATTCCCCAGGAAAACTTTTGCAACACTTCATCAGTTCTCTCCAGGCGAGATCATGTTCTGGAGGAGCACTCCCCAGAGGGCAGCAGCCTCCAAAGTGGGACACCATCTCGCTGCTGCGGTGACAGGGCTCCCTGGGGACTCTGTGGGCCGGTGGTGGCTGTCCTCCTGCCCACTCCTGCACTATGGCTGCTGGCTCGTGCAGAGCTGGCTCCTTCCCTGACCGGCAGCTGCCTCCTCCTTCGCTGCAGGGCAGCACACTGGGGTTTTGTACGGGGCTTTTTTTGGGGGAGGGTATCTTCAGCTGCAATTAAACATCACCATCCCCAAGACTTGCTAATAGTGGCTCCCAGGTGGGAGGTGAACTCCTGCTGTTGTATTTTCTTGCTGCCTACAAGGGAAGGTGATGTAAGGAGTCTGAGACGGAGCATCTTTTTATTGCAGCATTTTTAGGTACAGATTGCAAAGTGCTTTGGTAGAGGTAAGTGTTGCAACCCCTGCTTGATGATTAGGAAACAGAGGGGAGGGAGCCAAGTGGCTTCACCACAGCAGCAAGTCAGCAGAAAAGCTGCGGATCACATCACTGCCTCTGCCCTCCTCCTCTGATGACTGCTTTCCCTCCCCTCAAGTACTTGTATAACTGTGCTTAGCACATGCCCAGCTTGAGGGGACTGATTGCCTGCTTGGTGGTGTGGAGAGCACTTAGCCGCGTTGTAGCCTGCCTGTGGTTGTAAGGTGTGTCTGACCTAGCCCCCCACCCCAGAGGTGCAAGCTTTGAGGGCCAGAGGCTGCCGCAGGTATCCTAAGACAATGCATGCCCCTGCAAATGAGTGGGGATGTTTTTTCCTCAGCCTGGAAATTAGTGCAAAGGGACTGTGATGGTGGAGGACAGTCTGTGAAGTGAGGTGTCTAGTAAGTGGGCTGGCTGTGGGCACGTAGCATCTTTGCCAGCCTCTCCACCCTAAGAGGCATGTAATGTCCCCCATGGCCTGGCCTGGCCAGGCTCCAGCACGAGTCGTCACCTGTTGAACCTCCTGAAGCTCCTCCAGCAGATGCCATGGGGTGCCCTCAGCAGCGTGGGAGAGCGTGTCTCCGTGCCATCGGAGAGCTGATGTCTTCTGTCCCGGCGCTGCCTACAGTGCTTCTGCCCAAGCACCACTGCAGAGTTCAACATCTGCAGACATTCTTCACACAGGTTGCATGGTTTCACAGGGGCTGGGAGACCAGGCTAGATTAAAAAAAATATGAGGGTTGTAACTATGACTTGTTGCCAGTGTAAATTGAAAGCCTTAATAGCATATGTAGGGCCAATTACAGTACATCAAGGCATGATAGCCTCTTTACTGGCACCCTCCAGGGAGCCAGGAGACATTGTGGCAACAGGATTATGCTTTGCAGATGATATGCACGATAACTTCACCTAGACACATGCACCTGTTTCCCTCACTAAGCAGATGTTCAGGAGGATGTTAAGAGAACATCAGCCTCCTGACAGTGCAGCAGAAAATGCCATGTAACTTCACATCGCTGCAGCCACCGCCTCTGCTGCTTGACAGAGGGCTGGAGCAGCCCTGCCCTGGCACACTGAAACGCCAGCCCCTGGGGCAAACTGGATGAACTCAGCATTTGAAGGCCGAGCCCTTTCCTGGCTTTCTGCCCAGGCAAATCCCCAAGCCAGGAAAGGGAGTTTTCCCCATGTCAGGACGGCAAGGTTTGACTGGCTCAGTGCCTGGGGTGTCAGTCTTCTTGCAATCTCACTCGTGCACCAGCAGCTACAATCATTTCTGTGTTATGCAAGCGTCTTTAAACATGACCTGGCAAGCTGCACGGGGCAGAGTGAGACCCGCTTTGCACTGGAGTAGGCTCACCACCAGGGTGGAAAGAGATGGACCCCCTGGCGTTTTGTTGCATTACCATCACCATCACCCTGCACCCCTAACTTCAGGATTTGGTAGTTTTGTTTTGGTTTGCATTTTTTTATTTTAAATCATTGTTCCCAAGTGCAAGATGAGCCTTCTGGATTAGTTTGCATATCTGTGAATGGTGGCTGATGGTCCTCCCTCCTCTCCTCCTGTGGGAGAGCAGAAGTGCGAGCAGCCCCACAAAGCTTCCCTTGTCTTAACCAGAGTGTGAGCAGAGGATCTCTGCCCTGCATGAGCAAGCAAACCAGCCTGCAGCCTGAAGGTGAAGCTGCCCCAAGGTAAACTGTGTGCCACAGTGTTTCCAGCTCAGCAGTTTTCAGCCTGTGGTCTGTAAAAGCTGTGAATTATTTCTATAGGATCTGCAAAAAGGTAATGAAGAAGAGGTAGGCGCACATTTACTATGCAGGAGCCAGTGCCTGGATGGGGAAGCATTTGGTGTTCACAGATTGGAAAAGGCTGAGAATGTCCTCTCTAATTCTGTGGGAGGGAAACAAAACCTGCACTTACATCTTCTGTGGTGTGCCTCCGTTAGGAAAATAAATCATGTTAGATGAGAAGTGCATTGGCAGGGGTGTCATTATGTATCGCTGATACCTCTAATCTAGACAAAACTTTGCACATGATGTTACGAGCCTGTGCAAGCATGTGCAGTGTAGCAAAGGGAAGACCTGTAATTCCCTGCCAGGGCCTGCTGCTCCCACTAGTAACGGCAGTACAAGTGATCATCTCATCAGGATCTGAGGGACACTGTGCATGTGCGGGCAAGTTCCTGAACGCTGGCTGCAACGGCTGCTAGGGAGGGCTTGAAGGGACGGGGTGTGCGCATGGAATTTGAGATTTCATTTTTGCTGGAGTTAAGATTTCTTCCCCATCACCCTATCCCCACAAAGGAGGACATCTCTCCAAGTGTTGAATGGAAGCAGGAAGAGCTGCACAGAGGGCATCCAAGAGCCCTTGGGTAACCTCAGGGGTCCGTGCTGTTTGTACACAGTGAGAATTGCCATGATTGTGATCCAGGAACAAGCCCTCATTGCTTCAGTGAAATACATCTGTCACATACGAGGTGCAGGTTGGCTGCCCCAAACACCAGGATTAGAAATACGCTGTGCCCATCCTCCTCATTTTCTTCTCCTGGAGGTGCTGTGATGCAGGAAGAGGACTGGGGGGGATGCTTGCGTCTCAGCAGCTCCGGTCTGTGCATACACTGGCTTGCTTGGTGTGGGTACGTGTTGATACTGAGTAACCCCGCCACACGCAGCATGTGTATATACTGCATTTTAATAGATATAGGGCTACTGACTTAACATACACGGTTGCTATAGTAACAGAGGTTTCCTTAGTAACGGTTGCAGAAAATAATCCAGTACCAATTAAAAATAAACTGTTTGGAAAGGGGGCTGGGGGAGAAAGGAAACTGCTGAGAATCACCTTCCCCTTTATTGGTTCATCTCCCAGGGACTCAAAAGATTGATTAATGCTTGAAATAACCTTTCTTAACCAACAGTGAGCCAAAAAGGTGGGACGTGGGTGGGTGGGGTGGCTGAGGCTGCTGTCCTGAAGTGAAACAAAGGAGTGTGTCTGGGGTATGGCAGAAATACAACAGGGTGATGCTAAATTTCTCCATTAGGTTGAAGTCCCCAGGGAGGAAAAACAAGGAACTATTTCACTCCTTCCCTCCCTCCACTCTCTGCGTGCCATATCCATAACACAGCCATTGAGTCTTTATTAGCATACTGATTAAAGCTATGGGCAATCCAGGCTCCAGGGGAAGGTCTAATGCGTTACCAGGATGCCTATCTCAGATGCTGTGTTAGAGCAGAAAGCATCCCTCTGGTGGGAGTTCCTCCCTCCCATTTGATGTTGTTTGCCTGTGCCCATCCTCTCCCTTGGCCCCCTCGCTCATCGCCTGTGCCAACATCTGAGACCCTGGGGCTCAGGGGAAGCTGGAAGCAAAGCATGATGCAAAGAGAGGAGCCTGTGCCTTGGTGAGGGAGAGGAGACAATGTTGCTTCCCTGCAAACTCAGGATGTGTGGGACGGGTTTCCAGGGTGCGGATGGACACATCTCCCCTGGCAGCCTTCAGTTGTTTGTGCCTGTGGTGCCACACTTGCGTCATGTCACTCATGCCCAGGGCGCTTGCTAGGTTTCGTTCAGAGATTTACGGGTTGTCAGCAGAATCCCTTCACTGGGCAGCAAGACAGCATGCCTCCTTTCAGAGGGGAGCTGCCACGCAAGGCAGCGGGAGAGGTTGGGATGGGCTGGGCTTGGAGCAGGACTGGGTTACCCACCTTCTGCCTCTTGGCTGTTGAAGACCCACTGGTTGTCAGGACACCCTTTATAGGCCATGCCTGAGCAGCGGTGTTCACTGTTACAGGGTGCACCAGGAAGGGCCTCAGCTTGGACCTGCTGCCTGCTGGACCCCATCACATGCTGCCCCTGTTCCTGGGAACCTCCTCCCCCATTTTCCTGACTGTGCTCCAATGACCTGTGTAATGTGTTGTGCTTCACGCTCAGTCTAGGGCTCATCCCTTTGGGCTGTCAGATCTGGGCATCCTGCGTCATCGCGTTGGAGGAGATGCTGGTCGCACAGGAGAGGCGAAGGAGGGGAGGTGGTGGCAGAGCTGCTGGGAGGAGTGGTGTGTCCAGCCGGGAGCTGCTCCTCGCCTCCAGTCTTTGGCCAGCAGGACTCCAGGGCAAGCCAAGCACAAGTGTCACAGGAGGGCGCTTCATGTCCTCCCTTGCAGACGGGAATGCCCTGGGTCAAGGCTCGCAGCCTGAGCACACGCAGAAGAGGCTTTATCTCCTGCTTCTGCAGGGAGAGAGGAATCGGAAACTGCTGTCTCTCCTTGCAGGCAGAAGAGCTAATGACACCACTGTGTCATCCTCGACAGTGCGTGACCACTTAGCTACCCCTGTGGGAACTGCAGTTGCGCTTGGGAAACCGAGAGGGGTGACGTGCCTGTGGCTTGTCCCAGGCTGTGCGGTCCGTTGTGGACCTGGAGCCAGATCTCATGGCTGCTGGAACAGAACTTGCTCCCTGCTGATCCTTTCCAGCTGGTGTTCTTTCTTCTTTTCCAGTTGTGCCCGTGTTTGCTTGCCTAGTTATTGCGTGTCTGTGGGTTACGTGTCACCGAGATGGCTGGCATGTGACAGCGGTAGACTGGTGTTTAATTCACTCTTCCTGGAAATGGTTTTCTCTGGAACTAGTCAAGAGCTCATTGCTCAGAGGTGCAAGTGGTATGATTTCACCATGAAAAAAACCCACTGAGTTTAGGTGTAGTCTTCTTGCTAGGTTCAGTGCATTAGACCATGGTGAATTAAGAAAGGGAGTCTTTTAAAGGGCAAACTGTGAAAAAGCAGCCTCTTGCTGAGGGACACGGTGGGAGAATCCAGGAGTAAAGCAGGGGGTGAAAGAAGAGAGATTTGGTAGGAGAATATTTAAACACCTTTGTCTTAAAGGTCCAGTGCAAGTGGGAACCCAGCAAAAGCAGCCATACCTGCAGATGGGGGAGGACTCTGGTCCTTCCCAAACCAGGTGAGTTTCTTTCCTACGTTAATGACCCACCTCCACTCATCCTTCTCCATTCCTCCCTTGCAGTGACCAAGCTGCAGGTGAGCAAGTCGAAGCGGAGCATCACTCTGGTGGAAAACCGGCCCATCCCCCTCAACTGCTCGGTAAAATCCCAGACCAGCCCCGACTCGCACTTCGCCGTGCTGTGGTACGTCCACAAGCCCTCTGACGCCGACGGCAAGCTCATCCTGAAGACCACCCACAGCTCGGCCTTTGAGTATGGCACCTACGCAGAGGAGGAGGGGCTGCGGGGCCGGCTGCTGTTCGAGCGCTCAGCGTCAGGGGGGCTCTTCAGCCTGACGGTGCAGCGGGCAGAAGTCCGAGACAGCGGCAGCTACTACTGTCACGTGGAGGAGTGGCTGCTCAGCCCCAACCACGCCTGGTACAAGCTGGCGGAGGAGGTGTCGGGGCGGACAGAGGTCACCGTCAAGCAGCCAGGTACCACATGCTGCACCGGGGGGCGTCCTCTTGGCATCAGCTCTTGTGCACAGCTCGTGAGCTTACCAAGCTTTTCTGGGGCAACAGGGATCTTCTGCTCTTCTTTCCACTACAGCCTTGTCACACCCTTCTTGCATCCTCATGCCTGCATGTCCCTGCATGAAGAGGGATGTTTTCCCCCTTTGATGTGACCCTTCTCCGTTTAAGCCGGGTTAGCGTGCATTTCGGTGTCCCCACATGAAGGTTATCCGCCCACCACGATCTAGAGGGCCACTGTATGCAACCACGTTTCTTTATCCTCAAGAGCATCATGTAGCAAGAGTGTCGACTAGCGACCTACTGAGAGAGAACTGGTGTGTGCCTGCCTGGGAAAGCATTTTTATGTTTTGCACACAGTTTAATTTTACTCTGTGACTGTATCCTGGCAGGCGCGGGGACACTTGTCTCTTTTCCCTCTGCGCTGTGCACATGAAATGCAAGTAATGAGTTTAATGAGGTGGGGAGCTGGCTGCCAGGAAATGAGAAATCTACTCTGCTGGTGGTTTCTTTGGCAGCAGACATCACTGGTAAAGGTGGGTTGATGGATGAGCTAAAGATGGCCCCCACAAGCTGGTGACATAGCCCTTATTTCGTGCAAAGCGGGGAGGCAGGGAGGAAAGCGCCGGCTCTGAGAGCAGCGTGGACCCCATATGTGCTGCTGAGGCAGAGCATTGGTACTTCATAAAGAAACCTGCCTTGTCCCCACTTGCTCTGGGTGCCTGTTTCTGGAAGACAAAATACCTCAGGTAGGAGGGACGCAACTGGATAGCAGGGCTGGACTGGGATGCTTAATGCATTTTCTCTGGATTTGGCTGGCTAGACACAAGCTCTTGTGGATGGGAGTGCAAGAGGGATATTGAGTATGGTCCCCAGCGCAGTTTTACCTAGTTGCCCAGGGAGTGCAGCAGGCCAAAGCACGCCTCTCGCTGCCGGTCCCAGCTCCTCATTTCTGTCTGCAAAGTCCCAAGGTGGCTGTGGGGCAGTCAGAGGGGGAGGAGCTGTGATCTGCTCCCTCCATTGCATTGCCCACATCTCACTGGGAAGTATGGTCCCTGTCACTTGCTGAAGCAGCTGTACCAGGGAAGTCCAGACTGTGCCCCTGGAAAGAAGTTGTGAAGGACTTAGGAGTGTACGACACGTCATTTCACATAAAAGAACTGATTGCAGTCAGCCCCCACTATGTATCAATGAAATTGTGGAGCAAAAACCAGGGGCATTCCCAAGGCAGCAAAACACCATGTGTGACTTTGCCCTCATGCTACTTCTCATTTTGCAGTGGTGGTTCCCTGTAATCAGCTGCCCGTTTTCTGCCTTGTTTTTTTTCCCTTTTCCCACAACAGGAGGGCTTACCGGTTGGGGTGTGACTGGGCTACTGCCCTGCCCCAGGAGGAAGATGAGAAAAGATTGAGGTGTGACCTCCTAAGTGCACAGACTAGGTATCTGTGCACTTAGGACCAACTGGGAGATTTTGGGTTTCCAGTTCCCTGTGCTGGTGGCTAGCCTGAGATTTTCAGAAAACCCTAAAAAATGCAAGTCCTGTTTTCTTTTCCTCCTCTTCCATGCCCCCTACCCCTCATTTTTTTTTCCACCCTCTCCTCATTTCTTTCATCACACCCCAGGATTGTGGCCATGCAGAAAGGGCTTGCAAGGGAGACAAAGGACCCTCAGTCACCCTGCATTTCTACTGGCCTTTTCCCATAGATAACCGCCTGCAGGTGAACCAGACCCACAGGAACATCACGGTGCTGGAGAACCAGTGGGTGACCCTGGAGTGTCTGGTCAGCAGCCGGACCAGCCCCTCATCCCAGCTCTCGGTGGAGTGGTACGTCTGGCGGCCGGGCCACCCAGAGAAGGAGGCGGTGGTCCGGCTGAGCCGGCAGAGCACCCTGCGCTATGGGGACCTGGCGGCGCTGGGCGACCTGCGGAGCCGGCTGCACCTGGAGAGCCCGTCCCCAGGTCTCTACCTCCTCTCCATCCAAAATGCCACCGTGAGGGACAGCGGGGCCTATGACTGCCGTGTGGAGGAGTGGCTCCTCGACCCCAGTGACCGCTGGTACAAGCGGTCAGAGGACCTCTCCGGACTCATCACCCTCACCGTCAAGCAACCAGGTGAGGAGGGTCTCATGCCAACAGCTTTGAGCAGTGCTCTGCCCTCTTGGACCAAACGCATGAGTCACTGTCTGTCTTTGACAGCAGGTCCAGGCAGAGGGCAGGACTGCTGCGCTACAGACCGTGCTGATGCCTTCTTGCATTTCTTCCTGGGTGCACCCTTGCTTTTCTAGAAGGAGCATAGACCAAGTCTGCAAACACAGCTAGATGGTCTTGGGATTTTGTCACCACTGCATCTGCAAATCAATATTTTTTACAGCACTGCTGCCAGATTCAATAAGATAGGCTTCCAATTTTATTCACATCTTGATTGAGAATGAGGTGGGAGAAGTTATCTATGCTTCCCAGGCGTGCGCCTCAGGGCAACATCCTTGCATGAAAGGAGGGCAGCAGAGGAGGTTGAGACCCTTGCTGGTGTCCAGGCAGTTCCTCACACTGCTGCCCTCCATTCTGCAGGTGAAGAAGCAGATGCGGGGTGTACAGCTCCAAGAGTTTGTGTGTCAGTTAGTACAAGGGCTCGGGCTTCTTGTTGGAGCAGGAGTTGGCTATGAGGAGCCTGCCTCCATATTGACAAAGGGGTGCTTACAGGCTTCCTGGCCACCCTCTTGCCAGTGATAGTGGTCCAGGCAGATCCTGCTCCCTAACACTACCATTTTGGCCATGCCCAGACACAGGGAGGCAGGCATCAGGGATTGCTGCAGGTGCTTCTTCTTTCCAGGATCTAGTGGGGAAAAAAGGTGCTACAGAAGTTCAAACCAAGGAGGAAACTCCAGTTTCAAAGGTTTGTGAGTAGAAATGGAATGGAATGGAATAGAATATTTCAGCTGGAAAGCACCTACAACAGTCATCCAGTCCAACTGCCTGAGCAATTCAGGGCTGACCAAAAGTTAAAGCATGCTATTAAGCGCATTGTCCAAATGCCAGGCTTGGGGCATCACCACCGCTCTGGGAAGCCTGTTGCAGTGTTTGACCACCCTCTCAGTAACTAAATGCTTCCTCATGTCCAGTCTGAACCTTCCTGGGTGCAGCTTTGAACCATTCCCATGTGTCCTATCACTGGATTCCAGGGAGGAGAGATCAGCACCTCGCTCTCCACTTGCCCTCCTCAGGAAACTGTAGAGACCGATAAGGTTGCCCCTAGCCTCCTTTTCTCCAAAGTAGACAAGCCCAAAGTCCTTAGCCACTCCTCACAGGACACGCCTTCCAGCCCTTTCACCAGCTTTGTTGCTCTCCTCTGGATGCATTCAAGGACCTTAACGTGCTTCTTACATTGTGGGGCCCAGAATTGCACACAGTACTCGAGGTGAGGCTGCACCAACGCTGAATACAGCAGGATAATCACCTCCTTTGACCCTCTGGCTATGCTGTGTTTGATGCACCGCAGATTGTGGTGTGTCCTCTTGCCTGCCAGGGCACACTGCTGTCTCCTATGGAGGCTGCTGTCAACCAGCACTCCCAGATCCCTTTCTACAGGGCGGCTCTCTAGCCACCACTCTCCCAATTTATACTCATGCCCAGCATTACTCCATCCTAGGTGTAGAATCCAGCATTTGGACTTGTTAAATTTCATCCCATTAATGAAAGTCCAATGCTTCAATCTATCTAGATCCCTCTGCAAGGCCTCTTGTCCCTCAAGAGTCAACAGCACCTCACAGTTTGGTATCATCAGCAAACTTGCTAATGGTGCATTCAACTCCTGCATCCAGATCTTTCATAAATATATTGAACAGAATGGGGTCTAGAATAGAATCCTGAGGAGCACCGCTGATGACCAGTCACCAGCCAGATGTAGCCCCATTCACTAAAACCCCTTTGGTGCTGCCCTGCAGCCAGATCTTCACCCACCGCACTGTGAACCTGCTCATCCCATAGTTGACTGTTGGAAGGATGCTGTGAGGGTCAGTATCAAAAGCCTTACTAAAATCCAGAAGAACTACATCCACTGCCTTCCCTTCATCCATTAGGTGGGTGACCTTATCATAGAAGGGTACTAAATCAGTTAAACAGGACTTTCCCTTTGTGAACCCATGTTGACTGGGCCTGATGATCACATTATTCTTTA
Source organism: Phalacrocorax aristotelis (assembly GCF_949628215.1). NCBI lineage: Eukaryota > Metazoa > Chordata > Aves > Suliformes > Phalacrocoracidae > Phalacrocorax > Phalacrocorax aristotelis. The sequence goes on along the minus strand of NC_134276.1, from coordinate 117,004,061 downwards.
AATGTATTTCAATAGTATCCAGTATTAACAGGTCTGTAGTTCCCTAGGTGTTCCCTCATGTCCTTTTTGTAGACTGGAATAACATTGGCTAGCTTGCAGTCAGCAGGGACCTCCCCTGACCCCCAAGGCCTTTGGATGACGGTCTAGAAGCATCCTGCCATAACATCTGCTAGCTCCTTCAGTACTGTGGGATGAATCCCATGAGGCCCCATGAACCTGTGAACATTCACCTGATGCAGCTGGTCCCTTACAATTTCAGTGTCCACAAATGGAAAGTCACCGTTCCCACACTCATAGTCCTCTGACTCAGGGGACGGGGCAGCCCAAGGTCTACCAGTATTATTAAAGACTGAGGTGAAAAAAGCATTGAATGTCTCTGTTTTTTCTTCATCCCTATCAGTCAGGTGACCACCTTCAACAAGTATTGGTCCAATGTTTTTTTTAGACGACCTCTTGCTATTAGCACACTTTAAAAAGCCCATCTTGTTAGCTGACACAACACTGGCCAGTTTCAACTCTAAGTGAGCTTTGGCGTTTCATGTCTTCTCCTGGCGTATGTGAAACACAGCTCTGTAATCTTCCTGCAAAGCCTGACCTCGCTTCCAGAGATCATAGAATTTCTGCTATGAAACCCCTGAGCTCCACGAGGAATACCCTGTTCAGCCAAGCTGCTCTTCTGCCCCACTTGCTTGACTTGAGACACAGTGGAATCGCCTGCTCCTGTGCTTCTAAAAGGTGGTTTTTAAAGGCTGACCAGCACTCGTGCACTCATAAGCCCTCAAAAGCAGATTCCCAGGGGACTCTGCTAAGTTTTGTCCGTTTTAACAACAGATAAGCTGCAAGGACAATTTACCTTGGAATATACAGATTCCCTAGTTTTCGAGGCATATGACACAAGGTTAGATGTCTGTCTTAAAGGCTGTAAGTCAAATAACAGTTATGGTCCTCTTTTGCTGGGTACTTTCCAGCATGTGATGCAACCACTCTGCAAATACTGCTGTTGTGCTTTATGCCTGCCCATTCCAGCGAGGCGTCAGACTCGTAACTCTGCAACGGAACTGCCAAAAGGGTAAGATTCTGGAAAGGTTTTAGTGGTGATTCCTGGCAGAGAAGATTTGTACTGTGAAGGAGGAGCTCTTTCAGGGGACAGCACAGCCCTTATCTGCCAGGTCCTTGCTTGAGAAACCTTGCTGGCCAAGATGGATCGAGCAGAGCCCCCCACCAGGCAATCCCTGTACCCTGCATGCCTGCCTGGCTGTAAGTGCAGCTCTTCATCCAGACTGCCAGCCCTGATAGAGGGGTTGAAATGAACAGCAGGGGAAATCCGTGAGGCTCATTTTGAATTCTCGAAGGGAATCTTGATGGGAAGAAGAGAGGGAGTTGGGGGTGCACTAATTCAAGATAGTCTTTTTCTAAAAGTGCTTTGTTGTTGTTTGTTTTTCTGTCATAGCAGCCAGTACTTAACAAAATTACTAAACTTGCATGTGACTCATGTCTCATTAGTGAGGATCTCCACGCTCATCTTTCAGGACTATTATAATCACGAGCAAAGGGGGGGGAGGGGGGAACCTCTCAGCACCTTCAGACAGCAGTTCTTCTCTTTTTGCTTAATCTGCTGAGGTTGTGGTTTAACCCGGCAGGCAGCTAAACACCACACAGCCATCTGCTCACTGCCCACAGTGGGATGGGGGAGAGAATTGGAGAAAAGGTAAAACTCATGGGTTGAGATAAAGACAATTTAATAGGATGGGAAAGGAAGGGAAACTAATAGTGATGATAAAAGAATATACAGAACAAGCGATGTGAAATGCAATTGCTCACCATCCGCTGACTGGTGCCCAGCCAGTGCCCGAGCAGCTGCCGCATCACCCCAGCCAACTCCCCGCAGTTTTTGTTCAGCATGCCATTATATGGTATGGAATATCCCTTTGGCCAGTTTGGGTCAGCTGTCCTGGCTGTGCCCCCTCCCAGCTTCTTGTGCACCTGCAGCCTACTCACTGGCAGAGCACGAGAAGCTGAAAAGTCCTTAATTTAGTGTAAGCGCTGTTCAGCAACAACTAAAACGTCAGCGTGTTATCAACATTATTCCCATCCTAAATCCAAAACACAGCACTGTACCAGCTACTAGGAAGACAATTAACCCTACCCCAGCCAAAACCAGGACAGGGAAGCTTTGTGTTGGTTTTGACAAGCCATTTCCTTCCCTTGCTCATTTTTACCTCATTAGTCCCTGGAATCTCAGGACTTGCCTCATTCCTGTTTCTGCTCGAGAGTCTTCCCAGGGAAGATGCGAACTGAAAAATACTCATGTTGCCTACGGCCTGAAGAGCTCTGGCCTTAATGAAGATTTTCCTTATGGGGCCCTTTAAAACGTCTTGGGCAGGTGCTATAATGAGAAGCCCCACTGGGCACAGCAGCCTTGTGGCTGATGAGAGCAGGGGGACAGCAGCCCCCTCCCGCAGCGACACCTGGGGTCTGTGCAAGGGAGGTTTGCCCAGCTGTCTTCTCTGGAGGAGAAAGCGCCTCTCTCTTCAGCGAGCTATCGGCTTGTCCTTCCTGCTCAGCCCCTGTGTCGGAAACGGCTTTTTAATCTTTAAATGAAAGCTTAGATCTGGATTGATTGTGATCCCTGGAGTACGTGTTCCCTGGCAAGATGACTAAACCAAATGTTAATTGCTCTTGAAGTCAGCCTTTAATCAACTCATCTTGGGTTCTGGCCGCTGTATCTGTTAGGTAAAAACATCTCTAGTCTTTCAGCAAGCACTAGAGAAAAAAACGAGAGGGAGACTTGGAAGTGTCCTTGCTGTGTCTGTGCTGAGGACATCTCCATGGAGCAACCTCTTACCTAAATAACTTCCCAAATTGCTGGAAAAAAAACTCTCCTCTTCTTTCATACTGATTTTCAAGTCCTTTGAGCACTCTTAAAGAAATAAAAAGTAAAGATGGAGTGAAATGCTCTTTGTAACGGTAGCTGGGGTGTAGTAGTACATTGCTCCTCAGCACACGCGCCAAACCTCGATAGTTCCTGCCGTGTTCTTGTAGCGTGTCTGGATGAGCTGCAGCAGCTTTCTCCTCTCGCATGCACACCCGTTAGTTGGTGCAAGGGTCTGTGTGGGCAGGGTGGTAGCACAGGGCTCACAGCCAGCTCCTGTTTGACCCTGCACCAGGTGGTGTGCGGTGAGGTGAGGATGCTGCACCCATGGGCTTGACCACAGAGGTACCTGTGGGACTTGGCAGGCTGTGTCAAGCCTTTGGGTTTTGCTTGGATTGCTCCCAGCACCACAGTCATGACAGTCAGTTTGTGCCAGGTCAGGGTGGCTTCGATGGTAGCATTTTGCTCAGCACTCACCTCTCCCCTTTTGTCATCTCAGATCCCACCTTGCAGGTGGACACGGCGACTGCCAACCTCACGGTGCAGGAGAAGGAGTCCTTCCCGCTGGACTGCAGCATCCTGTCCCGCTCCAGCCCGGAGTCCCACTTTGCAGTGACATGGTACAACCTGCGGACCAAAGAGGCGGGTGGCCACACAGAGGAGGCTGAGGAGGAGGAGGAGGAGAGGGAGGCAGTGCTGAGTGTGGGCCCTGACGCTGTCTTCAGCCCCGAGGCTGGTCGCTGGGAGGGCCGCCTGCGCTTCCAGAGGCTCTCGGCGGTGCTTTTCCGACTGACAGTGCTGCAGGCTGGCAGTGCCGACACAGGCAACTACTCGTGCCGCGTGGAGGAGTGGCTGGCGGACCCCAACGGCGTGTGGTACCGGCTGGCGGAGGAGGAGTCGGGGACGGTCGCTGTTCACGTGCAGGATGCAGGTGAGAAGAGGTGACGAGCCTCTTGCAGACATGGCCCTGGCATCCCCTGTGTCTTTGGTTCAACCGAGATAAAAAGGCCAAGGAGTGCGTGGGAACGGGTCTCATCTGCAGCAGGACAAATCTGTAGTGTAGGTGCTTTCCCAGTTAGCTTGGTGGCTTGTAGCCCCACTCTTGGCTGGGCTTGCACATCTGCGCTGTGCTTTGCTCTGTGGTAGGGCTGCCCATCCCACAGCACTTGCTGCCTGCTGTGTCCCAGGTCAGTGGGGGCAGATACTGACCCACACTGGGGTTTAGCCATTCCCTTTGAGAAACACCCTGGAAGTTGGCTTAGCTCTGCCCAGGGTCACAGGCTGTGGCACAAGGGTCTCCTTCCAGTAACTGTTGAAGCCATTGAATGGTCTAGAGACCCCAGAGATAGCTGAGATAGTTTTGTGGGCCCTTAAGGGAGATACCCTGGGGTGCTGCCTCTGTGAACCACCACTGAGGGAAACAATGCTTTGCAAGGCTCCCTGCTTTATGGAGTATCAGAAAATTCACACCAGGGAGGACTCTTTAGCACTCAAGAAACTCCTGGAGGGGAATAAAGCCAAAACATGTCCTGCAGTAGCTTTTTCCTGCTGCTCTGTTTACCAATATTGGTATTTTTCTCAAAGCCTCACTTCCTGCATTGACACAGACTAATAAGCATCTGGTTTTTATGTTCTTGAAGAAGTTGTTGTAGGCCATGCGTTGCAGAGAAGCTGTGAAATGTGACCATCCCGTGTCTTTTTCCAGGCTCCACCCTGCAGTCCGTCATCTGCTCCAACGATGCCCTCTTCTACTTTGTGTTCTTCTACCCCTTCCCCATCTTCGGCATCTTGATCATCACCATCCTCCTGGTGCGGTTCAAGAGCCGAAACTCCAGCAAGAACTCGGAGGGCAAGAATGGGGTCCCTTTGCTGTGGATCAAAGAGCCTCACCTCAACTACTCTCCCACTTGCCTAGAGCCACCGGTCCTCAGCATCCACCCGGGAACCATAGACTAAAGAGGCAGAGGTGCTGGGGGGACGTGCAGAGAGAGAAAGCAGAGACATACCAGGAACTCTAAGGAATAGAGTGGGTTTTGTTGTTCTTGTTTCATTTTTTTCAGTGTCTGTGCTCCAGCGTGACGGCTGAGCTCTGTGGAGCACCCAGGTGGCCGGGACAGGAAGGGCCGAGGCTTTCTACAGCACCTGTAGGAATGCACCCCATCACACCGACGGATGGAGGGTCCCTGTGCTTGCTGTACATAGCGGATGTTCCGTGGATTAATTTTGCTCCCGTCAGTTGCTGTCCTTCGGGCTGTTACTTTTTTGTTACCATTTCTTTTTTCAGTCACTCCCAAGAACTTCAGGTTTCCCAAACCCTCCATGCAGCAAGGAGTTCCCAGAGGGCTTTTGGTCCTGGGACGATCTCTTTGGAAATAAATGTATATGTTTTCCAAAACAGACTGGTTTTCCTCCTCAGACTCAGTGCCACGGTGAAGAAGTTCTTTTCCCAAGGTGTGCTGAGCTAGGTCCTTCCTCTTCCAAAGCAGACAAAGCCAGGTCTGCCTCCAGAGGGGGTTAGCTGAGCTACCAGGAGGTTCATCCCAAAGACTGACTGTAGCCTCAGCATCTTCTTGTCTCCATCTTACTGTTCTCTCAGGAGGGGGCAATTCACTTTCTGGAAGCGTTCCCCCATCTTTGAGAGACTGAATGTTCAGCGTGCTTGCAGTCAGGACAAAATCAACTTAGGTTGTCTCCAGGAACTGAAGCGGGGAATGGAAGGATTTTTTCACCTGAAAGCCCTGGTTTTGTCAGTAGCAAAGAGGGTCCTCGTACATTCCAGCTTACCAGAGTTGTGCTCCTCCCTTGGTGTCCATGCTGCCACCTCTGACGAGGCGGATCCCCTCTGTGCCTCAGTCACCTGGGGACAGGTGGCTGGATCCAGTCTCTGAAGACTTCAACATGACCAAAGTAATGACTCTAGAAAGGGGAAAAGGGGAAGCTCCACGAGTTGGGTTCACAGCCCCTGGATGGTTCAGCCAAGGAGCCCATTTGCAGCCATGCCACGCAGCAGGGACATGCGATTAACCACCACGTGTCACGAGTTTCCCCACAGCTTGTGCTACTTCCTGGCGCGAGCTTGGACAAGCCAAGGAGCCTGCACTGCATCGGTGCCCTGGGGACTTCCCTGTCCCCTTGGGCCAAGAGAAATCTTTCCCTGCATGTGTGCGTGCATCTGCCATTTTTTGTTCCTGGGGCTTCAGGAGGAGAAACCATTCCTCCGTAAGCTCGCCCTCCTGGCAAAGTCACCTGCTCTTGTCATAGGCAGTCGCTGTGGCAGGAAATGCTGTTCTTTCTGTGAAAGATATGGCTCTTGCAAACCAAACCAGGGCTCTCTCCGTGTGGGGCACCTGAGCTCCCGTACCCCATAATGCCAAGTACCCCTGCCCTGTTCGGTGGAGGAAACCGCCTCCTCCCCGTACGCCCAAAGTGTTATGTCTGGCGGAAGAAAATGTTTGCCAAAAATGGCCTTTTGTTGTCTTCCTTGATGTCTTCCTGGCAAATACGGCCATTTACTTTTTGCAGCATGGCTGAAGCCAACGGGGGTGGACGGGTGCAGCCGCAAGACCCTCCTCCCCGCCTCATGCACGAGAGGTGCCATACCCACAGCCGCCGTCCTCTTCAGGAGGGTTGGACTGCTCTTTGTGAAGAGAAGGGGACCTCAGCAGATGCTTTGTAGCACTAGTCAGTTAGACCCTGATGCCTTGATGTTTCAGAGGTGGCAAAGCTTCGGATGGGCGATCTGCACTCTTCATCCTCTCTCCCGGCTGGGAGAGGACCCATGTGGTCACAGACCATCCCGTGCCAGGGTGTTTGAAGTCAGCCACCTCTGCTCCTCCACCAGAATGGCATTGGTTTCTTCTTCCACTGGGAAGCCCAAATTTCTCTCATCCCTCTGCAGAGTCTGCCTCCTCAATACGTAACTGCTTACTGGCTCCAGCATATGCTAATATCACACTCCTATATCTATATATATGTGTATCACACACCCACACACTTGTCTTCCCTTTCTCCGTAAGGCGCCTGCAAAGAGAGGAGTGGGCTGAGAAGTGAATGGAAATGAAGAACCGAGGCACAAACAGCAGCAGCTGCAGCCAGTGGGTATTGTTTCATAAATGTCGTATCTCCTGTACGTACTGCTCCCGGGCAGGAACTGCAACTCCTTTCAGCTTTAAAGGAAAAAAAGAAGAAACGAAGTTGGCGGGAGCTGTTCTTTCCTGGGAGAGCACTGTGCTGTGTCTGAGCCATGCGCCTCCTCTCCAGCCTGTCTGCCCCAGAGGAGGGCTTTCCTGGAGGGCTGTCCTCTGGCCCTGTCCCCCTGGCCGAAATAGGTCCCTTCCCAGCCCCAGCGGTTCCTGCACTGAGCCCAGGCTTTCCCGGGAAGCGGCTCCTGCAGTGGTCCCTGAATGTACCTTACCGGTGACATTTCTCTGTTGCTCTGGCAGTGTGTTGCCCCGTCTCAAACTTCTCTTTTTATAAGGCAGACTCTTCCTGCAATGAGTTTTAATGCAAAGCTTTTCAAACCACTCTCTCTGCTGTAACTTTCTGTAACAAACCTGAGAAGAAAGAGAGATACCCTATCCATGCATGAGGTGGAAAAATGTTTGGGATTTTTTAAAAAAACAAAAAACAAAAAACAACAAAACCTTTGTACTATGTTGCACTAAAACATGTTTTATACAACACACCCGAGAGCTGTAGTAAACTGTGTTGGAAGTTGTGATTCCTATTGCTGCTGGTTTTTGTCAGAGTTGGGCTTTCATTATGCCTTTATGCACATTCCCTGCATAAATGCGTGCTGAATTCCTAAGCCCGCTCCCCCTTTTAGGCAGCCTCTCCCTTTCCCACCACCCCGTTCCCTGATGCATCAACTCTCCTCCCACCCCAGCAGTGCATCTCCTCGCTCTTGCAGGCTGGAGCTTGCAGACATCTTGCACCCTCTGGCTCTTCATACGTCTCCCTCCCATCCCTTAATCCATCCCATAATAGAATACAACATTTAAGAGAGACACAGCAGGGCTATTTATTGACAGGGATACACAATTTTTGAAATTGCTCTGAAAACAGTAAGTACTTTGCCATGTCATAGTCTGGATTGAGGGAAAAAAAGTATTTTTTTACAGCATTATCCACAGCAAATGCTAAGCAAATAATCTTTAGTAACTTTGATGTAAGCAGAGTATAGTTCACTACAGAAGTTGCTGAAGTTGAGGTAAAACACAACCTTTTAATTCTCATTACCCACTTTTACCTTGAGTAAGGGTTTGGTCAGTAGTCTTGAACTCCCCCATCAACTGAATTAGAGAAGTAGTGTAATACATTCTTACCTGTATAGCAAAAAAAAGTGCTGTGAAAGTGTACAAAATGCACTGCCAGTGCAGCTGTCAGGTTGGGTTTGGGTTTTTTCCACATTCATTTAAAACAAAAAAAAAAAATACCCTCTTCTAAAATAATTGCATGAGGAAACTGTTGTCCCAAGACACAACCGACTGTTTGCTCCCCCCGCCCCCGGTAGGCCATCTCAGGCTGTACCTGCTATGGTCTCTGTGCTAAGGACCGAAGGTTTTAGCTTTACACATGCTCAGTGCTAGATGGCAAGCGGTGTCCCCAGCAAGCCCCATCAGCCATACGGGGCAGGCGAGCATGGGTTAGCCATCATGGGTTTGCCGGGGCCAGCCCACGTACGTACCCTGCCGCCAGGCGTGCGGCTCTGACCCCCTCTGGCATGCTCCTACAGGCAGGACCCTAGTTTGGGGCAGCTTGTGTGGGGTTTGCTGCCTGTCCTGCCGCTGGAGCATCACTAGCAATGCTGCAGCGGGTGCTCCTTCTTCCCTTGAGGACCAGACAATGTGTAGCCACCATGCTGATGAGGAGGGGTGTCTCAGGGCTTGGCTGCTCGAGGGACAGATGCACTGTTGCATGCTCCCATCAAACGCCCTTCTAACTGCTTTTCCCCCACCCACTACCCACAAGCCCCAAGCTGCTAGCTCCAAAATGGCCTCTGCGCTGAAGCCAACACACACAAACAGAAAAAGCAGGCCTGGCCCTGGCTTTCACTCGCACGCTTTAATCCAGCGGGTTTGCAAACTGAGTTTGCAAAACCTTGCGTGAGCAAGGGGCGGTGGGTGGTGTAACTGCACCCCTGGGGGGGCCCTGCTGCCCCCCCGCCTAGGCGATGCAGTACAAGTCCTTGGCCACCTGCTCCAGGCGGTCCCGGTACTCCAGGTGGGTGTAGAGGGAGGCACTGACCCCCCGGAAGCCGTGCATGGCCCCCCACCAGCAGGCTGCAATGGCGGCGGTGGAGTCGCTGTCGCCCCCATGGAAGAAAGCCCGGTGAGCCAGCTCTGCCCAGGAGTCCCCTGCGCCCAGCAGCGCGTCATAAGCGATCATGGGGGCGTCGTGCCCGCTGCTGCCCCCCCAGCCATCGTAGCTGAGGGAGGTGTAGAACGAGTCTCTCTCTTCCACGCCGTACTTGGGGGGGAAGGTAGGCAGCGAGCCCCTGTCTGATATGCCTCTCTTCACCAGGTATTTTTCCCATTGCTCTTCAAAGTAATGCCTGGAAAACAGGGGACTAGATGGAGGGGCTGTAAAAGATGTCCCACAGCAGAAGCGTATACCCGAGGTCCCCGCAGGCGCTCTGGGCCCCAGCTGAAAACGTGCCACGTCAAGAGCTCGGAGCAATGGCTCAGCAAAATGGTAGGCATCCCCCATCTGTCAGACTAGAGACATGATTTACAGTAAGAGGCACAAGGACATGTTTCAGTGAGTTAGATTTCCCCTCCCTCCAGCCACATGGGAGAAGGCAGCCCAGCACCTGCTGCTGTCGTGCTACACAGGATTCAAAGGCTCAGAGCGAGAACTGAGTCATCCTCCCAAATTCAGAGTACCTCTGCCCCGGTCTGTGTGTGCCCCTGCACACAGAGCCACACTGAATCTGCAGCCGGATTTGGTTATAACTTTCAAACTGAGCTCAGCCCTAAGTCTGGTCCTGTTCCCCGGCCTTGCTTCCCACCTTTCATCAGATCACGGTTGCTTGAGATGACAAGTCTAGCTACCTCATACTGGATCCAAAAATGTCATGACTACATGACCCAAACACAACCTGACTACTTTTTTTAAAATAAATTAGAGGTATTTTCCCCCAGGGACTTCAGAGGCTTCCTGAATCGATTCAATCCCACGGCATGCATGTACTGCCTGCTCTGGGAGTTCACCATAATGGGATTACTGAAGCTTATGCATAAACAGAGCTCACCCTCTCGTACGTGCAGTTTATTTTAACAAAACCCAGCGCTGGGAGCGCAGCTCACCATTGCCCCATGTTCTCCTCCACGAAGAAGCCAGTGTCCCGCACATAGGCTTTCGCCCGCGGCAGCACCTCCAGCAGGCCCTTCCCCCAGGCTGGCGGGGGCACGCCGTTCACTGCAAAAGCCGTGAAGAGGGCCGAAGCTAGGGACCCCAGGTAGCCGGTGGGATGGTGGTGGGTCATTCGGCCGCTCTCGATGCTGACTTGCACCAGGGTGTCCAGCTCAGCAGGGCGGCGGAAACGCAGCCCAATGCACATGGAGCGCATGGCGGCCCCGCAGCCTCCTGCTTGGGGGCTGAATGGGATCCTCCAGCCGTCTGGCCGCCCCGGATCCAGCTTCAGTGCATTTTCCTTACATGTGGCACCTGGATGGAAGCAGCAGAGCCCGAAAGAAAGGAAAGAAAAAAAAAGAAACAGAAACACGCGTCAGTAAGTGACAGGGTCACACAGCTCAGGAACAGAGGGAAGACAGGCAGGGTAGCAGGGAAGGAAGCATTTCTCTCTGTAAGGGATTCGGGCTTCTCTGTGAAAACATCAGTTGTCTGTTCACGTATGTTTCTTGCCTCAGAGTGCCGGTACATCCTGCGTAGTCCCAAGCAGACCTGGTAATTCCTGTTTGTGAAAATAATTTAAAAGTCTAGGGGAGTAAAAAACATTCCACTGCTGATTTATGTAATTTACATTGTTTATATTAACACTTTATGTTATTTATTAACTTATCTATAAAACATATATACTATATATATTAGGTATATTATGTACCCATTTATCTAGATACCTAGATAGACATAAATAAATACAAAGGAGGTTTGGAGTGCCATCAGATCACATCGATCCCTGATCCGAGGCATGTCTGAGTACCTCTGCGTTTTTTCCTGACAGTTGCTTAGCTTCTTTACAGGACCTTTTAAAGGCAATGGCCCCACATGCTCCCCAAGAATCTTACCCATTGCCTTGCTGACAGGAAATGTTTCACAGATCTCCCTTCCTGCAGTTTATGTTTGTCAGAAAGCAACGAATGTAGTATCTCCATCACCACAACATGGTCTGCATAACTGGCTTTACTCTGCTCCCCTTCAATAAGCCGAAGAACAACTGCACTAGGTCAGACCAAAGGTTTGTCCAGCCCACTAGCTCATCTCCAAACACAGCCACTAATGGATAAATATGCAAAGACTATAAAAAAATGACGCAAATACAATGTCTCCCCAGGAAGACCCACCTGGCTTCCAGCAGAGAGAGGAGCACAGCCTGGTTGAGTCAGAAGACGATCCAAAATGTTGTGTTCCATAACCCCCAGTGGACCTAGCCACCATGAACTGGTCTCCTGAGCTTGAAACCATTCATGCCTTCAGACTCCTTTCACATCCCATGGTAACCAGAGCCATCATTTTGTTAGGCAAAGCATTTCCTTTTGTTTTAAACTGACATTTGAAAAATTTCCTTAAGTTCCCCTCTAAATCATACATTACAAGAAATAACCACTTTTCATGCACCACGCTAATCGAGACTGTATATACTTTGTCCCTCTTCCTCAATTTTCTCCTGCTCCAAGCTGACACACCAGTCCAATTTTGCCTCTCTTCTGGTGGGAAGCCACACCGTGACTCCTTGCCCACCTCCATCTCCTTCATAGTTCTGTCATTTACTTTTTAAAGACACAACTCTGCTTCTTCCAGTGCTGCTTCTTCAGAAACTACACTTGTCAGTCCAGCACATTCATAGGACTGCATACTTGAGGGACCCTGCCATGGCCGTCTGGTGAATCATAATGTTGTGGGACTCCTTTTGTTACTGCAGGCTTTGGTTTTCAGATCTGGACTCCCTTGTGTGGGTGAGCAATGTGACTTTCCCGCCCCGTTCTGGGGGAATCTCTTCTCTGTTGAGTAAAAGTCGCAGCAGCAACTTTCCATTCTCAGCCTTAAGAGCTGCAATTTCCCAGTGAGTACGTACTTTGGCCAGAAGAGCATCATCACGGGTTATGTTGTTAGTTAAAATCAATTTACTCTGAACTGCCAAAAGAAGTTATTGACATGCAACTTCTATCATTAGGATTCATCAATATGGCAGGGAGACTCCAGACTGCAGACAGTTTTTCAGGCTGTGGATTAGTTACTCCCTTTGGTTATCCATCAGTGGGCATTAAACTGTTAAGTGTCAGGATTTAATCTCTGGGAGCCGAGCACCTTTCCTGCGGCTGCAGCAGGAGCACTCCAGCACACTGTTGTAAGAACATTCCCAACAGCCTTCCATTTTCTTTCCATGTTACTTTCCCCCAAAATTTTATGAGGTTAAGTGTCCATGGACCCACTAAATAAGTTGCTTTTCTTTGTTTAGCTACATAAGCTGACCTTTCCTTGTCACTCCGATTAGCGTCCATAGCAAACTTACTTTAAAATCCTTCACTTCCAAATGGGAACTGCTTTTGGGCATATTGCAGCTCAGTGACTCACAAAAGACTGTAGCAGGTGTGCTATTATCCTTAACTATTAATTACTAACATTTAAATTTTAGCTTCTTCTCCTTTCATCTCAGGTTTTAGTCAACAAGCTTAGATAGTGGAGGCAAAAATAGTTTCCAGGTGCTGTCTCACTGCCAGCTGTGGTTAGCCCACCTTGGCAGACCCCATCAGCTGGGGAAACTACAAGATGCTCCTTTGCCGAAACAGCAGCGAGTCTCTCGGAAATTTAACCTGCCAACTCTGCTATCCTGGCAGTCATTGTTGCCCCCTCCTAAATATTATATTAATTAGGCTACTCCAACAACTGAGACTATCTGTGTTAAAGAACACTGAAAATTTAGTTCTTTACACGAGGGTAAGAGGTACTGTGGTACACTGTGGAAAGGTAAGCAGAATAAATTCCTGCTCAAGTTTACAACCTGGTCTGCCTTGGACATACACAGGTCTGTCATGCTATGCTCAGTGACCCTAAGAAAGCAGTGCAGGATTTGGCCTTTCCCACGTTTAGTGCCAAGCCAGAACATTCTTGATATATTCTGGCTGCTCCAGATATGCATGTCTAGGCAATTTCTTTTCGATGCATAAACCTTGCATAGGATTGCTGAATTTGAGTGTTTCCTGGATACTTCACACTGCCTGCACTAGTCAGAGGCTGAGGCTCAGTAGCTCCAAGTTTAAATCAAGCATCCAGAAGAGGCTGTGCCACGAGCGCAGAGAGAGACAGGGTCCTCAGGGAAGAGCTGGGTCAGCAGCCCTGGCAGAACTAGGAACTACAGGAATATGTTGCATAAGGTTTGGCTACCGCAGCCTGTCCAGGCGCCCTTCCTCAGTACTGCCACGCGCTGCCAGCCCCTGCTGCCTGTGACCCAAACTCGGCACCATTGTGTCTATGCACAGAAAGGAGAGACAGTGAAAATACAGGGTTCAGAAAAGATGATTGTGTCCCGACTGTCCTGGCACAGAAAGCAGACATGCAGGGCTAGCCAAAAGCAGACTTAGGGTTTAATAAACTTAATTATTCCAAGCAAGGATCTTTGTGCCTTTAAATATACTTTATGTGTAATTGATTGCATTTATTACGAGAAGTTCTGTATTAATTACCTGTTTAAATGTGTTGCTTTAACACAGCATCTCAGGGTATGCATTATACATAGATGAATTTGCATTTTTCATCCACTGAGTGTAGGAAAAGTTACATCCCCAGCACAAAAGCGAGCATCCTTCCCCTGAGTTCAAGGCCAAGCCTCAAACTCACCTCTAACTACGTTTTTGGAAATGTGGGCAAAAGAGTATCTTTTTCATCTGGTTCAAGAGAAGCCCAAGCCACTACAGCTTGCCTTATTCTATCCTCTTCATTTGTCCTGAAGCAGGTACTGAGTGTGGAAAACTTTTGCCTTTACATGAAGTACAATATACACAGCCAAAAGCAGAGCCAGGACCAGCCTCAGCTCGAAGCTGCAGGAAAGGGAGAGAGGTTAGTGAGAGGCCAGCCCTGCCCAGAAAGCATTATAGTGGGGTTACCTGGAGCTCTGCCCGTCATATCATTCATGCACTCCTTGTAGTTCTTTGCAATCAGGGAATAGAGATGCTCTAAACGTGGATTTTTCCCAGCAGCTGCCAGGGCTTCAGCTGTGGCCAAGTGCATCACGGTATCATCGCTGACTTTCCAACCTTGGACACTGAGGTTGCTGAGCCCCCCCATCTCCTCCAGTTCCTTGTGGATGGCCAGGCCACTCTCCAGGAACTCCCATTTCCCATTGTAATAGCCCAGCGCGTCACCAACCGCGCTCAGTACCATCGACGCCACGTAGTTTTCCATTGCCTTAGGACACAGTTCTTGCCCCAGGACTGCTCCAATGCAGAAAACACTATGAAAAAGAAGAGAGGGAGATTGAAAATAACATACTTCCCAGTTCTGTATGAGCCTCTACTGCTAAGCTCCAGCAGGCTGGATACCCAGCTTAGCACCTGCATCTCCCTCAGGGGATATATTGCTTCAAAGCACGGGCTTCCCCGCAGACCTCCAGCTGTTAGCACCCACCAGTAAGTGTCTGGCAGCTCCCGGGCAGCCCAGCCCCAGGCCAGGGGCAGAGACCCATGTCCTCCCGGGGCGGTGGCAGCAGCCCAGGGCAACGCTGCATGTCGTAGCCGGGTCAAAGACCAAAAAGCAAGGGCAGGGCTGCAGTTTGAATGCATGCAGGTTATGTTCACCGCCTTTTCGAGCACACTGCCAGCAAGGAGGTTAGAGCAGCTCCCAGCAGCTTTCGTACCCTGCGGATAACGAGGCACACCTCGTCTGTTTCAGCAGGGCCTGGCAGAGGCGATAAGCACAGGGGCTCAGGGCAATGCCCGGCTTTGCTGTGCAAGGGCTCTGGGCAAAAGCAGGCGCCCGAACAGGCAGAGCTGGCTGTCTCAGGGGGTATTTTCAGCGATGCCTCCCCCCAAAAAGCCACGCTCTTCCTCAGGGTTCGCCTCACGGGGGCGGGGGAGGACAGCGGTGCCGGCCGAGGCCGAGCGGGGGGACCCGCGCCGCCGGGGGAGGCGGCCCCGGCCCAGGCCGCGGCTCGGGGGTACTTACGCAGCCAGCCCTGCGAACAGGGGCGGCCGGGGCATGGGGCGCGGTGGGGCGGCCGCAGGCCTCGGCGGCCGCTGCCTCCCTCAGCCTCCTCCCCCTCCGCGGCCTTCCGGGGCGGTGTGACCGGGGCGAGGCCCCTCCGTGCCCGCCGGCGCCGCCGGGCCCGTTGCTGGCGCTCCCGGAGAACCCCGGCACGGTGCCTGGGAGGACCCCAGTTCTCTCCCTCTCGTCACGGCCGAGATCGGCCACCCTGCCTGTCCCCAGCCCCGGGGAGGGTTCGGTCCCCCGACCGCAGGGCCGGCAGCTCGGGAGGGAGGTGGGTGTTTTCTTTCATTTTCGGGATTATCTCTTTCTTGGTGTCCCTCAGAGGCATAACAGTCAACTTGGAAATGAAGCTGCCGCGTGGAAATGAAGTCACCGCATGGAAATGAAATACTTTATTTAAAACAAAACAAAGAAAAAAGTAAAAATGAAAGGCGATTTCAGCATTTCCCCTGCTTTTTCTATTGAAACTGTTCACTAGTTTCGTGAGCAATCCCCGTCCTCCTGGCTGAGTCCCAGCCCGGGGCCGTCACTGCCTGCGTGGGAGCTCAGCCAGGCTGTGGGCCCCGCTCAGGGTCTGCGCCGCGGGGAGACCTTGTGGGGGGAGGTGTACTCGTCCCTTTTCAGCCTTGGTTTCTCTTTCCCTATGCTTTTTCACCATTCCTTCACTGCAGCCTGAGAAGAGCCCTCCAGCCATCGCCAGGAGTCTTTGCCTATGTGCCTGCCCCATCCCTCGGTGTTTTGGGGCAGCAGTCTCCCCGCAGCCCACAGCATGGCCCAGCTCAGCCCCCAGGTGACCCCAGCCTCTTCCAAACCAGGCCTAGTCTTTGCTATATTAAGTGGTGCTGCTTTACCTGGCGTCTTGAGGCGCTTGGTGATGCCATTGCCTTGCTTTATCCTTTATTTTTGATGATGGTGGTGGTTAGGTGGCTGAGGGCATCTAGTGAACGGGCAGGGAAGGGGCAGCAGCAGAAAGGAGGAGCAAAAAAAAGGACTGAGCACAGCTCAGGCTGTGTTTTGTGGACACCGAACGTTTTTACCAACCGGCGGTCACTTGATGTGCCACACACCGGGTCTCCAGAGCCCTGGTTCACCCCAGAAGGTATCAGCGCCTCTTACATGAAGGGAAAAAAAAATCCCCCCATGCCTATGAGAGAAAGCGGTGGTAGTTTTTGAGCTGCAGCCCTGCGGGATTTCAGGGCAATCACGAATGTAGCGCTGGGCCACAGCAGAGTCCCTGGGGAATTTGGGGGCAAGTGAGAGCGGGGAGGGAGGGGGCTGGAGCAGGGCCCTGGGGGATTTCAGGTAGCTGGGAGCCCAGGGCTGTGCGGGAGTGTCTGCCCCAGCAGCCGCGGCAGTTCGGTATGCAGTGCCCATTCGGATTGCTACTGCTCCTTTGCACCCTGCAGCAAATGTGGCATTTTAGAAGCATCTGGTGGAGAAAATAGTAGCAGAAAAGGAAGTGGGGAAAGAAGCTGCTGGTGTCTCAGTACTGCCAGCGGTGCCTGCTGACCTTTTCTGCTTCTCTGCTTCGTTCTGTTTTATATAGAATGACTCTGAATTTACTCAGGTTGGCACAGCGCTTAAAAGCAAAGTGGGGTTTTTCTCTCCTATGGTGTGGGCCTTCAAGAGGGAAAACCCCTCTCGCTTTTGGCTGGCTATCTGTGAGGAAGGGCTTCTGCTGCAGCCCGAGGGCAGAGGAGGGGAGAGGAAAGTTGCAGGGCTCCCCAAAGGGACAGGAAAATGGGAGAACGCCTCTGCATCAGCACAAAATGCCTGCGGCACTGAGATCTTTGGCTCTCATCATTCTTTCCTGGTTCCTGAGCTCTTTCAGCTTCCTAAAAACTGAAACCAGTTTTCATTCAGCTGTGCACTGGAGTTAAGTGACGTCTGAGATATGTCACTGAAAAATGTGGAGGGCTCCTTGCTGACAGACGGCGGACGATGAGCCAGCAGCAGGAACAATCAGCAAGACCCTGCAAATGTGGGATGGGGAGGGCAGCAGTTTTCATGCTCAAATGTATGCCTTGAGCCCAGAGGGATCTACTTGTGCGAGTCTCCATCAAGGAGCACATCCAGCGTTGCCCTGACTTGCCACAAGGCATGGGGATGTGACTTCTCCCACTTGGCAGGGATGACCTTCTGGTGCTGAGCCATGCAAACAGTTAGAGACACACCATGTTGCACCTTTCTGGAGTTTTTGTTGTATTTTTTTTTTTTTAATGAAAATGTAGGCTGCGGTGGACCAATAGCCAGGATATGCCGCCTGGAAAGTACCACCTTGGAGCAGCTCACTGACATGCCCTGCCATGTGTTGGACACTGTGGTTAGCACTTGCTTAGGCTCAGAATTTTCCTTCATATTCATCTGGAAAATAAGGGTAATTCTTTCTGACTAAAAAAAATGTACCTTTCTAGATGAGCCCAGGGTTGAAGGCTTCTATCTGGAGGGGCTGTGAAGGGTAGCCTTGCAGCCCTGGAGCTACGTACGGGGTTAGACCTTATGGGACATATCCACAGAACTACAGGCCTTCAGGCCAAGAGCTGGAAGAAGGTGAATTTTAAAAATGCACAGTACACCCTCTTAAACACAGTAGTGCCCCAGTTCTAGATCCTACAGCTGTCCCCAAAACAGAACTGCAAGGGAACATCTGGAATTCTCATCTTTCACCTCTCCTATTTGTCTTCTTTTTGCCCCCCCACATTCAAAAGTGACTTTCCAAGGGATCTTCTGGGGCCCTCAAGCATGTTTATTTTGGACCAGTGCCAACCTCTTAACAGTCTCTCCTTCTTTTAATAGCACTTTTTTCTCTGTAATGACAGGCATTTTTTGAGTGGGGAATATTTCTGGGCTTACCCTAATTCTCAGTCCCCAGGTGCACATCTGTCTTTGTCACTGGCCAGTAAATAATAATATGCTATAACAGGGACATTCAAAACAGGGGCAGCAAATGCCACGTGAGGTCTGCTCAGGACCTGGCTGGCTCGCTGTGGGGAGCCCAGGCAGCAATTGCTGGTGAGGCAGCGGTGCATGACCCCGCATGCACGTGCGAGGGAAGCACTTGCTGCTACGGGATGCTCGGGGCTGCTGTGCTTGCTCTGGCTGGATGTTTGCAGCAGGGAACCGGCACCCAGCAGTAGTGGGTGCTTCTGGATCTGAGCTTCCTTCACCCTAGGCATGGCAGGGCGCTTTCTGCCTTGATTTCTCCAGCTAATCCTAGTGGGGTGGTGAACCTCACTTGTTGCCTGACTTCCAGTGGTAATGACGCGGGGGGCCCTCACCTCCCCCCATCCTGTGCAGGGAAGCACAGCTGAAAAAGCTGGCAAGAGCCTTGGCTGCAAATACAGCCTGTGCCTGGTGGAAAGCCAGTTGCAAAGATGCTTTTGCCTGGACATGGGATCACGTGTGGGCGTATTTGTGAGAGTTGTTTTGAAGGGCTTGGCTGAAGCAAGTTTTGGAGATGGCAGCAGAGGAGGTGCCTCTGGGTGACTAACCTGGTTTCAGGGAATACTGGACTTCAGCTTCTTATTTGAGAAAACAGACTTCACTGCAGAAATACCTGCCTCTCTCTGTCCAGTCTTGCCTTCTTCCACAAAACTGTTCAAGATTGGGTCTGGCTTGCTACCCAGGGCAAAAGAGAAACAGTGGAAAATTAGTATGATCTGTGCTTTGTGGCACCTGCCACTCTCCTCAGGATGCTTCCAAAAGCCCTCTTTAACACAGATGTAGAAAGAAAAATTAAAAAAAAAAAAAACAACAAAAGCAAAAACAAAAACAAAAAACCACCCCCAATGAATCTGACTGTTTCAAATAACCATAATTCTGAAGGGTAGAAGATAGGCAGGTTAATTGCTTTACCAGAAAGAGGCACTGCAATGCCGACTTGGGGCAACCAGCAAGGACAGTGTCACAGGGAACATCTCCTGGGTGAGCTGAGGGCTGTGATCACTTCTCCCACATCCACATCTAGCAAAAGAAACTGCAAATTCCTCTTTACTGCCCCTCCATTATATTTATAGTTGGCTTCTTGGTGAGCAGGAGTGTGTAGGGACAGGGACCTCCCAGCAGGCTGCAAGTCCTGCTTTCGAGCCTGGGGATGTCAGTGAAGCAATCCCGGCCCCTCCTGTGGGGTTTGGCTCAAGCAGTGGATCTGAGGCTCCAGGGCTGGCAGGCCAGTTGCTCCAAGGAGCAAATCAAATGACATTTTCATTTTCGCTTGTGTGTCAGTGCTGGCACTGTGCTCCCCACCCACAGGGTGAAGACGTCTGCAGGCCTGCGCTGCTGTCCCTTCTGCCACTTTCTTGCCGTGAGCTGCTGGCAGTTGTGTCCGAGTACTTCCTGAGTGTATCAGGGGAACCCAGGGGAGCCCTTCAGAAGGGTGTCGAGCCTGCCAGCGGAGGACCCCATCAAGCCTGCCTTATACCCACTCTCAACTCACTGTACAGCCACTGGCAAGCTAAATCTGGAGGTTCTTGGCACTTGCCAGTGAAGATAAGCCCTAGCAGGATGTGGTGGGTGAAATGTGGCCAGCCGCTTGGCAATGGGAGGGGAGGAGGTTTCATCATGCTGTAGGTTTTGAAATGTGGTGCTCTTCCTGCATTGCAGAAGCAGCAGTGTTTAAAGTGTTAGATGTGCTTTCCACTTTAAGAGTGGGTTTCTCCTTTCTGTGTGAAAAGATACAGTCTGGGGAACATAACTGCAGGCTGTGCTGTAGCAAAGATGTGTCAGGCGTGAGGAATATGAAGAACAGCCACAGGAGAGGGAGTTCAGCCTTCTGGGACAGAGAGCGCAGTGCCTCTCGCAATCCCGGTGGTAGCTCTGCTGAGGCTCCTGGTGTTGCAACAGCAACAGACATGGCCAACCAGATGTGTTTCACACAGGCAATGTGTGCTTCCACACTGCAGCAGAGGCAAATTAACTATCAGGCCCCTCCAAAAACTGCTCCTCCTCTTTCTCTCCAGCTTTTCCTCCTCCCAGCTGCGTGCACCCACCTTGTGCTATAAGGGTCATCCACCTGCAGCATAAATCCCGTTTGGCCCTCCACCTCGCTAAAACAGAGTTAGGTGAAGGTGAGAGTTAGTATAAAAATAAGGGTGGGAAAGGAACAAGGCTGGGGAGTAGGGTCTCCTCTTTCTTCTGCCAGTTGCAAGTTGCAAGCGTGTTCAAGCTGTCTAAGGAAATCACAGGTTATGTACAGGCATGAGAGCTAAGCCTGAGTAAGGAAGATGTGGAGGCACTAGCTGAGGTCTGGGGAAGCAGGCGAATGGGAGTGGCACTCAGAAATTCCCATTAGCTTGTCGGGGAGCTCTTATACACCAGGGCCTGCCATGCTGAAGTATTACTTTCCTCAGCTTGAATGAGTTAAACGGAGACTAGGCAAAATCCTAGGTATGATAGGTTAGGAAAAGCCCTGTAGTGGCTTTCGGTTATTTGATTGGGTGGTTATTTTCCACCACAGGGATTTCTCTAATGCTGGGTTGTGGCCTGAGCCTTCTGTCCTGCCTTTCTCTGCTGGATGTTTCTTCACCAGATCCTCTAAAACACCACTGTTCCTGGGAACGTCTCCTGCTTTTGGCCATATACCAAAAGAACCAAGGAGCATGAGAATTAGTGGGAAAGGGCTTAGGGTCAGCAAAACATGACATTTGAAAGGTTACTTCTGCATTTCATTCTTCATGAATTGGATTTCAGAGAATTGGGAAGTGCTGGTGTGTGACAGAAGAGGAACGTATGAACAAGAGCATTGAATGCTCTCTTTTATCCCTTGGTCTAACACATCTGCCTGCTTCCTTTCTGTACTTACGCACCCTGTGTGATGCAATTCAATGCTGACATTGCCTTGATGCATGAAGTCCTCCTGGAAGGGGGAACGGTGAGGCGTTGCAAGGACATCAACTGCTGGCCTCCCCTCTTCCAGTTTCACCCACACCCCATGCACGTACCCAAACTCACAGGGTAATGAAGCCTTTGAAGGAGGTCACCAAAGACACTGCTGTGCTGTGGTTAGCCCTGTGGTGTCTTCCCACAATGGCCCTGGTCTGGCAGAAAGGACCTGCAAGCTCTTAACAGCAATCACTAGGCAAAGGAAGCTGCTAACTGTGAAACCTCTTGCTCTTAAAACAGATAGCATTTGAGATCTGGGAGGAGATGATCTGTCACTGATCTGCCAGATATGTGGCTGCACAAAGCTGAAAGACAGTGTAAGAGGATCTGGTTTTGGGAAAAAAAAAACCAAACGCATTTGATTGGTGATACATGTCAGACCATGTGTTGTCAAAAGTCAGGTGAAAGTTAAGAAAATCGTAACTCCAGGAGACAGAGGGAGGCATGGGAATAAGGATGCTGCCCCTCTTGTAGGTCCAGTACTGCTGCGGTCCAAAACCCCCACAATGACAGTGGCTCTGTACCACCTATGAGCAGTTACTTCTGCTTGGAGCAGAAGAGAAAATAACACTTGCTCTTTCATTCTGTATCAAAGACACCTTCGCTGTGTTCCACCTCAAGTCCTCAGCAGCAGGAGTGCAGGACAGCTTCTTGTTTGACATGGATGTGACAAGAGCACGAGCTCAGGGGACAGGCTTCATGTCAGACCAGGCATTTGCTGGGTGTGGGAAACGTTGGTCTCTGGTCTGTCAAAGCAGCCGTCATGCTGGAGTAGCTGGATGGCTGTAAGTCGCAGAGGAGTGTGAGATCTTTTTGCATGCTGTTCAGTCATCTGATTGCAATGGGACTGGTGCTTGGGAAGTGAAATGTTGCTTATCCCATCCTTGGTCTCCAGAGCCTTTTCATTTTTTCCACTGAATATCCCTGACATGCCAGTTGCTTTGATGTAACCTAGCCATGCGTGGCTTAAGTTGTCTTGGCTGCGATAGTAAAACCTGTGAGGCCGCACTTGGACTGACACAAATGTGTCCAGCCATAAACGAGGCTGGTGTGAGGAACCCATAGGCGCCTTGTGCCGTGGCCAGGAGGAAGCAAACTAGAAGAGTTGATTGTGCTCCTTACTGAAAAGGGGGTGGTTGTATGTGTGGATGGTTGTAGGGGGAAATGAGGGGAAACATAATCCCCAAGTTCAGGAACTGGCACGTGAAAACACAGTCCGGTGATAAGAAATTCTGCCAGTGGAGAGGAGCATAGCAAAGGTGATTGCTATCATTAAGAAACCAAGCCTGGAGAGGTATGTGAGCTGGGATCTCCAAGCAGCCAACTAGCCTGACCTCAGTAAATGGGAAATGAGATAAAGTGCAAAATGAGTTTACCAAGGCTATCTCATGCCAGGCTATCGTAGTAGGTTTATTTTGATAAAATAATTGACTATGTAGACAGAGGACTTTAGAAAGGCAGTCCTTACAGTGCTACAGGCAAAGCCATTAAGCTGGAGAAATGGGATTAATGTGAGCGTTGCAAGAATTTCCCTAAAGAAAGGATGTCAGGAGGTTCTGCCTCAAGGGAAGCAAGCGGGGTGGAAAGGGGTTATTAATGATGCTCCTCAAAGGGGTGATCTTGTTTACCCAGCAGAAAAACAAGCTCTAATCAGATTTGGTCAGATTTGAAGGGCTAGTCACAGCAGAGATCGCTCAGGCGAAGATCGCACAAGAAGAGCTGATGGCACCAAAGACTAGAATAGGGGAACCAGGATGAAAGTAAGCAGCACGAAGTGTGAGCCTGCATGTGCAGAGAGTAGCTGTAAGATGTTTTGCTCCCAGCTCGTCCCCTGCCGTTTGGAAGTTACAGAGGAGGGGAAGTTTTGATTGACTGATCATGAGTCCTCACCGTAGTGTAGCCAAGAAAAAGAAGCCGGTGACGACAGATGAGATCTCCCCAGCTGGTTAAAGGCACCTTTGGGTGGCTATGGAGGCACAGGGCTCCTGCAGTGGGCATGCAGCGTAGCTCTGGGCAGCCCTGCCAGGCTGACAGAGGACAATGAAGAGAGGGCCAGGTTTGAGGGAGAGCCTACTGTGTGGGGAGAGACCAAAATGGAATGGCCAGCGCCCATGTGTGCGGGGGCATGGCTGCTGGGTGGGAAAAGCTCCATGGCAGTGACAGTGGGGTGCTGGTCCTAGAAAATGCACAGTGCCAGTGTCTCACCAGGGCAAGTCTGAGCCTGTGCCTCCCCACGAGCCCACTGCAAAGCCATGCTCACCCAACAGGGCTGGTGATGCCAGCTGTCCACTGCTCAGTGTGCCACCTAACCCTGGGGTAGGTCTTTCCTGCAGTAGTAGGAACAGGGCTGGTGGCTTGGAAAAGCTCTTCCAGACCTGTTTGCTTCAGGCTTATTTCCAAAGGCCATCTTAGGGTTGCTGGTGGTGCTTGCAACCTTCTTCTGAAGGTCCTTACCATGGTTCAGCCTTCTTTGGAAGGTTGAAAACTTCTGAAAACCACGGCTCAGCTGTGGGATGCCAGAGGGGGAACCTGTGTGTACATGGGTGCGGGCAGCACACCTGCCGAACAGGCCAAACACAGCACCTGTGCCACAGGATCCCTTTGTCTCCCCTTGTGGCTTCTCACGAGCACATTTAGATCTTGGGCCTCCCCTTGGTCTTTGTCCTCTCCCAGTGCCCTAACTGGAAGATGAGATACATTGGCGGAGGAGCTGAATTCAACAGACAGGCTCACCTGAGGCTCACAGCAAGTGAATGGTGCCTCTGAAGGAAGGCACGACCAAGTAAAAGGTACCTGTGCCCAGAGGTCCAAGGGTTTCCATCAAAAAAGTGTGATACCCATGTAAAGGGGGAAGTCCCATGGCTTGCGCTTACAGAAAATCACACTTTTGTAGGTTCAAAGGGAAAAGAAACAAACCGAAGCTGGACACCACGTTCAGGTTTGAGGTTCAAATGTTTTCAGGCTTGGTTCTTGTTTTAGGCTTTGGGGGCTTTTGCTTTTGTTTGTTTTCTCCTGAACTCCCCCTCCCACCTTCAAATGTCAGCCTGGCAGGTTTCTGGAATTGAGTCCTTTTGAGCTTTGCTTCCCGAAAGCCCTGAATTTGCACTTCCCATGTTGCCATCTGATCTGTGTGTACACTAGAATGAGCTATGAGTGTGGATGCATCAGCAAAGACAGATATGTAGCTGTCTCTAAATAAGCAAATCTGCCAAAAAAATGTTGTGTTTGGCAAGAACACTACTCCAATGTGACAAGTGGCCAGTCTGCAGGTTGCCAGCACAACCTTGCTGCAGATGGAGGTTTTGGAGGCTTTCTGTACTGATCCCTTTACTGGGCACATGTAAACTGAAACCAGCTAATGCTTTTTAACACATATATGGGCATATATTTTCGTAGGGTTGGAAAAAACAGTGTCCCTGACAATGCTCTTCTGAACATTCAATATCTTATTCCAATGCAGAAACAAGCCAGACCCTGGTATGGATACACAGGCACAAGCTCAGCACAAGGAAAAAAATCTTCTTATTTTCTTACTGTTAGTCTTAGAAATATATACTTCTTTCCTCTTTTTTTGGTGCATATTTCTAATAGATCCGTCTAAACCGTATATGTTATAAAAAATTTCATCCCTGTGGAGCTAATGCTTTTAAAATGAAGCCTAACCACAACTAAAGCAGCAGATAACAATGCCTAGCAGCACTGATTACAGGTAGTGCTTTCAGCTCTGCTTTTAACAGAGGGTATAATTCTGCTCTTCAGGCGTGACTCCTGTTGAAATCAGTGTTGCATTATATATACAAATGTGTTTCAGAATGTTATTCACACTTGCAAACACTGTGCTTGTCCATATGGGAAACTTGCAGGTAGGAAGCTGGGTTGTGAGGTAGCAGCATGCTCATCAATTCTCATTAACTCCTCATCTACATGCTCTAAGTGAGGCTGGGATGTGATTTGCCTTCCTCCACTCTCAAAGACAGGAGAGGTCCGAACACAGCGGTTTGGGTGAAACTATATACAACAGTCAGAGCTGATTTAATGCCCAGCTTTTGCCAACAGGGACCTGTCCCTCTCTCTGCCCTCAGCCCAGGTGATCCTGCTGCTGATGCTGGTTCTTGGGCTGGTCTGATATTCCAGTAAATTGATGCAACTCACAAAGATGGCCAAGAAAAGCAAGTTGATTGTTTTTTTATTTTCTTTGCTGGGTTAGGGTGTTGATCCAGATTCCAAGGGGGCACTGAGGGATAAATGTTCCAGGGTGAAATTTGTCCCTCTCTCTGATCGACCGTGTGGAAGTAATTCTTAGGATTTTGCAAGCCTGCATCTTAGAAACCAAGCACCATGTGAATCAACTGTGGATTACTAAAATCAAAACAACATTTTGACAAGCAAAACCCACTTACAGGTTGTCAGCCCTTAGTCATATTGACAAATTCCTCAAGTTGGCAGGACAAATGCCCAGCAGACCTCATGGAGAAGGCAGATCTAAAGAGACTTCTTAAACATCCTACTTCATAGCTTGATTCCTTTGTTTTTACACAAGCATTTTCATATCCGCACGTCATCATGTTGACACACATGCTTGAACTTTTACTTGCTTACATTTGCACTGTGCCAGTTTCTCACTGTGGTTTTATGATTAGGGCAGCTTGAACTTCCGCGGAGCTCTGCAAAACCTCTAGAACTGAAGTCCTCAGACCTCGCCTCCATGTGGTCCACTCTGAAGCCAGCTCAGAGCCTTACACCTTTTTCCTCAGTGAATGCAAGGGCAGGCTCTGTTCCCCAGGTAACACAGAGCAATACTGTCCTATCTGGATAGGAACCAGACTGGAAACCATCTTCCCCATGATGCAGTCACTTGTGCCAAATAGTAAAATGCCTGATTAGGCAGGCTTTCCAGGGACCCGTCTGTCCTCAGCTGCACTCTGGCACTGCTAACACCCAGAGCAGGGAGCGCAGGTGCCCTGCCTGCCAGGAGAAGCAGGGCTCCAGCAGCCCTTTGAGGCCGGAGAACAGGGCAGGGAGCATGCTGTAAATGTGCATGCCACGCACCAGCAGCCCTCTGAGGTCAGGTAGGTTCCTTTTCCATGCTTGCTCATTGCCGCATATAGATGTCTTCCACACAATAACACAAAAAAGGAAAATACAGCCCAGCATGTACTACCAGGTGCTGCGTTTCAGTGGTGTCTACCTGATTGCTCGCCTGGTGCTACAGCTAGTGCTGCTGCACATGGTGCTGTGTTGTTGTCCCTGCTCTCTGTCCTGGGATGCAGGGAGGGTAGTCAGGACAAGGCCATCTCGGGTACAGTCATGCTTCCCCTGCAGAGCTGTCATGCCCTGGCAGCCTAAGCTGCTTGTGCAACAGGACCAAGGCTCTCAGCCCCTTATGAGCCAGCAGAAGACTACAAAGCAACCAGCACAAATAGTAATTTACAGCACAGCACAGCCAGCAATAGAGTTTGAGCCACCGTTGTGCTGAAATAGCTGGCGCAAATGTTAAACAAAAAATCACCCTGTGTCTTCTTCACAGCCTGCTACTGCCGAGGGCCCTGACTCCCTAGCAGGGAGGGCTGGCACAACCATGGCAGGCAGCACAGCCTGCTTTGTTGAGGAGAACCAGCATACCTGCTCCTCTATCTTCACACGCTGGAATGGAAACTGTGGTTGGAGATCCAGTTCTCCTTTACGAGCAGATAAATCACCTCTGCTGCAAAGGAAGAGCTTGTAGGAACTAGACTGGGGGATTGGGGGTGGATGAAGGCAACTGCAAGTGCCAGCTTGCATGCTGTGGGGCAGCGACCCACTTGCGCTTTCTTGCATGGACCATGTGAGCATGCTGGGCTTCTACATGGTGGGTATGCAAACAGCGATGCCTCACAGCAACAGTGTACAGTGATCAAGTAGGTGCCATACAGCAGTTTGCTGTGAGGGTAACTGACAAAGGCTAATCCCAGATTATTAAGGCAACTTTGGTTTTGCAAGAAGCCCTGGTGCTTTGAGCAGTAAATATCAAATATCCTTGCAGTAATTAGTTACACTTGCCAAAACAAGACAGAGTGTGGGTGCATTTTGTATTTACCTTACTTGAGTTAATTTCCCACATTTCCCCCTCTCTGTTTCTGAGTTCAGAAGATTTTTTTTATTAACTTCATTCATCACCCCTGATTTACCATGGCACAGCAGACATGCTACCTGTGCTTTCTAATACACCACATCACCAAAGCGTATTATCTGTCTGTGCATGGCCAGCCCAGCACCAAGCAGTGCTGCATGCCCTGGGTGTTGCTGGACTCTGGTGCCAGCCGGGCACTGTTCTTATGATACTCGTCCCATCCCCAGCACATTTTGATAGCAGTGACTCTCTGCCTTGGTCGTATGAGAGCAGAGTTTGGCCCTTCAGATTACTGAGCTAAGGAATCTGTGGATTTGAATAGCTGGGTGATAGTGGGAAACAGTCTATCTGCTAGCTTGGATGTAATCTGATTGCAAAACTCTTAGCCCTCTGAAGGGCCTGCCACAGCATACCAACCACTCGAAGGCCAGAGGAATGCTGATCTCTGGAGCATGCATCATGCTGGATGGGCTGCAGAACAATGGTGCACCAAGCCCCGAACACTGTACAGGGAAAGGGCACAAATGCTGGCTCTGAGTCCATCTTCCATGTTTAGAAATGGCTTTTACAGTTCCATTGAGGACTTCTTTTGTCCCAGGGTGGTGGAGGAGCACAGTACCTAGGGGATGATCGCCAGCAAACACATGTGACCTTTGCTGAACACAGGGAGAGGACTGAGCCCAGCATGAGGACACTGCCCCTGGTTTCCTCCTCCAGTCAGCATCAGCGCATACTGAATGCCAAATCCCTTGAAATGGGACATCACACAGCAACATCTTTGGATTAAAGTAGTTTTGAGATCTCAGTGAAGGGTATAGGGCACAAGAGGCACAGGCTCCCTCCATGCTCTGAGGGGTTGGTGCCGTCTGTCCCGCCATGCTGAAAGTTGCACAAGTGAAACCTGCCCTTGTATCCAGAAAGTCCTCCTTTTTTTCTTTTCTGTAAACCAGATCATACCTGAGCTCTAATCTGTGCTGAGGTGAAGCATTTAACTTCTTCAAATCTTTCCATCTTTACAGTCTGCATGTTGGGGACGGCTAGGGGGAAAAACAAGAACAAGACATCTCTTGAGCTGTGGGGGTTTTGTTATTGTTGTTTTCCTTTTGTAAGATGAAAGTGATTTTCTGTAAACTGGAACTGTTGGATTCTCCTCTTTCCCCAAAAAGTTTTTTCTTTTGCTGTTGATATTTCGTAGGAGACAGTATCTGTGTGAATGGCTTAATTTTTCAGGATGCTGGGACCTCTTTGGTAAGGCTGCCTTCTGCCCCTCTCTTACAAGAAGGAAAAAAAAAAGGTGTAATTTACTTTCACTGGTGAACAGATGAGTGTTATCAGCTGAATCCAGTTCATTACTCTGTATACATTGTATTACACATGCTGGTATTGGAGCCATCAGATGCTGACAGGACGAGCGGAAATGGCCTCAAGTTGCTCCAGGGGAGGTTTAGATTGGATATCAGGAAAAACTGCTTTGCTGAAAGGGTTGTCAAGCATTGGAACAGGCTGCCCAGGGAAGTGGTTGAGTCTCCATCCCTGGTGGTATTTAAAAGATGTGTAGACGTGGTTTAGTGGTGGACTTGGCAGTGTTAACAGTTTGACTCAATGATCTTAGAGGTCTTTTCCAACCTAAATGATTCTATGAAAAATACTTCCTAAAAATATTACTCTGCTTTGCAATGGGGTCATTTCTCTGACAAAGATGTTTTTAGGACACTTGAACAACCATTCCTTGACGATGCACATCTCTGGAAACACATCTTGGATACTTCCCATTCAACCTGGACATTGTTGTATTAAAAGCATGTGGATGTGCTTTTAGTTCAGATTAATGCAGATGGGAATGTCTGTTTGCCTTAAAACCAATAAAAAGGGTCCCGGTTCTGTAGGAGGGAATGCAGTTATGAATCCTCACTTGAGAGTAGGTGCTGTGTTTTGGTTTTCCGTATTTACCCAGTTCTGCCCTTTCTGATACTTCTCTGAGATGCCAACTGAGAAATAGGGGGAGGTTGGTTTTTTTTGTTTGTTTTTACCAATCACTAAATGTTCAAAGTAATGGTGTTTGACTGCAATGGAAGTGCGTTTCTGCAGTGGTGGTTCTGCCGTTTGGAAAAACTTGGTGATGTCAGTGGGTCTACCGGAGAAATCTAGCCGCGATATGTTTGAAGAGCTTTCCCTTTGAGTGCAAAGGATTTCTACCCTAAGTGCTGATTAGTGAAATTAATTTCCTCTAGATAGCGCATATGCTGCAAACTTTCACGTCTTTTCTGCTCGTTTCCTAATGATTTTGTGTGAAAGCAAAGGAAAAATGTTGTGTGTGTGATGCTCTCACATCTTCCTCTTTCCACAGGCATTTTTTTAGCAACATTTAAATTCTTATTAAATCCAAGCTTCCCTTTTCAGGCTGCAATGCTGTTTCTACCCATTTAAAACTCTTTCTGGAACACATATAGGTGAAATGCTGAAAGCCTACTAATGTGTGCAAGAAAGCTTATTCCTATGGGGATTTCTCTGTGAATTAATGAGCTTATAGTACCTGCTACAGCGTTCATATAAAGGAGTCTCTTCTGAACTATGACTTCAATATGTATGAGTCCTTCAACTTTGTTAGCATCCTAAGGATGCATAATACCTCTTCCCTTGAATCCAAGAATCAAGAATAAGCGCTTAGGGAGCTTTAAGTGATGGAAAAATTATGACTTCTTCCTCTGATCAAAGCAGAACAAAGCAGTTGGCCGCTACGCTCTCCCTGTTCTTGCGGTCTCCTTACAATCAGGGTGCTCTCTGAAGGCGAAGATACCAAGAGCCATGATACCTAGAAAAAGAGAAGGAGCTCTGACCAAAAATAGCATTCGTGAGATCAGCTGTCTATCTAAAACCTAGGCAGCCATAACGAAGTGACTAGTTGCACTGGGTTCCTCTGTGGGTAAGAAGGGGTATGTTCCCTCCTTGCTACAGACTGCAGCTGATGAGCTCAATCGCTTTCCCTGGGACCGCTCATCTAAGAAGAGCAACGTTTAACCTCAAGCAAGAAATATAGATGTGGATATAACAGGCTGGGGTTTCCTTCTGGTTGTAATCTGCTAATGGCAGAAATATATATATATATATATATTTTAAAAAGCTTGGATTTAAAATGAAAGTGAGATGGTAGACTGTACTGCTGTAACAGGGTTGCCGGTAACTCTGTAATGATGCAGGATATGTGATCAGACTACCACCTCGTTAGTTATGTCAAAATAAAACTCTGATTTATATTACGATCCAATAAGCCCAATTCACTTCAACATCAGTACATCTACTCACCTAATCCAAGGCACCTATACTGAAGAAAAACCAGAGCATCATAGTGACAAACCATTTCTGATAAAAAGGATGCATTTGCTTTAAATCAAAGTAATTTAAATCAGCCAGCCAGAAATCTGCATTTAAATAAATGATTTTAATCTTGGTTTGCATTTGCACTTTAGGTTTTTCCTTGAAGAAAATCAGGCTTTCATTGGTGAGTAACCCTCTCACTGTGATTAGTACAGCTAAATATAACCCCTTACACAATACCGGGGTTCATTTTGTTTTGCAGGAGGGTGTGCAATATGTTGTACAAATCTACATCACTTAGCAATGCTTACTCCCCCGGGCTCTTGTTTACTAAGTGGTTTGTTTTTCTGCTTAGAATTTGCTTCAGACAGGTTTTGTTTGGCCTCTCAGGTTCATGAGGGCTCTGCCCTTCCAAGGTTCAGAGCAAGGACAGCCCACACCTCTGCCCTGCCCCATCCATCCGGAGCCGGGGTGAGGCAGGGAGTGGGAGGAAGGGGCTGGTGGTGGGTGCCATGGGTGAGCGGTGGTTGCCTACTGGAGGAGGAGGACCCGGTGCTGGGAAGGGAAGCACTCCCTCCGCCTCTCCTGCCACAGCTGACGGATGCTCTGCGGAGCCCCTTTGGTCGGGGTGGTGCATCTGGCAGCTGCTCCCCGTCCAGCTGCTCGGCCATGGTGGCCAACATGTGCAGCTTAAGCAATCTTTCTTACATTTTCTTCATGTAACTGAGCTTGAGGGATTATATCCAGCTGGGCCTGAAACGATGGTGTGGAGTTTTTTTTCTTTATTTTCAAATACAATTTTATAGGATTATGCCCAAAGTACTGTCAAGTGTTTACTTTAGTTGCTCTAAGAGAAGCAAGCCCCACCAGTGCCAGCAGTGCCCAACACTTAGCCTCGATACCCACCCGTCATGGGCACAGCACTTTGCTGCCCCCTCAGCCCAAAACCCTCCTGCCCCTTGCCAGAGGCCCATCCAAGCCGGCACCGAGGGGCGAAGGCAGCAGCTGAGCCCCATCCCTGGGCAGCGGGGGTGGCAGGCATGCAGACTTACGCACGCCCCACGAGGAAGATGTGGGCGGGCATGAGGTGACTTATGAAGCTGAGCACCCGCCCGCCGCCCGGCCTTCCCCCCGCACCCCGGCAGGGAGTGAGTGTCTCGGCAGCCCTGCAGCAGGAGCCGGGCACCTATGGACGGGCACTGAGCCCCCTACCTCCTCCCCACCTCAGGGGGTGGCCTCAGGGCCGCTCACCCAGGGAACCTGCAGGTACCCCGGGGGCACCAGGGAGGAAAGCGGGGTGGGCTGGGCTGGCTTCTGCTCGTGGTTTTTTTGCGGCAGCAGGCAGCAGGAAGGAAGGGAGCTCGGCAGCGGGTGCTGTGGCTCCTTGGGCGCCATTCCCCTAACCGTGTCCCCCTCTCCTCCCAGCCCAGGAGCTACAGGAAGATGGCGTGCCTGCCTGGTGCCCTGCCGGCGCTGGCCTTGAGGAGGTGGCTGGGGCTCGGGGTCTTCATGCTGCTCTGCCTTAGCTTAGGTAAGCAGGAGCGGCCGGCATGGGAGTGTGGGAGGGGTCATGCTGGTCCCGACCGGGCGGCAGTGCCCGCCTGACAGTCTTTGGCGGCCGGCAGCCCCCAGGGTGCTCGTTCTGGTGCCCTCTGCCAGGGCTGAGGCTGGGCCGGGGTTTGGGGGTGGCTGGCTTGCTAACCACGGTGCTGAGTGCTGAGCTGCCGGCTCCCAGAGGGACGAGGTCACCCATCCCAGTCAGGGTGAGAACAAGGAGGGTATTTTTGGGGCGGCTAATGTCCACAGCCAGCATGCGGCACAGCCCCTTGGGCATCGGCTTCGGCGGCGGGGCAGTTTCTGTAGTGTTTGGGGTGGCTGAAAGTGAGTGTGCGGTGGGGAAGACAGGGCGGAGTGGTGGGCTGGAGGGCTCTCCACTGCCCGGGCAGCGCAGTGCACAGCGAGTGCTTTCTGCAACAACAAAAGTCCCTGTGGGAGGACTGCAAGGGCTGTCCTCTGTCCTTCTCTAAGGACCTGCTGCAAAGCATGCTGAAGTCCACAGGTCCCCCCCGACCTCAACAAGCTTGGGATGAGTCTTCCCAGCTGTGTGAAATGTTAACCTTGAAACCACACAAAACTCACTTCTCAGCTGGGATTCGTTGTGGATGCAAAATAGGTTGTGCTTATTGGCAATTTTAGTGTTTCATTGCAGCTAATGGTACTCTGGAGCAAACCTGGGCTGAGCTGAGGCTTTGATTAAAAATCAAGTGATGCAAAATTAGGAGTTTTTCATGCTGATGTTGTGAAACTGGGAGATATTTGATGCTGAGTTTCATTTTGAGTTTCAGTCTCATAATCTTTGAACAAAACTCGGAGAATTATACAGGGGTCAGATCACAGAGCTCACCTGTAAAGAAAGCAAGCACTTCAAGCGCCATTCATGAGATTTCTACTCTCCTGTCTTACCCCGCACTCTTTCCCCTACCTCTGCGCTTGTGAAACACGTGTCAAGTACAGATGTATTTTGCCCTTACTGCAATGGACAAACAATCCATCATGTGCAGAGCTGTTTCTTCTCTCTGTACTGTAAGAGCTTGTGGTATGTTATTAATGTAACTATGAGCATGTGGTAATTAGCCAGCCTTGTAGTTTTTCTAGAAAGGATGCTGATTCCAAGACCAAAGACAGTCACTACTTGGATATATAGTCTGATGCATCCTAATATCCAGTACTGGAAATAGGAGCTTGATAATAGAAAACTACGTGTTCCTGTAGCTGTGCTTTTTCTGGTATGGCTTACTAAGGGAATGATAGTTTATCCTGCTTTCCATCTCTCCATCTGTTTCTTTAGGCCCCTGATTGTAACTTTCGAATCCCCTGCCCAGTTTCAACCAAATTTGACAGGGAGGCAGAGCTGGCAGAGGTGCGGCATCCTTGTCCACTGAATGGAAACCCCTGGCTAGCCACAGGCAGCACCCGAACGGCCAGAGCCTGTGCTGCCCCTGCTCATGCCCAGCTGACGGAAAGGGCAGGAGGCTGCTGTGAGAGGGGCCTGTAAGGGGCATGGCAGTACCGAGGACTTGGGAATGGGGTGGGAGGCATGGGGAGAGGTGCCTGGGCTGGGAAACACAAGGCACAAGTCTATATGCTGGCAGGGTTTCATCATCATGTTGCTGAGAAGACTTACTTCTCCAAATCTGATTGATTACAAAAGTCCAGGGTTTAATTCTGCAAGAGGCCGAGTGGAAAAAGAAAAGCTTTTAAAGGCATTATATCAGCTTTTGGGGCATAATTGTTAGATGCTTCCCACAGAAAGAGTCTGCGGAAGTCATGGTGCCTCGGGAGCGGGTTGCTTGGCAGGCTGACAAGGACAGCACATCTGATGCACTTTCTTTCTCCCTCCATATGCACGCCTACACACCCTTGCCACCTTTCTCTCCAAAAAGGAGTATTCCTATGTTAGTGACCCTTGAAAATACCTGCTACAGTACCCACAAACAAGTGGTTTTAAAAGCTTTACTGGCACTTGTAGGTGATGTCTTTCCTAGGTCACCCACAGGCACCACAAGGACCAACTTTTGACCTTATCGTGGCAAAACTGCGAAGCCCAGAAAGGAAACCTGCCATGGCCCTGCCAGTGCCTTCCCGTGCGTTGTTAAGCAAGTCGCCAAGGCCAGCATTTACAGAACTGACCCCTTGTGGGACTGGTCATGACCACATCAAGGCACAGTCAAAGCTGGCACCCAGAGCCTGTGTCTACATCTTGCATCCTTGGGTTTAGCTCAGGTGTTTTGGTGCTTGCACACCTCTGTGCTGTGGCACTCCAAAAGGTCATGTAGCATGCTAGCATGAAAGCAGTTGCTCTCATTATGCCCTATGTGAATGAAATAGTAATGTGGGGAATGCCAGACTGAATTTTTACATCGCAGCAGAAGGTGGCTTTAAGAGGGTCTTAATTAAAAAGGATAATCTGAAGGTTGTATTTTGTAGGAAACGGTTTATGCCCAAGCTACATAGATACATTTGTTTCCCCTTGAATTGAATTTTGCTACTCTGGGGTTCACCTGAGGTGACCCACTGAAATGCCAGTGTAATTTAGAGCTGCTTCTGAGATGTCATCTGCTGCTGGAGACACTGATGTGCATGAACGCCCTGCTGTCTCAGCACAGCGGAAAACTGGCAGAACAGCCTTGATTACAGCACAAATTTATTTATGGTCTAAAGGCATTGCTGGTATCCCCACAGGCTTGTTTTTCTCCTGCCATTGCACTTTCACACCTACCTACGAATATCAGGATGTTCTCAGTCCCACTTCATTGTATGAGGAGACTGTTGCTAGAGATCACCCAGTATGACCTTTCCCTGCCCTGTGTGCAAATGTGGCCTAGGCACTGATTACAGGGCCCCAGCAAGTCTGGTTTTTGTCCCATGGAGTATTCCTTTTAGGCTCCCCTGGAGTCTTTTCATCTGACTGGGGACTGTCTAGCTCTTGGTTTCTTCCCAGTGCTGAAAATCTTTGGGAAGTTTTGAGGAAAATCCCTACAGCTTTTCTGAGTTATTGGAGAGTTGGGGGGGGGGGGGAGGAATAGCCACTTCCCTCCGTAGTGCAAGCGAGGGCTGGCTCACAAGTAACTCACTCTGGGAATCCCCTCCTGCGTGTCACTGCCAATAAAGAGCTCGGAGTAGAGCTGGGTTTCAGAAAGGGACAAAGAGGGTTGAGAAAGAGAAAGATTCCCTGTTTTGTGGCCACCCCCAAATAATGAAGTATCTAGCAATGAGCTTTAGGTGCTTGGTGGCTAATTTCTGTGTCAGCTCCAGGGTGGGTGGTGCCTAGGGCAGATTTCGTGGCGGAGATGGCAGAAATTTTTCTTTATGTATCAGATTTGCCCACTTGATCACTGGATGCAAATTGAGTTTCTGTCTTATTGCTCCTGCTGCCTTCAGCTGTATTTTTCAATTTCCTTTTTTCCAATGAGTTTCTGTCTCCTCCTGTTCCAGCCATGCAGAAAAGGAATTACTTTGGTTCAAAAACAAGAGCAGCGGAACTAAGAAACTCCTTTTTCTGTCAGTCTGTCTATCCAGAGTGAAACCTGCTAGAGAAACTTGTCTGGAGAAACAGAAACCCAACTAAAGGGTCCTGCTTTTGCTTTACTACTCTGTTTTACTACTTCTGTTGCGTTCTTTTTAATGAAAGAATTCTTTAGAAAAAACACAGAAAATTAAGCATAGACAGGCTACATTCTTACACAGTCAAAATACATTTATACACCTGCACACTGAGTTTGTAAGGCTACTGGTTGAACATTTGTCTCACCCACTTTATTTCCCTTTTCCAGCTAGATCGGAATAAACCCAGATAACTTTGTTAAGCTCACATTAGAATGAGGGCAACAGCTCTTTTGCATTTCTTGGATCACTGAGACATTTGTAACCTTTTTGCAGTGTGAATGTCAGACATCCCTGCATTTAAACATGCAAAGTCTGGGGCTGAAATTTTTGTGCACTGCGGTAGGTTGCCAGCAGAAGTTGCCACCCTGTACGCCCTCCCACCTTTCCTGCCTGTCGCTGCCTCAATTCTGTTACAAGCATGGTTTAGTGGGCATAATTTATCTGACATAAATGAAGGCTGCCACTGACAGAGTTATCCCCCTGCCTCGCTTGCAATGAGTTAGTTTTTTGTGGGGGGTCAGCCTCCTCTCTTCAGTGCCAATTTGCTTTTACACTCAATACTGTATACCCCGGAGGGGGATGCAGACAGGCAGCACCGCTGAGAGGGCCAAACGGGTCACCGCCACCGAAAGGTGCAGTCCTGCTCCTCTCTCCTCTGCTCCTGGCTACACGATCCTCCTCTCCTTTGCACTAGTTCTGGTACATGTCCGATCCTTGGATGATCTAATTTGCCTTCCAGCTTAGCAGAAAGTTTCTTTTCTCCCCCCCCTTTTTTACACCAATGTGGCATATGGAACCAGCCTCTGGAGAGCCCTGCAAGGAAAGCAGTGGGAGTACATGAGGTTGGAAGGGAAAGGGGAGCCAGATCCCCTCTGCTTATGTGGGGAAGGCATGAGGTCAGTGCCAGTTTGTCGTCTGGCTGCACCCTGAGGTCGTGCCAGGCTGGAGGAGAATTTCCACATTCAAAGAAGCTCTCCTTTTTTAAGATGTGTTTCCTACGATAAATGCTGGTGGTATTTTTCATGAGGTGGCAAGGCAAATGTGCTAAAGGCAGTGAAGTCTGTTTGCTTGGTGAAAGGAGGTTGGTTTTGTTTTTAAATAGATGAAATTAATGTTTAACTGTAGATGTTCTGTCCCCTTGGAGGGACATCACCATCGGGAGTCTCGGGAGGTCATCTGAGAGTATATAAACCTTTCCCAATGCGGAAATGCCACGGGCTTTGCTTCTGCTTTTTCACTGTTACGCTTTTAAAATATCATTGGTCCCAGGGGACTCCCTGGCTGAAAATAAAAGTGCTGACTGCTGGCTAACGGTGGCATATCTAGCTATACAGTGCTCAAAAGGCGTTCACCTTTTGGCAAGCCCAGGATGCCATTGTATCATATGAAAAGTTGTTAGAAAAGGCCATCGAGGCAAGTCTGCGCACCACTGCTTTCCCCATAGCAGGTACCCTCTGGTGTAGTTTTAAATGTCTGGCAGACAAGGCTTTCATCCCTGCACCGGGGGAAGTGCTTCAGTCTGAACAGACCTCGCCATCAGACACTGCTTCCTACCGAGAGAGCCCCCTCCCCACGCCGCCCTGCCCTGCGATGCTCCCAGCCCGTGCCTCCAGTGGTCCCTGCCCAAGTCTCAAGTTTCACTCCTTCTGTGGCTTTTGTAGCTTTCAGACACCTCTGGACTGCTTTGGTCTTGTTTCCTAAGTCATCCTTCCGTTAATTACCATTCACCGTGCTGTCCTCTTGTATAGGGCTGTTTAATTTCTCCTCCAGCTGCGGTGCTATTGTCAAGGTTGTTGCTCGCAGAGCATTCGTGACTTAGTAGCCAAGCAGGGACCAGGCTTTTATAACAAAATAATGGCTGGCAGGCCTGTAGCGTTGTTAGCTGCACTGGTGAATATTGCTATGACTGTGGACAAGTACTTTAGAAGGAGAAAGAAAAAAAGTCATTTTTCTAATTTTGAGCGGGCTTATGTGAGAGATATCATAATTTTCCTGGTTACTGGGCACTTTCACCTTCTATTAGTTTCAAGAGTGGGCTGGCTACTTGGGGAGCACACGAGGCAGTGAGGTTTAGCAAGCACTGAAGAAAACTGAGGCCTTAAGCAGTGGGGAGGACCTCAACTTCAAAAGCTGTGCCGCGAGGACAGCAGCATGCATGGCAGTGGTGCTGGAGGAAATAGGAAAAATATCTGAGAACATCTTCAGCTGGGAGATAAATATAGAGGAAGTGCAAAGTAATCCAGTCAGCAAGGGACAGAGTCTGCAGGGGAAAAAATTAACAAATCTATTTTTGTCTTTGTGTGTGACAAATCTCTCCCAAAGGCCTGTCTAACACAACTGCCACATCTAGCTTCAGCCCCCAAACTGGGAAGTCATAAGAGTGCTGAGCCAGTTGCAGGAATCTGATCTCAGACAAAACTAAAATATGCCAAGCCTCTGAGGACATCCTGATTTAGGGTCTCCCCTGCCCATTTCTATTCTAGTGGGGTCACCCACTCCACATGCTAGGAATGGAGAAAGGGGGAAGGTTCAGAAAGACCCTTCGCTCCTTTCTCCAAGTCAAAGATGTCTTTCTGTCCCCATCGCCAGTGCCCCTGCTGCTGTTCAGCATGGGAGGTAAGCAAGCCCTCCTTCCTCTCCTCCCCGAGCGGAGGGCTCCGCAGCAAAGGGGAAGATCTTAAGACACGATATAGTCCCCACCCCCAAGTAGTTTGGCATCTCATCTCCAGCTCCTTGCTTGGGTCTGGCCTCCTGGCTAGTGCCAGAAATTTGCCAACTGACTTGAGAAGAGTTGCGATCTTACTCACGTTATAAACAAAGCAGACTGGACATACCCAGGTGGTGGGCTCGTCCCAGCTGGGGCAGTGGTGACTCAGAAAGCAGGAGATCTTTATTGCAAAAAGTACTGAAACACAAGCTGGGCATGGCAAGAGCAAGAGGGAGGCGTACTGGCTGGCTGGAACTGCCCCAGCGCAGTAGCGAGCCCCTTTGCTAGAGTATTTCAGATTCCCTTTCATCTTCTCAGTTGCTAACAGCAGATCATGGAACTTTTTCGTGATTAATGGAGTTCCCTTCCCTTTGAAGCCAGGTTTTTGACTGAGTTGTGGCTCAGTAACAGCACTTCCTTTCGTTCCCCATCTGGCTGGGTTGCCTTGCTGGCTTTTGTGGTAAACAGGCTATCAGGGGAGCATGAAGTCTGCTTTCTGGTGAGCAGCGATTAAGACTGGAGAAAGCGGAGTGTTTGGTATGCAACCTGGAAAGGCAACCGTAGTCGGAGGGAGGGCTTCAGCGGGAGTAGGGCATGTCTAAGGGACTGGGACCACATCGGACACCAGCATGTGTCGGGAGCGCCCTGTGAACCTCTCTAAAATGAGTGTTACCTACAGTACATCGCTGGTTATCAAAGTATGCTCTGGGAGACAAATAAGATTGATAATTTCATTTGTTGTCAGTAAGGCCTCAAGGTAACATGCTGCTGGGAAAAAAAAATTGTATTAGTGCTCACCCCCAGAGATTGGCTATCTTTCTGTCTACAGATGCAGGAAGGTGTCATTTGGTTTTCACAGCCACTTCATGATCTCAAGGATTTCTTTGCTAAAGGCTTTGCATGTGAAACAAAACAGCATTAAAATGGAATGAAGGCTGCTGAAGGAGTGAAGCACCAAAACACCATGGAGATGTTATAACTGTTGCCAAATCACACAGTATAGAGCTGGGTGAAGCAAGGTTATTGTTTTGTTTAGGAGGAATGTGGCAATGTAAAGATGGGAAGTGCATAAAGCCACATAAGGGCTGCCATGCCCTTGCTATACCACTCCAAGGAGGGTGCCCCGAGGTTATGGCACAGAAGCAAGCAGAGCTGAACTTTCAGAAAAAGCTCTTTAAACTGTTTTCCTATCTCAAACGTGCCATGGCATCATTGTAAACTAGGATTAATCCCGTCACTTAATGGCTGTGGGTATGCTTGACTAGTGAGTGGGTACAGGGAAGCAAGACAGTGGAACCGCTGCCAAATGAAGTGCATCGCTGTTCTTCTTTTGGACGCCTTCTGTTCTGCTCCTCTCTCTCACGGTATACGAGGTGAGTAAGGAAACACGACCTTGCAAGAGGTCACCGTGACCTGAGTGAAGCAAACTGGGTTTGCAGCTGCTTTGCTTTGCCAGAGCAGCCTAGAGCAGTTGAAGGGTAGGAGCAGGCCTGTAGTTTGTGACCAGAAGGTTAGATTGTGCGAGGGGAAGGGAC
Organism: Phalacrocorax aristotelis; assembly: GCF_949628215.1. Taxonomy (NCBI): domain Eukaryota; kingdom Metazoa; phylum Chordata; class Aves; order Suliformes; family Phalacrocoracidae; genus Phalacrocorax; species Phalacrocorax aristotelis. Next base: position 116,964,093 of record NC_134276.1, on the reverse strand, counting down.
TCTCCTTTCTCTGCATGCCGAGACCTGCCTTTGCGTGCCTCCACTTGCTGAAGCAGAGTCGGGGTAGAAGGAGCCTAGGAGGCTTGCCAAGCACTCGTGCCCAGGTTAATATGCAGACATGGACTCCTTAAAGAGGATGGTCAAGCAGAGCCTGCCAGCACCCACTTTTCTCTGTTTCATCCCATCTTTCTTATTTCCTGGGGTCTTTACAGCAAAACGCAAAGGAAAGCGATGATTTTATGCTCTGCTGAAGTGTCATGATGTCTCCATAGAAGTGAGCTGGGCATCTAATGGGGTCTTTTCTCTGATCTCTGTGTTCGCAGTGTCACAACACCAACTTAGCTTAAAAACTAAGCATTTCTTCATGTATTCCAGTGTAGCACAGGACATTTGCTGAATTTTAACTCCATGGAAAGCTGTGGGAGAATATGTTTCCTCACAGGTAAAATCACCTGGGGTAAAGAAAAGACCAAAGTCCTTTCAAGACTCAGCTTTTCAAAATTTCTCAGTTTTTCAGCTGATTATCTGTCTTGCTTGGAAATCCCTGCAAAATACAGAGTTGTCCTCAAAGGATAAAACCTGCAACTTTGGGGCAAATGTGCTGTTCACAGAGAATGAGGGGGCTTGAGCTGCAGAATTACCCAGGGACTGTCGAGTGTGATTCCCACACTGACCCGAGGGGATGGCTGCCAGGAGAAAGCTGCAGCGCCACAAGACATATTTTCCTCAGCTGGCCCAGCCTGGTTGCCAGAAGTGCCCTTGCCTCACCACAATGAGTCGTGTACCCACTCCCAGAGCTGTTTGAAGTCCTTTTTTCCAGCCCATGTGCAGGCAGAGGGTGAGAAAGGTGTCAGTGCCCCAGCAGAGCAGGAACCCTGGGTGCATGGTGCTAGGCAAAGTCGGTGATGCCAGTAATTTAGAGAGACCAGCTGCTGTTGCCAAGATAAATAGGGGACCTTATGGAAAAAAAGCAATGCAAGGCTGTTTTGACCCTCCCAGTTTTGGAGTGCCACTGACAATATGCCTCGGAGCTTTTTGCAGGACTGTCAGCTTTAAAAATGTGCAGATGCACTGTCTTACCTGCTGCTTACACAGAGGGGCAAAGGACTCCAGGCCCACCAAGAAGGACCTTTCCCTTATTGTGCATTGCTTTGTGGGTTGTGTGCGAGGCAAGGTAACACAAGATAAGATCAAAAAAAGGCAAAGCAGTTCAGAAGGGCAGAGAAATGGAGAACAGAGGGGAAGGAGAATGTTTTTGGGGTTTCTGATCACCAGAAATTATCTGAAGGTTTCCAACAGTTCAGCGCTGCTTCTCTAAAGCCTGGCGTGGTCTTTCACTGCCTTTTACAGTCAAATGTCTCTGCAGAACTTCTGTCCCAGGGGCAGTTTGCTCTTCCCATACTGCCTGATTGTATGCGTGGTCAGGATAACCAAGCTCTCGGTGGCCGGGGAATTTCTGAGGCATGGCTTGGGCAAGGATTGAAGGAAATAGGGATACGGGCTCAACAGCTCTTCTGCTTGCTGACTGTCAGAGAAAACAGGAAAGGACAGGTTTCCTCTACACTCACCTTTCTGTTCTCTTTAGCCCTGCCATGTGGGCCATCTGCAGCACAGGCATAGTGTGAATGACACAGGTTTCTTCTGCCTGGGGAACAGAATGTCAGCCACCATCGGTTCAGCATTGCCACACCCCACAGGCTTCCAGTGGTGGAGCAATGTGCATGCACAGCAAGGCAGCAGGTGGGCTTCAGGGGGGCATGGGAACAGAAGGCATCTTTTTTCTATAAAAGTCATTAAAAATTATTTCCATGGTGGATATCTCCCCCACAGACTGGTTACGGAGAGCATTCAGCACAGAAATGGGACAGAACTGAATTTTCATTTTTGCTTTGCAGTTCACCTTTAAAGTGAAAGGGGACTTTTATGGGGCTGAATGACTCTTCATGGACTTTGGTTCCTTCAGGCTTGCAGCATTCAGGTTACAGTTTCAAGGGTGCAGAGCCTTTTAAGGGCAGATGTGACATCAGCAGGAGTTTCCAGCCCCTGCACATGTACTGCTGAGGAGGTTTTTGTTCTCCTTTTGGTTGCAAAGGAGACTCTTAGGGGCAAGGTGCGGAGAACCTTATGCAACTCATGATGCGATGTCACCCTGACATTTACTGTACGCCTACTCTTCCCCTATTGCTGCAAAAGAAAATAGAAAATTGTTTTTGTCAGGCTTCACAATCCCAAAGTTTGACCAGTCACTCTTGTGAATCTCTCCAGCAATAGTAAGAGCTGAACTGTGAGAACAAGCAAAGATGTGGTCGAGGGAAAAAACACACGCACACACAAATGCATGAAGACATGCAGGAGGAGGAACTTCAAGAATCTCGCCTAAAGTGGGCTGCTTTTAAAGCGAACAGAAGGAAATGCATTTTCACACAGCATGTAATCAAACCGTGTTACTCACCGTCACAGGATGTTGTGGAAACCAAAAATATACGTGCATTCCTGAAGGGGCAAGATCTTTTCATGAAGGGTAGGTCTAGGAGTAACGATTGAACTGCCAGTGCCAAAAAATCCCTAAATTCATGACTGCCAAAGGTTGGCAGGGCATGGCAGTTCTTATCCTGTGTGGTGTGGAAGAACTAGTTTTACTACCGTTTTGCTACCAGTTGCTGGCTGACACAGGTCAGCGGGCTGAGTGGGCTCCTGGTCTGCCCCAGTCTGGCTGCTTGTGGTCTGCGATGCATTATAAGGGGAAGTACAGGTAGTGGGGGTGGGAATTGTGTTTGAATCTTTCCCTTTGGAAGAACACTGAAGTGGCTGAGTGGAGGGAAACCAGTTAAATGAGAAGTTGCTTGTTTAATTACATATTCTATTTATTTAGTATTAGAGCATTCCATAGTGTTGCCAGGACTTCCCCAGTATTTTTCAATGTGTTTGCTATTGATTTAATAGAAAGCATGTGGGTGGGACAGGGGTGGATGTGTCGTAGGGGAAAGGGGTAAAAACTTATTTCACGTTCTGTCCTAGGCTCTCTGCCTGGGCCAAGCTTCATCAAGCAGCCCCAGTGCTGCCCCAAGATCAGGCTGTGCTGGGGCACTGCTAGAGCATCTGATTGTCTTCTTCTAACACCGGCAGCTGGAGGACTGCAAAGAGCATCATCTGGTGTGTCACTGTGCACAGGTCGGCATGCTGCAGGGGTCTTGCTGCCGGCTGTGTGACAGCACCCCAAGGGTTTTGTGAGTCACCTCTAAGCAAACAAGCCCTGGTGGGCAACAAGCTTGTGTCTGTTTTGGACACTTCTGCTGAATCTGAGTGTCACAGCGCCCCGGTCACACCCTGAGTGCTGCACTCTGTGCCTGCATATGGCGTGGCTGTGGTTAGGCGTTAGTTGTGGCAATAACATGTGAGCCAACATCAGCCAGATTTTGCTGGGGGTGGGTGGCAGTTCTTAGGCTCAGCTTTGTCAAGCGTTCAGTTCGCACTTCAGGCTGAGGCTTTGCACACGGGGTCTCACCTCCACCGAAGGCTGATGCTGCGCTCTCCCCGTCAGTGACACACTCTGCCTGGTCAGGACTTCCCTGCTTTCTCTCTCTCGGACATGTTTACTGAGATCTGTTCTGCAAGGCAGGAAGAGGGAATTTGAATCTTCTCTGTCCTGAGGATAGTTATTTCCTTGTTTTTCTACTTTCAGTGAATGGAGCGCAACAGATTGGTATCCCCCTTCCACTACTGGAGATGGGTGCTCAGGTAGCGAGGCTGAGTCAAGCAGGGCAAACATAAAGCAACCTGACTTTCTGGACTAACAAAGCAGGGTGCACAGGGATAAGCATCACCCTGAAGGCTGCACAAACCCAGGCAAAAGCCCAGCCATCTGCCCTGGCCTTGCAGCGCAGGGCTGCACGTCAGTACTGGGTCACTCTTCCAACAACAGCAGGAGCTCCTTGCTAGGCTGCTCCCTCACCTGTCAGGTCCTAGCCCCTGTGAGCATGTACCCACTGGAAACAGGAAGGGGAGTGGGAAAGCCGGGCTGATCACGGGAGTGGCATGCATAGAAGTTGGAGCACAAAGCAGGGGGATAACTGCTGACCTGGTCAAAGTTGTACTAGATTTCCCCCTTGCAAGGGCCTCAGCTTGTTATTGTAGGCACATGCCTGTATACTAGGTATGGCACCAACACATTTGCTGGGCAGGAGTTGGGGAATGCCTGTGCTGGTTTGCAAGTAATCCCAAGGGAGACCCATGGGCCTTCACAAGTATAAATTTGTTTTAGCTAGACTAGAGAAAATTGTTCATTTACTAATACTGGGAGGCTGAAGACAGTGTGGCTGTAACCTTTGTTTATCATGGTACGGTTGCTTCTAGCTTCTGGGATCTTGAAAGTTTTGGGTTTTATTCTTTTACAAAAAAAAAAAATAAACCACCCAGACCTCCACACTAATAGTCCAATGTGGCCCTGTTTGGCATGCAGGGAACCCACCAGAGGGTGACACAAACATGGCAAACACTGAACTCTGAAAAGGGAGAGCAGAGGAGATAGCAGTTTGGGAATGTGTGTTTTTAGCCCTTTACATGAGTAACGGCAATCCTTTACTCCGAGGTGTGGCTTTTTTCAAGGGGTCAGCAAAATTTCTGTTCAGGCAGGTAACTCTCCTGCCTTTGCCTTCAGTAATCCCTGCAGAAATCATTATGTGCCTGCTAGGTTGGGATCCTACATAGGACTAGAGCATTATGTAAAAGGCAATGCCAAGGTAAGTCTTTCCTCAGTGCAGAGCTTGGTGGGTGACAAGGTACATTATCGGGGGCAGATAGAGCCGAAAGAGGTGAGGTCTATGCAGCAGGTGCTGGCACAAGGCTATACCACTGTCTCACTGACTTTTGTTTGCCCCCCCGCCTACAGGCTATGCACTGGAGAAGAAAGTAGTCAAAAGCAAAGTCGGGGAAAAAGTCTTCCTGCCTTGTTGTCATGAAATTCCCAGCTCAGATAGCCTACAAAACTACCGGGTCTACTGGCAGAAGAACACCACGGAGGTAGTGCTTGCCTATGCAGAGGGGAAGAAGATGCCCCAGCAAGAGCGGTACGAGAACCGGACAGGGATGGATGTCAGGAACCTCACCCTGTGGATCTCCCCCGTGGAAATCCTGGACAATGGCCCTTACCAGTGTGTAGTTCAGCACCGCAAACATTCACAGAACTCAGTTGTCGTGTGTGATGAGACTGTCACCCTCTTTGTTACAGGTAGGTGGATTGCATCCTGACACCTGAGGCTTTCTGGTGCCAACCTCGGGGGTAACAGACACTCCTTCAAGATTTAGTCACAGTGTAGCAGATAGACTTTCAACAGAAAGCCTACTTTTAGGTTACGTTTAGTACTGGAAGATGTGTTAAGACCCCTGTATTTCCATTCTAGTAGCCTCCCTCCTTACCTTTCCAAAGCTACCCCAGGTACAGAAAATTCGCCTTTCCCACCAGCAGCCCACCATCCTCCCCTTGATGCCTCCCGCTTAGCCAAGGACTCCTCCCCAGGTACCACTGCTGGTGGATGCCCTAGGCCACCTCTGCCCCCTGCTGTCTTTTGGGCAAAGCAGAGACAAAGCCTGTGGTGGCCAGGAAGCATCCAGGCCGAAAGAGGAATGGGGTGGCATTGCTTCTCTGTGGCCACAGCAGCATCCCAGCCCTGCATCCAAGCCCCTGGGAGCCCAGACTCTCCAGGGAGCCCTGCAGCTCCACAACCTAAGGCTGAACTCAGCTGGAGATTTGAGGCTTTTTACCTTAAAGAAATAACCCGAGTTCCTGTGCTCAGAATGAATCTGAATCTTTTCTTGGAGGCTAAAAAGGTTCCAGTGACATTATTTTCCATTTCTACCACTGTTTTTGTGGCGGTTGGTTTCAACCAAAGGCAGATGTACCGGTAACATATATAAATATATACACACATTTGAATACCTTTAACAGCAGAGAGTTCCAGGAATCTTCTAGACAAGCCAGTTGAATGAACATTGCCCATCCGGAATGAGATTCATCAACAAAACAGCTAAGCTCCTGAGATTTGACCATTGCCTGCCTGTCCGAGGGCATGGTGGGCATATGTGCAAGGAGACAAATTTAGTGATCTTTCTGGGAACCGATATGAAAAAAGGGAAGTGCACTGCCAGCACCCTCTCTAGCTGTGAGGGCTGAGGAATTAACTGCATGAAAAATGTGAAACAACAGATCTCTTTTCCTCCCCACAAATACTCCAGTTTCTTTCCTTCAAGAAATCCCCTTGCTGTCTTAACTGGTCAATTGTAATAATTGTGGTAGACTTCTGCCCCCTTTGGAAAAGCGGTATCAGTTGTTGTGGGGAACAGGAAAGGGAGAGCTCCCCTTGCTCCTGCTGGAATCAGGCTACCCTGAGAGAGGCAGAAAGGTGTTACTCCCTGGAGACTGATCAGGGAGCCTTGGTGAAGTCAGCTGGGATGCTTGAAGGGACTTTCCAGACTGGGTGTCAATGCCGTATTGCTCAACAGATAGTGGGCCGGGAAGGAAATCCGGGTGCCTCCTTGTCTGCCACTGGTCGACCAAGCAATGGTGAGCAAGTTTATTTCACAAATTGCTTGGTAGCCTAGACCACGGGTTTGTGGTCAACATAAGCTGTGGAAGACGCGCTATGACTGCAAGGCTGTCTGCCTTATCCCAGCGGTCATGTGGTCAAATGGTGAGTCAGGCAGGGAGCAGTCGCAGACAAAACCGTACTGCTCCAAAAGGGTCATTTTGCAGTGAGTTGAGCAACCTGCTGCAGCTCTCTGCCTGGCCTTGCCGTGCCTGGGCTTAGCACCTGAGGGGGTGTGCAGGCTACAGACCTACAGCTGGCAGGGGTGGGAGGCACAGTTTGGTCCCTTGGGCAGCAGTGGTGTTGGTGTGACTTACGCCTACAAGGAAGCCACACGCTGAGTTTCTTTTTCTGACTGGTGCCTTTCTTGCTAAAGTTGTGGTCCCACAGAGATTTTTCCAATGGGAGAGTTGCCTAAAGTAGTTCCTTTGCCACACCTCCTCACCCTGGGCTGTTTATTGCAACCCATGGGCATCCTCAATTGTACCAATGCAACTGTTTACAGTAACACGATGAATGAGATTGGCAAAGGGAAGCAGGCTAAAAATGACACCACCTTTCTTCTCCTTCTTCACCCATCAGTCCTCTCATCCATTTCACCATGCAGTCTCACAAACACTTAAAGCAGTACATCAGACCGGGCAGGAAGGCATGGAACAAGTTGTATGGGTGGGAAACCTCTGAAAACTCTCCTCGGCAATGATAACCAGTCTGGTGAGAACATGGTCTGAGAGGACCTGTGTAGTGCTGCACATTTTTGCAGTGACTACTATGACTGGGTCTTGCTCTCAGCTGGGCCTTCTGGAGGGGCACTCATGCAGAACATGTAATTTAGTCTCTTGCTGGCCATCCCAGCTTAGAGCCCAACCTCCACTACCAGCAGAGATGGACCCTCTGTGAGCTTCTGGCTAGGATGGGACTACAGGGAGGGAAAGGAAATTGTCTACCATTGCCTGCAGTATGGATTTTTATTCAGTCCTGAATTTTTCCTACCTGTTTTATGATTCCTTCTGTTGTTCCACAAACTGCTGGTACGTAGAGAGAAATGGCAGCATTGGAGAGGTGGGGTCACGAAGTCTATGTACTGCCCAGGGAGGAGAAGAAGCAAAGGCCAAGGCCATATCCAGTCAAGGCTGTGGGGAGGACACTAAGGCACATGAGAGGCCAAACAGAATATGATAGAGGAAGAATGACCTGTGGGGGAGTCTTTGGTTTGACCATGGGTGATCAGGACTGCAGCCCTTGCTATAATCTGACAGAATGGTAACTAAATCTTTCTTGCTTCAGCTGACTTCAGTAAGCCGAACGTAACAGTAGAAGAACGCTTTAAAACTTGTGAATCAACTGTGATGGTGGTAAGCTGTTCTTCTCACGGAGGTTTCCCCAAACCCAAAATCTCTGGAGCCCTCAACAACGTGTCTGTGGTGTGGAATACCAGCTCTGTGTCCAAGTCCAGCCTCGGCCTGTACAACGTCACCGGCCAACTGTGGCTCAACGTGACCAAAGACGTCAGCTTCACTTGCTCCGTTGAATACAATGGCTTTCTCAAGTCCACCAGTTTGCTTCTGAGTAGGTTTTTATAATAGTTTGTGTTATAAAACCATTCTGTTGAACCTGCTGAGTTGCTTCTCTGAGAAAGCAGTAGATTTTGTGTATCTGTTCATGCAAGGATGACCCAATGATCTAGCCCGTGAGCTGCACACCAAAATATTTCAAAGGCTGTAAGACAGTGGGGGTGGGAGAGGAGAGTTATGACAGTGACTGACAAGCAGAGACAGCTTTGTCTACCTGCTGCTCTACTGTGAGTCACAGCTGGGCTGAGAGGGCAACTGGATCCCGTTGTGACCTGGTGATGTCAGCCTCAGTGGCTCCCACAGGTTGGTGTTGCCGCCATTCAGTGCCCCTCTGTGCCAGCATGATCTTGCTGCCAGTTCCATTGCACAGACCTGGTATTCAAATGGAGGGACTGGAGAAATGTGTGTGCCTTAGAAGCCACAGGTTACATTCAAAGGGAATTTCCTCATTTAACAAGCATGCTTTTTCCTGCTTCAGTGACTAAAACTGTCAGCTGGGGTCTAGACAAAATTTTTCTTTCATACACATGTTTAATATAGGGTTAACTCATATGGAAAAAATTCCATCACGGTGCATGGCTTAAAAGTGATAACACAATAGATAAGTCTGTGCTTTGAAAAGCTTGAGGCAAAAATGGGAACAGCATGAGGGAAGGCATCACACTATAGTCCTGATGTTTTGCAGTAGAAGGGGATTTGCAAGAAAATTCTTAAAGCCAAAAGGAGTTTTTTTAATGTTGTTCCCAAAAAAGTATTCTGAAATGTCTCTGTGTCTGATGTCTTCACTGTAGAGATAAAGGCACCTTCAAGGGAAGGTAGAAAAGTGCTATTTTTACCTAGGGAATTGTACCTTATTCATCCAGGTAGCTTATTCATCAATCTTACTAAAATCAAAGGGGCTCGTGAGGGGAGGTGCCATTCAGCTTCAGGACGAATGCCAGAAACTAGTGCTTTATGACTATTGGTTATTGCTGGATGTAGTGCATAATGTCCCTAGAGATGGTAATAGCAGAAGGTTATCATACTACATAGAAAAGGAGAACAGCCAAAAAAGTAACAATAGTACTAGCACTGTTGTCACACAGCTTCTCAGAGAGGGGTGCAATCAACAGTGACAACAGCAGTCACAAAACCCCCACTTCTTGATTTTTAAGATGTGGAACTACTCCCATTCTGGCATGATGGAAATGGTCCTCCAAACAAGTCTTTCATGAACACGGAGTCCCAGGCAGAATACAGCCTCTGGTGAACATAGGAGGCAAACCCTACAGTGGAGGGGAAGGTTGTACAGCGGATCAGGCTAGTGTCTTAGAAGTTGAATGATGCTTAATTGTGCCAGATGCAGATGATGAAAATCTAAAGACCTGTGAACATGCACCAAGTCCGTCCCTCCTGTTGACTTAGGGCTGTCCTGTACTGTACAAGAATGGCCGGTCATCTAATGTCCAAGTGGCAGAATGGTCATCTCCAGTGGTGAAAAGCCAAAGGCTCCAGATCCATTGAAACTGAACTCTGCCACAGCACTCCTTCCCTGCCATGCAGAAAAAAAAAGCCTATTCTAGTCTGTTCAATGCATCATTCTCCATCACCTGTGAATTCAGAGGGAAAAAAATTAGGCATAAATCTGGCGAAAACAGTAAGAAAAACTGCAGAGTACCTTGGAGAATGGAAGTTTACTAGATACAGGCTCAGACTTTTCCACCAAGTCTAAATAGTTTCTTTAAAAACAGCTTATGTGTTTTTTAAATATTGCCTGTCTCAGTCTTGCTCTGGACAAGGACCTAGCATTTCAGATTCTGTGTATTTCAGTACATAGCAAATGTGGGAGAATGGGAGAATTTAGATACCAGCTCTGTCTGTTTGTTTATTGAATAGGTAAATTTTCAGGCTGAATATCTGAGTTAGAACTTGTCCAGAACCACCAAAATTCATGTACCTGCTCTTACACTAACATGCCAATATGTTGCTCGGCTCTTTATTTATGTTTTATTTCTTCTGTCTCAGAAAATAAAAATGACTGTGTTGTCCCTACTGTGCCTCCATCTTATAATGTCATTACTGCTTCAAGTATCATCATTATCATCTTCCTTTTGGCCATCACCCTAGCAGCAAAATACCTTCCAAGGCATGGTAAGTATAGCTCCTTTTTCAGGAAACGGTCTCTTACTGCATATGGAGTTTCTGTGTAAAACACACATTTATAGAAACTATACTGACCCACTAGGTATTTTTGTAACTTCTTCTCATTTCCCTTTTTTATTTTTTTTTTCATGCAACATCTACTGTCACAAATATAAGTCCAGCTCAGGACTTTCCTATATTTTGTGTGCAGGCAGCATGAGGGTTCAGGTTTGAGAGCAAAAGGGCGATGAGGAGTTTTACCAGCAGATCAGAATATTGACAAAATCAGGGGTATACAGACTTGAAGAGATTCACAAAGATCCATTTTTGTGTATTAAGGTGCTTGAAGATGCCAAGAATCGTGGTGATCACAATAGATACAGCTGAGCCCTACCGGTCTCAGAACGGGATGTCTCTACACACCCTACTTAGACAATCCCTCAGAAAAGTCACAGAGCCAAAGTTACAAAAATACACAGTGCTAGGGCCACAGAAAGGACTTAAGCATAGCAGTGTCCCACTTTTAGGAGAACCCCCATCAGGAGAGATGGATTTGTCATCTTTGTGTGGCCAAAACCAGCACAAGTCAGGTGCCCTGTCCTACCCTATGAAGTCTTCAGTAAGTCCAGACATGTCTCCAGGAGTTTTTCAATGGCAAAGGCGACTTCAGGCATCTCAGGGTTAGCTGGCGGCTTAGTAGGTTTTTATTTTGGTGGCTCAAAAAAAGAAAATCTCATCTGTTAGCTGTTGCTCCTAATCATGTCTAAGCTGACCTAGCCAGAAAGCCCCTGAAGAAGTGGGTAAGCATCTAATGGATTTATAAAGTCAGCTAGGTATCCAGCCAGTATAAAGTCAACAGTAGTAGATGTCCTATCCACACCCTGGTAGCAGCTTTGAAAAGCAATCCTGAGGAAGACAGCAGGCCTTGCAACATGTTATAAATATCACCCAATCAAGTTCTGTCAGGTCACTGGGGAGGTAAAGTCTGGAGACAAGAATCCCACACTGAGAGCACTCTATGTTTAGCCCACTTAAAGCAAAAGCCACCCGTCTGAGAGTCTTAGCTTATCACAGTCACAGTGGTATCCTCCGTTGGAAAGAGGTTATTTTCTAGGCAGCAGGGACTCAGTTCACTCAGGGACACTTGGAGGTCTGTCATGCTTGTGTCTTCTGCTACCTGTTTCAACTTCAGTCAAGTCCACTCTCAAGTCAGAGGTCTGGAGATAGCATTACTAGTTTTCTTTCCCCCCCACACCAACCACATCCCTTCAAAAACTAATAGGACCACTGAGTCAGGCTGGGCTAATTTTCTTTTTGGTGTTTTATTACAAAGAAAGGAAGTTTCTGGAAAGCAGTGACTCTTGGCTACACCTGTACACCTCCTCATTTTCCACTCATGTGCCCCTATGACACCAGTGCTGGTTCTCCCCTGCCGTTCCCTGCGGCTATGTCAGTGGAAAAGAAGCAAGCAGGTTGAAACCAAGAAAATAACAGCTGATCACAGCCTGTGCTGTTAGCTGTGAGGATAATGAACTTCTAATTATAGGAGAAAATGAACTGGAATTGGAAGATTTGGCTCTAAACAAATATAGGCTGGAAATTAAAAGGTTCCTTAACATTAAATTAGTAAGATTCTGGAGCATTCTGAGATAGCCTTTTACATAGAAACCAAATTGCTTTTAAGGTAGATGTAAAAAGCATACCAATGTGGTAGAATGTAGTCACCTGCAGCAGCATGGGGCATAGCTGCATAAACTGGCATTTCCCTTTCAGTCCCATTTTCCTAATATGCACAGGGAGTAAATTTGCCGAGTCAGATGGTGCTGTTTTGTACGCACACTTTCCAGACCAGGTGTATACTGTAAAAAACTGAAGCTAGAGCTTCAATCCAACTTCCCGGTTTGTACAGTTGTCACATTTCGGTGCTACTATGCATTACCACGTGTCTGGGAATATCTGTCCCAAGAGTACTTCCTGCTGGTGTTGTTAGAGGTCACCTTTCAAGAGATATTGTGGGAGCTCAGAATAGTCTGAGAGTACCTCTGTTGTTCTGGCATACGGAAAGCTGAGTTGGGAGCTGCCTTGATGCTAAGAGTGGTTTCTGAGCTCAAAAAGCCATGCTTCAAAGAGCTGAAGCGTGGGAGGGAAGAATAGAAAGATAGAGCAAAACGGAAATAAGAGGTCTCAGATGTGTGATTGTGGTGGTGACCAAAACATGTAGATGCTTTGCTGAGGTTTGCAACTCCCTCCTTTGAGGAGCTCACAGCCTGTCTTTGCAGTAATTTAAGACTGGAAACTCTTTAGACTGGTATTTCTTTTTTGGCTTTTCAATTAACACAAAGCACCAGGATTAGACCAAGAGTAGAGGCCACCTAAAGAATAGCTGAGGATCCATGTTGTAAAATTTGTGCAAGTACAATCTGCTGTAATAGTACAGAGACATTCAACTTCAATTATTAAACGAAAAGTCATTTATAGACCCTGAGATACTAAGAGGACCTGCTTAATCTGAACTCCCTTTAAAGCACTGAAAAAGTTGGTTGGCTGGTTCTAACACCAGTATTCTTTCACTTGCTTGGTAAACTGCATTTAGTGACATATAACTTTTACCATTATTTCCCTTCTGAACTGTACCAACTTGTCTTTGTGCCAGGCTGAGGTCCTAGCCCTGTGCTAGTAAGAACTGTTCTATCCATATGACACTATATAGATAACATTTATATATAACAAAGCTTTCTATCAGATCAGATTATGGCTATGGGCCAGTCATATTCAGATGTACTGCAGGGACGAGTCCTGTCAAGGAAAAGTAGAAGTAACTAGACCTAAAAGATTTCTTTTTCTTTAATGTCTTCTCTCCTTTCTTACCCCTCTCAGTTATACTTTACATTGTTGAAGAACACATTTGGATTCAGCACTTTTATGTCTTCTGGAATTCCAAATACTAATGAGGGATCTTCTTTTTCAGTCTGTTCTCACTGTTGTAAGCCTCAGGATTCAGTGGAAGAGGATGTGAAAGAATCTATGAAGCCACCTGTGAGCTCTAAAGTGACACGTGAAACTTCATCTGTATGACCAGATTGCATTTGCAGGTAGTTTTTGTCACCATTCTTCTCTTGGCAAAATAGCTTCTTGAATACTATTAGATCCTCATGTGATGTTAGCTCACAAAACCAGGTATGGCTTTTAATATGAGTGTGTGCTGTCCTTTAAAGTAAATAAAAGCGATAGGGTCCTCCTGCCGACTCAGACACATGGTGTTTCCTGGTCAGGTAACTAGAAGAATGATGCTCATGTTGGTTGTGGGGCATTGCTTTGTTTGGGTTATTTCAAATTTCTAGAAATGAATCTAGTGAAAAATGTTATAGGAACAAATATCCTGGGCTGCTAAGCTGCTTTCTCCACAGAATGGTCCCTGCATGGATGGCGTGCAAGTTTTTGTGGCATTCATTTCCTTAATTAATATAAATTTTTAGGGACTAAGTGGGGATGAAGAGAGAGAAATATTTGGTAACTTTGACTGTCAGTGTCTCCTCTGAACCTGTGTAAGGAAGCTAGTTAATGTCTGAGAGGTGGGTTTGTAGCACGGTCAGCCATCTGTCAGGATCTGCAGTGACATCCCCTGCCACTGCCCTTGTGCTCATTTTATGGGCCTCCCAACTAAGAACTGGGCAGCCTTTTAGTTCCTGTCCTGTTGGACTAACTTGTGAGTAGCTCATCACTACTACAGGTCCCACATGTGGGTTCATCCCCTGGAGGTTATTTCTGGCTGATGCCCTGTGAGCTGTGTGCCTGATCTGATCTGATGCATAAACATGGGAACATCGCAGATGATAGAAATGAAGGATTGTCTAAGTGGTGCTGAGGGAGAGGTGAACAACAGGAGAACAACTCAAGCTTTCCCAGTAATATTAGCAATGCCGATCCACTTCTGGAGGAATGAGAAGGAAAAGTTTCCCTTCTAAGACTTGCCCAGAAAACACTTGCATTTTTAAAAGAAGTTACTTCTGATAATGAGGTGTTGTGAAGTAAGGGCTGGGGAAAAGTCTGGCTTACCAAGGTTTTATGACTACAAGGCATTATACCCATTTTGGCTTGAAAGCTCAACTGTGTCCTCCAAAGGCATTTTTCAAGTCAAGAGACTTAAGGAAACATTAGCAGCTAACTGTCCTTATTTGCATCATTATCCAGGTGACTGCTCTCACCACAGCATGCTGAATTGCCAGGGTAATGCCATAGACTAACAGATGTAGAGTCCTAGAAGTCATGAATTTGTCACGCTGTGCATTGCAGCAATCTAAAAGCTTTACATTTTTGAGATGGAAAGGAGGGGAAACTATCATTCAGGCCACTCGTCTCATTTCCAAACCTGACCACCCACTCATGTTTTCCTCTGGGGAAGGCCCTATCTGGAACAGATACTAGAGCCTCGGTTAGCATGAATTCTGGGGGGTTTTGTGATGGGAGTGGCAGGAGTTCACCTACTGAATAAATCCATTCTGCCATATTCCTCTTTTGTTATAAAAGTTTGCCAGGCTTTTTCTGTAAGTGGCTGGTGTTTCCCAGCTCCAGCACCTGGAATGGCTGCTGTCTGTGGACACGGATGGAAGCTGTGCTTCCTTAGTGGCTGACTGTCATCTCGTACCTGTGTGATGCACTGAGCCCTGTTCTATTGCCACTTAAATAGGGTAGTGCATACATTAATCATCCTCACTTCTCAGAGGGACAGCGCCTCTGCACAGTCCAAAGGTTTCCACAGTAAGCATTGAGCCAGTCTGTAGCTCACTGTAGTGCCTGTCTTGAGCTGCCTAGCTCTGAATAGCTCTGTCTTTACTGTTATTACAGTATTACACTATCGGGGCCCTCTTGTGGAAGGCTATCGCAGGTGATCCGTGTTTGTCTCGGCTCTGCAACATTCTGGCTTACATTTAGGATTAAGAAGGAGGGGGTGAAAATCAGCAAAATCTCTTCTTTGTGTCCCTCAGGTTTCTTACACTGTGTATTCCGCACTGCAGTCCCCACTGTTCATTCTACAGCAATGCTTACTGCATTGACCCTTTGGCTCTCTGGAAAGGGATAACAGCAGTAGAAAATTCCGCTCAAGAAGACTGACAACATAACCTCGTGTGAATGAATACAAAACTCCACCTATGCCACAGAAGCTGTGGGGTGGTCTCGTTACAGTGGGGTCACTGGAATTCCAGCCATCCTGGACCCTCCATGTTCCTGCAATGGGGCAGAAGAAGAGTGTCATCAGCATCGACACACCAGTTCAAGAGTTTGGGATCCTCTGGCTTTGATGCTGCCTCTATGAAAATCAGGGGGCCTGCAGAGCCCTAGCAGGTAGCCCACACCCACCTACTCCTTTAGTAACACAGAGCTGGCCTTTGGGAGACCCCAGACCCCGACACACAAGCTCAAGTCAGGCTTGTGCCTCCATGTTGCGACTGGGAGCAGCTAAAACTTCTTTTGTATTCACCCTCGCATGGATATCTGCCAGTACGGTTCTTTGTGCTGGAGGACTTTGGATTGCGACTTGAATGTTACAGATACATGTCCTTTCTCCCCTCAGGAGGCAATAATGCACGCACTTTTCATGAAAAAAGCAGCTTGAGGTGGGACTGTATGCCTCATGCTTATTTTCAGGGCTATGAGACTTTCTAGGAAATCATACCTACTGACGGCACACCTAACAGCTAACTACTATTGCTTATCTACAGCAGTGGCAGAAGTTCTCCTAACCTTTCTCTTCTGAAAGGATGGCCTCACCAACCCAGGTACCATGATACAGCTCCTCCGTTAAATTACTTAGAGAGAGAGGAGCACATCCGACACAGCGCAGCCCGCTGGTGGTGGCTTGTGCGAGTGCACGCATGTGCACACCTTTGCGCATACACATGTACAAGCTTTTATACGCATTCCTTCGTACCCATACTTGTAAATTTCTACCCATTTAAATTTCTGTAACACTGGGTGGTTCTCTCACATGTATCTGTTGTAACAAAAAGTAACTCAGGGCCTTGCTTCATATACATAGGTCTGCTTTTGTTTGTACATTTGCCTAGGAATACACGTTAGGGTAGGCTCTCCAGGTTCTTGGGCGTCTCTCACAGCAACACAGGGATTTACTTTGCGTTGAATGCTGCTGCTTTCTGCCAGCGTTCTCTCTACCCAGCCAGGACGTGAAGGAAAGTCCCTTTAGGATGCTAACATTGGACAGGACTCATCTGGTCTGGGTGGATAGGATTCATCTTACCTACTGTGTAGGAAAAAGTGGTTTCTCATTTTGAAGGGAAAAGAGGAAGAAGCCCCAAGCTGCAACAAGCTTCCTGAGCAACTCTGCATACTAACCTAACTCAGCCTTGCCCTGAGTTTGACCGGTTTGGGTTTCCCTTTTGCTCTGTCCCATTGCAAGCTGTACCCATTCCCTCACTGCTCTGTCCATGCATGTAGTTAGCAGGGCAGGCCAAAGTCTGAAAGCAGCATGCATGCCGTCCTCTTTGTGGGATGTTTTGTTGCTTGAGCTGTTCATCTTGCTAGGACATGGCAAAGAAATATTCCATCTATTTCACTTTTTTTCCAGCGGGTACATATTGAGACAGAAATTGCTGGAGGAAATAGGACTAAAAACAGTTTATAGAGGATTGAGCTATGAGAGGCTAAGGGATCAAGGTGCTAGTAAAAAAATAAGACACTGCTCCCTTTCTACTCCTGCAGAGTCATGCTGCCCCATCAGCTTTTTAACTGCTTTCCCGTTGTATGAAGTGAAATGGGAACGTTCTTATTGAGGGCTTTTTGACAAAGAAAAGGAGATAAGGTGGGCAATAAGGAAACAATACCCTTCGTACTAGTGCATTCTTGTTGCAAGCAGAACGTAGTTGACTCAGAAAGCAGTGTTTCCAAACGGCAGCCTGACTTTATTGCAGGACTTGGTGGCAATGGTGTCTCATACTTTTCAAGTTTCCTTTTCTTTCAGTCTATGCTTGTTCTTTCTGGCACAAACTACTAGCTTCTTTCAGGCTGAACACTCTCTTCTTTATTTTGCTCATTTTCAACATCATGCTTCCTTCCCTGCTATAACCATGGTGCACGTCCAACTTACCAAGCACACCACAGCTCTGACGGTTGTACCAGCATGTTTTCCCTCTGACTATCCCAAGCTCTACTTCTGCTCCTGACTGATGATCGCACAGCCTCCTGGAGAAAGGTTTGTCTTTTGCACTGTGCAAAACCTTTCTACATCAACACAGACTCCTGTGACACTTTAAGTAACTCCTTTTGAAGGAAACAAAAAGTTTCACTGACAAATATGTCTAGCATCATTTTGTTTCTATATCCTTGATGGGCAGGTTAGTTGGTTTATTTTTCCCTTAAGCACTTATACTATGAACCATGTTTTCTATTGCCTTATGCTGTATTCAGTGAATTGCACACAAATGGTTTCTGTGAGACCTTTTCAGCTTAATATCTGGGTCTTTGTACCAGGTGAGCTGCTCTGTTTATCACAGGTATTTTTTATATAACTTTTTTTTCCCCGGGGTTCCTCCTTAAATCATATTAAAGAATAAATGGTAAACTCAGTTCCCTTTCCTCAGTAATAAAAGATGTCTGTTCTATGTGCTGGGAAGTGGTAGAGACTTTCAATTACTCACATGCACCCCAGCCACCATTTCCCAGCTGCTAAAAACATATGCTGTTGTCCTGGTTTTGTCTGGGATAGAGTTAATTTTCCTCCCAGTAGCTGGTACGGTGCTGTGGTTTGGGTTTAGGATGAGACTAATGTTGACAACACACTGTTTTAGTTGTTGCTAAGCAGTGCTTACACTACTCAAGGACTTTTCAGCTTCCCATGCTCTGCTAGGTGCACAAGAAGCCAGGAAGGGAGGCGGCACAGCCGACCCCAACTGGCCAAAGGGATATTCCATACCATATGACATCATGCTCAGTACATAAACTGGGGGGGAGCTGGCTGGGGGGGGTGGCAAATGCTGTTTGGGGAAGGACTGGGCATCAGTCAGTAGGTGGTGAGTGGTTGCATCACTTGTTTTTCCTGGGTTTTGTTTCTCTTTCTCTCTCATTATTTTCCTTTTTATTACAATTTATTATTCTCATAATAATTATTATTTTAATTATTCATCTGTTCTTATCTCAACCCATGAGTTTTCTTACTTTTGCTCTTCGGATTCTCTCCCCCAGCCCAGCGGGGGCAGGAGGGTGAGCGAGCAGCTGTGTGGTGCTTGGTTGCTGACCGGGGCTAAACCACAACAGCTGTGTAGCACCAAGGTAGGCGATGCAGCTGGTTGACAAAGCTGTAACAGGTACAGCTGTGTTCAAGAGCAATGACAAAACGGCACTCAGGTACCCAACTTGTAACTTCCACATATCTCATGTCTGACAACATGCCAGGGATTAACTGAGCAGTGTAGCTATGGGGCTCGACACTCAGTTTGCAACAGGACTTCCTTCTCCCTCCCAGAAAGGGAGGTTCTCCACAACAGCAAAATCCAATGTAAAATGTTCTCACTGTATCCCTGCTGCTTGTGTTAGCTCCTCTGAAAGTGGAGGACTAACAACTTCAGTGCTGTGCTTTTGCTGGGGCGGGATAGACAGGATGGAGTGGGGGTGCAAAGAATCCCTTACATTTGTGTTATTTAAAAAATAAGCTCTGAACCACTTCACTCCCTGTTTGGACAGTGACTTTGAATACAAGAAGTGAGGAAGCGCAGGGAACTAAATGCAGCAGGGAATAGAGAAAAAAATGGCTGTTAATCTTCAGTGTAATCCTGCCTGCTTCCCCTTGCTGATGTGCAGCGTTAAGGACATCTAGGAGCCCTTCTTCCCTTACATGGAGAGTAAATCCACAAAAGTGCTGCACCTTGGCTCTACCTACCCTCCCATGGAAAAACATCTCTGCATCATGGTGAGGAACAAGAAAATTAGTATTCTTTAGACACCACATCAAATACTGCTAAATAGGAAGAGAGAAAGACAAGGCAACAACACAGCTAAATGTCATCGGAACTGCTGTACAGGTAAGAGTGTGGGATATTGGGTGGAGATATAACAGCAAAAAAAGAGCAGGAGGGAAAAAAAAAGAAAAAGAAAAAACATTGCTATGTAACTACAATGGCAAAATGTGCCTTGGAAAGGCCTCCATTTTTGTTTGTGAGGGGGCAGAGGACTGTCACCAATGCATGCAGAGCTTAAAACAAGAAGGGGGAGACACATACCCATACCCATACCCCTGCTTATTCAGATCCTTCACTTACACATAGAAAAGGAAAATCAAAGCTCATTGATTAAAAATTAACTACACTGAGGTGTTCAAAAAATCAAATGCTCATTTCTGAAGTCAGGAAACAAAACACCTTCTGGGAAGCAAGCTGTGCCAAAAATCTGCTTTGGGTGGCTGCAATACGCTCTGTGGAATCGACTGTTCATATTTTAATCAACCTTAATCAGCTGTAACAGAGAAAAGCATCCACCCAGAACACAGTGACTACTCTCTTCTTGTGAGAAGGAGACCCAGACCTGTTGCCTGGATGTAATTCTCTTCAACAGGAGAAAAAACTCCAACAAAGAAAGGGGACCAGAATTCTGACCTTCTGCTTTGAGTGAAATGGTGATGGGCCACCTGGCCTTCCTGGGCTCAGATCATTATTCCATTAACTTCAGCCCTACCCGTAGGTAACAGCTATGACTTACAGTTCACCTCTGGTACAAAATAATAAACAGAGCTGGCACTCTCCTGG
This sequence comes from Phalacrocorax aristotelis, assembly GCF_949628215.1. NCBI lineage: Eukaryota > Metazoa > Chordata > Aves > Suliformes > Phalacrocoracidae > Phalacrocorax > Phalacrocorax aristotelis. The sequence continues at coordinate 116,944,065 of NC_134276.1, read as the reverse complement.
CTCTTGACTCTGTTACTGCCCAGATAGAGGAATGTCTGATGCTGCCACCAGACTTTATTGCTCGATGGCGGGATCTTAGATAGTGCTCTTCTCATGGGACATCACTACAAGTCTGTTTCTCTAATGCAAATACTGTGCTAACATAAAGAGCTTATGGACACAACCACCGCTGCTAGATGGCTTTATTGAGTGCCTTGAACCACATGCCCCCAAAAGGTAATCCCCTAATTTCCAACCTTCAAATGAAATTAGAGGCCTTTTTGTTGCTGTTGGAACTGTCCACAGTGCCAATTCTTCCACCATCTCCACCAGAAACAAGTCATCCTTTCCGTGGCCCCCTCAGCCATGGTGCTATTGAGGAGCCCAAACATGTCTTTTTCAGGGTATTTCTGTATCATTTCCAGCTCCTCCACCCTTCTTCATCATTGACTGCAAAATACCCCAAGTACTGTAGGAACCAAGTGTGTTTTTCTGCAAAAAGCCTGAAGAAACCACTGTCAGCAAAACAGCATTGGTCCCAGCCAGGCCAAGTCAAGCTGTTGGAGGATGATGGTGGGAGGATGATGGTGACAGGAGGAGAAACGCTCACTCTGACGCTGCCTGTACTGCGCTTTGACAGCAAGTTCTTCTGGTGCTGTCTGAAGAGCAGCTTTCAGCAGAGCATAACTAGCTTTTGGCATCAGGGTACCTTTCGCATCTAAAGGCTCTGCTACCTTGAATATTTCTACATTGCTGGTGGTTTGGACATTTTCAGCAGTGAAATGGGTTCCAGATGAGGCTCTGGGGCTGCCCTCACCCCCTGCCAAACCTAGTTAACACTTCCTAGTCTGTGGAGTCTGCAATCCACCTTCTCAGGTGGAACAGGTTCGGCCCTTCAAAGCTCTTGTGCAGTGATATGCATCCATGAACAATGTTTTCAGCAAAATGCTTTTTCACAAGTGCACAGGATATAACTGTGTTCACAGAAGACTTCCATGACCCCTTGACTGAAGACTTTTATGAGCACTTTATAGCTGCTTACAACAGAGATCTGGGGAAGACTCAGTAGCTCCTAGATTCTCTTGCTATCTCCAACTCCGGCCCTCCGTGGGCGTTGCTTTCCGTTTGGCCCAAGCCTTCAGTCACACTGATCCTGGATTGCCTAACGAGAGAAGAGAGAGCGCAAAGTAATTTTATGCCTGTATCCTCCTGACAAAGGCATCACTGCAGAATCCCAACTCTTGCAAAAGTTTCTTCTAGGACTGGCACTATTTTGAGTTTTAGTAAGCCATGCAACCAGTGTCATAGCTTTTTCTGGCCAAAGCCTCCAGCTATCCTTCTTCTTTTCTTTCTTTAATGGGGATGGAAAGAAGGCAGCAATGAAGGAAAAGCCAGAGTTATGGCCTCTCTCAATTTTGGTAAAGAAATACAAATGTGCTTGTCCTGCTGTCTTCTCCGCCACTGCAAGAGTAAAGAACTGATGCAGAGTTACCAGGCTGGGGCAGGGTGTGAATTTTGAACAAAATACCTTGTTACAAAAGAAGCAGCAACATCTAACACTGGGGAGACTAAATCAGCAGTTTTCAGACTGGTATGTGAAACACAGCAAAGACCAAGAGCAGAAGAACCGAGGTTTAGAAAATGTAGTGTGTAATGGTTTCTTTAAATGTTTGAACCACACAGACCTAGACACACTTCTACTCAAAGACGCAAACAGGCAGAGCTGTTCCTTACCACTCTGCTAACTTCTGTTCATACAGCTCCCTGCGCTCACGATTTCTCTTCTCCTGCAAGGTCTCACCAGCAAGCTTCTGCATTATCATTAAGAGGCCCCCTGCAGGGATCCTAGAGGAGGAAGCAGAAAAGTCACAAGTCACCCAAGGGACACGCAACAGTAGTAACTTACCGACATCGGCAAAAGGAGCATGCGGGGGACCAGCCACCGGATCAGTGGAGCGTAACGTTCCCCAATACTCACATCGCACCACAGACTACAGCACTCCTATTCTAGTGTCAGCCACCAAACACAGCCCGCCTTCAGCTGTGACTCACTGCAGCCCTTTCGATAGCATATTTTGAATTTACTCATTGACAGGCACGCATAGGGCAAAGGGCTGGAAGGATTTAAGGTGCCCAACCAACACCTGTAGATCACCTAACCCATAATTTAGAAAGTCACACACCTGCTTAGCTTCTGCCTGGCTCTGGAGGTATTTGTGTTTTCATTGGTAAAGCTCCCTAGGCTGCTCCAGACATGCCTACAGCTGCCGTCATCCTGACAGTGCTAAGTAGGGCATATAAAGCTCATTCACTTGTCCAGGCAGCATCCCCAAATTCATTTGTGAGGATATTTACAAGTCAGTACGCTGGGAAGAAATCCCAGTTCTGCTTGCAAAGCCAGAATTCTCCTGAGTTAAGAGGTCATTGTCCTGATGGACAGGTCCCCGGAGAGAGAACCATGGGTTCCTCCATGCCCCAGGGAGCTTTAGGAAGTACACGACTGCAAGACATACACAAAGAGATGTGCCACCTTACGGCCTTGGGTTGTGCAGCCCAACCACACAGCTTCCTCCTCAGCATTTCATAATGGCTGCTGCTCCACGTTTTGGCTTTGATGGAGCCTATTTTGCAAAAAAAATAACGTTTACACAGATTCCTAACCTAGGCACTGGCAGTTCCCAAGGTGTCCCCTTCTTCAAAAGGTGTCATCGTGACATCCAACGCTCCTTGTGTGCCCTCTGGATTCTGAGCTGCTACAGGAGCGGTTGCTGTTGCAGCTGAGAAGGGAGCCCAGAAACTCTTACGCTCCTGCCTTTACCCACAAACAACACAGTTCCTTTAAACAAACGGCCAACAGTTCTGCGGAGAACCACTGGGCTCACCAGTGACCACACCAAGGAAGGGGGGCAGGAGACACGTCTATAAGCCATCCTCCTAACTTCGTATTTAACAGTAGTTAGTGTCTCCTCTAATAAGCAAACAGCAGCAAGTAAGATGCTCTATTAAAAGCACCAAGTTCTTATCACTGAGGCAGCAGCAAAACACAAATCAAGAAAAAAAAAGAAAGAAGAAAAAAAGCAGTTTAAAGGTCGGAAGGAAAGTCATCACCATGAGGTCCCAAGAGAGATACAGAAAATCCCTCAAGGCAAGAGAAGAAAGGAAGCTTCTATAACCCCACCTATGACTCGTTTGGTGTGTGAGGCCACCATCTAACAAACACCCTAAAGAGTAGCTGTGTCTCGATCACTTATCAGCAGCAGTTACAACTCACCCAAACACTGCTCCGAACACGAAGCCGCCTACCAGTCCCTGCAGGCCCAAGTGCATTCTGAAAAGGGCTCCCGTGAAGGCTAAAAAAAAAAAAACCAACAAAAAAACCACAAACCCATTGAAACCATAAACAGCCCCCCACCAGCTATCACATACAGATGGAGGGAGCTGCTTTGCTGCATTTCTCCTCTCCGTGAGCTGACATCTACTTTTAACAGAGCAGAAAGCAAGCGCCGTGGCCAGCGGGAGGAACCCTCACCATACAGTCATCATGGTCTCTGCACTAAAACATTGCACAAAGCTCATTCTGCTTCAGAAAAACTCCCCAAGAAATGCTAAGAAATAAAAGTATCTATGAAAGTAAAACCGGGCTTCCTCCAGGCTGCAGCATGATCCCTACCCCCCTTTTGTTTTTTTTTTAGTTTTCAGCAACAGCTAATAATAGTAGCTGCCATGTAAGGCAGAAAAGATCAGTAAAGCATGTATCCAGCTGTAGGGCAACAAAGCCTGCAGATCATTTACCCAGAGGCCTGTTGCCAAAAGCAGACAGACAAACCTTGGCATGAAGAGGGTAGTTTATAAACAGTGCACTGAACCGTTATAAAGAGCAGAAATAAGAAATTATTTCCCTGCTAAATAGGTGGTTACGAGAGCAGGCTATGCACCAAGGGTTCCCTTTACCCTACACAAACATTTTTCACCCAAAAAACTCCAACAAGTATTTTGAAGATGAACTGATAACCACAAAACTCCCCAATGGTTTCAGAAGTGCATCGATAGCTCTCTGCTGCAAAGGCATGCAGCAGTTCAACAACAGAGCAAAGTTGCAATGGCAGTCGGTAGAACAGGAAACAAAACCCAGGAGCACAGAAGCTAGAGACCTCCTCAAATCCAAGAGATATGGATTTCTGCTTATGCTTTTCTGCTTATGACCCTAGCTCTTCAAGAGGAAAGTACACAAGGTTATAGCAGTCTTACCTCCTGCTGAAGCAAAATTACTGACGGTGGTTTTATTGCGGTACACAGACAGACCCGTGCTCACTGTGCTGCAAAGATAAGGCCCAGAAGAAGTCAGCAGTTGCACATGGAAAAGACAGGTAGCAAAACATAGCCAGAAACAAAGCCGGATTTCATTAAGCCAACCCTCAGGTTGCCTCTAACTACCTTGCTGCCCATCTGTCCAGAGCGCACACGTGCCAGCCACGACTGCCTTGACTTCTGTGACTTTACTGCAGGCAGCTGCACAGCCAGAGGCCAGGGAATACCAGGATTCCTGGCCAGGATCTGGGACATTCTTTTTCTTTTTAATCAAAGATATTTTTTTCCATCATACATTCAAGGGTAAAAGGAACAGTCAGTCAGTCCTGACATAGCACCTTTAGCCCCAGAAGCTGAATCCGTACGTCGTTAAGTTCCCGCCTGATGTAGACAGTCCCCACCCCTAGAGCTAAGTCACACTAATGACGTCAGCAGAGTCACCTACTCTTGCAGCATGAGATTTCCCACTAGGGTAGGTACACCAAAAACATCAGTTAAGCCCCACAACACACTCTGTTCTCAGTTCAGCCGCTACATCCTCCCCAGCACTTTATCGAGCCTCCTGCATGACATCTGCAAGTCAACAGTGACCTTCCTCTCCTCCCCATCGCTGTAACCTCACCCTAGCCTTCGTACAAGGGAAAACAAACAATTTGGTTTTAAGCTGAGGAACTTAAAATTCACACAACCACGGGACAAAACCTTGAGTTGGACTTTAGAGAAACGATTCATGCTGAGTGGCAAATATCTTCTTTCAAGCCCTTTTACAAAGGGGTGGTGAAAAAGGGCGATGATCTGACTGCATGGGAGACATCTCGTGGAAGAGGATGAGGTTACATCTCAAGCCCAGGAAAATGCTCCAGGAGAGAAAGCAAACAGTATGCTAACTAAACCTAAGCACAGACATTAAACCAGAAGGAACCAGAGGAACAAAGCAAGACTGAGGAAGAAAGTCAGAAAGGAACAAAAAATTAGGAAGCTGGAAGTACAAAATAATGCTAGTTAATACTGCTGGTATCTTAAAAGCAGAAGGGGAATGTAAATAGAACATACCTGCAGATGTAGTCAATCCAGGTTTAGGACTACATATAAATTTACCATTTTGAATGTCAGGGAAGGAGATATTCCTAGTTTAAAAGGGCATTATTTGGAAAAGCATGCTTAGTTTGATGCTATATTGTCAGAAATACACTGAGACATCTGAGGGAGAAAATCAGGGAAGCGGAACACTATCTCTGCGTTGGTTGTACGTGTAGGAAAAATTTGAAGGCCTAAAGAGGTACCGGTAGGTCTGATGTTCAGCAATTGCTTAACAACAAGACAATCATCTGCAAGCATTTGAGGACAACAACAAAGAATTGTGAGTAATGGTCGTGTATACAAACTAGAGGTAATGACACATAACGAAAAGGAAGAAAACGAGCACGGGATAGAAAGTTCTTCCAGAAACAGCCAACAGACTGTAACAATCTCCCAAAGAAAAATGCAAAAAAAGAGATGAAGCAAAAGCAGAAAGAAGCCGTCAAGTACAGGGAGGAACAGTAGTCAAGTCAGTGACAGCATGGATTACAGGTAAAGAACGGGGCTTTTGCTGTTTTAGTTTTTGTGTTGGTTCATCAGAAGATTTGAATTCTGGGATAATTATAAAGGTTAAATCCTCTTCATGTTCACGCCTTATCAATAGGACTCGCTGTTAGCAAAACACTTTGAGCCTCAATCAATCACCAGCAGTGCTGTGAGCACTGCCAGCACAAAGGGCTCCTCACCACTAGTGTTTAAGCCTAAGCCAGCTCTTCTCCCACTACCGTCAGGGAACATACTTGAATATTGTCACAAAAGCAGCTACTCTCCAGCTCCAGCGCCAGCCGTAGCGGATGAAACTCCTGAGACCGGCACGATGTGCAGATTGCTAGGGGGAGAGAGAAGACGGGTTATGGATCACAGCCCGGCTCCACCACACCAGCACCACCAGCCCGCTGCTATCTGGGGTAGTCACCACGGGTCACTTGGGAATGGTACCCTGACCCTTAGGGATGGAGCTGGTCACCTCCAGAGGAAAAGCTGCCTGCGTTTACCCCAGCCACCAACAGGAAAAGCAAGAATTAATTCCGGTTTGTAATGTCAACTGGTCCTTCTAATCCTGGTGCTGAAACACATCTGGTGGAACAGGGAGGGCTTGAGTAGCAGAGGAGGAGAAACAGGGGACAAACTAGAAACTAGTTCTGCACTGTTATGGGTTTGTAAGTGTTACTAAATAATAACCACTAATAACCATAATAAGTCAATAATAACCACCTACTTTAAATGTTATGAGACCATCAAGCTCTGCAGTTCAGCACTGGCACTTAGAAGTTTGGCAATAAGCGGCTTTTAAAAAGACATGATAGACCCAAGCTTCATAAAAATTAAAAATATTCCAGTTAATACCAGGAAAGTAAACAAATCCTCTCTTCCAGCACCTGCGGTGTAAGTGCGTAGCCTGGGCGCAGATACACACAGGAGTCAGCGGAAGCACAGAGCGAAGCCAGGCACTGACGCTTCGCAGGCCGCTGCGTCAGGGCCAGATCTAAATGTCGAATGACGTAAAATTAGGCAGATTTTTAAAGGGTTTTCTTTCCCTAATAATCCAGGTAACCAACACTTTAACTGAAGGGCAAACTCCCAATGCACCTATAAAATGTCGCAACCGCTCTTTGTTGCCAGGTGCGGCGATAAGCTAAAAGAACTTTAAATGGTCTTAAAATAACTCGGGTGCATGAGAGGACAGCACCGGTTCGAGGCGACGGCGTGAAGCCTCTTGCCAAGAGACCACTTTAAAAGCCAAAAGACTTTTCAAGGCGTACTAACCGGCCGTTTAACGCCCGCTCAGAGGTGCCCGTTACCCGCCCCACTGACACGAGCCCTCCCGGCCTCCCGCGGGCTCCAGCGGCAACTCCCTCCGCCGCCGGGCGCCGCCTCACCCGCCCCCACGCACGGCGCGCCTCCCGGCGCGGCCGGGGCTCGTACCACCGCATCGGCGCGGTTCTGGAAGAGCTCCCCGTGGCTCCTCTCAATGAAGGCCTTCCGTCCTTGGTAGAAGGCCGGCACCCCTCCGTACACCCAGCCGACGACTCCCCCGGTGAAGGCCGACTTGACGATATTCATCGTTTCCTCCGGGTACCGCTGCCGCTCGCTGCAAGGGAACGGGCAGTGCTGGGCTCCGCGCTCCGGCGGGGGAGGCACGGGGGGCCCGCGGGGACCCGCCGCCCCGCCCCAGCCCACCCCAGCCCGGCCCGGCCCTCACTCGCGCCGCCACAGCTCGCTGAGCCGCTCCCAGCCCGTCTGCGGCGGCGGCGCGGGGCGGCCGAACCGCGCCTCAGCGCCTGGATCCACCGCCATGGCCGCGGCCCTGCCCCTCTCTACCTCTGCCCGCCGCCGCCGGCAGCGCCCCCTGCACCCCCGGCGGGGCGCGGCGCGGCGGGAGGCGCGGGTCTTGCCCGCTCTACTACGAGCAACAAAGAGGGGGCGGGGAAGAAGGGAGCGGAGTAAAAAGCCCCCGCTTCCCGGGAGCGATGAGGCAGAGGAAGCTTCCAGCCGCCGCCGACCGAGTCTGGCGGCAGAGACAGTTGCAGTGTTACTGCGAAAGAGAAAAAACCAGAAAGACACGCTCCGCTGTCTTTGGGGAAACAGCTGGGCCCTATCCAGCTCTTCCACTGCAGTTCTGATTAAGCAACAAGGCATCGAACAAAAACTTCATTTTATTCCAAAAGCACTTCATTAAAAATCGTTTAAAAATACTGTACATAGCTGTTTCAGTTTCTCAGAGCTTTGTCTCTCCATTGACTGCAACTACAAAACCAGAAAACCCCTTCCACTCTTGGCACAGTTCTTTTCGTCAGAAACCAGGCTACTTTAATACCTGACTTGTTTCCTTTGCAGGCTGGGATAACCCAGGCGCCGGTCGCGTAAGCAGTCTGCTGCCCCAGCAGCTGGCGCTTGACCAATAGGTCAGTTACACCCCCATACCGGGACTCAGCGGTGCTGCAAGGCCTCCTCGTAAGCGCATACACCTGTAGGTGCACTTAGGGTTATTGCTCCTCATAGTGTCGTCTTCTCTGATCCAAGCTGACCGCAGAGGAGAGCGTGAGCTACTACTATCATTCTCTCCCACCACCGTCCTGCCTCCTAACCCTTGAGGCCACTTTATCATCAAGGGTGCTCACCTGGGAGGTGGCAGCCCTCCCGAGATCCTGTGCTGCTGCCCATGCTCTTCTGAGTACCTGCCTGGATGCCAGAGATGCTGCTTCCTACCAGGCCTCTCAGCCCAGGGGCCAGAGGAGGGCATTCCAGAAATCGCACTCCCTCTGAGCTGAGCAGCCTGTAGTGGGCATAAATACAGTGAGGACAGGCAACCTCTGACTGAACTCAAATTAAGTAACGTGAGGAGTAGCTGCCACTGGGTGGCTGAAGGGATCCCCTCAGCCAGACTGAAGGAGACAGGAAAAGGAGCATAACAGCCATGGGAAAGAAAAATGAATACTGAAGTGAGCAGATGTGTTACCAGCCTAGGGAAAAAAAAAAAAACACAACCAAAAAAAAAAACCCAACCCAAAACAACCCTAGAAAGATTACAGAAGGGGGTCAGAGCAGAGAATCTGTGAGCATCTGGAAAAAAGAAGAGCTGATCTAACTCTGCACACACTTTCTCTGCGTTCTTACCGATGTCCACCAGCCACTGGGGAGAGCTTGGTAATAGGTGCTCAGCTCTGTGTGGCTGTGCGGGCACCCAGCTCACCCGTCAGAGGGTAAGCCGTCTTTATCTTGGTTGCCAACTGCTTGGCTGCCTGCTACTCAGGCTTAGCACTGCGGCATCATCATCACTGGCTGCTCCCCCGTGAGGTAGGTAGTTTTAAGTATGCGAGGATCATTCGTCCTTTCAGTGGCACATCACAGCCTGACCATCAACTTGTTTAAAAACCTGACATAAACGTCAGAAAACTAAGCTGTAAGCTATCTAGAAAGGTTACTCGAAATCCCAGTACCTGCTTCTGTCAGAGAACACCTAATATCCCAAGCGCTATCGCAAGGGTGAGAAAACATTGACTATCTGCAAAAAAAGGGGGACGTATCTCCCAGCTGCGCATAGCTGACAGTCTGCATGCCTTGCGCAGGAGTGCAGAGGGCTTGGTAAAATGTCCAATAAACAGAAAGGCTTCTCATTGGCTGAATAGGATTTAGGATCACTCTGAGACAGGTAGTAACTAAGCCCCAAATGCTAACAAACCTCTTCCCGCATAACCATCCTGTTAAATAGCCACAATCTAACATTCTACTTGATGATCTTATGGCAACAGTATAACCAGGTCCCACTGTGAGGGACCGATTTCAAAGTTTGCCTATTGCTGTTCCCTGTAGCTCTAGTGTAAAGGGTAAGAAGTCAGAACAAGAAAGAAGATACACTGATCTTCAGGTTTCCACAGAGATCAGTTTGAGCTGAAGAAAAAAAAAAACCAGAGAAGTCTCTACAGTTCTGTTTTCAGCCATTCAGATGTGATCTCGCTGTAGCTCTTCCTCCTTTTCACTTTGTAAGTCAAGGCTTGGGAATATTCAGACAGCAGATGCTCCCAGTAGCAAGAGACATCCTCCATCTGCAAGTGCTCTGTGATGAATTGGCGTCCCCTAGAGACACACAAGGCACAGTCAGAACCAATTTCCAGTTCCTACAAGAGTCTTTGGTTTTGTTCTGTACATATATCAACTTTCACTCTCCCATGTTTCAAATGAGAAACAACATGCACTGCTCTGTACCGTCTATTTTAATTTCACACTTTTCTTTCACACTCACAGCTCTGACAGTTGCAGTGCTTTTGTTGTCCTCAAGATGGTATTTGTTATCTGGGATAATAAATATCAGATACAGCCTGAGCAGCGCCGATGCACGCTGCTTCACAAGGCAGTCGCTGCCAGCCTGGATACAGAGCGCTTCTATGGCAGACGCAGTTCCCAGGGGTCAACTCACCTCATACTGAGACGAAAGCTCCTGACTTCCAACAGCTTTCAGTGGGGTTCCTGACATGGGTCACATCTGAACCAAAGACCTAAGCATATGATCTTGTTCTCCCGTTCCCCCTGCTTGTTATGAGTTCTCCAACCCTCCTGCTGTTACCGCAGAATACCAGTTATACTGCACCCTATTAACACAAGGCTGTCTTTGATAGGTAAACCCTTCAAAAGCTGCCTCAGAAAATGCTTTGGAAGAACACTGCCTGATAGCCAGAAAGGACACACCACTTACCTCTCTGAAATTTCTTGCGCTATGGCATCGTTTTCCTTTACAAATTGCAAGAGCTCCCTAAAATGGAGACAAAAAAAAAAAGGCTATGAAACAACTAGCTCAATGGAGAACGTTGTCCCTTAGCCAAACTTCAGAGCACAGAAGAAACCTGCCGTTCTCAGTTGTTCTGTACCCGTTCTGGACGGCATGCTGAAATCCGGGAGCTAACACATTTTTGGCCCAGTGATATGTTCCTCTTTTCCTTACCTGTGCTGCAGGGCCCACTTGCAAATATAAGTGCCTAGTGCCTGGTGACTTCAGTGAGGGTGACAGACCTCTGTACCCCAACGAAACTGCGCTCTCTGAGTAATATGAGCAAAGACTTCTTTGGGGCCAGTAATAAAGAGAAAAGAAGACGACCTCCAAGAGCCTCTCCCTGATGCCTAGGAGCAGAGGCACCTCTTCCTGTAACACAAACCAAACCGCTTTCCCGAACACAGCAGGATTTTCCTGTGGCATGCAATGCTCCACTAAGTGCACCTGGGGTCTCCCACCTGACGTTGGAGAGATCTGATCGGACTGGGATGTAGTGGACCCAAGGCTTCAGCTGGGGGTAGAAGAACTCCAACCACTCTTCTCCAACGTGAAAGACGAGCGAACCGCACAAGAAAAGGTGTTTCAACCGGAAACTGGCAGCCACTCCCCGAAAATTAAACAGATACCTTTAAAGAGAGAAGCACAGAGAGGGGCCTGATTACACCTGGCACTTTGTGAGGAAACGCACTAAGAAACTGGGCTCCAAGCAGCAGTTGGCCTTCCCTCACAGGAGCAGCTGGGGGGCTCCCTCACACTGAGCCAACAACCCATTGCTAAAACAAAGGGGAGACATTTATTTGAAGCTCCTCACGGGAGAGGTGAGCTTAAGTGAAGGATGTGCTAGGTGAGTTTCTGCTGCCAGCCAAAGCAGAGGGAGGAAAGCAAGGCATGCTGCTTTACCTCTGATAAAGACACCCACCTGCGACAAACCAGATGAGGCCTCATGGTCAACTGCCAATGAGGCATGGAAGGTCACAACATGGTGTTGATTCTCTGACTCTACACTTTAGAGACTCTGTACCACAAGGAGCTTTTTCCCAGTTCTCTGTTGTCTTGCAAGTGAGCTTTTCTGTTCATTGTTCTGCTTTGCCACATCTATCTCAGTTGGATTTTTGTTCTTCTTTTTTCTTCTGGGACCCTGCTTTAATCTGAATCTAATTGTTTCATATTAACTTGGGAATGCAACCCTAGGAGGTTAAACGGGCTAGCGCACAACAGATGGACTTTGCAGATAACAAAGAATCCACAATTTTGTTTTCAGTTTTTTCTGCCAAGTTATTAAAGTGGGCTTGACTGGGGGAGGAGGCGGGGGGGGCTGAGATTTCTCTTAGCAAACTGTATCTCACAGGGATGTTTGCTTGCTTGCTTTTTTAAACCCACAAATCTCCAATTATATTGAAAACTGTTTTTCCTGTGGGTAAAACCCCAAAGCACATACAACTAATCTTTGAAGTCAAACATTTTGGGGGAAGGGTGTTCTTCCTTTAATTAAGCTATTTTGGGCGAGATGGGGACTATATTTTATATATATATATATATATATATAGGGTGAGATGGGAATTATAGCTAAACTTAGTTGAGCACTAAGTGACAAGGAGTAAATCTGAAATTATTCTGCATTCTTTGTATTACTTAGGAGTCCAAGGCAGGGATAAGGAGCTTATTGTATCAGGAACTCAACAAATACATGTAAAGATGTAAGAAGAACAGCAGTCTGGAAGCAAGGAAATGGCCCTGTCTAATTCCAGACGCAGCTCCCACCATCCCTGTCCTCAGCTAAGCCATCGAGGGCTGCCCTCAGACAGCCTGCTATAGCACCTGCACTGAAGGAAGCAGTGAGAAGTTCATGTTGACCCTAGCAGACCCTGGGCTGTGACAAAAGTGCATGAGGATGTCTCAGCCTGTACTGTATGAGGGGCTTGGGAGGCATCAGGAGTTGGAAAGTCTACAAGTAACAGAAGGGAGAAATCTGGGCAGCAGTCTAGCTAAATATAAAATGAGACAAGTCAACAAATTTGCACAAAAACACAGATCCAGCCAAATGACTGAGTTCTTCTATCCGCAGATTCTAGCTGGTAGAATCATAAATAGGTAATTCTAAAGCAAAAGGACAACATCAGACATACAAGTGCATACACATCAAACCCACAAGAATATTACACCAAAACCCTCTCCCTAAAGTAGTTAAAAAATAAACACCTTTGTAAATCAGAACCACGTTCTGCCAAACAACATACAAAGTATGAATCAATACTATATTGCTCAATCATATTTCAGGTTCTCCCTTTTACTGTATACATCCAGTGGCAATGCTTGCTGCAGTATGCGTATGAAGACATGATTGTTTAGTTCCCCCTATGTCTTTGAGGACAGTAATGCAATCACTGTAGCACCGAAAAAATAATTTTGAACACACACCTTGGTACAGGTATATAAAAAAAAATTGATAGAAAGCCTTTTTTGATTAAAATTAGATTTCTAATCTATATGTCTATTAGCGATCTAAGACCTCTACTTGCCCCAAAGCACTTTGGGGCATCCTGACCTGATGGGGAAAGCTGACACTGAAGGTGGCCATGCTAAACTCCCAAACTTTCGATTGCCTTAAGTCTGTTAACAAGCTTTCTTGTCTGCATGGAGCTGGTTGCTGCAGTTAGATCTTAAACTAAAATTAATAAAAATAACTTACAGCCCTTGAACAGCTTTACTGATTGAAAGTCTTACTTGTATTTGCAGTGATCAACCAGTGGAACTTCCTTTGCAGGAGGCTTTCCTAAGGTGTCCTTAAAAATAAAGATAATTAAAAAAAAATCAGTAAGCTTTACATGGTGATTTCATATTTGTTTTCCTTCTCAGCTGGAAACAAAGCTGAAGTCTCAAAACCCTCCATTCCCACTTCTGAGAAAACCCTCTCTGGTGGGCTTTTTTAAGTATTATGAAGAATTCCCAGCCCTTCAGACAGAAAAAAAGTTCAGTAAATTACACACTGCCTGTAAGCAAACACCAGCACAAACCCATTAAATGATAATGCTTAGCTGGCAGCTACAGAATGGAAAACAGCTTGGGACAATGGGCTACGTGAAGCCAAGCGTAACGGGATTTGCCAAGACTGTCTGGAGAGAGCTGGACTGTAGACTAAGTATGGAACTAAAAAGTTATCAGCAACAGTTATCAGAGAGTTATCAACAAAAAGACCAAGAAATGGACATGACTGAAAAAGGTTTAAAAAGGCTGACAACAACATACAGGCAGCTTGGGGCTAGAAGGGGAAAAGTTGGCTAATTTTGTTGTGATGGAAGAGGAGGGGATTGGCACAGGTTCATTTTCTTACGTGTGCTGGTTTCCTTGAACAAAAGCGTAGATGGAAGAAAAGTGTTCAGCCTGCCAGGCTCCAGAGACCCCTTTCTTTCATACATCAGAGAGATGCAGCCATCAAGGGACGTACAAGCCTCCCCCACTCTAGAAGATCACCCACAACTCCAACAAGATGCATCTCAATCATCAAAGCCAACTTGCAACACCACCCTTTCTGGCCTTCGCATTCAAGAGACAGACACACCCACACACCTTCTCAGATTTCCAAGCCTGGTTTTTAGTGTACTCAGCATCAACAAGTTCTGGGTGTTCTCGGGACAGCAGAATGAGGGGGTCTCTCTCAGGGCTCGTTCTGCAAAAGAAATGCTAGCAGTAATTGCCAAGCCACATGACCCAATGGAGATAAACTACAGGACTCACGACACTGCCTCTTTATGAGGCTGGCTCCCTATGTGCCCCCAGAACATTACTAAGTGCCCACCATAAAGTGTATTCCTGTCCCCGGGCATACTAGCAGAAGAGAATGAGTTATGTGTACCAAAATCATTTGAGGCTACGCTTTTTTATTTCACATCCTAAATATTTAATAGTATTATTTAAGCAATTCCCAGGACAAGTCAGCAGAGATGATGCTTCCTTCAGGCCTTATCCTGATGGGTGCCAAAATATTTAACTCCCTTCTAAGTCAGAGAGAGAGCCAAGAGATGTTAAGCATCTTCAGCACTTGATCCCTCTGACACTGAAACACTACTGATAAGCAAGGCTATGACACCCCTGAGACTCACTCCTCAATCTCTTGAGCCTACCTAGTAAGATATCAAATCCAACCCTACTGGGGATGGAGGAGGAACAAAAAGGAGTAGGGGTTAACATTGTTTTCAAACTGTCACAGGGGAGAGGGCAAAAATCTACTCTCTCATCCCCCACCACTCAGGTAATTTAATGCAAGAATACCTGTTGATTCACTGTCGAGCACTTGCATAGCAAATGAAGTATTCACACTGGCAAGAAGAACACACATCAGTATCAAATCTTTAAATTTGTATCATGCACCTGCAGTTCCCTTCACAGAACAAAACAATCTGGTTCCTAGTGCGACAGTTTTACTCATTGAGAAATAATGTAGCAAATCCATCATGAATTCTGTTTCTGATATTAGACTTATTATAATAACCTAGTTGCAAATGGAAATCCTTATGGAGAATCACTAACAGTGAAATGCTGCTGGACAAAATGTCTCACTTTCCTTACTTTTAAAAAGTACACCCTGGGTTACATTTGTTTAGGTCTTGGAGACAGAGAAGTTTCTGTGTACAGGCAGCTGTCACTCTGTATTTTGGTAGAATGCCCTGCTATGGGAAAATATGCTCACCTGGATCCTCGGAAATATGCTTTAGAGATTTTTTTCATCCATGGCCATTTTTCTGCAGATCTGAAAATATTGTTTATACATGGCAATGAGTGACTTAATATAACCATGAAACAGCACTCTCATCAGTTTTCACAGCATGATCTCTTTTTGTTATTCTTCATTTTTGATGGAAATCACCTTCTTCATTATAGCAGAAAAAACTCTCAGCCAGGTCCACAGGTTTTCCTGTGAATATTGTGTTGAAGGCAACATGGCAGAAGCTACTTTTCAGAATGCTTTTCAGTCAAAACAATGAATTACACACAACCCCCTCACCAAATCTTTAAGGGTATTAAAATTTACCTAAACTTTGAATCCACTTTTTGCATTGTTGCTTTTTTTTTCTGTACTTCACTGAACATGGGTAGTGCAAAATGGCTAGTTTCTAACCGCTGTCATTTCCCATTAAAAACAAACCCCAAACAACGACAAACAAAAAAAACCTGCCTAGCATTTTGCATTTAACACACGGGGGTTCATTGTTTTCCCAAATAACTTCCGTTTTAAATCTGAATGAGTCCTTCAAAGCAGCTGTTCACATGTGTTATTTCTGCCAGTGCAGTCCCCTGCCTCCCTCTGAGGAACATTCTGTTGCACTCTCTTGTTTCACCTGGCTTGACATGTAGGTCCTGATCCCCAAACTGATCTGCACAGGTCAAGCTCTGCATCTGCTTGTAACAACCCAGTGACACAAGTGGGGTTCACTGGGAAAGAAAGGATAAGTAAATGCTTTGGACCTTCATTACATTAGGCTTCATCTATGATTAGTCCCACAGATCTGCAGATTTCGAAGAGGGAAACATTCAGCCCTGCATTCCGATGTTAAGTGATTGACACCAAGGTGGGTTTTTTGTTATGTTTCCATGTTCACCCCCACTGTTGAACACTTTGTTTGTGCCTCTCCAGGGGAAACATCCCCTTATTTTGCTAATAGTCAAAGATCCTGCCAAAAGTAAGACTCCCAGCCAGAAATGTCTTCTGTCACTCTCGAGCCCAGTAAGGACTCTTGATTCTTGGGAATGATTCCAGGTTTCTCTATTGTACAACAATACTCAAGTAAAAGCAGATCTAAAGAAGGCTTTCCTTTACCCTTCCAGAGGCTTATACAAACATCCTGGATCATCCCTGCAGTGAAAAAACCACAGCTCTTAGAGAAGTAGTTGGAAACAAAGGAAAATATTTCCATGTGTCAAGGGAGATTTCTGCAGGCAAAAGATAACTGCTGCTTTATTGACAAACCCTATCCCAGCAAAAATGATACTAATCTGGCCCTGACAGCATGAAGAATGTGTATACTTTGTCCCCTGCATTCCTTAATACGGCACTGGAAACAGAGAAGCTAATTATAACCCCTAGTTGCATCATCCAAGGTTTCCACAGTGAATCCTTATAGAGCAGTTAGGCTGTATGTAGTTAATGAGAGGCAGCAGAATAGATCACAGGCCAACAGACGCGTGGCCTTAGACGTCAATGTTGCCCTAATGCTGCCCAGTGCTAGATAGCTTTTACTGCGAGTTTGTCTCCCATTAAACCTCCCCTTCTGCATAACTATTTCCAAAACATACCTTCTGAGGTCCTCTCTCATGAGATCCCAGCGCCCTAAACCGGCTGGGTAAATTGGCCAAACAGCTGGTCCTCCTTCCCAAAACGTCCAGGCAGGATACATGATATCATTGTAGTCAGGTGTCTAGAAAAAGGAGAATAATGTAAGAATAAGAGTAATATCTGCTTCAGTTTACTGACCGAGCCCACCAATAACAAACATCCCTTGTGGGAGTTCAGTCTGCTTTCTCTGTTACTGTTGCATCAGCAGCCACGAGAGCTTTGTGGTCAGCACAGCGCTGCTGAGGTTTGTACAAAGACAACCCAATACTGACATGTTTCAGTGATTTCAAAAAGGCGATGCCTTGCTGCACAACAACGTGGGACTTTCATGTTGGAAAATAACAGAAGAGATCCACGATATAGCTGATCAGTAAACAGTAGAAGACCTGAGCTCCACTCACCTTTCTAAAGACTTGTACCTATGTGTAGCTACAAATGTTGTCTACTGATCATAAGTTAAGAGGCGTTATTATCTCCTCAAAGACAGAGGCACTTATAGACACCCAGACCTTTAGGTTTCCAACACTTCAGTTCATTCCAGCCTTCCTAGAAATCACTTAACAACTCCCTGTAACAAATACCCAGGTCATGTAAGAACTTCAGTTCCTCACTCCTATTTGGATGCTTCAATTCCCAAATTATCAGAGGGAAGACGAGCACCTGAGTAAGACTAAACACTTTCATGAAACCAGACTGTAGGCCACTTCCTTGCACTAGTAATAAACATCCTATAAAATTTATTCATCTATCACCTGGAGATACCAGAGAGAGAGTCTAAGGCCACCAAGGTAGTTAGGAGGTTGATGCACATGACATATAAACGGGCGCTGAGGAATGGGTTTGTTCATGTGCAGGAAGAGAAGGCTTGGGGGAATCTAAATGCTGTCTCCTGCTACCTAATGAGAGAGTTCAGAGAAGATGGAGGCAGGCTCTTTTCAGAAGTGCAGACAGAATCAGAGGCAACAGGCTTTGATTACAAGAAGGGAAAGTCCAATTAGGTATCGGCAAACATGTTTTCATTCTGAGGGAGGTCAAACACTTGCTGTGGAGATGCTGTCCTCTGGGATGCTCAGAACTGGGCAGGACACAGCCTGGAGAGCCCTGATCTAGTTGGTCCTGCTCTAAGCAAGGTGCTGAAGCATGCGACCTCCTGAGGTCCCTTCCAACTTAAATGAGTGTGTGCTTCTACGATCTGCTCTTTCTCAGTCTTGCTATAAACAGACATTGATAACAAACCATGACAGCTCCACCACAACCTCAGGGTGGGCCTTCTGATATGCAGAATAGGACAATCCTGCAATCCCTTATGCTTTTGGTTTTAGTACACATCCCAGAGCCTTCCTCATTCCAGCAGTGTCTAACACTGACTGGTTAAATATGAGTTGTGTCTAGTTCACTGGATTTCAGTTAAGGATAGGGCTGAGGTTACAACTCAGATACCAGACCATGGTGACCAGAGAACTTGCAGGGTCCTGCAAGGCACCCAGGGGCAGGACGATGAGTACGGCTGCAAAGATGGAACTCCTGCAACCTGCTCGGCATCAGTTTGGGTTCTGCTGGCTAGAGTTAAGCCTGTGCAATGGTCATGGGGTATGACAGCTAGCTTTAATACTACACCTGGCAACAAACGTGGTTCTTGCATGACAGTGCCTGCAATGCTGTACTGAAATTCTAGAGAGAGTTTTAGGATGGCTGTGGACTAGGCAATAGTTACGGACCATATTAGGGTTCAGATTGCATGAGCTGAAGACCTGGGTAAGATGCTACAAGTTAGCCAAAACAGAATAGGGCCTGAACTAGCAAAAGCAAACAGTTTATTGCTTCTTTTTGCATCTTACTCTCTGCTGGCCTTCAGCCAAGGACAGGATCATGACCAGGATTAGGTAAGTGAGGGTGCAGAGTTTGGGCATGTTGGGCATACACTAAGGCAAAGCAAGAGTAGCTGAAGCTTGAGGTGTATGGTATTTTTCTGGAAAGGATGAGACACTATGTCACCATCAGGTTTAACAATGGGAGAGGCAGGAAAGCATATGGGAGGGCTCTCCAGTCTGGGAACAGAGATGCAGAGAATGAATGCCTCTGTGTGTGCACCTCTGCGTTTGTGTGCGTGTTTGGAGGTGAAGGGATTCAAGGGGAAAAGGGTTCACAGGAGACAGTAATATTACAGAAAAGAAGGTAAGAAACACTTATCTGTGGTACCAAAAAAAGAGGACTAAAATATTCATATTAAATGAGATTAATTGTATGACAGCTGACCGATAATGAAAAACCCTTAACAACGCTGATAAACTACAGCTACAATTTTAACAGAGGCATTGTAGTAACTGACAGCTATGCTGGCACATATCCCATCCAGCTGTGCATCATTCCGCTGTGGCAGAGGTACATTTTTTGACCTGGAAGAGAAGCTAATGAGGAGAAACACTGTTCTGTTGAATACATCTGCAAGTCTGTCTGCCAGAAAACTGGAAGCAAAAGCAAAGACAAAGAGCAAGCAATTTTGATGCACAGAAAACCTGTGTGGGGAACCGTCCTCAAAAATATGTTCCCATGCACTTTTCAGAAATGCTCAGCTTTTAAAGGTGTGCGCACCTTACTGAAGGAGAAGACTGGGATAATGGGTTTCATCCACTTGGGGACCTGGGGGTAGTCTCGCACATTGATCACCATTTCCATGTCAGGGAGGCGGTTGATGATCCCCAGAAGGAAGTGCTCAACTCCACTGCATCTGTGGAGAAATGACATACAGCAAAGAACTATAAGGAGACAGCACAATCCTGCAGTCTCTCTTTGTGAAGGAGCAGAAGAGATGGTGAGCCTCAGCCATACCATGATGCATGCCGCGAACTGCCTATAGCAGCCTCTTAACCTGAGTACAGTACAGACACCAGTGAAGTAACCCATCCTGCTAAATCTTGCCTTGTCTGCAGCTCTGAATCCCACAACCAACCAACCCACCCTTTGTACACTGAAGTGCAACAATGACACTTGCCTCTTGCTACATTTAAGCTTCATACATAATTTTCTAGGCTTCTGCTCTGATAAGGAATTCAGACCTTTGAAATACCACTGTACTCAACGACTTTCAACCTGGCAGAGCTGAAAGTACTCCTGTGTCCCAGCTAGGAAGATGAGATCATCTGCACAGCTCTTACCTTGCAGGGAACAAGCAGTCCTGCTCACGGAACAATTTGTTCTTAATGATTTGGTAGTGTGTCCCCAGCTTCCGGCTCACCACATCTGATATCATGTCCTTGGAAATGCCACCTCGAAAAGGAGCCAGGTCCTGCTTCCAGACACTGAAACAAAACAATCAGCCATTACTGTGTACAATAGGGAGAATACTGTACATTAAATTGCTGCAGTATACAAAACAGACTTCTAGCTAAAACAAGCTCCATGTAGCTTCCAGGAGCTCTGCTACATGTGGCATCACGGAGAATTTAAGTCACTTGGAAGAGCTGTTATGCAGAGACTCACAGGTCCAAGCAGACTCTTTGAATACCTGTGTGTTGTTTGCCCAAACAGAAAGCCCAGTACAGGACTCTGAGGCTAAATCAACATCGACAACTCCAGTTACTTTCCCAGAAAGCACCTTACATCCCTGGCAGGTTATGGGTAAAAGCCTTCAGTTCACTTAACCTTTGGGTTGCAAAGCTCGTGCTCTGGCCTTCCATGAATGATGATCCACAACAGGACCAAACTCCTCACACAATGTGATGCTACTTAGACATAAAAAAAAGAAGGTAAGAGTCTAGTTCCAAGGAGCAGCAGCACCAAATAATGCTCTGTGTGGTGAAAACCAGCCCAGGAGGAGAGGCCTATGCAGCATGTGTGCTGTGACATCTGCACATCACCAGTGAGCTCCAGGAATGCAGTATGAAAACATAAACCTAACGTATGTAAGAAGACACAGGAGGAGGATGCTGTTTATATAAATTTAGTCTAAAAGGACCCCAGATTGAACTCCTTGGAGCAGTTATCGAACCCTGCCAGATTTTAACAGCCGCGGAGACATCCTCCCCACTTTTTGGTAGACACTGCATCAATGCTTTGGTTTAATATAAGACTGTAGGGGTGATCCCACTGTGAGAGTAGTCAAATGGTGGCAGAGGTTGCCCAGAGATGTGGTGGAATCTCTATCCCGAGATATTCAAAACCCGACTGGATACAGTCTGGGCAACCCTGTATGAGCAGACGTATTTGACCTCATGATCTCAAGAGGTCCCCTCCAACCTCCAGAATTCTTCTATTTCATCATCAGGTAGAAAACGGTAAGACTACATAAGAATTGCCGTTGACCACAAGATAAGCAGTCTGGCAGGGACGCAAACATAATAAGCTTGAGAACAGGAAGAAAGTTGAAGTTTTGTGGCACATCCATGTAATTGTAACCTAAGTGACAAATGCAAGGTAGCAACAAATGGGTAGGACCTTAATTCATTGGCCACCGAGTCACAGAAGACTAGACACAAGTAAAATCTGTTATATGGGGAAAAGTACTGGCTTTCAGCATTCTGCTGCATATTTATATACTTCCAAATCAGCTATCAAGATGAACCGAGTTTCTCCTAGCATATATGCTGTATTACCTTCCTGGATTCATTTGTAACTCCTCAACAACCCTGAAATAAACCACTGCTTTAGTGAAAACTAGGTTTCAAGACCCACAGCAACCATAACTTCATGTTACTATTGCCTATCATGTTCTGAAAGCAGGTTTGGAGGTTGTAACCACTCGGGAACGTGTTCTTCCCAAAGGTGGTCAGGAGATGGTGGAGCGTATGTTTAAAGATTAGGAGATGTCTAGGCTTTATCTGAATTGGAACTGAGGAAAAAGACTGGAAGGCTAAACTAGAAGAGACTTTTCCCCATTCATATTTCAAGAACAATGAAGATCAAAAACTCCAAACAGAGTGTACAAAGAGTTGCCCAACACGACTCATCTGATATTAAAAGCCCATATAGCACTCTTCTCACCCCCAAAATGAGTGAACACATCTGGTATTTCTTTAAAGAGGAGGCTTAAAGTTGGGCATCTGTGTTTCTCCATTTGGAATCCAAATCCTATGGACAAAAGAATATTTTGAGTCTTCCCTCTATTCCCTCTTCCCCTTTAAATATAAATTGCTTAAAGATATCAGAAAAACCCCGTCTCACAGTCCCTACCTACATAACAGTGATGACCTACACACCTGTAATATTCTCCATGCTGAAGTCATGCTCTACCAGTGGGAGCAGATGGGAAGTTGGGTTTGGCTATGTCTACACTTGTACTGCCTACAATGGTCTTGCATCCACATATAAGTCTCTAGGTCACTGCACTATATCACTGTAGGAAGATTATGCACAGTGCTGGCATTTTGCATAACACTCCATAGTTATAAAAAATCAAACAGGACTTGGGTCTTCCTGAATGAGCTCCTCTTGGATCACACTTTGGTCACGTGAAAATCAGGTAGTTAAATATCCACTGCCACTCCAGTTCTCACAAGCAGTGAGCTAAACTACCTAGAAAGAGTACTCCGCCAATTCTCTCCTCTTCCACGGGAAGCCCTGTCCAAGCACAGGGAGTGAGCAAAGCACAAGAAGCTACCACACCAAATGGATCTCTGTTCTCTAACAACCTTTCTTAATTGAGACTATTTTAAAACATTTTGCACATACTTGGTTTCTTCTACATTTAAAAGCCCATGAGAAAGAGTTGTTAGCAACATTGCGCCGAGAGAGAAGGCAGAAGTGGATTGTTAACACAGAAATATCACAACTGCATATGGGTTTATAGTGTAATCACATTTGAGGTCATAGAATCATAGAATGTCCTCAGTTGGAAGGGACCCACAAGGATCATCAAGTCCAACTCCTGTCCCTGCACAGGACAGCCCCAAATTCATACCATGTGCCTGAGGGCACTGTCCACGTGCTTCTTGAATAGCATCAGGCTTGGTGCCATGACTGCCTCCCTGGGGAGCCTGTTCCAGTGGTCCACCACCCTCTGGGTGAAGAACCTTTTCCTAATATCCAACCTAACCCTCCCCTGGCCCATCTTCCTGCCATTCCCTTGGGTCCTATCATTGGTCACCAGAGAGGAGAGACCAGCACCTGCCCCTCCTCCTCCCCTTGTGAGGATGCTGTAGACCATGATGAGGTCCGCCCTCAGTCTCCTCCAGGCTGAACAAACCAAGTGACTTCAGCTGCTCCTCATATGGTTTCCCCTCTAAACCCTTCACCAACTTCATGGCCCTCCTCTGGACACTCTCTAGTAGCTTTGTATCCTTCATGTACTGTGGCGCCCAAAACTGCATACAGTACTCGAGGTGAAGCCGCACCAGCGCAGAGTCAAGCGGGACAATCCCCTCCCTCAGCTGGCTGCGATGCAGGGCTTGACGCACCCCAGGACACAGTTGGCCCTCTTGGCTGCCAGGGCACAACTGTTGGCTCACGTTCAACTTGCCATCGACCAGACCCCACAGGTCCCTCTCTCGGGGGTGCACACAACTGTGCACCTATGTTTGTGTGTGTAGAGGAACAGAATTTCCTGGGATTTGTTGCAGAAAGGTATTTAGAAATTGGCGGGTATTTATTAACATCTCAGCATTTAGTGTTGATGTTTCTCTGTTGTACTGCCGATAATGTTTCTGAATACACAACTCACCGATAGCTGTTTAACTACCTGTTGTTAATAACAGTGTTTGTTGTTCAGCGACAGAGGACAACAAGGAGAGCGGTCAGTTTGCAGGTGGACACACCTCCTACTGGAACTATGAAGGCCAACCTGCTTCACACAGTGCCATTAATAACCCCCCTCTTGCAAGCACCGTGACTTATGACAGCTGCAGATGTGACACTTTAGAGCCCAAATATTCTTTAGCTAATTCCCATCCATCAGCACTGGAAAAAGTATTCCCTCTCATGGCCAGAGCCCTGTGCAGCCAAAAGGAAACCAGTTTCTCACCTTTGGTGACAGCTGCAATTCTCCTTTACACAGGGCTCATAGACTTCCACAGCTTTCTTAATTTGGTCAATTATTGCTTTCCATTTGACATCTAAAATACACAGGAAGGAAAAGTAAAGGAATCAATACCACAGCAACTAGTGGGAGCTGAACAGGATTGCAATAGCAATGCACCACGGCCCCACAACACACGCCGGTACTGCCCCAGTCCACGCAGCTCAACTAGTGCGAGCCTAGAGCAAGGAAAGAAGAGCCGCACGGCCAAGAGGAGCCCAGCTGCGACCACGGCGGGACCACCCAGATGAGGGGGGCCGGCGATGGGGCAGCGGGTCGGGCACCCTATGAATGGCCCCGGGGCTGAAGGGGAAGCGGGCAGAAGCCTCCGCTTCTCCTTGAAAGTCTCTCAAGCTCCTCCCGGCTTCCCTCTCAGCCGAGGGGCCTTCACAGGGTGGGGGGGCAGCTGCCCGACCGGAGGAGGAGGCGAGAGTCCCCCGGCATCCTCACAGCAGGGGCGGGCTCCCGCCCGTGCCACCGACCCTCGCCATCGGCCGCGAAGCCGCGACCCGTTCCGTGTCCCCCACGCCCCCCCAGCAACTCCCTCATACCCGGGCGACCGCTCACCTGCCGGTCCCCCCGCCGCGGCGGGCTCCAGCCGCCAGAGTACGGCTACCGCCGCCAGAGCCCACAGGGCCAGCGCCGCCCGCCCCATACCGCCACCACCGCGAGCACGGCCCTGCGCATGCGCCGGCACCGCCGGCGGGCGCGGGCAGCGGGTGTGATGCCCCAACCAAAGATGGCGGCCGCCGCCGCCAGCCCCGCACAAAGATGGCGGCGCGAACAACGGGCCTTATGCCGCGGCGCTTGGTGGGAGCCGTAGTTCCCGCGGCGGCTCAGCGGCGGCGCTGTCCCGCCCCGCTCGGGGGCTGCCTGTGAGGACCGCGGGGCCGCGTCCTCACCGCAGGCGGCTTTTGTAGTTTAGGGAAATAAAAGCACTGGCGGGGAGGGGGGCGCTACAGGAGATGGGGCCTGTGCTGCAAAAATATCCACTGCCCAGAGCAGATCTGAGCGTGCATCTGTAATAGTTCCTCCAAATCAGCTCCTCGCTCTGCTTGTGTGTGACTTGGGACTCACACAAGCCCTATGCAGGTCTTGCGTACCTGCTGGCCCTCGATCCCTTTGGGCTTTTGGGGGTAGGGGGGAACTTCCCCGGACACCTGAAGTCATCAAGCAGTTTATCCAACCTGTAAGAGGCTCCTTCTCCTGGCCCAACCTCTTGCAGTTGCCAAGGCCTGAATCAATCTAATCATTGATGATTAAGACGTAAATCTCATCATTACAGTATAAAGGTTTAGACTGATTTGTAGAAACTTCTCTGCAGCTTCAGGGGTGTGGACTGCAAGAAAGAAGAGAAACAGCAGGATTGAGAATTGGTGGTTGAGTGCCATCAACGTAATGCACAGGACCTTCTCTTTGCAAAATGGTTTCTAAAAATACAGTCTTCAAAACTACCCTCCTCTTAGTGTTTAAGTCAGCCTTGAGGAGACAGGCTCATTAACCCAGTGCTGGATATAATAACCATGCTGATAAGCAGGCAAATTAATGGAGGTAAGAAAGCATGGGGATAAGCAGACATTGTCCTAACATTAATCCAGACCAGTCAATCAATGTTTGTTCTCTAGGTTGAATGTGGGAAGGCCTGTCCCCTCTTCGTGGGGTCTATGTACTCATGTGTGAACACTAAATCTTCATCTTTCCTAGCCCGCATCCAGCTTGGTGGTTTCAATTCAAGGAGGAGGTGCTGTGGCTGCTCATAAATAAGAAGGAGCCACATTTACATCAAACTTCTACAGACAGCATGGAGGCTGAGTGATTAGGCCCAAAAGCCACCAACTCAACTTGTCAGAAAAGCCTCTTTTGTGTGAAAGTGAATTGGTCCTGTAGATACCTGTAAGTTTGGATGGAGAAACAGTTACCAGAAAACAGACCAAAGAAGAAAAGCATGTGCTGAGAAAGAGTGTGAAGGTTTCCCAAGGAGTGATAAATTCTAGAGTCCTGCTGGAACTGCAAGAGCTGATAAACTCCAGGCACCGAGTGTCTGCTCAATCTGTGCAAGGCCACAAGTGAATGCTGGTATCAACCGGGGGTTATGTGACTGTAGGGCAGGGGCTGCTGTATGCAGGCAAAGACTGCAGGATTATGCGTACATCCATCAAAATAAATGACTTTGAGGGACTTTGTGAACACCTACTTGGAAGCTGCTAGTGTGTCAGCACAACTTTCTACTGAGTATACAGCTGGGGTTGTCCTCTAACTGGGTAATTGGGTGATTGTGTGAGTGAACTATGAGGGAATAAGTGAATGTTGTGCATATTATCTGCTATTAGTAGTAACAGCTTCCTAGAGTGAAAACCTTGAGTACTTCTGGCTGTCTCATCCTGAACTCCTGTTGCACAGCCAAGGAATTTTTAAGCAAATCAGGGGAATTAATCCCTTCTTTCCATCTTCTCCCAGAGTCCCTCTCTCTTCCTTTTGATTTCTGCATAGGGTCTGCTTTTTTTCTTTTCCTCTGCAGTCTCTCTCACAGCTGCAGTAGTCATAGATCCAAAACTGGAGGCTGGTCTGAAGACTCCCCCAAAAGTGTGAACCTTAAGTAAGGTAAAAGCAAAAATTGCCAATACTCATATATCTATATTTGCCCCCACTGGCCTCACTTAGTCTTAGCCATCTCTATGTGGCTAATTCACCCATTATTTCTAGCAGTTTTCTGTCTTCCCTCTCGGGTTCCAGACCAGATTTTCCTGCTTCTTTCCTGGCTGACAGAACAGAGACATGAGCGCACTGTTCCAACACCATTTCTGGTTGTTTCTCACAGCTCCTCAGTAGTCTCCTACACAGCCGGCAGAGCTGTAGTAGTTTGCTCTGTAGCAAAGGTTATTTCGGGTGGTTTCTCTGAGGCAAAGAGTAGGAGTGGTAGTCAGCATAAATGTTTAATAGGCCCTGAGAGCTAAGACTTAAGATGAAGCTCCTTTTGAAGCTACATTTACAGCCTCTGCTCTCCCAGGCTTTGTATAATGAAAGCACCCCAGGCCACTGTGGTGTGGTTTTGGCATGCGCTGTAGTTCCCCCCGAGCACCTTGGATGGTTGTAAGCTTCAGAACGCCTTGACTCTCACTTCAAACACAGGCTTTGCCTCACCTTCTCTACCTTCTTAATTTCCTGCAAATCCAGAGCTCTGTGCAGGAGCATCTGGCTCTGATCTTTGATACCCTCCCTCAAACACAATCCCTCCCTCATTTTTTTTCTCTGCCAAATCAAGCACAAACACCCACAAATTTACTTTCATCGTGTTCCATGTGCCTGGAGTGGATAATCACTTGGCTGTAAGTCTGGTGTCCTTGCTTTACATATTCAACATAGGTTAGAAGAAGGGTGCTTGGGAAAGTTTGGTTCTCTAAGCTGGTTACAAGACTAAGCTAAAGGAAATGTGCTTTCTAGATCTTGTGTTTCTCTCAGAGCTGTGGTCTGCCTTTTCTAATTGTTACCATCTGCTTGTGCAGGGGTAAAGCCTGCACAAGGCTCTACCACCAAGGGGGCTTTTCTCCCTTAATTCATCCTTTTGTGCTAAATGGAATTCCTAGGTTTTCTGAACTCCTCAAAGAATGGCAATTTTTTCTTATGAAGAATGACCATCCTATGTGCACTGAAGTTCTCCAGAAGTATGGACAACTAGAGAAGGTTTATTTGCAGGTAGAAAAAATGGTGCTAGTAAAAGGGGAAATACTCAGACGCTATAAATGAAGCTTCTGATAGTTGTGAGGCAGCTGATGTGTGGCTCTTATAGCTTTCATGCTTGATCTTCAGTGGGGCTAGGCTGCTGCAAAAGCCTTAGTCTCAAAGCCCAGTGGAGAGGGCAAGGAAGCTATACAGGCTGCTGAGTTTCAAAACCTATGATTGACATTACAAGGGCTTCTGGGGCTGAGCCCAGCCTTTCCCATAAGAAGCCACACGGCTTCTAGACAGTCAAGATTGTTTCCTGTTAGTGAGCTCCTCATGGAGCTTCTTTTCCCTTTGGCTCTGAGCTGTGTCCCATAACACTCACTCCTGTGGAGGTGTTGGACTGTGGCTGGCAGGATTCACGAAAGCTGGCCACATCTTCAGTACCTGGCTTGGGGATGTTTGGTATTTAATATTCAATTATTTTATGCAAAGGAGGCTAATTATGAAACTGTTACAGCAAGTGGAGCACTGCATGAGAAGTGTAGTACAAGAATATGACACCCAGTAAGGGCTGGGGTCACGAACTAAGGCTCAGACTACGACTGCAGGGCCTGCAGAACAGCTGAGTTGGAGTGGGCAAAACAAGTGCAGGAGATCCCAGAGTTAGGTCTTGATGAAACCCCATCCGAGTCTGCCAGTGAAGGAAGTCAGTAACCCAGCCCTCAGCCTAGCCTGAGGGTTTGTGAAGGCAATGGAAACAATGGAGGATTCAAGAAAAAGTGGGCGAGGCGTCTGTAGCTCAAGCCTGAGGTCAAAGTTTAAGTACTTGTGCATGCTGTGGGAACAACACAAAGCAACTACATCTGGTGCCTGAGAGAAGATGCAAGAACTGCAGTGGTTTCATCCCTTGAGGAATCTGTATGTGTCAGGGGATGCCTGTGCTCATGGCAGTGATGACAGTATTATAAAGAATTTTTTATAATGGCAACAGAGCGTAGCAGTCCCAAAAGGGAAGAAGGACACCTGTTTAGTGTGAACTGTATGTGTAAGTGCGCATATAAACGTGGGACCAGGACTACATTTAAGTCTTTTTATTTGTACCCTTAAAAAGGGAATCCACCTTTCTTGGAGGAGTTCAGAAAATGTAGGATTCTTGTTTTGTACAGAAGAATGAACTGAGGAATTAAAAGTCATCAACACCCCTGCACACACAACAAACTGGAAAAGGCACAGATTTGTAATGGTGGAGCATGGGGGATCTGGTAGATTCAGAAGGTATGATAAGGCCCTTGGCCTCATCAAGAGGATGTATTTAATATCTGTACTCATTTGCCTTTGCAGTTGCATCGCAGGGCATCAGCACAAGCTAAAATTGAGTATATTCCTATAGAAAAGGCTTTGGCATTAGGCCATGGCTGTAAAGACTTTGTAAAATCTGTTTGAGAGGCCATGTTAACTAAAACTGATCATAAATCACTTTTTGCCATTGCCAGTGGGAATCTGGCAAACACCTTCCTGCAAACAGAAAGTCTCTTTCTCCCTACAGTTGTATAACTTGCAAATTGAATGAGAACCTGAGAAAGATTTAGTAGTTGCAGGCATACTCTCTAGTGCCTTTGACAAAAATGCTGTGGAACAAAGTCCCAGGCTAGATTATGTATATGTCAATTGGGGAAAACAAAACAGAAAAACCCAGCCCTGTCGGTTCTCAAATGAAATACAGACTTTTATTGCTAGTGGTTTGCTGAGGATGAGACACTGCAGGATGTAATTAAGGTTCTACTAGAAAATGATTTGCACAGCTTATTCTGTCCCTGTTTCAGTTTAAAACGATTTAGATACCACTTCTCTGAGGCATGAAGAAAACTGATCCTTGAAGTGTTGCAGGAAAATAAAGATACAGAAAGCCATTTAGAGCCTGAAGGCAGCGCGAGACATCTCTGCCTCCCTCAATAGTCAGAAATACAAGTGATGTTAAATGGAAGAGCGCATGCTGGTGGGAAACACTCACCCTCTAGAAGGAAGTTAACGAAGTAGGCTTGCATCAGCTTGATGTGGGAGTCCTGAGCAGCCATTTTCATATCGCCAGGTAGCCTTTACTGGAAGGCGCTAAAGCATTATAAGGGAGCAGGTCGCTTCTATCTGCTAACAGTGGATTTCATATGTATAGCAGTAATGTCTGTCAATGGAATACAGTTCAGTACAAGCTTACGTGTATCGCAGCTAATCCCCAGGGCCTAAACCTACCATGCCGGTGGAAAGCAATGTCGAAATACTGCCAGAAAGGGGGCAGTGTCAATCTGTTGCACTTCTGGCACTACTCAGCTGCAGTGGATTGTCACATCTGTGCTAGCAGAAACTGATATCATAGTACGGGTGGGTTGGCTGAGATAAGTAAACAGAAAAAGTGGAACAAAAACGTGGTATGATTTTGCAGTCTGGGATTGGCAGTGTTTCACAAGTGATATAAATGCATAGTAACAGCAAGAAACAATTACAGATGGGGTGTGCTCTGTGGAGACTTCGTGATCATATGAAGCAGTTGTTGTAGGCAGTGCGTGCTGTGGAGAAATAGATTCACGTTTCCTAAATTCCAGAGGGCAGTGGGAGAGTGTAAATTGCTGCCTTTCACAGTGGTGGTGTGAGGTTTGAGTGGCTGTAGTCCAGAAAGGCGAGAAGCTAGAAGTAGGGGGCTTTTTCCTAACTAACCATGGCATGGGTTTTCCAGAGGAGACAGATGACAACACGGGACATCTGGGACAACAGGACGTTTATTAAGGGGAGCAGACAGCTTGTATGTACTTGCCGTTGTCCATTAGTTGAGCGTAGTTTAACTTGGCTCCCCAGGGAAGCTTTGGGGACCTGTACCTTTCAGAAGCTCTCAGAGTGATATCCCTAAGAAAGTGGAATTTTTGGAACTGTCTGCTAAAGACATAACAATGGGCTATGCGAGCCTGGCAAAACAGCAGTTGAGGGCCAGAGACAGAAACTGAGAGATAAAGAAGCACTTGTTTTATGATTATATCCTTGAGGAGAGCTGAGAAACGGATCAAAGCAAACATCCCGTCTCAGAAGCCGCTGAGAACAGGGTGATAAAGCGTATAGTCAAGGAGAACAACTAATTGGGGTGTAGATAAGAACTAAAATGAAGTGCCCAGTAGGGGAACTATCCTCATTACAATCCTAAAAATCAGGCCCATAGGCCAGGAACTTCTCCCCCCCTCTAGTAAGTCCCTTAATCTATGAGCATGCGTGGTAAATTAAAAGTGAGCTGTACTGTTACATCCAAGCGAGAAAGAAATTAAACAATTATTAGCTGATGCGCGTGAATATTAGCTATGACTGACACATTTAACTGTATAAATGCCTTGTTTCTCGGTGCGGTGTGCTAGCTTTGTGGGCTACCACCTAGCATCAATCTGCAGAAAAATGACTTAAGTAAAATACCTCTGCTCTGTGTGTAGTTTGACGTTTTGCACACCGGGTGAATGAATCCGCTTTTCAGGATAGCAAAAGGAGGTGCCATTGTGCAGAAGCTCACGCTGAACAGCACTGATCAGCTAGAGCTCATACAGGGATCAATGCAAAGCTGTTTGGGGTTCCCGGTTAGAGTAATTCATGAACAACATGGAATATGGGAGCTCTTCCGCGCTAATTCAACTGGCAACAAATAGCGTGTTCATGTACAAAGTGCTGAGTGTTGAAAGGGCTCTAGTTCCTCCTAAAGTCGCAGCCCTTGTCACTACCAGTGTCATTGCTTCAGATACTTTGTTTCCTGAAGACCATCATCGCTGGAGAATTCCTAGCTGTTTGTGACTCCGTAGACGTTAATTCATTCAAGTTGTTAAATCATTGAAGCATTGAACTGTAATTGTGAGCAGCTTTGTTCCAACTACTTTTTTGCAGAGCTGCACAAAAATTGTGATTTTCTGTATCTTAACATTGCTTGAATGTAATAGAATTTCCTTCTGCTAGTAAACTGAAGCATTAGGTTTCTAATTCAGGGACAGGATAAAATGAATTGTGCTGTGACTTCTAATCATGGGAGAACTCTTCTAATGTGCGCACGTTTACTGTTTGTCTTACAAAAATAGTTTCTTAACAATGCCCATCGCAGCTAATTTGTAACTACATAGGGTAAACATTGATTTCTGAAGTTTTTTAATAGATCCCCAAGCTACTTAATTATCACTTACTGACCCTTGTTTTTTAATGGTGATTAGTTTAGTTTCCTCAAACTTTATAAGAGCCGGGTCTCAAGTGGCAGTAAGATGGACAACTTCTTATTCCATATCTAGTAGGACAAGAAGGTCTCCAAAGCATTACTAGTTCGTGTTTTCCCAGGAGTAGGTTCTTCCCTTCACAGTGATACCCCTCTTAGCTGGGCATCTAGAATGTTCTTTCTGGTTCAGCTAAAGCTTGTATTAAAATCAGGGTTAAGCAAATTCAAATAAAAACTTCTCTGGGGTTTAAAAAAATCCTTCCTCTCGCTAAGTCTCTTGCTTGTGGAAGGCTTCTTTCAGGTCTGGCACACCTTTTGGTCTATGAACCAGCTGGATTCCTCAGTACCCGTGTCAATATGAGCTGAGGGGAGATCTGAGAACTATTTGCCATGAGGAAAATCTTCAGGCTAAGTTAATCCTTATTACAGTTCCATTGACGTGAACAGCTATCAGAGCTGAACTTCTCTTCTAGGCATCAAGTCTTCCACTACACTATTTAAATGACTAGCACATTGGCTGTAATATCAGAGCATCACATCTTACTCTGATGTTCTTATAGAGCAGATGGTTAGAGACCAGTTCAGAGAGCTGGCCACCTTGAATGAGCTATCACCAACAGGAAAGGGGATGGTTGTAGAAAAAGGTCATCAGTCTCTATCCACCTTTGGCAAAATAAAAGGTGAGACACATGGAGGGAGATTGGGAAAGGATAAGGAAATTACAGAAGGGTCATCAGAGACACCAGAGGTTTCAAAAGCTTTCAAGGCTATCGCAGACCATAAGGTACATTCCTTATTGTCTTTGTTTTGCTGTAGACTAATCACCAATCTGTAGCGGGCACTAAGCTAGCAACTCGAACACATGACCTCAGAGTACCCCCTGCACTGCCTCTGCTACAAAAATAATAGCTGTACTTTACCTGTCAGGTAAAGCCTACAGTTTATAAAGGGTGAATAATTACCAGCTATTGAAGATCTGAGGAGCAACAGATGCACACATCCAGAAGAGATGTGAAACAGTTGGCACAGAGTTCAACAGATGGCTTGTACTCCTCTATAGCAACCTGGGACATCTTCTTGTAACAGGACTGGAAAGAATATCCTTGGGCTAGGAATGCAGGCCCTTGGACCATGTGCTGCAAGCAGCTGTGTTGTGTAGAGTACCCACAAGGCTAAAAGCACTTGGCTTATTCAGTCCTCCAAGCAAGATAAATCCTGTCCTGACAGCATTGTTAGTTACTGAAATATATTGAGAAGGCTAGAAGAGAAGTAGGAAGTGCGGGCAAAAGTACTAATTAAAGTAAGGGGCATAAAAGAGAAAAGGTAGAGACTGGTTTTGACTCTGTTTAGATAGAAAAATTGAGAAAAGCTTTTACTGATCAGAGAGGAGAGCTTCTGGAAGAGACTTCCAAAAGCAGTAGTTGTTGGTTTTCTTGTCACCTCCTGCCGTCATAGGGCTAGATCTATCTTAAAAGAAATACTGAGGCGGTCTGTCAGTGATGGTAGGGCATGGCTCAGAGACGCCCACCAGTCTGAAACAAGCGGTGAAACTTTTCTTCTTGTCAAATACAGTTTCACTGAAAACTCAGAAAATAGCACTGAAAGATGCACTGGAATGCCTTCTAGTCCATCCCACTATCCGATAGAGTGGCTATCTGTATCTGTCATTCTTGACCAGCATTTGCCCTTTTCTTAAAGACACGCAGTGATGGAGCCTGCTCAGACTTGCAGGAGTTTGTGGCTCCTTTTGGGCTTGCTTCCATGGTAAGTCCAAATCCCATCTTCCAATGCTGGCATTGTAGCTCCCATGTAGCTAGTCCTACCCCTGTCTACTACATTTGAATAGCTGATTTTTCCTAAGTAACTGTAGAATTTTGCATGTCTTTTTTGAATAACATCCTTTTCTTTCCCAGACTTTCTCAGATAATCAAAGCTGTTTTGAATACTGCTGTTTTCCAGCATATTTCCAGCCCCTCCCAGCAAGGTGCCATCTAAAAGTTTAATAAGGTCAGCCTCTGTTCCTTCATTCTTGTCATTAATGAAAATACTGAATAATACAAGTTCTGGGAGAGTTCTCTACAAAAATCTAGCTTGATGCATCTCTACAGTTTGATGGAGAAGTAGCATAACTTCACTGAGTATGAAATTTCCCTCTCCCCCAACTGACGATCAAAAGCAATTTGCTTTCACAGATTGTGAAAAGTTCCAAGTTTAAAATCTTCTATGAATAAAAGTCTCCAAAGGCTGGGGAAGCGTAGAATATGCCTAAAAGCAGAATTTTGTCATGGATTGTAGGAGATCCATGCTCTAGCTGTAAAATCCATAAACATTTAAAGGGAGATGATCTGCTCAAGGAAATTCTTTAAGTATTTATGGCACCCTGCCAGACAGCTACCAGGCCAAGACACCTCCTGGCCTTAAAGCTGGAGTGTCACAGAAATAGTCTCAGCAGATTGTGAAAAAAACCTGTGGATTTAAGTCTTTTGGAACAGGTATGACCTCTGTAGAAAGCCTGGCAATTCCTTAAAGGTTTTATTTCTTTGAAAAACCTCTCATGATTTGCTGCTTTTGATTTTTGAGTCACACAGAGATCTCATACTGATGGTACATTGATCTGCATGTAGCCAAGTACTTCTCAGACATACTTCTAAGGTTGGTAGACATTCAAATGACCAAGAGTAGTGTTTGTATTTTCCAAGGTAATGTGCCTCATACCTTCAAGATTTAAGCCAATCTCTAACTTTTTGGTATCAGGAAGAGCGCTTTGCAGAAGGCAGATTATTCCAAATGGTCGTGCTGCTGTTCAAAGGGATCTCAACAGGCTGGAGAAATGGGCCAACGAGAGTCTCATGAAGTTCAACAAAGGGAGATGCCAAGCTCTGTCCCTGGGCAGAAATAACCCCATGCCACCAGTACAGGCTGGATTTGCTTGGGTCCTGGTGGACACCAAGCTGAACATAAGCCAGCAGTGTGCCCTTGTGGCAAAGGCGGCCAACAGCTCCTGGGCTGTATTAGGAAAAGCATCACCAGCAGGTCAAGGGAGGGGACCTGGCCCCTCTGCTCAGTACCGGTGAGTTATATCCGGAGTGGTGTCCAGTCCTGGGCTCCCCAGTACAAGACAGACATGGGCTACTGGAACAAGTTCAGCAACGGGCCAGGAAGATGATGAAGGTTTTGGTGAGTTTCTCATATGGGGAAAGGCTGAGGGGGCTCGGACTGTCCAGCCTGGAGAAGGGAAGGCTCAGGGGGCTCTTATCAACATATATAAATGCCTGATGTGGGGGCAGTAAGGAAGACAGAGTCAGACTCTTCTTTATGGTATATAGTGAAAGGACAGGAAGCAGCAGGCACAAGGTGAAATACAAGAAGTTCTGTCTGAACATAAGAAAACACTTACTTTTTTTTTTTTATGGTGATGAGGGGTTGAACACTGGAACGGGTGTCCAGAGACATTGCAGAGTCTCTATCCATGAAGATATTAAAAATCTGACTGGATATGGCCCTAAGCAACCTGCTTTGACCAGGGTTGGACTAGGCAATTTTCAGAGGTCCCTTTCCACCTCAATGATTTTGTGATTCTTGGGGACATTCTTACACATTCCTTCGAAGCACCCATGTGAGGCACCATCAGAAACAGGGCTCAGAGTTGAGTCCCAGTTTGTACAGAAGTCCAAAGGAGGAATTTGCATTTTGATGTAAGGGAATGAGAGAAAGGTGTCTTTTCCCTTGTGTCTCTCACACTTGGCAGAAACACATCTACGTGTGCCAACTGATGCCAAATTAGCATTTTACACATAACTAACTCTGGAAAGGCAAAAGGAGGCGGTGAAGAAAGCCCTGTAAGTGCAGACCTTTCTATATGTACAGGTCTGGATACATAATTAAGGATGCTCTCACTCAGTTATAGACTTTATCCATTATTATTATCATTGCTAATGTTTTCCTATCATTATCTGTTTTTAATTACAGGCAAAGATGGATATGTAAATCATCCCCACTCTGACCTAATGATGAAGCAATTGCATTTTCTTTCCTGTAGTGGGAGAGGACGCATATGAAGCCAGTGCCCCAAGACACGGCCCTGAGCACAAGGCAAGCCATTAGTTTCAAATGGCCTGTTTGAAAAACAGGGGATGGGGTGCTGGGGAGCTGCCCGAGAAGGGCTGTGGGAAGAGCTGGGAGCATGGTCTGGCAAGGGACAAGGGACATTGCTTGCTCCAAAGGCAGACTCCAACTTCTGTACAGGGAAGCTGCTTGTCCTTGTACGTTTTTACAACACGTAGGGAAACGGGACTGGAATGAAAGACAGAGGCTGTGTATGAAGAAACACTTTGCTGATTCAATAGATTTCTTCTCCACATAGAAACAACACAGCAGAGCCTCAAAAACTAGGCAATGAGCAAAAAGCATATTGTATTTTTCTGTATAGGTATATTAACAACATGTATTTTTCTCAGCTTCTCAGATACACCTTTTCCTGTTTTGTCTATTTCTTATTTCAACTTCCTTTTTTTCCAAGTTGTATGGTCTTTGTGCGCTGCAGAGATGCTTTTGTGAATATAGTCTGTCCAATAGGCCTCCAATGTGTAGATAAATGCTGCTTTCTGAAGGCATCTATAGGATCCTGAGAAAGAAATAATTCTTTAGTTTACAAGTAGGTCAGAGAGCATTACTTCATTGCTCAAACGTAGGATTCTTCTCTTATTTTGGGGTGCAGAACCTGGAGCTCTGCTTGTGCTCTGACTTCAGTTTGTTCTGTGACAGAACTGCTTGGCCTACCCTGTAGCAAAAGTAAGAAGGCAAACATTGTAAGGGACATTTTAACGTGTATGTAAAGTCTGAGCGGTATTTCCATACTACTCTATATCACAGAACAGTAGTGGTCCAATCTTTCTATACTAACACCCAGTAATTCTGGACCGAATCTGAGGGCTGACCTGTTACTGGGATGTAACTGGTGCTGTGTGAGGACAAGTAGCAAAAGTGGCCATTGTATCACTGCATCTGGATGCCATATACATATTCTGAATGACCTGTCATCAACAGCTGGCCTGCGTAAACAGGCGGTTTGAACTGGAATTGAAAAGTGCTGCCATGATGCTGGTATCAGCAAGTTCTGGCTGCAGAGGCGTCAGCCTCTCAGGTGCCACCTTCTGTGGAGCTGAACTGGCTTTATGTGAGGGCTTTTCCAACAGAATCCTAGATGCTGCAAGAACAGCTGTCTGCCACTGTGACACCCAGACAAGGTAGCATACTCTCTCTCTCTGGTACAATTAGCTGCTGAGCTGTCTGAATCCCAGCCCTGCCATCCTGGTAGGACCTCTGCAGCAAAATAAAATGGCCTGCAGGACTGGGGTGAGGCTGCTGGAGCTTCTCCTATTATCCCAGATCTCAAAGACTCCCGGAAGAAGGAAGAATTCCTCCTTCCCAGAACAGTGTTTCTCATTAGCCCTAGTTTCAGGCAAACAATTTTTGGGTGAACTGGTATCCTTCAGTGAGACAATAATACCTTAAATGCACTCCTTTCAGGGCCATGTGCTTTGTGCATTAGTCCCTCCTGCCTTGAAATGAGAGATGTCTGTATTTATGGGTTTATCTACACAGTGTCATCATATCCATGTGGAGTAGCATACATTGAAACTTTAAAATGTGCCAGGCTCCCTGCCCTTTTTTCCTTTAAGCCGTAGGGTGTTTCTGATTTGTTCTTTACTCTGCCCTCCTTGAAAGGGGGGAGCATTGTGTTGCTGAAGTGGCAGCCTTGGGCAAGGTGTGGTATGTCATTTCTCTCACCAGCTTTGAGGTTAAGTGCCAGCATTGGGGTACTTTGTCTTGCACTCCCCTCCTGTCCTTCTTTCCCTCCCAAGAAGCAGGGAGAAAATGCTGCCCCTGTTGTTAACCCGTATCCATTTGGGACAATGGGGACTTCTGCCTCAGTCTCCAGGAGAAGTGGAAGCAGCCCCTGCTGCTGGAGCATCTTCAGCTGCAGCCCTGCTGAGGTGCCCCGCCTGCTGCTGAAGTGTAAATCCCCAGCAGCTCTTTTAACCACCCTTCTCATACTACTTGAAAAATAACTTTCTCTTGTCATTAACGCTGATCTATAGCCGCATTAATGTGTGAAATCACTGGGTGTGAAAATAGTGTACTAACCGCTACTTAATGTAATATTACCACAGTAATGTCTCTAAAAATATCTTGTCCACTTGATTGCTTTCATTGTGAACTAGAGATAATGTACCACTTACAGCTGATGATTAAAATTCATAAAGCTTTGGTTCTTAATTACAGCAACTTGCAATCAAAGTGAAATGTCAGATCCTGAATGTTGTTTATCTGTATACAAATTCACAAAAACAAGAAAATATAAGGACCGTCTATACAACAAAGCTGAGCTGCTTTGTTTTAAGGTTAAGTAAAATAAATATCCGTGTGGGTATTTATTGAGACAGGTTGGAATCGGTGAGCATGAGATCTTTGATGCGGCAGAACTCATCTCTTACAAAACGCACATCTCTGGGAATATTCAAATGTTCAAATTATGGATGAGACTTGGAAAATATATTGATGAAGATGTAAATGTAAACTTGATAGAAAACTGTTGTGGGTGGATGGAAGTAACTAACTGATGTGCTACGAATGGAAATTTTGCAACGCAAGCTCAAGGTTAAACCTAAGAGGCATCCAAAGAGGGAGATATCTGAAAATGCAGAGATGGATTCCCGCTGCCATGGGGAATTACCATGGTGGCTGGCAGGAGAGGGTAAGATATTCGGCTTCAAACGTCAACATGACTTAACTATAATCACGCTCTTGGTCAACGATGGCACTGTAAAACAAAATCATGTTCTTTTGGGTGCCCTTAGCTCTGCATTTCCAGAGCTATGGTATTTCTTTTTTTGTTTGTTTATTTTTGAGTTAATGATAACTCTGAGGGTTTACAGTACTCCGAGATGTATCTCACCCTAAATTTACTAACACATAGTCTCAGCCCTAACTCCTTGTCAACATAGCTCACCCCCTTGCCTTTTTTTTTTTCCCCCCTGTTGTTCTGGTATGTGAGATACACGCGTAACTAACTGTAGAAACTACAGTTCTATTCCATTTGTCCTCCTGGCATTCTTCATTGCTTGTATCTGTCCTGTGCCAGTCTGGAAAAAACCAAACCAGAGGGAGCCAATTTCTCGTAACATCAGTAAAACAAAATAACATTAGAACAATAGGATCACTTCCTTACTAAATCTGAGTAGTTCCATTTCTTTCTTCTGATTAAATGTCACTTTGAAGGAGATCTGGCCCATTGTTTGGAAGTTCTTTAGAAAAGCTAAGGGTTTTTTCCACAGGATATTCCCACTGTCCACACACTGATTTTTTTTTTGCATCCTTTTTTTTGCCAGTAGAATAAAAAAGAAATCACTGCATAAATGGGAAATCAAACCTTGACAATGGTATTCATTTTCCTAGGCTTTCCATGCCACCAGCCCTTTCAGGTGTTACTCTTCCTGGTGATTTTTGTCATCTTTGCGTTGACACTGATGAGGAAAGTGCTCAATTTTAGAGCTGATCCTGTACACCCAAGTGTTATTCCCTTGGCAATTTGTCTCATAGACATTTGCTATTTGCCTACCTCTGTTCCAGCTACACTGGCGAACGTTTTCGAAACAGGAAAACCATTTCCTATGCTGGCTGCATCATGCAGCTCTGATTCACTGTGCCTTATCCTGGCATGGAGTCTGTACTGCTGGCTGTCATGGCTTAGGTAGCTTTTGTAGCTGTCTGCTGGTGTTTACACTGCTTGTGTATCATGAACAGGACGGCTAGTTTGCAGTGGGAAGGATTTCTATCGCTGTGTGGCTTGGGGAGCTCCTCGGTATGTGCTTTCCTAATGTCAGCTTTAGCCGTCAGCAACTTGTAACAGCTCAGCATGTCTGGGATGTCCTGCTGCTACCGAAGCTCTCTTGCTCGGACTGCAGCTGCAGCAAAAGCTGCTCTCCGTGTGGATTGTGCTTCAACTGGAGGGCGCCTATTCTTGTGCTCTTCTGTACCGGTTTCACAGGTGTCATCCAGAAGACATGCTCAGCCACAAGAAGAGCAGAATCCTCTAAGCGATGCAGAGGCAAAGTAAGTCACCTTCCCTCCCCGCTTCTGCCCTTCTCCAACTTCAGGCTAACCCCTTTGCCTGGGGCATGCTATGACCTTGCTGGGATGTTAGCTCTCTGTAGCAGCTTCAAAAGCTCTCTCTCGAGTCCTGCTCAGAGCTTTTCCTGATCCCTGTTTCAGTGTACAAGGTGTGTGTAGCACAGTCTGGGACAAAAAAAGAAGATTCTCATAATGAAAAAATACTAACTCCTTCCTCGTTTTGACATCCCAGCCAGAAAACTAGCAGGAAATTTGGTGCAAAGGTCCTGTTCATCTCTATGTTGCAGATAACTTGGCCCCTCACATCTCAAGCAATGGGTTTGCAATCCATTACTTCCTGCAAAATCTGTAAGACGATTACCCATCCTTTTTAGTGCCAAGTGCATCACGTTTTATGTCAGGTGGCTTGCAGCTGCAAGCGGCATCTATATGTACTTCCTAGGCTGCTTCCAGAGCCTACACAAGTTCATTTGCAGGTAACTCGGTTATCCCTCCCCTCCATGGCAGCGTGTGCTGCAGGCACACCCCTCTCAGCTTACTTTCAGTCCCACTCTTGGGGCTGTTCACCGTCCCTGGGTGGTTTAGGTGCTTCTCTTGGGAGTCTGCAGCTGTGGTGGGGGTATGAAAGGAGATGCATCTAGCTAATCTGTGTCTGAATTGAACACAGAGGTACAGAGAAATGCCCCAGTTTTCATGGTGCAGCTGCAGCAGGCAGAACCCAGCACAGCAGTGCAGGGACTGGTAACGGGGAGCTGCCTGGCCTGGGGGAGGAACCCAGGATTTTCTGAGCAGCCCGAGCCCACTGAGGAACGTGTCCTCAGAGGCAACGTCTGTCAGCTATCCCACTCGCATGAAACACCACATGTCGAGGAATTTAATGTGAGCACAGTGGGCCAGGTTTGCATTTCGCCTGTTGCCTCTTCACACTTCCCAAATGCTGCAAAAAGGCCCAAGCGTCAAAGGGAAGGCAGCCCCTGGCAGTCGTGCTTCGTGCCACTGGAGATCCTGCAGGTTCCCGCTGCCATATGCTGCAGGTTGCTCAGGGAGGGAAGGCTCTCTTGTGCCTCTCACGTTA
This sequence comes from Phalacrocorax aristotelis, assembly GCF_949628215.1. Taxonomy (NCBI): domain Eukaryota; kingdom Metazoa; phylum Chordata; class Aves; order Suliformes; family Phalacrocoracidae; genus Phalacrocorax; species Phalacrocorax aristotelis. The sequence goes on along the minus strand of NC_134276.1, from coordinate 116,902,996 downwards.
GCCTTTTATTCCATGTAACAGGTTCAGGGCTAGTGATGACAGCTTTGCACCTAGGGGTAAGACAGTTAATTTAGATTGGGCACCTGTAGCTCTCTTGTCCTCTTCTGGCTGAGGAGAGCTCTCCTTTAAATACTGTATTTGTTACCTACTCCATGAGCAAGAAATCAGACTGCAAAGGAGGCGAGGAGGTACAACATGTAAAAAACATGTCCTCCCACTCTCCCTTTCCTGCAGGATAGGCGATGTTTGACTTCACACTTGAGGAAGCAGCTGAGAAATCCTTCAGATGGTTAAACATTTCAAACGGTTTGGATGGGTAAATGTCCTAGATTTTAAAAAATTCACAAAAGTACTTAAGTTAAGAAGTGGACCATGAAATGTTTGTGGAGATGTTCTTGTCTTCCTGCTACTGGCATCAGAACAAATAACGGGGTGAGGGAGGGGAAGTGGGAATTTTAGGGTAACGGGAAAGTAACTGGGTGATGGTAGGTTTCAAAGTAGATTTCTCATCCTTAGAAAGGAAATGCTACACTTGCCTGGCTTTGGTTTCCCTTGTTTTAAGAATATTTCATGTCTGTGAAAATTTGCCATTTCGTTTTAATAGTGTTTATGTTTCGAGTGACGCTTTCCATCTCAGAGGGCTGCGGTTCTGGTGACCCCGGGCTGAGGCTTGGGCTAACCGACGGTCACTGGGGAATCTGAAGGGGAAAATTGCCAGTGCTGGTGAATTACCATTTAGTAAGAGGAAAACATGTATTCTGGAATACATAATATTGCTCCTCAGTGACGCTTGGCTTCAGCTTCTCATTCAGCAGCACGGACGTGAGTGATTTTTCTTGCACTCTGCAGTGAATATGATGTTGGTGAAAGGTCCCGGCCTGACCGCCCTGGGAATTGAGCCCTGTGTAAACCCTCAGCAGAGAGGCAAAGGATCCTGGCTACAGGCTGTTCTTCTCATCCGGTCGCAATGATGGAAGAGGAAACAGAGTTTATACAAAACCTAGCCCAACCCCCAGAAACATCTTGCTTTGTTTATGTTCTGAGCTAAGCCTGCGAATCTTGCTGTTTGGAAGAGCTATCCAGACATTTCTCCATCCAACTGACTTCACATCTACCCTTGATCTCATCCAGAGATCTGGCTTTTAGCTCCTGCTCGTGACGTCCCACTTTTCTCCCTCTCTCGCTCTGCTCTCCAGCGTCTGAAAGATCCCTGTATAACATGATTATGCAACCATGCAAATGGACACGGTTCTTTTCATTTACTGCAAACCCTGCTTTGGGTCTCCCGTAATGAAAATAAAATCGTCGGCAAGAGACATGCTGTAGAAGGTAGCAGGAAGGGAGTTTTATGTGGCTGCGTTTGAATGCTTGAAGGTGGTATTAGAGATGGAAACAGACTATTTGAAGTAAACCAGTGTGCCACCATCTCTCCACAGGAACCAGCATCAACTAATAGACTCAGACAGTTCTCCTCGGAATCCTTTCCCCTAGGAAATGGCAGATACTTGCCTTCCTGGTTGTTTTCCTCAGCTGGAGGTCTCCCCCCCCGCCCAACCCTGAGCTGCAGGGAAATTAGCAGAACAGCTCTCCCAAAAGGCTAATTTGCACCCTTCCACTGTAAACAGGCAGTTGCCTTCTTTACTTTGCACCCAGGCAGGAGGGCCGGGGGGGCAGTTAACAATGCTGGTGCTGGTGCTGCACCCGGTGCTCAGCACAAGGGCACCCAGCACCAGACTGAGGATGGTTCTCGACCTGCGGGGATGAACCAGCCTCTCAAATTACTCGTGTTGTGAGGAGGAGGAGGAGGAGTAGTGAGGAAATCCCTTACACAGAGAGGGGAAAAAATAAAGTAAAAAGCACAAAGCTTGTGCTACTCGGTTAATGATTCAAGAGACCTTGGCCACCTCATGTTATCCCTGTATGTGAAGGTGCCCCTCTCAACCATGGTAGCAGTAAGACCTGTTCAGTTCTGGTGGCCTTTCTCACCACAGCGCCCAAGACCCTTGCCGGGGCTTCACGGCCCTTATCCGATGGGATGATCCCATGGATCGTCCTCGTGTTACCTGTGCTGAGAGCAAAGGTACAGGGCAGGCTGAACTCTGCCACCAACGTGGGCTGCAAGCTTGTGCCCGTCTTCCTTGGGCAAACCCTTCCTCGCTCTCCAGCGGTGGTGCTATGTTGCCTGCATGGTGAAAGAGAGGATACGTTAGCTCTCTCCAAATCTCTCCAGAAAAGCTGTTTTTCTATTTCACTGCCCTTGAGGAGGATCTTACCGATACAAAAGTTCCCCTCACCGGGTAAGCAGGGCTCCTGTATCCGTATCCATCCAGTTCCCCTTATCGGGTAACCGGGCCCCCGATACTTCCCAGATTTGGGCAGCACTTTGCAGACAGCGTGTTCCGAAGCAGCAGCAGGAGGTCCCGCTCCGCGGCAGGTGCTGCAGGGGAAGCGACGCCGGCCCTGGGCCCGCAGCGGCGGCAGGTGCGGCGCGGCGGCAGGACGAGCCTGGGGGCGAGCGGGCAGGGAGCGGCGGGGACCCTCGCCGCGGGGCGGGGGGGCCTGCGGGGGCTCCCCGGGGTTTGGGCGGATTTGGGGGGGTTCGGGGGGGGGGGGGGGGGTGGAGGCGGGGCGGGGCCGCCCGGGCGCGCCCCGCCGGCCTGCAGGGGGCGCCCCGTCCCGCCGCGCGGGGCCGGCAGGGGGCAGGCGCGGCCCCGCCTTCGGCGCGGTGGCGGGGGCGCGGGCGGCCCCCAAAAGGCACCCGGGCCTGGGTGCACCCACCCGGCCTTTCCCTCTCTCCCCCCCCCCCGCCCCCTTTCAATTTTTTCTCCCTTTTTTTTTTCTTTCCCATTTTCCCCCTTTTAATTTTTTTTGTTTGGGGGGGGGGGGGGGGATTGCTGTTGTTGCTGCCTGTCTCCCCTTAGTTGCATTTGTCTCCCCTTAGTTGCATTTGTCTCCCCCCGTCCTCTCCGCCTGCCTCTCCGTTTCCTCCGGCTCCCTCTGTCAGCTCTGTGTAGCCTGGCGTGTTTCTCTGTTTCTCTCCCCGCCACGCAGCCCTCCCCCTGTGCTGCTCTCTCCATGAAATGGAGCTGAACAATTGCACCGGAGCAGCTTTTTCTGTTACTGCCATATGTCCCTCTGCCGAGGCACCATTTCTCTTGCAGTACTTTGAATGCATTCGTCCTGGAAATACCAGGACAATAACGAAACCGAGAATTTCTGCCTGTGCCTTTTTGGATCATAATGAGAACTGAAATCCCGCATGAATGAGATTTGATGGATGGTTGTACTGATATTTTGAGCTGGTTTAGTTCAGTCGTCTGAGGTGCCCAGGGCAGACAGATGCTGACGGGAGGACCTTTCAGGAGGAAAGGAGAGCACCTGCCCCCGAATATTACCTGCCATCTGAGCACCAAGAGGACATACCAAGTCACCAGTGGCATCATGCTTTCTTCCCCCCACCCCCACTCCCCCATTTCTTTTGGAGATAGATGTGGTTCTGCAATCGAAGAATCTCTAGTGATCACCCAATTCCTTAAATATAAAAAGATGATGCCTGCCTTAATCTGCAGGATACCTGAAATGACAGTAGCTGTGATCAATGTACACTGTCCCCTTCACCTTAATATGGAGTTAGCTGAGCCTGCCTCTGTGGCACGGGAGTCCCTCCTCTTGTCCCCTGATCTGCCACCTTGAAATCCCTGCTGGAGTACCCTGTAGGTCTGTCCCCTGTCACACACAGGGGATCCACAGCCCTGTGTCACTCCTCCTGGTAAAAAGGAGCTTTGAGACTGGGAGCAGTACTGCCCTGTAATTAATGTACACTCAGCCTCCGACACACAGTGACAACAACTTAAATGTCAACATTCCTAGTTAATCCCTTGCTGACAAAATATGCCTGGAAAAAGGTGGCTCTGCATAATCTCCAGTGAACAAGATCTTATTTTAGTAGTACAAGCACTTGGGAGATTTCCTCAGTTTGACCACCGAAACTGAAAGATTGGCTTTGATAATCGCAGCTGTAAATGATGCGTTTGATCCCCTCAGTGAAGAAACCCACTGCATGTGGCAGAGCGTTACAAACCCTCCTCCGACCAATCCCTCCTCCAGAGCAGCAGCAGGCTGGTCTTCCTGGGTGGTGTCTGTGTGACAAGGGATGTGATTTCTGTTCTCTGATGTTCACTGCTCTCCTCTCTGTTCAAGGAGATGGCCACAGACTCTCCCTGAGTCATGTTTTCCAGCCCAAACAGCTAGCAATATTAAAAAGGAAGCTATAGGGTAACATTTATTTTAATACCCTCTCTGGGTCATTGGATCAGGCACCATAGACGTGTGCTGTTTGGATTCCTCTCTTTATGTGTTGAGGCCGGCCTTGTGTGTATCGTGGGGAGCCCAGGCAGACCCCGAGTGGTGTTCACGTCATCTCCCTGCGGCTGCTTTAAGCCTTCAGCATCAGTGAAAGGCAGAGCACCCAAGGTGAGGAGATGAAGCTCCTCGCTGTTCAAAGCAGTCTGACGTTTTCAGCGCCCAGGCTCCCCACAGGCAGGATACCTGCGCTTCCAAGGCTGGCATCCACAGTTTCAGGGCAGCAGCATCCCCCATGGAGCAGGCTGCAGAGCCAGGAGGGCACTGACACAGGTTTTCTTGCCTGTGGGGTGGATTGGTGCCTGAGCTCTAGGCTCTGCACAAAACCACAGCAGAAAAGGTGATGGGCCATTCTCCTGGGGATCACCCCAATTTAACACCCCGTCCTTGCATCCCCTGGTTATTTGTGTCTGTGGTATGCAAGCACGTATTGGGGAAATTCACCGTTCTGCCTCTGGTTTTCAATCACTGGGTTCCTGCACACGAGCATCACCTTACACTCGGTGATAAAATGATATCCACTTCTTTCCCTTGCATTTTATGTGGTTTTTTTTCTTTTTTCTCTTTGTCACTTCCTTTCTGAAGGATGTCTGAGGGGTGCTCTCCCCACCATTATTTCAGTCTCTCATTTCAGCCTGACTCCGTTCACGCTCTCTTTCTCACACCGCCTCTTTTATTCTGCTTTGTTCTTCCACCACCACCTGTCACCAAAGCCTCTTCCTTCCCTACTGTGTTATCTTCTAGAGACCCATCGATCTCCTTTTTATCCATTCCTAATCTCTCCCTTCCATTATTTGCTAAAATATCTTCTCCATCCCCCTCTTTCCCACTTGCCCGTGTCTCAGTCATCCCTCCCCAGCTCCCCACCATGGCAACACCCCCCCACCAAACTCACAGTCTCTCCACGCCTGTTGTATGCCACGACTGTGCAGCAACACTCCCTTCTGCAGCACTTTTTGCCTGCATGAACGGACAGCGCACCCACCACCACCCCTGTTGCAGGCAAGCAACCACACCTCAGGCTGGGAGGACGGGCAGCGGGAAGGCTGCTCGCCCAACCCTGTAGTTGCTTGTCCTCCAGCATCTCCTGCTCGCAGCAGTTGGAGGCAGGCTACTGGGCTGCCCTGAGCTTTGAGGCCCAGCACAGCTGTGCTTACTGGTGGAGCTGCCCTCTTCTCTGAGTGTCCCTCCAGCAGCCTCTCACGCCCCAGAGGAGTCCTTCCCCAAGGTCATATTTGCCCCAGTACTCCCCATTGCTCCTCCACAGGGGCTCTTGGGGGCTGCAGTTTTTGCCCCTCTCCACCGCCCCTGCCCGCCACAGCTGCCTTCCTCTGCCTTGCCTGCTCGTCACCTCTGGGGCCCTGAACCCTGCTAGAGCCCCCATGCTGCTGGTCCTCTGGACCCTGGTGGGATGGAAATGTTCAGCTTAAGTCAACGTGGAAAGATGTGACTTCTGGGCTAGGATGGGCTCCCTAATTACTTAGTAATGAGTCTTAGGTGCTTGAATCCAAATAACTGTTAGAGATGGCTTCATGTAGCCCTGAGCCACGCTCTTTACCATCTTCCTGTGCCGAAACAAGCGTGCAGCACACTCAGGCTCTGGACATAATTGGATATTTTTGAAGCCTCAATTCTTCTGCAGACCTGTAGTGCTTCCATCTTTCCTTGCCCTTGCCTTATTCCTGACTCTTTTCCCATCTACCGTGACTGTTTTCTATTTTTACTTTTGACAAAGGGTTGTGGGCTTAGAGGCTGCTCTTGTAGCTGTAGATGTAAAATGCCTGCTGTGTGGTGTTTGTAATGAAAGAACCGCTCCTGGAAATTAACTAATTCACAGACCTAACTAATTAACTCTGCAGCCGCGCAGAGCTGCGGAGGAGTGTCAGTGTGGTTTCATTGCCGAGGGCGCTGGTCTGGGGGAGCGGGAGAGAAGGGAGGCGGAGAGACCCATGTCTGTGATCCCAGCTCTTCCCCCGGCTCCTGCCACCGTAAGCAAGTTGTTTCCCATCCCTGTCCCCCTTCCCCGTGCCCTCGCTCTTTTCTTCAGTCTTGCTGCTCAGGGCAGGAGCTGTTTCTTATTATGCCTATTCAGTGCCTTGTACAGGGAGGCCTTGACATTGGCGGGGGCACTAACCACTGCCGTTGCACAAACAATAAATACTGGAGAGACAAGGAATTATAAAGCCAGATAGGTCCAGATGTCAGTCTGTCCCTTTCTGGATTTTCTCCCTTTGCTATCTCTGCCTCCAGGAGAATGGATGTACAGCTTTGACAAGGGCAGGTTGATTCCTCCATGGTGGCACCACACCCCATCTCTTCTCCTTCCCTCAGGCCCAAACCCAGTCCCCCCTGGAGCCAGTGAAGAGATTCCTGCAGAAATACGTTGGAAGTGGACCAGGCTGTTCCACCCTAAGCAGCATAGTTTTGACATCAACCAGCCAGTGTTTGAGTACACTGGGAGCCAGACAAGGCCGCCCATGCTATTTCAAGGCTAGATGCTTGATAGGAGAGGTTTCTCTCCATGCGTACTCCCACAGAGTTTCAGTACGTCCATGTTGCCCGCCCTGGCTCACTCTCCCTCCCCGCATGCTGCTGGAGCTCCCCAGGGAGCTCAGCTGGGCACCTGTGCAGCAATCACTGGCAGCACGAGGATGGGGTGAGCCTGCTGCTCAGGGGCCTGCTGAGAGACTGCCAGGAGCTTCCCTGACCCGCAGGAGGGTCACCCCTTCCTTCTGCCTGCTGCCTGCTCCCAAGCAGGCAGCACAGTAACTGCGGCTTGTTCTTGCTGGGATGGTGGTTAGGACTGGGGCTTGCTGAGTAATGCACAGCTCAGATGGGTTTCTCAGGCTCGGGCAGCCAGAATGCAGGAACTAGAAAAACCCCATTCCACCGAGTCCCAGTGGGTCGAAGTGGTGACAGCTGGTGCTATTTGGGATCAGGGATCATGCCTGATGTCACGGCTGTGTGCACTCCCAGCTGACACGCAGGGCTGAGCACTTGTGGGACTGCATCCAGCATGCGAGGAGGCAGAGGCACTCAGGCTGGGAACCTAGAGTGAGGAGAGGAAGCAGAATAATTGCTGGATGAGAGAGGAGATATATTCAGCTCCTCGACTTAAGCATGCCTTCCTGCAGGATTGCTGGGCTGTGCTTGCCGAATGCAAGCACTGGCCACCAGGGAAAGCAAAGCGGGAGCTTTTCTGGCAGTTGACGGAAACTCAAGGAGAAGGCTCAGAGCCAGGCAGTGCTCACTAAGGGGATGCATGATGATGACTGCCAGGCTGGGAGTATGTGAGTGTGCATGCTGAGGCATACCTGGCACTAGGGCAGGTGACAAAACATACCTGAGATCACCCTAGGGTGAGCCCTCTGGATTTCACCCCCTCCCCCACCCCGAAACAAATCTCCTGATGTTACTCATTCCTCCATTTGGTCCCCCTGCATGCTGCAAACATCTTGACACCATGATGCATGACACAAAAGGTGGTACGATGATGTCCATGCTGGTGACGACCCAAAACACTATGCCTGTGCAAGCACCATGAAGCCTGGTAGACTTCATAGCTCAGGACCTGATCCCATGGAGTCATGGTCCCCTTTTGAAGCTGTGCGAAAGGCAGTAAGGGTAACAGAAGGCACACTGCTGAACTGAGGAAGCAGGACTAGTGCTGGACCCAAGATAACTCATGTCCCACCAGCTCTGCTATGCTTGTGTGCCCTGGGACAGTTAGCAGCAGCAGAGCTAACTCTCTGTACTGCACAGGTGTCAGTGTCACCGAGGTGGCCAACACTGCAGGACTGTGCAGATTGATTCTTTGGGACATTGGCTGACCTTCCAGCTGCGGGAGGTGTAGCTTTTGAAAGGACTACTTTGTCACCAGGTGTCATCCCCGTCACTGCAGAGATGTATCCAACTGTGATTCCCAGGGACCCTTGGACCTGCACCCAGTTTGGGAACCCTGCCTTGCTTCATAAGGATCACTCTGGTTATTGCTATGGTTGGTGACTGTGAACCTGCAGAGTAGCCAAAGACAAATGGAAGTAACTGGAGTGTTGAAAGCCTCCTTTTTGTAATTTCATGCTGCAGGACTTTACGTCGTTGTCAGAGCAGACGGTCAGAGGTCAACTAAGAGGGCAGAGCCAGAGCTGAGGAGATGTAGGAATTAATCTAGCAAAATCACTATCTCTGGTTCAAGACCACTTGCACTTTCAAGCTCTGCCAGGCTGCCAAGGCTGGAGGTGATGTCAGTCTCACGTACCCGGCTCACACATGAGTCAGAAGCTGTGCTCCTTTTTTGCACCGTATATGCCAGAGGTCTGGAGAAACAGCTATTGTGCTGGTCCTTACTGCGCCCACACAAGTAGGCTCTTTCTTTTGACCTAGCAGCACTAAGCACCGGATTACGACAATCTAGGCTTGCCACCCAGTATCTCTGCAAGACCCCAGACAGCCTAGATACAAGCTTGTGCTGAACCTGGAGCAGGTAGCTCAGGCTAATGACAGCAGAGAGCTGTTACTGTTTTTTTTCCAACAACTGTGGTTGTTAATTTGCCTGATAATAGCAACAGATATTTGGGCAGGAAAAAAACCCAGAATAAAACACCAGTTCACAGTTTGAAGTTTTAATTCCCTTATTGTCCCCACTCGTGGCACCCAGCCTCTGTGCCCTCTTACTCTAGGTCCTAGCTGTATGCTCCAGCTTTGCTAAGTTTCTTTGGACCATCATGCACCCAGGTACATGCCATTCCTCTGCCTCATCCCAGTCCCTGATCTGTTGTCCTGGCCTGATGTGTGCCCCTGAGCTCTCCCTGTGGCTCTCTACTGTCTCAGGGGCTCCTGGGCAAAAGGTTAGGTGGGGATCATCGGTGCTGGTGAGAGGGGACATGAGGGACCCTCCTATGGCACAAACTGTTCACTCACAGGTGACTTTGGAGCATTCTGCCCCAGCTTTGAAAGTGACTTAGCAATTGGTTTAGCTGGTTAACAGCTCTAATCTAGGCTCATCCACCTGGACCCAAGCGTAGATCTCTGCCGTCCTGTCACTAGTGGTGTTCCCTGGGGGTCTGTGCTGTGTCCAGTCCTGTTCAACGTATTTATCAATGTCCTGGATGATGGAATGGAGTGTAACCTCAGCAAGTTTGCTGATGATACCAAGCTGGGAGGAGTGGCTGATACACCAGAAGGCTGTGCTGCCATTCAGCGAGACCTGGACAGGCTGGAGAGCTGGGCCAAGGGGAACCTCATGAAATTCAACAAGAGCAAGTGCAAGGTCCTGCACCTGGGGAGGAACAACCCCATGCACTGGTACAGGCTGGGGGCTGAACTACTGGAAAGGGGCTCTGTTGAGAAGGACCTGGGAGTGCTGGTGGACAGCAAAGCGACCATGAGCCAGCCATGTGCCCTTGTGGCCAAGAAGGCCAACGGTATCCTGGGGTGCATTAAAAGGAGTGTGGCCAGCAGGTCGAGGAAGGTTATCTTCCCTCTTTACTCTGCCCTAGTGAGACCACATTTGGAGTACTGTGTCCAGTTTTGGGCCCTCCAGTTTAAGAAGGACAAAGAACTCCTTGAGCAAGTCCAGCGGAGAGCTACCAAGATGATCAGGGGGCTGGAGCATCTCCCTTATGAGGAAAGGCTGAGAGACTTGGGTTTGTTCAGCCTGGAGAAGAGAAGACTGAGGGGGGATTTCATAAATACCTATAAATATCTAAAGGGTGGGTGTCAGGAGGATGGGACTGGACTCTTTTCAATACTGCCCAATGACAGGCCAAGGGGCAATGGGCACAAGTTGGAACACAGAAAGTTCCACCTCAATATGAGAAAAAGCTTCTTTCCTGTGCGGGTGCCAGAGCAGGGGCACAGGCTGCCCAGGGAGGGCGTGGAGTCTCTCTCCCTGGAGACATTCAAAACCCACCTGGATGCGTTCCTGTGCCCCCTGCTCTGGGTGTGCCTGTTGCTCAAGCAGGGGGTTGGACAAGATGATCTCCAGAGGTCCCTTCCAACCCCAACCGTTCTGTGATTCTCTGGGATTCTGTGTAACCCTGCTGTGCAGGACAAGCAGCTGGCATGCTGCCCTGGCACCACACCTGAAACACACAGCCCTGCCCGAACCTCTGGCACCTGACATGTTCCTGCCTCGTAGAGCCCAGCATGGGCAGTGCTGTCAGTGCTGGCTGCCCGCTGGAAGCACTGGGAGCAGGCAGGGGGAAGGTGGAAGGCTGTCCCCACTGAGCTGAGGGCTGGGAACGGGAGGACTGTCAGCTCCAGCCCTGGCCCTGCTGGCAGGGAGAAGGGTGTGTGTGCAGCTGCAGCATTGGGCAAGAGATGCTAATGGAAAACAGAAACAATTCAAACTGCATGGCGGTGGGGGAAACACTAACAACGTTATGAGCTTGGAGCTTGTAACAGTCCCACTAGTGAAGTAACTACCAGTGAAATAACTTTTTTTTTTTAAATTTCATTTGGATACAGAAGCCTTCCAGCTTGTTATGCCAGGGCCAACATAATTCTTCAGTGTCCACAGGATCTTGGGTGGGCAAGCCAACATTTTTCCTGCTAAGCACTACCATAGAAAGAAGAGCGGCACATGGCATCCCCTTCCCATGCACTAGGCACTGGGAGCATTGCCTGTCTCCTTGTTCCTTGGGCAGGCAGAGGGTCAGGGGGGTTCCTGACAGGGCAGCAGTGGCTCTTGTGGGTGTGCTGTCCCTCTTTCCCGGCAGAAGTCCACAGGGCAAGCATACTGCAAATGGCACCCTTGCAGAGAGAGGCTGGGAGGGCTGGAACAAGTCTTTTTTTCCTCTGGGAGGTGACAGAGCACATTCTGGATAATGATTTCATGCTGCTTGGGAGTGGTGCATAGTTTGGTTCCTCTGGTTGTGTTAATTGTGTGGTAAGGTGCCTAGAGCCTTCTATTGGCATCTTTATTTATTTGAATACAAATTAAGAAGGCATTAAATCAATTGTTCCTTTTTCTTTGCTCTCTTTTGTCTTATTGTTTCTATCATGTACACTTAGCTGTACCAGGCTTTTGCTTTTTCAGCCTGATCAGGTACACTAAGTGAGAGTCCCAGGCTGAATTTTCTGGAGTCCCAGGGAGGCTGCACTGAGGGAGCAAGTACACCTTACATCCCTGGCTTTCCCCCACTGCTAGTCCACTTTTTTTTCAGGGCAATTCCTAACCTTATTTGCTGTCCAAGGCTTCGGTCTGTGAACCCCTGCACGCCTAACCCTCCTGCAATGCCAAATTAAACAAGGAGAGACTAGAATACTGTTCTCTCATCCCTTCAACTACTCTGCCTTTCATCTGGATGGGCTAAATCTACGTGGTGACTTGGTTGGCCCCTCTGCTATTTTAACCTCTGGGTCCTATAGCTAGGAGCAGAACCCAGGATTCCTTGGTTTGATCATTCTCCTGCTATTTAGCAAACGGTTTGTAACCAAATGGCAAACTATAAGCTGAGGCCTTCTCTCCTTGCCAAACTCCATAAAAGATAATTACTCCTGGAGTTCAAGTGGTGGCATGTTTTGCGAGAGATCTGGAAGCCTAGTACGCAGCTTTCAGATAGACATTGTAATTGTGCCTATGATTCCCCCGCTCCTTTTTTGTTCCCAATGATTTATTAAATTTGCAGATTGAAAACTTGCTGGAAAACCAAGATGTCTTGTCAACAATCTGTACATCGTTGTGTGCCAGATATCGAAATACCTGTATGCTGATTTGGGGGCATTTGTTACGCGTATGGACTGGTGAAATCACAAGCGTGTGGTCCTGAGGGCTGAGGTCCCTGTGTCTGTTGTTACGTGGCAGTAGCAGGATGAAGGCAGATTTGGTCCTTCCCAGAGGCTGTATGTCTTCACCATGCAGAGGTTAGAGCAAGGGATGCTCTTCATTAGGGAATGGGTTCCTTCTTTTTGGAGCCTATACATTTTCTTTTAAACTTTGACTCCCCTTTGTCTCTGGTGATATCTCCTGTGATGGATGCTGGCCTCTTTGCTTGCCCTAAATTCTGTTGTACTTACCTCATTAGTCTCCTAATGATGAGCTGACAAATGCTTTCGCTTGATTTACTGGCGGTGTTACAGGTGTGTGGAACACTTGTCAGTACCTTGCTACTACATGCCTAATTTTTCAAATGGCTGGGTGTGCTAGCTTCCTTTGCAAAACGTCCCTGCACATCTACCTGGTATTATTCCCCTATTGTAGGCTTCATCACATATCTGTACCCAAAGCTTCTGGAGCTATGCCCTAAGATTTCCTACCCGCCCCCCAAAAAAACCAGGCCTTACGTGCAGGTGTTGATGTAACTGGCCTTCTGATAAGAAGTGAATAGAGAAATGGCATGACGGAGCAGCCCTCCAGCTGGTTGTGGGTACTCTGGACCAAGGATGGTACCCACCCTGAGACAGGCAGCAGGGCAGCATGCGTCCCTTGTGAGGAGCTCCCGGCTGCTGCAGCCCATGGCGCAGGTTTGCACCCTGCCTTTCACCTCTCACCTGTTTGTCTTTTTAAACCAGAAAAGGACGTTTTCACTGATCAAACCCCAGAAAACAGACCTTGCTACCACCTGCATAAGTGCGTCCCTGAGGTCAAACAGAGCTTTTGGAGTGAGGGAGCAGGGCAGGTGAGGGGGCTCCAGGCACCGCACAGCAATGGAGCAGGAGCTTCTTGGCAAGGGAGGAACATCAACATTTCGTGCACACAGTTCCTCACCAGTTGGGCAGAGCTCTTCTGCTCTTCTGGTTGTGTTGCTAGGAGAGGAGTGCTCTGCCCTCTTCATGGCTATGAATAGCTCGCTCTTGTTTATTCAGCTCAGCTCCGCCTGCTGGTTACAACCACAACCGGCACCATCTCATTGCATGACACCACCATAAAACAATGCAACTGCAAGACGAACAATCCCCCCTTTTGGCTGAGAAGACTTCAGGATACCTCTCCAGTGCAATGCTCCAGAGCCATCCTCCTCCTCTTGCCACACTTCACGGCGCATCCTCTGCCTCCAGCAGAAAGGTCAAAAACCAGCTGGACCTTGCACTGTCACCCCCAAAAAGCAATGCTGAGAGGCAGAACCTGCAAGTCAGGGCATGAGCTCAGAAAACTGGCTTGAAAATAAATGCACGATCATTTCAAGGGTCCTCTTCTGCTATTCCAGTGTCGGATGGAGCATTTCCTGAGCTAGAAGAGTTACTTTTCCTTTAATAGTGAAGGCTGAGATTCTTGCATAAGCCCATGAATCCAAGAACAGGGACTTTAAGAAAAGTAACAGATGGCTTGAAAATTGGCCATAATGGGATTCCTGAGATTTTCTTAAGAATATTTTGTCTGAGGTCTGACCGGGAATGAAGCATCTATGGCAATGGAATTAGATGGGCTGTGTTGACAATGGGAAAAACTAATGGGGCTGAGCAAAGTGCTGCAAAATGTGACCGAGCACAGCATTTCGAACACCTGCTCCAAGGGTCAGTGGGACAGGCAGCAGTCACAACCAGCCTACACATTATGAGACGGGATGCATGCATACTGGCAACCACAGAGAGCCATGCAAGTTCAGAGTAGCAGAGCAGACACAAACCTCCCAGCTTTCAGAACAGCCCGGGCACTCGGCTGAAAAGAGCAAGTACTAGGCAAGGCACAGCAGCATGAATCAGAACATCTATGGATGGTTGCTGCACAGGTACAGATGAACGACCCCTTCTTTTTCCAGCATTTGTGAGCTTCCACGTGTGTGTTTCTCCCTGGACATCTCATCTTTCTCCACCTGGGAATTTTGTTGGGATGAAATCTGAATAGTGCGTGTGTTTATCCAGAGTTTCCACATGCCCATCAGGCCTTTCAGATAGCTGGGCTGCTGAACATCCGGAAATTCAGGATAGGTCGACTGCACACTGGGGAGGTGAACTGTATAGCATGCACACACTATGTCTAATGAACCCAAAAACTGTCAGACCTGCCTTGCATATGCTGTGCAGATGATCTGCATATGTACAGTATGACCAGCGTGCTTGAAAGATGTCTGGTCTACCCTGCATGCGCAGAACATCTACATGGTGCAGCTGTAGGTATTCCTGCTTGGGAAATAGGATAAACATAAGGGGTTTTACACGTTCTTAATATATTTGTAGAAGAGGGAACAGCTGAACGCTTCAGTGCAGTAGGCAAGGAAACTTAGGCGTATTCATATGTATGGAAGCTAGGCTATCCTATTAAATGCTACTAGTTTTACAGCAGCCACCTAAACAACATAACTGGGGTTGGGGTCCTATTATACAAGACACTGCACATGCACATAGTGAAAAGGTGTTATTCTCCCCCACTCCCTCTCAAAAAACCCCACCATATAATCTAAACAAACATTAGTGCAAGAAAGCGGCAACGTAATTCCTACTTGACAGACAGGGAGGTGAATCCCAGAGATGGGCCAAATAAAAGGAAACTCTTAGTCTCCTCAAGCGGGACAAAGGTGAATTTTAGACATCTGAGCACAAATTAGGATCCTGCAAACCTTTGTTCAGCTGATGCCTGGTGCTGGGGACACCCAGATTTTGACAGTGGAGGCCCCATGGCTTCAGCAGCTCTGCTCTGCACCTATCTGGGAAAGCCTCCTGCTTGACAAGGCTAAGCACAACAGCAGCAGCAGGAGGAGCCAGCCACGAAACGCCTCTTTGCCTAAAAGAGCAAGCCTCCAGAATGGACTCTGCACAAGTCCCCAGAGAGGCTGATCCTTCTTTTTAAGGTGCAGTGTCCAAAGGGGTTAAAGCACCCATGGAAGATATGGAAGACCCAGCCTGTGCAGCCTCCTCTGCCCCAGGGCTTTCCTGTCTGCATCTCCCATGGACATGCTCCAGCTTCTGAGCTGCCAGCTGTTTCAGAGAGAGAGGGCATGCTCACCTCTTCTGCCACAGGCGCTATGATTTTCTTAAAAGAGTTGTGGCTTCCCTGGGCATACACACACACCCCAGAGAGAAAGGATCTGCAGGAATCACCAGCCTGGCTGTTCAGGATTTCAGCAGAGAGGAGGGGGAAGTTCACACTCCAGTCCACTCTCAAGTGACCGCTTCTGACTTCTACCTCACATCTCTTTAATGTAAAATTTATAAGCAGGCGCTGGGCAAAGGGACCCATGTTTTCCTTCGTACATGGAGTGCCATGAGATCAATGAGATTAAACATGTGCTTACATGCTGTCCTGAATTGGGGCCATGAGGAGAGCAGTGGGAAAGTAAACAGAAGAGAAACGTTATGGAAATGAAGGAAGAGGGAAAATCCACCCTGCCAAGAGCAGCAGCTCTCATCAGTTGCAAGAAGATATGGCCTCACCCAGAGCTGATTAGGCATTAGGAAGTCGACGGACTGGAAAAGAAGACCAAGTCATCATCATCAAGGTTCAAAAATGTCCTGAAAGAGTGGGACCTGGAGTGGTGGAAAAAGGCTATCTATTGGGCACAGCTGTTCCCTGAGAAGGTAAGTTTAGCCCTGGGTTGTTTTTCCCCATTAACAGAATGTGGGTACTTGAAATAATCAGGCTTTGACCTGCAACAGTTCAGAGAGGTTTTTGTTCTCCCTTAAAAGGCTCAGAAATCTTGAACTGGACTTCAGGCTCAGGAGATATGCCAGAGCCTTGCTGTGGAGAGCATGCACTGTGCTGACCCTGTTGCCCTACATCCTGTTGTGGAGACCGCAGCAGACGAAGCTGGATGTGATGACTGCCCCGCATATTATCTGTCGTTGCTTTCAACAGGATGAGTGTGGCAGCCAACCTCTTCTGAGGACTTGTAGTGCCATGCTCCCGGTGCTTGCCAAGACGCGAGTCCTGTTGAGGGGTCTGTGCCTGCCCCCGCTGCTTCCCGCAGCCTGCTCACAGTTGTTGACTGACACCTTTGCCCAAGGCTTTGACAAAAGTGCGCTTTACCAGCTCCCAAGTGCCTGACTGCAAATGTTTTGAGTTGGTTTTCCTCCTTGTCCAATTCTAGACTCTACGTTCTTCCACCTTTTTATGTTCTCCACATTGCCTTCAGTCCTTTCACCCGGATCTCTTGATGCTGCCCTGCTCTTCCTCCAGCTGGGAAATTTGTAAGATTGTCTCTGGTTTTCCAGCCTTCTTTGCTTTTCCTCTTCTCTTTCTCCCTAGTGATTCTTGGTTGCAGTCTTCCTTCCCCGCTTGACCTCTATTTCTCTTTCCTGGGAAGCACCTCATTTGCATCTGTCCCAGTATCCAAGCTACAAATTAGACCTGGTTAACATTTCTCACAGTGAAACCCTGACTCGTATAAAACTTTAGGGTTTGGGGGGATTGTAGGAGCTATTTTTGGGAAGTGGCTTTTCTGTTGAGCTCGAGTTCAAAAATGTGCATTCTCCCTTCTGAAAAGGGTTCAGAAGATGACCTTGGGTAGGTCACTTCATCTGCCTGCATCTGTTTTACCGCTTGAAAAATATGAGATGAAAATGTTTGCCTGGGTTAGTAAAATGCCTTTGAAATAGTTGGACAAAAAAAGCTATCCAAGTGGTGACTATTACCATTATTATAATTATTTTTATTAAATGAAACCAGCCAATGCTTGTGCAACACTCTTCTGGGCTCCGCAGACCTTTTCCGCTGAGACTCACAGAAAAAAACTTTTGTTGTCCCTGGACAGGGATGTGTTTTTTGAGACTGAGTTTTGTGGTTTCGTTATGAAACGTATGACAGTCGGTCATGTGGTTTGCTTTCTGGGCCGACTGAACCCATACGTAAAGCAGCACAGTTTCATGATTCACGCTGGCTGTTTTGGTTTAGTTTTTGCTGGACGGAGGGTGTACAAACCTGAACGTCCAGGAAACCCTCTCAGCCCAAGTCACCGAAAAAGCTTTGCCCAAATATCTGCGAAGCTGGACCCAACATGGCCCTGCTCTTGGGTGAGACCCTTTTTGGGTGACTTGGGTTGTCAGAGCCGATCATGCCTGGAGACACCCAGACTTTCCCACTGGGGAACTAGGTTCCCTCATCCCTGCTGTTTACAGTGCTGGGGGCTGCAGAAATTTTCGGGAACCCATGAGGACTTGGGTTTTTTGACTCCTTGCCCTCCTCTCCTGCCTTCAGCCACTGTGAGGAGGGCCGGTGGCCGTGGGATGAGGCCAACCCTGAGGCCTCCTGAGTCTGGCTCTCCACCATTTGGCACACGAGGTTATTTGCACGACCTTGGGGGAAGCGGACAAATCCTCCGCTGGCTCCTCAGCCGATGGCGACCCTTGAGGAGCGGGAGCGCTGGAAGACGCGGTTAGCAGCTGCGCTTACGAGGAAGGCCAGCGGCCGACCTGTTATTATTTACTTCGCAGGTTTCCCGTTGGCTTTTCCGCTGGAGCCCGGCATGCCGGCTGGGGGAGATAGGAAACCCACCGCCCCCCTCCCGGGGCCCTGCCGGCGAGGCCCGGGGCCGGCTCGGCGGGGGGGAAAGCGGTGCCTGCCATTTTGCCGTGGAGGCGGCGGGCGGCTCCCCCGTCCCCCTGCGCCCCGGCGGGTGCGGGAGAGGCGGCGGCCAGGCCCGGCCCGCCCGCCAGCGGAGTTGGAGTTCGCATGGAGGAGGCCGGAGGAGGGAGGAGGCAGCAGGAGGAGGAGGAGGAGGAGGAGGAGGAGGAGGGAGGGGGACGTCTTGTTTGTGGCTTGTCAGCAGCCACTGGAGACAAGCCTCCATGTGTGAAAGCCGCTTGGCATGAATGCCTGGGCCGTACCAAGCGCCGCGGCGCCCGCGGGGGGAGGCCGCCCCGCCGCCCCGCCGCCCCGCGCAGACAATAGGCCCCGCAAGGGTTCCCCCTAAGTTGCCTTGATGCTGCCCTAGCAGGGCGGCGAGCGCAGGCCGCGCCGCCGGCAGCCTCCCGCTCCCCGCCGCCCGCCCCCCGGCATGCCGCTCCGCGCCTTCGCCGCCTGAGGCAGGTAAGCGCCAGCCCCGCCGCCCGCCCCGCCTCGCCTCGCCTCGCCTCGCCTCGGCTCGGCTCGGCTCGGCTCGGCCCCGGCGTCCCCGGGCAGCCTGCGCCGCCGACGGGGGCGGGGGCGTGTGCGTGTGTGTGTGTGTGCGTGTGTGTGTGTGTGTGTGTGCGTGTGTGTGTGTGTGTGTGTGTGTGTGTGTGCGTGTGTGTGTGTGTGTGTGCGTGTGTGTGTGTGTGAGGGGGCGATGGCTGGCGCCGCCGCCCCCGGGGCCGCCTCCCCGCCGCCCGTTCCCCCGGCGCGGCGCGGTCCGGCTGCCTCAGCAGCGGGGGGCAGCGTGTGCGCGGCGGCGCGGCGGCGGCGTGTCCGTGCGGGCCGGCGGCTGCCTCTGCCGCAGTGAGCCCCCGGCGCGACGCCCGGAGCCCCGGCCCGGCTCCGATCCGATCGGCCCGGCTCCGATCCGATCGGCCCGGCTCGACCCGGGGAGGGGGCGGAAAGTTCCGCGGCGGGCTGGGGCGGCCGTCCCAGCTGCGCCGTGCCTCAGTTTCCCCCCGCAGGATCCCGGGACCGGCGTGAGGGGGGCAGAGAGCCGGGACTGAGCGCGGGAGGGACAAAAAGCGCCTTCCACCTGTTGGCTTCTATCCCGGCCGGGTTTTCTGGGGAGGGGGGCGGCCTTCCCCCCCCCCCCCCCCCCGCTGCCCTGCACCGGGGAGGGGGAGCCCCGTGGGGGCGGCGGGCGGCCCGGGGGAGGGTGGAAAGCCGGGGTCTTTTGTCACTCCTCCATCCCTCCCTCTGCCTCCGGAGCCGGGCAGACCCGGCAAGTCTTGCCGCGGGGATGGGAGATGTGTTTTTTTCCCCCTCCTGGACGTTGGGGAGATGGAATGAGATGTGTTTGCAATTGCCGTTTATCAGCAAGTAAATATCTAGCTCGGCGGGAGAGCAGCAACGTGAAGCTTGCTTGCTTGCTTGCTGGAGGTTTTGCGGCTGTTAACCTACTGTCGGTGAGGTGATAATGTGCAAGAGCAAAAAAAAAAAAAAAAGGCAGAGGGGAGAGAAACCCCAACCCTCCCACCCGGCCTCATTACAGCATCGACACTGTATTTGATTAAAATTTGGGGGGTGATATTTTTTTTTCCCTTTTGGCATGAGATGCAGAAAGCCTCCTGGTACACTAGGTGCATCCTCACAAGGTCTTTTAAGTTTGTCATCTGCCATCATTCAGGTTTCATTGATTCTAGTTGTTTTGTTAAAAAATAACCTACAAGAATCTGGGCTGCACAAATGTTCGCCATTCTAATGTCCTGACACAACCTAAGCGAGGCAGGAGCCGAAAGAGGGGGAGAGAGTAAGGATATGTGCTTTCCCAGTCGAGGCTGGGGGGAGAGCATCATGTGTTGAAGAATATGAGCAGGAATGGGAGATGGGGGAGGGAGTCTAAATTGTCCTGAGACCCTATTCAATCCAGCAAGGAAGATGGAGGATCTTGCTGCTGCAAAAAAAATGTACGGCAGAAATCTCAGCCGGCTTCTCTCTGACTTGTTACCTCCCTTCAAAAAATAAATAAATAAGCAGAAAAAGAACCAAAGCAAAATCCCATGATTTGCTGTAATGTTTTCCATGATACCTTTATCCCGCATGCTTTACAGTCGGAGTCCAGTGACGGAGGTATGTGAGAAGCAGAGAGAAAGACTCGGAGGTTTTTTGTCGCAGGAGGGAGAGAAGTATCAGCTCATGTTTGAAAGGAGACTTGTCAGGCTGTGAGGAAGGGAGAAAAAATGCCTGTTCCAGGCAGCTGGACCTGGGGAAGAGGAGGAGGAGGAGGCTCTGGCACCTACGGTTCCGACGCTGGGTGGAAAAACTGCGGAAAGAGGACGTAGACAGATGGGGGAGTGGGGAGGAAGGATGTCTAAGGAAGACCTTGTACTGGCTCCTCAGAAGGCTTTAAAAAGTGGGGGAACTTTGAACTGAGGCAGGGCACGAGCAAGGATGGAGTGTAGTGAGCAGGACTTTTCGGCATCGGAGAAAACGGAGGTTGGGTTTTCTGGCTTGGCAGAGTTTGGGGTGGTTGGTAGGAGCAAGGGATCTTCGTAGCCAGCTCAAGGGGTGATAGCAGCTCAGGCAAGGGTTGCAGCTGAGGGGATGGGATGGTGAGGGCCCACGGTTTGCCTTTTCAGAGGTAGTTTCTCTAGTAGGGGGAACTTCTGTTAAAACGCCTTTGTAAATTTCTGTTAATTATGTTGGAATCTGGCAACAGCAAGGACAAAACATCCATCCCTTATGAAAATATGTGCGGGGATGAAATAAAGCTTTATCGTGAATGCTCCTGCGCACCCAGCCCCTCCACATGCATGGAAACGGCAAGTTTGTGCAAACACACCTGCTTGTGTAGCACATTCTTCCTCCTGAGGGGCCATGTGCCCACGTTGTAAGCGTGGTTCCTGCACAGACATGGCCCAATTCCCATGTTTTCCTCAGTTTACATAATAGCTTATTCTATCAGCCTGGTAGCGGTAGTATTTGACAGCCAACTTTGCAATAGCACAAATTACAACGTGAGGCGCAGGGCAGCTGAGACTTAAACCCAGTAAGTGCCATGTTTTAGCTTTTCCATTCACGGTAGCGTTCCTGTGATGGAGCAGGCACGTACCACAGACACTGCACGCACAGATGACGACACTGTAAAACTGTTATGCACATACACATGCAGAGGACTGGTCTCGGTTCAAACATACCTAGAGTTGCTCTCTTTGGGAAGAAGCTGAAGCAGTGCCTGCTCATCGCCGTCAGAGCTTGCACACTGCTCCTGCACACGCAGATCACATGCATGCCTGCTCCACCTTTCCTCTCTGGGATCACCTGTTTGAATTCCAGCTGGGCTGGCAGCATGGGGAAGCTTTGCAACCCCCTGGGCGGGGATTTGATGCCCTTTCTGTTCCAGCTTGGCACTGGATGGGCTTGAGCCACAAAAGCCTAACAACAGGGAACACTAATGAGCCCCTGCTTGGCATGCTGAGAAGAAAGGCCAAGGGCTGAACGGGCATAAAAACAGTGGCTTGGAGCCCCCTGGCCAGAGTTGGAGCCTCAGCACGAAGGCTGGGGAGGGAGCGGAGCCTCCAGAGTAGGGAACAAGACAGCAGCGCTGCAGCAAAGGCGCGAGAGGAGACCATGTTGGGGGGAGGAGGGAAGGCTGCTGTTTCCACATCATCTGAAAACTCAACCTGCTGTCAGGACAGAAGGAAGGCTTGTGCATATTTTATGTCACTTTTCTCCTTCTAGGACAAGCTGCTGATCTGATCAGCTATGCGCTTTAAAATCCTCGACGTGCCGATCAGCAAGTATGACTTGAGGCCAATAACCAGACTTGGCCTCCTGCCTCCGCTCCTTTGTGGACAGTCGGTTGCATCCCATGCCGCCCTTCCCCGGAGAGCGCCTGCACAATTAAACCCTGCATGCTGCTCCTCAGCTATGGCATGGGATGTGACTAGCTGCAAGGAAATGGGGACAGAAAATGGCAAAGTGTCAGGGCTGGGGTGCGGGGGGAGGCAGACAGGGGAGCTGGCCATTTCTTACACTGTTTGCTGATGTCTAGAAGGAGACTAAACTGGTAAATCGGTTTTCCTTTGAACAGGTTGTGCGTTTCTCCAGTCAGTGGCTCTTGCCTCCAAGGTCTTCAGCGGTGGCTCAGGAGTTGGTGGGGCTGGTAGCAGACAAAACACATTTTACTCCTCCAGCCTGGATTTTGTGGTGTTGGGGGCTGTCAGACAAGAGAAATCTCCTCAGCAGTCATTTGGTGCTGCTCCTGCATGGCAGAGCCACACGAGCCACCGACATAGCTCCTACCCACTGGATATGTGAGCACCGCTCACCGATGCTCCCTGCCCGACGCATAAGGATGCAGGCATCTTGGGCATTGTTGTTTTTGATAGCAGCCTCGCACACACAAACACATTATTTCTGTGTCCTGTAAGCAGACTCATTGCCCTAAACACCATTTTGAGGCACATGGGGAGCAACTATTTCTGCTGTGTGTCGTGGACTTACATACATAACTGAGTTAACGTCATCCCTGCTTTATCCTTCATTTGTCCCATTTGAGAAATAGTGGTCTCGGACATGGGGGTCTTGCAGAACTTGCAATCTTGACACCGATTTGACGGACAGCCTTAGGCAAATCGCTTTAGATCTGGGATCAATCTTCCTGCTGAAATCTGTAAAATGGGTGTAAGGCTTTCCTGCCTCCCAGGGAAGGGGCAGCACACCAAATTGCTTGCGTACAGTTGTGAAGCGCCGCGTGCTCCTGTGCAGACACTACGGCGGTCTCGCACACCATCTCACGAGCAAAGTGCGTGGTTTTGCACCGAGCGTGACTCATGCTACGATAAATTTTGCTAGAAGTATGCGCGCACCCGGCGCTGCGTTGGGCAGTGAATTCTGTTTTGTCCTTCAGCAGAAAACAGCGCAACTTGCCAGTGACATGGACTGTACATGTATTCCCATAACAACGATATTATAAACATATGGTAAACCTGGTATAACAACTGCTGCCCATGTCTCCATGCAAAACAAGGAGCCGATTAACAAAAACTTGAGGCTGTCTGAGGCTGTATCTCCCCAGACTGTGATCTCATCAGCTTTCCCAAGCTAACCACAACCTGGTTGCTGCTCGGATTGTAAACTTGGGGGGTGGGGGGGTGAGCAGTTTGCAGGAACGGCTATTTGTGATTCAGTCCGCTTCCCTGTGACTCAGTACTAAACCATCCCTCGGTAGGGTATTTGGGGATAGTACGCTTAGGACGTCGCGCATCAGTTTAGTTCTTGGAAGAAATTCTGCAGTACCCGGGCTTGCTTACAACTGAGTTTTGTCTCGGCATCTTTTGTAAAAACAAAACCCTAAAAACGACTTCTGACTATTAAAGACGCCATGGTAATTTTTGCCAAAAGAAGGGGAGGGGGGTGGTGGTCTTAGCCCTGGGCACTTTGCCAGACTTGAGCTCAGGAAATTGCAGTCTATCTAGGTAAAACTCCCCTATAGTTTAAATGAAAAAAAGTATTCATCTCTTACTGTCTTAAAGGGTTAGCGCGGTGTTTCTCTGGAGCCTTAAACAGACAGTACATTCAAGCTGGAGAGGTGGTTACAATTGCTTGCTGGAAGATAATTTTTTCTGCAAAAGCTGGGGCTTTTTTTGCATTTTTGGGATGCTTCTAAGTGCAAAATGCTGTATGTATTTTAGGTTATTGCAAGGCTTGAATGAATATGCGGATCAACGTACAAGTATAAGTGCAAGGAAATACACTGTTGTGGTGTTTGCGCAGGGGGCAGACAGCTAGCAAATACATGTAGCAGAAAAATAAGGACCAGTTTTTTAGTCTTGCACGTGTGCATCTGGGGGCTGGATGTTGTATGTTTAGCAGTGATTGCTTTTGTAAGCTGCTGCTAAGGCACGTAACTGGCCGTGTGCAATTGCAGTAATGGAATGTGAAAATGCAACTACACACAGACCTGTAATCTTGCATGCAAAATACTGCTGGTCTAGTTCTCCAGGTACAAAAAATGGTCTGAGATTGTACTTGCCTTTCCATTTAACTGTGTTCACCTGCATTTTTCAGGTGGCAGCTGTGTGTATGGAGTGCTGAATGATTATCCTTGCTGTTTTTCCTCCAAGAAGAAGGAGGAAATGAAATAATTTCTAGTGATCGGGGTAGTACATGTGTTGCAGTAAGCGCAGGATGAAGTTGGGAGCAAGGAGTTAAAATGGATTTCATAACTCTCTGAAATCCTGGGGGAATGCACAGGTGAAGGAGGAAAGCAAAGAGGTGAGCTTCCATTCCCGCCACAGACGAGCAGTACTGAACCACAGAGTTGGGCAGCGGTGTCAGGGTCTGGCCTCGCCTTCTGCCAAATCCGGTTCTTTCAGAGCCCCCCAAAACAGAACATGCGTTTGGCCACAGACGGATGCAGGGCTGAATATCAACACCGGTGAGGGTGTGCTTGGATGTTGCAGCCCAGGGCAGCGCGCACCGAAGCGTGGAACAGGTTTCTGACTCCTCGCTCAGTGGGTACGTCTCAGCCCTGCCCTGGTGAGCTGGGGGCGGCTGGGGCAACGAGGAATAGCTCAGTTTCTCCACCACTTCACTCTCTGGCTTCTCTGGTGACAGCGATAACAAAGGGCTGCTTGGCATTAGGTGATATGGATCTCTCTCAGCCCACTAAACCTGAGTCCCACAGGCTTCTCACTAGCCCTCGGGGCTTGGATGTCACTGTCTGCTCACCGCCTGGGGTGGCCTGGGACAGTCCCCCTGGAGACAGAAGGCTGCACCTTCTCCACAAGGTCCAAGAGCATGGATTTCTTCCTACCAAAAACCTGTGATAATATTTTGGGGTTATTTCTTGCCATCCTGGGTGCTTGACTGCAGTCACTTCCATTTTGCATGCTGCTCTTTGTAATTGAATCTATCGATGTATATTTAATCCACTTGGCACCATGGTTCGTAACTAGGCACTGCTTCCAAGCCTTCTGTCACTTGTTTTCACAATTACCATCTTTAAGTTAGGGTGGATGCCTGCCGCTCAGCTTTTCACCCAATTGCTATACTGTCTTGGAGGACCTGTGCTTGACAGTCAGGTCCGCAGTCAGCACAGCTCCTGACCTTTGATCTGAACATCAGCCAGTTGTGTAGGACTTGGGTAATGGAAGCTAAGCCTGTTGGGTTTAATTCTCCTCTCTGCCACTGATTTGCTGTGTGTGATCACGGGCAAGTCCTTTAACCTCAGATGGCCTCAGCGGACTTATCTACTCCAGAAAGGTGTTGTAATGATTAATTATTGCCAGCTCTTCGGAAACCCCCAGGGGAAAAAAGTGCATTTTATTCAGAAATGTCTCTGACCTCTCTGGCCTTTCTAAGCCGTCTTGGTGGTGCTAGGAGATACTCTCTTTCCTCCCTTAATAATGTTTCTTCAATTTTTCATCTGTACATTCACCCACTCTCTCAGCTGCATGTGAAAATACCAAGCTGTCTGAAGTCATGGAAATATTTTTATAAGCTTGACAGCCACGACAAACATTCCTCCTTCGCAATAAACAAACAAGGTACACAACCTGCCGTTAACATCAGTTTATGGCAGGGAGACCTTCGTCACTCATTGACAAGGGAATCCTAGACAATTCCTGTGCTAGCAAGCCATAAAGTAGTGTTGTCTAAGGTTAGGAAAATACCGGATCCTTTGGGTTCCTGTGTGCAGTGAGTAACTGGGAAGCTCAGTTTGCCTCTGTGTGTACGGGAGTGCAAACAGGCACCAGGTATTTGGTTTATTCAAGGCTCTTACAACCTATATTTGGCTCAGGCGTATGTGGTGTCAGGGGCTTGGTGTGTGTTTGTATGCACAAACCCCACATTTTCCATACTGGCAGTTGAAACATTAAGATAGTACAAATTAATCTGGAAAAATATTAGATACTTAAAAACCAAGCTGCAAATGAAAGGTGTTAGTGAGCGATGCAGGAGCAGAGCCCCTTTCGCACAGCCTCCTGGGCACCCCACTTCTGTTTTCCTTGTGGCTGGCTGTAAGCTGGTAGGGTTGGCAGGTACCTGAACCTGCGCTGCAACATCTTCTCCCTGCAACATCTCCCCACAGGTAATCCTCCACATAAGTGCTCAGACGTTGCTGGTTTTGTTGAGTTCTAGTTTAATTTACTCTGAGTATGTCTAAATCCAGATCTCCGGAGACTTTGGTGTTGGTGAAAAAGAGCAGGTGCTGCTCTTTTTCCTATGCTAATTTGGTTTATCTCTCGTTTTTCTAGCAGGCCCTCTTCCTACCACCTTTGGGTAGTGGGCTTTCTCTGGTGTGCTCAGGAGAAGAAAGTCAAGACTGTTCTTCACCTGTATCTTTGACGGAAGACTTTAGGTAGGGAGCTAAGCTCCTTTCTACCATCTCACTCAGCCACTGCCTCTCTCAGCCTCTGTGTCTTAGTTCCTCCCTTCTTGAAATGAGGATGACAAGTCTTCACTCTGCTTTTGCAAAACCTTTGAAAGCTAAGGAGAAAAAAGTGCAGGGTTTTCTTCTTCCTTCTCAGGGAGACCTTAAATCTCTCCTCTCCCTCTCCCTCTCCTTTCCTCTCAAGTTCTTATTATATTCTGTCCCTCTAGGTCTCCTCTACTTCCACTGCTCTCACAATCTGTCTCTTTCTGCTGTTTCCACATCCCCTTCTATTTGCAGCTCCCTTCCTTCTGTTCATGTCATTTTCTTCTCTCACCCTGTATCTTCTACCCTCCCCCACTATTCATGCGCCATGCACTCTTCCTATTGCCTCTTTCTAGTTTATTCCCCAAATTCCTCCCTTGCATGTCTCTCTCCCTTGGACCCCTTGTTGTTGTCCCCGACTTCGTGTCCCCGCAGCCCAGCCGTGTGGGAGCTGCTGGCGGGGCTGCCTGGCCAGGGCCAAGTGAGAAGGACAGGGCATGGGACGAGCCGGACAGCCCCCAGCTGCCGGCCGGGCCAGGTGAAGCTTGCCCTCTGATGGAGCAAGGTGAGACTCCCTCTGCTTGTGTGCCGCTGGCTTTGGATGGGGCTGCCTTGGGTCTTGTTCTGAGCTACAGCACAGTTGTCACTTCAATGCCTGTGCACTTTATTTCTCCCTGGGAGCCTGATGAAGTCTGTAGTCTCAGATTTTGTCTTCTGATGTTACCTTACCTGCTTGGACATTGCCTTACGACTTGTTCTGGTCCTGGCTTGTTGTCCTACTCCCATTCCCCCAGTTTACCCCTGGATCCAGACACTCTGCCCTGAAAATGTGGATTGTGTTCTGCCTGGCTGCTTGGGGACATCTGTCCTTGTCAAGAGGAGGGTGACTGTCCCCTTGCATTGATCCCAGCTGAGTTCAGGGTCCCATGCTCTGCCATAATGGAAGGGGGACAGGAATAGCACCAAACATCTGGAGAGGCCTCTGCATCTCCCTGGAGAGCTGCATTGAGCCAGCAAGCCAGTGCCCAGCAGGTCAGGACAGCAGTGCTCCGTTCCTGGGAGACCTGTACTTAGCAGGGGAAGAGAGTTGCTGTTTGGATGGGACAGGGGCAGCAGGGTCACTGTGTTAGGGACAACCCCTCTCCCATCTGCCTGAGAGCCACCTGATCCAACACAGAGGCTATCCCACTATCTGATGTGGTACAGAGTTTCCTCCAAGTCAGCCAGAGTGCATGCAGCCTATTTAACCACCTACCTTCAGGCTGCAAGGATCCTGGCCAGCAGAGACATTTGAAAGGTGGTAGGTTTTTGGCTGTCCCTTCATAGGCTGTGTTTGGCCTTCCACAACATGGACATGTGGTGTGGAGAAGTCCTTTCCCCAGGGCAGGGAGAGGTGGCTGCAGCTAGGCTGATGGGAGAGCCGGCCAAATGAGGGCTCATCAGGTGTTCCTGACAGCAAGGCACGAAGAGGTCATTCAGATGGTCGTGTGTTGAAGTTCATCCAGTGTCCTGCAGGACAGGGCATGGTGACTTTCTGGCCTCCAGCAGAGTTTAGCTCCATTTCTGGGTAACTCTACATTTGCCTCTGCCAGGTATATCTCAGTCCCAAGCTCATGAAAGTCACGAGCCTCAGCTCTCCTAACCAGACAGTTCATGATTTCTCCCTTCTGTCTCTGTGACAGACCAACCTTTCCTTAGCATGCTGAGATGGTATCCCTCATGCTCCATGGAGGGTGCCATACACCTTTTCCCACTTTTCCCACAGCTGTTCCTCTCCTGCTCCATACCTGCTTCACCTGTTTTACCTGCTTTTGCCCTCCTGCTCTGCCTCTGGGCTAGGTCTCCCTCCAGACTCTTTCCAAAACTGTGTTCCTCTGCCTCGTTTGCTTTCCCATCTGGCTTCCTTGTCTCTCTGGTCATGCCTTGAGCTGTCAGCAGCTAGGGAAGAAGAACCATTGCAAAAGCAGGTCAGAGACCGGAGGGTGTCTGGGAGAGCAGAGTGGGAAGGCAGAGTGTTACTAGATCAGGGTCCATCATTTGCTGGGGTCTTTGGCCTCTCCCAAGTATGTACTATAAGCAATGTGACAGAAGTCCCCTTCCCCAAAAAGAGTGATTTTCCCATTGCTTCTGCTTCACTATTGGCAAGCTCCTGAAAGGTTAATGAAGTCATTCACTGCAAAAGGAAAAAGCACATCTTGCCGTGTTTTGCATAAATTAATCTTAGAGATTATAGAGCAGCCGGTGTACAGGGCACAGGACACGCAGCTATGTCCTTGAGTCTTCTCACCCGAAATGCAGCTTTGGGAGTATCACGCAGATAATACTGTCCACTTCAGTCCTCGAGATCAGCTTAGGCTGAAACTTAGGTCAAAAGCTGTGGCATTCCCACCCTTTATTCATGTTTCATTGCATCTAATGGGGACTGGGGAGGAGGTACCCAGGAATGTCCGTGAGCCTCCCCTTCCTCCCAGTGTGGTGGATCCTTGTTTCCCACAGACCCTCTTTAGAAAATGCCCTGTATCAGGTTTCACTCCCACTGGATATTTTCTGTCAGAAAAGTACAGAAAAAACAACTCGATTGGTTTTGAATCACGTGAGTGGGAGCAGGAACCAACCCCAGACGATAAGTGTTCTGACCTTTACTGTGCTCAGATATCTGAAAGTAATAACAAATAAATACATCTTATTTCTAAACCTCAGACTTAGGGATGCGTCCCTGCCTATGCGACAAGAGCCTGAGCCAAGGCCCTTGGGAGGGTTGAGGATAGGAACCTGGCAGCTCCCTGCAGTAAGCAGCAGCCCCTTTGCTTTCCTTTTGGAAAGGCAGCTGATACCAACCAGATATTCAGGATAGGAGGGGTCAGGGCCAGTGTTGCTACTCTCCTGCCATCTTGCTGCTAGGACCCTGGATGTTTTCCTGTGGAGAACAAAAGTTTGATTATTTCTGGCCTGTGGCTGTTTCCGTGTACTTTCTGCCTCGTCTTTTCACCTATAGGGTTGGCCATATAGGGCCATACAGGCCTGACCACCAACTGGACCTCTGTGGGCAGGCAGGCCCTAAATAGGAGTCTGGGATTTGCTCTGGAAAGTGTGTTAACCCTCCCCAAAAAGGTGGGTGTTTGAAAATAAATGAGGAAACCTGGCTGGAAGGGGCATGTACTGAACAGTGACTCACAGCAAGCTCCCCAGCTCTGGGTCTCAGGTCACTGAGTCAAACCTCCATCATCCCCTGTAGATGCCCCTGGGGAGGTCCTTATGAGACAGCCTGTCTTTGCAGGCTGCTGGTGACAGTAAATATTTGTGCACTGCACACAGAAGTGCTGGTACGGGGCTGGGGACCCGTTGTGCAGTGTGCTGCCCAGACACCGGAAGGAGGCAGCCCCTGTCCTGAAGGACTTATTGTAGTCCCAAATTAGAGCATTCATGGTGCTTTCTGTAGTGGTTGTGACTTGATGTTCCTCTACCAGGATGTTGCTTCCCTTCCCTCCTCTGTTACGTAGGGAGCTTGTTTGCTTGGTTTCTGCCATCCAAACCACCGTCGACTGAAGAGATGCCTGTATACAGAGCTTGGGGAGGATGTTAGGAGGTTTCTGGCACTCTGTCAGTGTAAAGCATCTTATTTATTAGAGTCTAATGCCCAGCTGGGATGCACTTTTGATCTAAAGCTCCTGAATTCCTCCCTTTTAACGCTAAAGATGCCATTCAGAGAGGCCCCCTGGGCCCAATGTGTGCTTCTGCTGAACACTGCCCTGATCATCTATCTACCACCGTGTTGCTCAGACTTTGGGTTCCGGGATTTTGTTTCCATTAGAAGATCTCCTCCAACTCGCCTCTTCCTGCAGGGGTTCCAGCAGATACCCAAATAAATATGATTCAGTGGGCCGTAGGCTACTGTATTGCAGCATATGGAAGCATGTGCATTTTGAACATGCAACCTGATACGTGTACGGACGCTTGCGTTCGTGTCTGCTAGTGTATTTGGGCTGGAGGAGGTAGCAGTAAAGGCCTTAGCAGCTGGGAAGAAAGGAATGAGGGGCTTGCCAGGGGAGGGAGGAGAGAATTTGGTAGCTGAGATGAGGATTGGGTAACAACTGGAGGGGGAGATCAGATATATGATCCATGTTGCTTGCTTAAGAAAATAGGAGAAGTAGTAGTACATTGTTTATTGGGGATTGTGTTATTCCTGCGCATTATTTATTAATCTTCTGCTAATGGTACTGCATAAAGAAGTGGCACTTCTACAGAAATTTCCCAGACAGCTGGAGGAGCAGTTCCAGGAGGTATTGTAACCAGGTCAGGTTGGTGTAGGGAATCCTGCTGGGCTCAGTTTTGACAGGCTTTGGAAAAAGAGGAGATTGTTCAGGAGGCATTTGGAGGGGAGAAGGGGGGGTGTCTGTGACTCACCAGGGAACAATGATCGCTGTGAGGATAAAGGGGCAGGCTGGAAGAAGACCTACAGACAATGGTGAATTTCTGGTTTCAGCAGCTTCAGGATTCCAGCCCGAAGTACAAGAAAGCATAAGAAAATGAAGTGTTTAGGAGGAAGTTTTAGGACCAATAAAGGCAGCTGGTGAGAGAAAGCCAGAAGTAAAGAGAAAGCAGGTTTTACTACATGCTGCACCTTGAAGCGGATCCTGGAAGGCTTGAATTTGAGGCAGGAGTCGGAAGAAGGGATGTACAGAAAGAGATGGCCTGTGCAGTGAATGTGACTAAACCATTCTTGACTTATCAGTACTGTCCGATAGCACAGACCTGCCAGTTTGCAGCCTCAGCAGAAGTGACAGGCTGAGCGGAGGTGTTGAGGTGCTCTGACCACCCAGGGACAGGAGGCCTTGCAGGTTTGTAAAGTTTGCAGCGCAGATGGATGAGTGGCCAGGATGGGTGCTCCCAGCCAGGTCTTGGATACAAGTCCTCCCTTGCATTTGAAAGATGTCCAGTCACTTCGAGAGGTGGGACTGGTGTTTTGGTAGGTGGCATTCTTCTTTCACTCAGCAAATACTGCAGGAGGAAATCATGGTACTGGTGCAAACCATTATTGGGTGAGAAGCAACAGCTGAAATCCTGGCTGACCCATAGTCCCCAAAATACCCAGACAAAAATGCAGTGCTCAGAGGTTTTGGTTTTAAGCTTTATTTTACCCACCAGTTCAGCCATGTCAGCATGAGGTGCGGAACACCCTACTTACTGCCTGTGACTGTTTCCATAAGCCGAGGGCAGGTCTAAGTGGTAGTTGCCTTGGTGTCTCTTCTACCTGAAAATCAGGTGCTGAGCTGGTGCAGAAATGTTGGGGTTGGAGGGCAGGAGGAGAAGCTGCAACACAAACACAGCTTCACAGGCTGTCCTTTATTTTTCTGAAGGCAGTGTAAAGCATAAAGCCAACTTCATTAGATACAGTCAGACGGTGAACATGGGGAGTCTTGTAGCACAGATGGGCTTTGCAAGGAACTCTGTTAGCTAGAGTCAGCCTCTTCCCTCCGCCATCACATACAGCACAGCTGAGCCACTGTTACTAAACAGTGTTGGGATGTAGTCTCCAATTATATACAGCAGTGATGCACATCAGGCAACAGGTACGCATGGCTATCGGTATGTTTAAGAGCTTTGGGGGTTTTTTTGTTATTTTAAGTCCTAACACTGCAGAGTGCCCTACAGCAAACCGCCTTACTTCTGTGCAGCAATCGTGGCAGTGTAGGTAGTACTAAGTCCACTGAGAAGTTGTAACCATGACTATGTGAAAGTGGCCTGTAGGTTTTGAGTGAAACAGGCTGTGGTGGGACACAGCTCTGTTAATCCACTGTGTCTGTTAGAGCAGAAGGTGACTTGGGACAACCAACTGAAGTGCCTTCAGAGAGCATTTTTCTGCCTTGGGAGAATCTGAGATCATCTGAGATCTGGGACTTGAGTTTTAACAGAGCTTATCCGTTGGGGAGGGACAGTCCATTTTAAAAGCAAAGTGGTGGTGAGTCCAGGAATGATAAAATCACCCTTGGATTTTTTTTTTTGTGTGTGTGTGTGAACTCCTAGAAGTCATCTATGTTGGTATAAATGAGATCATTTGGCCTAATTAGTTCCAAGCTTAATTAGCAGTAATTATCCCAACATGGGAGTAATACCCGAGTAGGAAGTACTGAGTCCTCGATTAGATAGATCTCTAATTGGTGTTACAATATTGTAATTAAAGCATGCTTGTACGCCTCTGCCTCTGCAAGTGATTTGTTTTATGTCTGATTAAACAGGGAGTCCGGCAGCCTCAAGGAGGCCAGGACATCACCACTGATTGAAACAGTGTATTATTCTTTGTTATAGGAAAGAAATGATGAATCACATATACTAGGAAACACTGTGGGCCAAATTAATCCTTTGAGTAATTGCTACTGGAGTTAGGGAAATTACAACAGGGGTGAATTTGGCCTCAAGTGCATAAGCTCTATCTGTATATCACACCGTTAAACAAATACTCATTTGAATGTGCAGTCTGGCAATTATACCATCAGACGAATGCAAGTAACTTAATCTGCATTTGCGATCACTGGATTGCACGGGTGAGTTTGTTTGGCTGCTGGGTGATCGTTATTAGTTTGCACATTCTGCTCAAATTTTGCAGGAGGTGGTTCCATGTGTCCCGGGATGTGCTGCACCCCGAAACTTTTGGCAGGGTTTCAGATGGCCGCTGCTGGCTGCAGTGTCCTCTCCTTGGCCAGGTGGGACTTGAAAGGCGCCACTAGGATCACCAGGAGCACCTTACAAATGGAGGAGATGGACAGATAAAGTGTCCTCTTGTCTTCCAGCACTGTTACCTTTAATCTAGCTGGTGGTCTGACCCTCCCTAGCAGAAGACATTTCAGGAGAGCAGGTAAACAGATGTTTTTTGAAGAAGTTTAAGAAAGAGAGTGTGAAACGGAAACTTTCTGAAATTAGTCAGCTTCAAAACACGAAAGCTTCCTATGTCTTTTTAAGAAACCACCTCCTTAAGAGTTGGCAAGTACGCTGCTTTATTACTTATCTCTTTGCTACATGAGTGGGCGACTGTACTTCCTGATTTGGTTCTTCAATATAGAGAGATCGTCAGCATAGGTCTGTAGAGGACAGTAACTCCTCGCCTACGGAAAGTAACAAATAGGAATAAGGATGCAGGCATCTTCTGGCTGTCACAAAGGACTTCAAAGCACATTCGAGTCATAGCCAAAGGTGTCAGCTTATTTCCATTTTACAGCTGCAGAAACTGAGGCACAAATCAGTTATTCTCTTGCTGTAGCCCATGGTGCTGGTGTGTATGGCAGCACCAGGAATGCGGTACAGATCTCATCACCTTCTGATTCACCCACAGAAACATCTTTCTTTCCAGGGGTGCAGGAGGGAGGTAGCTTGAGCAAGGAAATAAAATACACAAAATTCTGTTACGGCAATATTAGGGGTAAGAGTTTAAACACCCCATATACGGGAATTCAAAGCAAGGGTTTCCATAGCAGCATTGCTTGGCCATATTGTATATATGCTATTTTGCATTGCTTTCATGATGTCAAAGGCATATTCTAATATCTGTGTGTGCAATATGTCTGAATCGGAGTTGCTATGAAACTTAAGGCTGAATTACACCATGGAGGCATATTTTTGTGTGGTGCTGGGAGGAAATAATAGAACTAGGTTTTGTTAGGATTTTTCTCCGGTGGTATATTTTTCTTAGAAAAGTGCTGATTTGCCAAAACTGTTGCTATTTTCGGGAAAAGTTTATTCCAGTTTTGTGTCCCATCTTGAAAAAAAAAATGGAGAAAAGTTTTGAAGCTGTCAAAATGAAGCACTTCAAGAAGGCAGAATGAAATCTTGTGTTTAATCCACTTGCTCATAGTTTCTAGGTATAAGCTGTGAAAGAATTTTCTCTTTTTTTCCTGATGAGGTATAGAACAATGATTTGAAATCTCTGAAAATCTTGAAGGAATAAAAAGCATTCCCCTTCACCCTAAATAGTCCTGAACTGTCCTTGGGTTACGGGGTGACAGGGAAACGACCGCATCACTGCCATGACATGTGGCTGCCTGGTGCGCAGCAGTGGGAGCGGTGGCAGAGGCTACCCCCCAAGCACCTCTCTGCCTACCCCATATAGGCAGTTGTCAGGTACAAAAAAATGCCTGTGCAGTACTGCTCAAATCTTTCACAAGGCCCAACTCTCTCTAAAAAACCCCAATATCACCTGGGTATTAGGTAATAGCATACCTTTGATAACAAAGGTTAAGCCTTTGGAACAGGAGGGTTTTGCTGTCCAGGAGCCGCTGTCTCTCACATCGTTAAACATCCCCCCCCACCCCCCTGCCTCAGCAGATGATGGGATCTTGGCGAGGGAGGAGCCGCTGCCTCTCCCTGATGGATGCTCCAGACCAGGAATGATGGGACCTGTCCTTCTCACCTCCCTATGCATGGGCAGAGGGCCTCCTCCATGGCAGCATAGCTCTTTGTGCTCTCCCCCCTTCGCTCCTCGCCCTTCCAGCACCTCGTCCGTGCTCTGAAACTCTTTGAGGAAGAAGGAGGGACGTTGTGCTCAGGGCTGGGAAGGAGAGTTCGCGCTCATGGAAAAGCCCTGTGAGTTGGTTTGGCGTCACTCTTCCTGCTGGCAGCAACGTTTCCTCACTGCCAGCGTTCCCCAATGTTGGTGTAGCCTGTATGCCAATGTCTGCTTTCTCCCTGCTCCCTCATGTTGCAGTTGCTAATTTCTGTGCCGGTGCCTGAAGAGCTGCAGTTCAGGCTTGCTTTGCCGTGCGTTGAAGCCATTCTTGTTTAGGAAACAAACTGCAAAAGGGGTGCAGGAGAGAGGAAAAAAGGAGGAGAGCTTATTTTTCCTATGTGGCAGCTATGGATGCTGGGTATTAGAGACAAGCTGACAAACATCTGAATGAGTGGAAGAGACTCCTAACCCAAAGGGAGGAGTTGTGGTTTAGGTTAAAGCCACAAAGGAAGTGAGGGAGGTTACCACTTTCCTGTCTGTGGGCAGGAGGTTCTCCTTGTGCTCGTTTGAAGGCTTAGCTCTAGCTCATTCTTCCCTAGGAGCATACTCATCTGTGTACTTCTTAAAAAGCATTCGATCTGGCA
The DNA here is from genome assembly GCF_949628215.1 of Phalacrocorax aristotelis. Taxonomy (NCBI): domain Eukaryota; kingdom Metazoa; phylum Chordata; class Aves; order Suliformes; family Phalacrocoracidae; genus Phalacrocorax; species Phalacrocorax aristotelis. The sequence continues at coordinate 116,867,699 of NC_134276.1, read as the reverse complement.
TCTGATTTTGGGAGTGCCAAACATCCCCTTTATCCACAGAAATCAGCAGGAGCTGGGAGTTAAAGAACTGGGAATCGCAGTCTAATTTATGAGGCCAGATATTCTAAAGCGTCTCCTTAAGCCACGCGCCTTGTTTGGTGCTGGAGCATGTAGTGCATTTCTCCTTCCCTCTTCCTCTTGCTGATTCCACTCGGATTTTTTGTTGTAAATGTCCATACCTCTGGGGCCTGCTGGCTCCCCACAGGTCTCACTTCTCTCTTGTTCCTGAGTGATTGGCAGATTGCATAGCCGTCCTGCCTGGATCTAGCAGCCTCGCGTGCCGACACAGGGCAGATTCTCAATGCCATCGAGCTCCTACCAGCACGGCCTGTGATCAGTATTTTTGTTTGATTTTCACTGCATGCTTTTCTTTTAATGGCTCAGAGGCTCTAGCTGTATGCAGTTGAAAAGTTTGTTGTCTCGGCTCTATAGCTTCTCATCTGCGAGGAGAGAGTGCTTAACCCTGGTCTGCTGCAGAAGGGCGTGCCAGGAGGGAGATGAAAGAATACAGGACTGCTCTTAAAAGAGAGGAAGCCTTATCCTGAGTCTGAGGAGCGCTGGCATGCAAGCCGGCTGTCTTAACCCGAGCTATCAACTGGCGACTGCACAGTTAGAACCTCTGTCAGTGACAGTGACTTTAGTATGTGCCGCCAGTGCCTTCTGATCACTGTGCGCTGCTGTACATGGAAAGAGCATCTGAAAGGTGCTCCCTGAAGAGCCGTTATGTGGTCTCTAACCTTCCATTAACAGCTCACCTTAGCCCCTAACCCTGGCCTCGAGATGCAGCAGAGTCATTTCATTTACCAGGTGTGAAAATCATATTTTGCCATGTGAGGATGATTGCTCTATCAGGTGTATTACAGTATCTGTTCTTTTTTTTAAAGGCTTTGTTAGAACTACAAGATATCATTAAAGATTTATATGTGGCAAATGTGTCCTTTTTGCAGAGTGTTTCCTTTTAGAGACCTTCATGGTATTGATTTCAAGTAGATATTCCTCCTCTGTTTTAAAACACTTCCTTTGCCTATGGATTTTCAACATTACTCACTGGGTATGTTCCCCAGACTATATTATCAAGCCAAAGTCCCTTACTGCTGGCCGTCAGGGACCACTTCTGAAGTTCGAAAGCCCATTCACTCCATTGCTGTGTTCACTCAGTCCTGAGCAACTGTCCCATGTTACATCCTTCTTACTCCAGGATGTACGCTGTCATCTAACTGAGCCATGGGTCTGCTTTTGGCATGTGCCAGTGGATCCCAAACCTAGCCTGGCAAGAGCCTCGAGCTGTCCCTTGCTTGGTGTGAGTGACGCTTGTTCGGATGCTTGAGATGTAAAAGGGAAACAAGCTGTATGGTGGGGCAGTGAAGAAGCCGGAGTGGTAAGCAGCTGAAATTGTAAGGTCATTTAGTTCTGGTATCAGCATTTTATTGCTTGAAGTCATCCTTACAGCCATTAGAGCGGGATGCAGGGTTTCTTGCTGGAGAGGGCAGAGGACTCAGCAGGGAGGCTGGGAGCACTGATGCAGTGCAGGGCGCAGAGGAGTAGGGTACTGCTGCCCTTTCAAGAGGAAGTGCCTAGGAGGAGCAGGCTAAGACCCACCAGCCATTGCTCTGCCTCCGCATGAAGCCCTGGGATCCATGTTCTGCTGATGGGTGAGAGCGCTCTGTGACAACCAGCTGAAGGTGTGGGTTCAGCCAAATTTTGTTGAATCATATGTGTAAGACATTGAAAACTTGAATTCAGACCTTAAAGCATCTGGCTTACGGTATTCGCTTTGTTTACTGTAGTGTTATAGCCTTAGGGCCACAGAAAGTGCAGCTTTATTGAAATCATCGGAGTTGTGCTTGCTTATGGCAGCAGGGAGCTGGGGACGGGTTTTTTTGGAATGTGTTGCCAGGAGCATAAACCCTTTTCTTTGGGAGATAACTTTGTAAGGATGGCTTAGGTAAGTGCCTGGGAAACTGTCCTAATGGAAACAAGACGTGGAAATGATCGGGTCTCAGAACAACTCTTATTTCTTCCCCCCATCTGTGACTTTAGAGTCTACCATCCTAAGGCTCGGTCCTTCTCTTCTTCCTCATTGCCATCAAACCTTAGTTTTGAACATCACATACACCGCCAAGAGCTGGGACACTGTGGAGGACACTGCAGACACTGCGCACGGGGGAAGTAGGGACCTGGATGAGGAAGCTAGTTGGCTTGTGTGGGACCCAGACAGGCTGAAGCTGTGTTAACAGGCCAAAGCAACAGCAGTCTCTGTTGTCTGATTCTTAAGGGGAGGGTACCTGTGTGTCAGCATTTAAATGTTTATATGCTGCACTGTTTGATGCTGGATACTCATACAAAAGCAATTACCAAAAATGCAAGTGGTTCTTAATGACACTGTAGCCAGACTATTACCTGCATTCCTTGCACGCTGGCTGGGGTGCTGGCGTTCATTTTGCCTCGGCTTGACAAAAAGGACAGGCAAAAGGTACAGGTTGTGTGTAGGAACAGCCCATCTTGTAAGCCAGCCAAGGCGCAGGGAGCGTATCCCGTCAGAGTTACGTTACCGAGGCAGGTCCCCCGTGCAGCGCCATCTCACACATTAAGTGGATGCTCTAAGATATGAGGATATAGTCAGAAAAGAAACATGGTGTTTCAGGTGTCTCTCAGGACCTGCAAGGCAGGTACTGTGAGCAGATGTATTCATGCTAGGGAATAAACAGATATGATTTAAAATAAGCTGGCAGATTTTGTGCTCAGATGGACTAGGAACATTCACGCAGTCTGTTATTGCAGTTCAGCTGTGAGAGGCCAACACCTTCAGCAGAGGGGGGCTGGCAAAATGTTTGGGCAGAATTATGTCCAGTCATGACATCTGTTGCTAAAGTGGTCTGGAGTTTGCACCATGAGAGTGCACAAGTAACAGTGCAGAAGAACAAGAGCGAAGCGTTTGTGTAGCTAAGCCAAAACTCTTGAGTGCCCCCTAATAATGAAGACTCCTGTTTTTTGTTGGTATAGCCCTGTATCATCTAGCATCTTGTAGATCGGAAAGCTGCTGCTGATTACTATAGAAGAACATCAGCACCACGCTGATGATAAACCAATGCCTAAACTAAAGAGCAAGGGGGAAATCTGCTTGCTTTCTTTGGAGGGATCTCACTGTTTTATGTAATCTTTGTACAGCACCTGTAAATCAGTGACTGGTACTTTTGAAATGTATTTCCTTTATCAAAAGCTATTTGAAACAACAGGTAGCACCTATCCATTCAGTCTAGGCTCCCTTGACATTTTTAAATGACAGATAATGAAAACTGTCTTCATTATAACTCAAGCAATTTCATCAGACTGTCACCAGCAAACAATGGCAAATTAACGACTGAACAACCCTCACTCTACTCTCCTAGGTACCCGGGCGAGAATACCCAATGTCTTTTCTACAGCTTCTAATAAGAGGTGGTTTCTCAGGTGGGGGACTCTGGTACATGAGGCACTAGAGGTCAAGAGGAACATGTTAAAACCTGTCTGGAAACCAGTGGTCGGGTGGCGTAGAAATGGAGCACAAATGTGAGAATGATCGTGGGTGAGAGACGCGGCTTATCTAACAGAGTGCTGAATTCTGCACTGCCTTCAGTTTATGAATGGATTTAAAGCATGGTGCCAAACAGAGCATATTGCGGTTGTCTAATCCTTAGGTGACAGAGGCAGGCATGCTAGTAGACAGAGCTGCATCCAAGAGGACTCATCAGAACAGCCCAGCCAGCCTGGCATTATTGCTACCTGATCTGCGGGAATCGGTCCAGGCCCCCAGATCTGAACTGCCAGAGGGAAACCTAATCGAAGGAGCAGGTGTTGAGGTATGGCGCTAGCTTATCTTACCCTGCTTGTCTCTCCCCAGCCAACATTGCTTCAGGCTTGCTGGGGCTGAGAGCATCAGTCACTCAGCTCCTTCCCCCATTGCCTCCCCACCCCCAAATCTATAGACTTAACCAAGGTACCCCCCGCAGTTAGATTAAAGGGAGACAGAGAGCAGAAGGGGCATTTCACAATAAAACATCATTTGTATGAGATGGCCTTGGTATGGAGGAGGCTAGCACCAGGGCGTGAATGATAGAGGTCCAGAGAAGAAGGAGGCTGTGGCAGAGGGAGGGTTGTTATTGGAGCACACAGGGAACAAAATGACTGAGACAGAGCATGTAGATAAATAGTTAGAAATAGCTGCAGCGGTGTGATTTGGAAGGAAAATCAGTCACTACTTCAGTCACCAGTGGTGTTCAGTTTAGGGAGCTGAGTGGTAAATTACAGCCAGGTTAGGACTGCAAGAACGTCTGTGACCCTGTGAAATCCCGGAGAAAGAAAAGTTGCAGTAACAGTGAGTAAGATTCAGATCTCATCTGTCTGAGCATGAGTATCTCAAGGTGAAATAACAGAAGGAGAGGAGGTGGGAATATTGATTTCTGCCTCACAAAACAGACAACAACGCCTACATTTCATAGCAAGAATTTAACCATTCGCTTTAATGGGCCAGTCTGCGGTACAGTGGGGGCTTGGTTTCTTCTTCATGTGCAATCTAGAGGGGAAATCATGCTGAAGTTATTTTTCTTTTATTGTAGCCTTGCAGAAGAGACACGGACAAAATTTTACTCTTAGACACCTGTGCACCGACTGTAGGGGCAGCCCTAGTCCCTGAGCATAACCTGCCTGCGCTGCTGCCCTGCTGTTTAGCAGGCGGGTACCCTGAGTGACCAGATGCTGGAGGAGCAGAGCTGGAAGGCACAAAAAGCCTGTTATGCCAAGAGGGCGAGGGCTGTTGTGCATGCTGGCGACAGACTATGACTTCTGTCTCTGTCTGAGGGCAGACTTAGCCTCCTTCTATTTATCCCATGAGAAGGATGCTCCTAATGAAGTGTGCTTTCTTCAGCTGGTCCTGGCTTTCTTAGAAATACTCCTTCAGGAATGAAACTTCATTCAGTTGGTTTTACACCATGGAGGTGCACGTGTGCGCCCTGGCGCTGTGGGGCAGGCATTACGGAGAATGTAGCTGCGGGGCTGTGCAAGGGGGCTTGCTGTCTTGGACTAGGCTCAGCAGGTGGCTGAGTGGAAGCAGGAGGTGAGTTTGGCTATTTTCTGAGCTGCTGCCAGGTCTTTTCTCATTGAAGTCAAAGGTGGTCGTACACATACAAAGGGACCGTAAAGTCATGGCTGAGAATCTTAAGTCTCAAAGGTCAGGCGATTCCACAGCCGAATTCTCCTGGCGGCACCACAGCATGCGGTGTTGTGTTAGCGGTTTCCTGTAAAACACGGGGACAGTGTAATGGGAGCAGTGTTCCCGGGCAAACATTGATTCTGGAGTCTCCTGTATGCCAAAATTTCCCACCTTTGTTTAGTATGAATTAGTATTTTTCATGTGTTGCATGAGCATATGTTTCCCCAGATTCTGTTTTCCTGATTTCCCTTCTGATTCAGTATCTCTTCTCCCCTCCTTCTTCTCCTTCTTTTTTAATCGCAGGAGATAAAGCTGAGCATTTATCTCTATGGCTGCTTCGTATTTGCCTCATACCTGCTTATTGACTTGAGAGATGGCTTTCTAAATAGGGCAAGAGCTTCCTGCAATTGGAATGTTATAATATGTGGGATTTGTTCATTGCATCACAGTTCTGATGTGCGATAACGTCTTGAAGGGGGCAGATCAACTAGAAGGCTCTCTGGAGATCCGGAGGAGTATTTTAACCATAGGCCCAGTTCCACGCTCAAGCCCAAACTTGATTAAGGCTCAGATTGTTTGGATGCTTGTGTGCAAATAGGAGAACACAAGATCAACCGTTTCTCTCTTTTCAGTGTAGATAGGAAAATGAGAGCAAGGCCTTTCTTGCCCAGCTGAATTTGCCCTCATCCATACGCTTTTGCCATAGGGTGATGTTGTGCAGCCAGTGCTGGTCAGACCCATCGGCTAGGCTCCTTCCCAAGGGAGCTCTGTGCACCGCGCAGCCAGCGAGGCAGCAGTGATCAGAATAGGTGAGCTACTGGTGGTCTCACGCCAGCAGTGGGGACAGAGACTGGGGGGGCTGTATGTGTGTTTGGAGGGGGGATGACATACGTGTGTGTGTGTGTGTGTGTATTGACATTGATAGGGATATATATGCGTTTCCTTCCTCTGTGAGTCTGCGAAGCCCCACACAAGCCAGGCTGTGGAGCGACTGTTCACCTGAATCAAGTGAGGAATATTCTCTGATGTTTGCAGGGCTGAGGTTCAGCGAAACTGGGGAGACTTAGGGTAGTGTCTAATATCAAAAGACACTGACCTAGAAAGACAGCCACAACAATCTCTCCCCCTCCTGCAGGCCCGATTTCCTAATCTTTTAGGAATGATTTACAATAAATAAAAGACTTTCTGAAAGAAGGGTTTTTTCCCAAGTTGACGGTGGATATTAAACTACCCTTCGCTGCGGTCCTTTCCCATCTCTTTAACACTGTCCAGCTTTAGACTTCATCTTGCAGCAAGATTCATGAAGGCAGCTCCCCTGTGCCCATGCAGAGAGATCACGGTGGTATGCAAACTGTAATCACCTGGATTCCTTACAGAAATGGGTTGTTTCCTTTCGAGAAGGCTCATTAGAGCACGCAGCCATGTAAAACTCAAAGCTTGTAAGAAAAAGATTTCATAGAGCCTGATCTCGCTCTCCTCCTGCAGCTCCTCTGATCATTTACACCAGAGTCAGAAGAGGGCAAAAAAACCCCAAACCTGAAGCAAACAAACAAAGCGAAACATCCCCCTAATGATGTGTGTTCTTCACTTCCAACAGTGATAGCGTTTTACACCCACTTTGCGCAGGTGTACATGAATGCAAAAGTCAGGAGGCAGTACAGAAGAGCAAAGCTCTCAAGGAGTTAGCGGAGCTTCCCTGCTGGAAGGTTATAATCACGCTGGAAGAGGGAAATCTTGCCTCAGCAGACAGGAAATATGTGATGCAATTTCAGCACAGAGTTGCTAGAGATAAAATAGCCCATAAAATGAAAAAAATTGTAGGGGACACTTTGCATGGCCCAAATGTGCCATGTCAAAGCTAATAGTGAGGGATCCTTTGGCCGCAGAAGCAGCAGCGTACTGGCTACAGATGCGCATGGTGACTATCCTTTACCTGCGAGGAGGAGCGCACGCGCATCCCTGATCCTGGGTGTAGTGACCATCAGCAGATCCTTCCTAATCGTGACAGATTTTCTCGGGGCAAGGTTTTTAAGCGTTAGTGACTGAAAAGGCTTAATCTGCTGTTGAGTTTGAGGTGAAACTTGTTTTGTGTGGAAGAGGCTCCGCTTCAGAGAGTGGATGGTCAGGAGCAGGGTGTAACTTCAGAAGAAGGTAACGCCTCCAGCCTTCACATGTTGCCATTTCGCCTGCCCTCAATCCCATCTTCAAAAGTTCTCGTTCCTCAGATGTTTCCACCTCCTCCAGTTGTGCCAGTTCAGCCGCTTGTGGGGATGAAATCTACACCGGAGCTGGTCTGGCATTAAGGATTTGCTCTCGTTAGCAGGGCTTTTAAAAAAAAGTTGGATCATTTAGACAGCTCACCTATGAGTGTGACTACGTAAATAGTTTAACTGGCACAAGTGAGCGGCAATAACTGAGAGAAAGCGCGGCAGGATCCTCTTAAACTGGGTCTGCTGCAGATGGAACAGTGAAACAGAGCCACAGCCCTGCACGCTCTTAACGTTATTTGCATGAGTGGCTCCATTGTGTTTCAGTGGGACTCTACTTACACATGTAAAATTAAGTGTTTGCAGGGCTGGGCCCTTAAAGAGAATAAAAGCTGCGACTGGGGTGTGCCATGCCCTGAACCATATACTGAAAGTGTAATGCAAATGTATTTTGCTGGCCGGCCTATCTCACCCGATCTGTCTGCTCTGCAGAACTGGAGCTCCTGTGGCCGCTTTCCTGAGGCTTGGTTCGCTCTAATGGAAGAGGACCCTGCTTTTGAATAGAAAGGCTGATCCTCTGTCCCTGCTGCAGCCAGGGATTTGTGAGGAGAGAGTACGCAGTGTGGTGAGAGCTGTAATGTTTCCAAGATGTTCTTGGATTTGCTGGAGTGCTCGAAAGAGCCGGCACAGCTGGCTTCTCTGGGGCGGCGTTTATGGGCTTGGCCGAGGGAGGGCAAGGCCCCAGCACTGGTGGATGCTCTCAAGGCTGGCAGAGGTGGTCCCCTGGTCTGGGGCTCCATTACCTGAAATCCTGCCGTACAACCTGTCATCGTGGTTAAGATCATTTGGGAGCCTGTTCCCATGGTGAAACCCTTCAAGGACAGCAGGAGGGATTTCTCAGCTGAGAATCCCTGCCTTGGGAATTCACCGCTCCTGGCGGCTTGCTGTGGCAGATTCCCAAAGGTGGTGGGTGAAGTAGCAACTTAACTCTTGAGAGTGAAGCCAAACACCTTGATAGCTGCTATCCAGAGCCCTGAAGAGAGGAAGGAAGAGACATAAAGCCGTTGGAGGGGAGAGGCTTGGTGTGGTTATTTGAGACCGCTGCCTGCAGAGTTGCACAGTCATTTATAACTGCTTGAAATGTTGGGGGATGGGGTCGGGGGGGATGGGAGGGGAGTTGGAGGAACCACAGCATCTGCGAACTAGTAGGATTTTATGCTCCTTTTCCCCAGTCTAACTCTGCAAGGGACAAGACAGTGAAGTACCGGGTCAGAGGAGGGAGGAGAACAAAAAAGGCAGTCTGCTAACACCTCCTATTTTGTCGGTGCTGTTGCATGTGTCAGGACTGAAGCACAGGGTGGGATTTTCAAAGGTACCTTCAGGAAACGGAAGCTGGGTGCCTGGCTTCCTTAGGCTCCTTAGAAAAATCCCAGCCTCTGCTGCCCAGGGGAAACAAACTTCCTTTTAAGCAAACCACCATGGGTCCCTGGTGTGGGTGAGAGCAGGACTGGGTCTTCTGTCTAAAGCATGGCAATGCGTATCTGTTCCTTACAGTGTGTTTAACTGCCTGGCTGGTCTACTGTGTACAGCTGCTGCTGTTGCAGCCTTTCCTGGGCTCAGTCCACTGAGCCCTCTCTGGTGCGGGATGCCTAGAGGAGAGGAGGAATTGTAGGTGTTCCATTAAAAAAGACCCATGTAAAAATACCCGTGTAAAAAAAGAGAAGGTTTATATGTCAGCTAAAGGAGCAGGCTGCAATAATGGTGACAGAAGGGGTGGTTCAAGTGGAGCTGGTCTGTTAGGTTTCACCAACACTTCAGCTTTAGAAAGCGCTACGGTAGTCCATGGAAAGGTATGGGTAGGGCTACAGGTAGGCTTCCAACTCATCGGTGGATGAGTTGGAAGGACTGGCCAGACACCCAACAGTTTCCACCTCCAGGTCATGGATCCTGGGAACTTGTAGCCCGAGGGACTCATCTGGAAACTAACAGAGAGGAGCAAGCAAGAGGCATCAGTGGGCTGAAAGTCGGTCCAGCGGGAAATGTTTAGGGGGTCTGGTCTGCAAATCAGAAGGGATTAAAAACCACTGTTAAGAAGCATCCCCCTCGAGGAAGAGTATCTTTCTCGGGTGAGAGGTGTGAATTAGCTACTGTTGCAGCACTCAGGAAGTTGTAAAGAGTTCCTTAACGACGTTATCGAGCGGGCATGGACAAGGGAAGGAGAAGAGAGGGACAAAAAGAGGGAAAGCCCCCGGGAGGGGGTTGAGAGCTGAGCAGAGAGAGGAGGTGGTTTTATCTGACACAGCGATGCCCAGCCTCAGCGCTGAAAGGGTCTTCTCCCAAAGAGCTGGGTCATTTAAAAGTGGGAGTTGGAGAGGGTAAAGAGCGGGTCGTTTGAGGATAAAGGGAGAGGGAGAACACACTCTGCATTTCTATTCACTATTCTCGTATTGGCAAAACAGGTTATTCAGGCATCGCGGATATGCAAAAATGATCAGCCTGCTTTCCCTCGTTAGACTGCGGCGGTTCTGTGCATCTGTGTGTCACCCGTGGTTTGGAAAGCTCTTCCTTACAACCCACAAGATCGCCCATTTTATGAACGTTTTGTGGAGGTGAAGGAGGATTAGTGCATATTGAAAGCGCTCTTTTCACAGAGTAAGTCGCAGACTGAAAAGGGTGGGGGATTGCTACCAATCTTCAAAACTCTTACCTGCCAGCTGGTTTCAAACTATATTGGCGTTTAATCCCCCAAACATGGAGCATTTGTTCAGGATAGGGCCCCTGAGCATATTTAGGAGTTGATAGGTTGTGTCTGTTTGTCATTACTGTCTGGTTCCTCCCTGCTTAGCTGCAAGCTGCCGCTTAACCCAGCGCTTTCTCCCATCAGAAAAGGCCCTCAGATCTCCCAGAGCGGCTCCATCAACCCGCTGGCAGCCGGCGGGCAGAGCCAAATTGCTCAGCCACCAGGTAGGAGAAACGTGCTTCTCCTCCAGAGCTTCCCTCCCGCATTCCTCCCGCTTTGCCAATGCCCAGCCGTCCCCTTCCTTCTCCAGAAATACGTGGAAGGGAAATACCACCCTTGGTGCCAGCGGGCTGTGCTCCTCCGTAAGACACTGCCTACCCGCCGGGCAGCGCGTCTCTCGGGATGGCGGCGGTGCCCGGTGCCCGCCGCGCCTTCCCGCCCTTCAGAAGCCCCTCCTGAGGCGGCGGCGGTTCTACAGCCCGGGCAGTTGCGAGGCTCTGGGCGGGGGCCGCTGAGGGGGGCTGGCGGGGTACCCGCCTTCCCGCAGACCCGCCGCCGGCCGCCTCCCCCGGGGGCCTCGGGGCTTGGGGGCGGGGGGGCGTCCGTCCGCCCCCCTCAGAGCGGGGCCCACGCCGTTTCCGTTAGGGGTGCCATTGGGGGGCGGGCTCCGCGCGCCGCCTCAGGGGAGCGCGAGGTGCTCGCGCGGGGCGGGGCGTGGCGGGGGGGGGGGGGGCGCCGGCCCCTCCCCGGCTCACCGGGCGCCTCCCCTGCGGCTGCAGGCACTGGGGCGCGCGGAGCCCCCTCCCCACCCGCCACTGCCGCCGGCCCTCCCGGGGCGCGCGGGTGTGTGTGGGGGGCGACGGGGGTGTGGGGGGAGGGGTCCTCCCGGCGCTCAGATCGGCGGAGGGGAGTTGAGGGGTCGGCCCCTTTAAGAAGCGCCCTGGGCGCGCGGTCTCTTTAAAAGGCGAGGAGGGGGCGGGGTCATCGCGAGGCGGGGACAGGCTATGTTAAGGTAGGGGGCGGGGCCGGTGCGAGCAGGGAGGGGCGGGCGGCGCTTCCCGCCGGCCCGGGGGGCGCTCGCTGCGGCCGGCCTGTCCCTTTAAGAGCCTGGCTGGTACCACTGTGTGGGCGAGGGCGGGAGGGGAGGGACGCGGGCTCCGCCCTCTGGCTGGGGAGGGGCGGGGCGGGGGGCCGGGCGAGACCACTGCCCGGAACGGGGAGTAAGAGGCGGTCCCGCTGGCGGAGTGAGTAGGGGACAGTACCATTCCCGGGGCGGGGCGCGCGCGACGGGCGGTACCATTCCTCTCTCCGGGTTGCGGGACGCGGCGGGAAGGGGGGGCAAGGCGGGAGGGGGGGGAGCGGTGTGGGGGAAAGTGGGGGGGGGGAGCGGGCGAGAGGGGCTGCGATGGGCGGTACCATGTGTGCGGGAAGGAGCGGGGGGGAGGCGCTGGCGGACAATGGAGCCTGTGTGTGTTTGCGGGAGGGGGAAGGACCCGCCGTCGCCGGGGGGAGACGCTGCGCCGCCCCCTCCCGCCCGGGGCTGAGAGGAGCCTCGGCCCCCGCCCCTCCCCCACGGCCCGGCGGTGAGTGAGGGGGAGGCGGCGCGGCGGGCACCGGGCCACCACCGGCACCGGCCGCCGCCGCCCGCCCGCCCGCCCGCCCAAACTTTGAGAGTTGGGGGAGGCTCGGGGGCGAGGGGGGGTCGGGGGGGCGCCGCGGGGTGGGGGGCGCCGCCAGCGGCTATGGGGAGGGCTGCCCCCGGGATGGCGGCGTCCCGGCGGCTCTGCTGGCGGCCCCCGGGGCTCGGCTCGGCTCCCTGGCGTGCCCCGGGGGCTCTGCCGCGCTGCGCGGAGGGGTGCGGGGCGCTCCGGGGGTCTGCTGCCTGGCGGGGGGTGCTCCGAGGTGCGGGGGGTGCCCCCGGGCTGCACTCGGTGGGGGGCCATGCGGGGTGCCCTGGGGTGCGGGAGGTACGCTGGGGCTCCACAAATGGAGGGGTGGCGAGTCCTCCCGGGTGCAGGGGTAGCCCTGCAGGCCGTGCTCTGTGAGGGGCTCTGCGGGGGTGCAGGGGGTGTCCCGGGGGCTGTGCTCTGGGGGGGGGGGGGGGGGGGGGGCGGGCTGTGCGGGAAGCAGGGGATGTCCCGGGGGCTGTGCTCTGGGTGTGTGTGTGTGGGGTGCAGATGGTGCCCTGGGGGTTGTGCTCTGTGGGGGGGGATGCGCGGGGTGGCCTTGGGGTGCACGGGAAGCCCTGGAGGTTGTTCTGTATGGAGGGGCATATGGAGTGCTTTGCATTGCATTGTGGTGCAGGGGATGCCCTGGGGGCTGTGCTGTATGGAGGGTTGTAGGGGATGCTCGAGAGGTGCTGGGTGGATGGATGGATGTGTGGGGTGGCCTGGCTTGGACTGTGGGTGGTGCACGGGATGCCCCAAGAGCTGTGTTCCATGGAGGAACGTGTGGGTTGCTCTGTGGTGCAGGGGATGCTCTAGGGCTTCTGCTGCACGGAGGGATGCGTGGGGTGCTCGGGGAGTGCGTGGGATGGCCACGTGGCTGTGCTCTGTGGGGTGCCCTAGGTTGTGCTGGGGGCACTGGGTGCTCGCGTGGCTGTGCTGTGGGGTCCTGTGGGTTGCAGCACTAGGGTGCCCTGGAGGCTGTGCCGTATGAGTGGGTGCGTGGAGTGCTCTGTGCTGCGCTAAGGTGCACTGATGAGCTTGGGGCGCCCTAGGGGCTCTGTTCTATGGAGGGGATGGTGTTGCGTGGGTTAGAGAGGTAGTTATGAGGTTTTAATCCTAGCGAGGGATGGGGATGTAGGATATGATAAGAGGGACTGCAACACCAGGGCTAGGCTGTTGGGACTGGGGGTGTGGGCTGTCCTAGGAGAAAGAAGCTGGGTGTGTGGACTCTGTGGTGGAGCTGAAGTGAGGGGCTGGAACACAAATGTCTATGGTAGGGATGTAGGGAGTGGGGTACGAGCTGAAGCATGCAGCGAGGGGATGAGAGGTGGTATGTGGGACATTAGGTCATCTGGGATGTGCTGTGAGGAAGGGATGGGGGCTTTGTTGCAGGAAGGCTTGAAATATGGATGTCTGCAGGAAGGGATGTGGAGAGATGGATGGAGAAATGTGGAGTATGAGGTATGCTGGGGAGAAATCAGTTGATACACGAGGGGATGGATGTAATGATGGAAGGGTGTGGGGAGCTGGGACTTGAGTGACTGGGAGAAAGGCATATGGGAGTGGGACTGTGGTATGGGGAAGCACTGGGAGCCAGAATACGGGGTAGGAAGTGCTTTTGGCATGAGGGAGGTGGTGCACATGGTCGTAAAGGGAATTGTAGGGGCCCAGAGCTGGGAAGTAGTGTAGGATAGTTCAGGGGAGCAGGAATCCAGGGAAGCTAAGCATGTAGTTGAACTGACATGTGGGATAGTTGTGCATGAGGAGTTTGTGGGATACTAGAAGTATGGGAGGGGATCTTGTATATAGGGATTGTGGGGAAGAGCAGTATCTGACAAGGCAGCGGAAGTGTGTTTATTTGGAAGTGTTTCTGCTAGGTAGAGAGGAGGCACTGTGCGTGTGTGCATGAGAGGGAGTCTGTGGTGTATGGGAGGCTGTCAGTGGGATGAGAGAGGCTAAATCTGTAGAGATACTGCAAGTTCATGAGCTTAAAGGTTGGACGATGACGGGGTGAGGGGGGAACAACACTGGAGACCTTTAGGTGGAGATGCTTAGGGAAATGATGGGACGGGTGGATGCATGCAAGCAGCAAGGCTCTGCCTCTAGGATGAGAGAGTGCACCCTGTATTTCTGTGCTGTCCAGCTTTCTGTCCATGAGGCTGCTGTGTGGATGCTGGGTCTAAAAAGGTCTCTGACAAATGAACGTTTGGGATGTGGAAGGTGGGTGTTACTCTGGGAGGGTAGACAAAGCATGAGGACACAGATGGGAAGAATCCAATGTGGCAGTCAGTTGTGGGTTGTTGTTTGGGCATAAAGTATTAAGGTGGGACGATTACATGGTTAGTGGTTTAATAGTAAACAAAATGAGAAATCAGGAAATCGTCATGCAGCAAAGAAAGTATGAAATAATAAGTGGCAGTAGGGAGCTGACTGGAACAGTTCAAAGCCCATGAATGTGAAAGGGAAGATGCTTTTATTCTCCAGATGCCAAACCTAACTGGGACTATGAAACTGGTCTGGAAATAACCACGAACCTCACTTTCTGGGAGAGGAGCATCAAGTCATATAGCTCTTACCTTGTAAAGTAACATCTCTTTAATTTGGGCATTAGACTCACTGACCTTGGGGCAGAAGAGAAAAGGTTGTGCCAAGTCAAGTTTGTCTCATTAAGCCTCCCTGTTGGTGACTAGTTGTTCCACTGTCAAAATACTATTGGAGGAAGCAGGGGAGATAGGTCTTCCAGTTCTGAGGGGTTCCAGTAGCATTTTTATTTTCCTTGAAAGTATTTTGTCCTCGATTTCTCCATGAAAAACCCACACAGACATCATAGGATGCTCTGAAGCATCCTTAAATGTATCAAGCTTTAAATGCAGGAGGGAAAAAAGGTGAGGTAGATTTTTTTTCCTCTTCTGTTTTGCTGAAAGATAATATTTGGTCAGTCATTGCTCAAAATATTACAAAGACAGGTGTTGGAAAACTAGGCAAGGCATTACCTGAAATCAAATAATAAAAAAAAATCACAGGGTATGGAATGAAATTAACATACCTAAACAACTTTGTTCCTGTCATCTTTTTCTTTACCTCTCTCCTGCTTTATATTAGGGCTGTAATGCCCGATTGCTGTCTACAGTGGGGTGTTACAGGTGTTGAACCGATGAAGTTAAGTAGAGGCTAACACACAGGTTTTTTTTGTGTTCAACCTATGCTTGCAGCAGAGCTGTGCTAGCAGAAGTGCACATGCCCATACCCCATAGCAGACCAATCTGCTTTCTCCTGGGGATCACAGGGATTGCTTTGGTGAGATTTTATAACCATTTTGGACAAGCTGGCATGGTGTCTCTGTTGTGTGGTGATGTGTTTTGGTTTGTGTTTTTTTTCTTTTTCTAACAGTGATCGCTAAAGAGATTATTTTTAATGAATGTGTCCTTTTTTCTTACTCGGAGCATAAAAATGGCTCAAGGGCTCATATTCTTTCCCTGTCTCCCTTGCTGGCCCCTCCTCAAACAACAAAAGAAAGGCAGCTTTCTTTTTTTAACTTGGAGTTAGCAACGATGTCAGTTTTGGGATTTGGGAAGTTTTCCAGTGGGGTGGGTGCGTTCGTTTTTTGTTGTTGTTGATCTGTTTTTTGGGTTGGGTTTTTTTTGTGGAGAGGGGTCTGGGGATCTTCGGTCTCACTGCACTGTTGTGAACTCTTAACACCTTAATTGAAGGGGTGGAGATGCTGAATCACTAACAAAGACCTCCTTTATCCAAAATGTTAATCAATCATTGACGTTAAATAAGTGTGAACAAAACCAAACAAAAAAAACCCCACCCTAAACAAGTCTTTGTCTAAGCCCCCCTCCTGCTCAGCTGCTCATCTGTGGTCAGGTTAACATTAGAAATTCTTCTGGGGGATGTTTTGTGTGTGTGTATATAAGTAGTTGGTTTTTGCAATGTTTGGTAAAAGTTCTGTTGCTGACTTGCCAGGGTAGTTTTCCCAATACAGATTATTTAGCTTATAGATGCAGTAAACGTATCTTGGGAGAAACTGCGGTCTGCCTTGGTGTGAGGAAAGTAGCTAGACTATGACAGTGCTGTTGTAACTATCTTTTTATGGGCTAGGGGTGTGTGTCTAGGTGCCTTTTCAGATTTTTTTTTTCTTTTGGGGAGGTGCTTTGCTTTCCTCTCTTGTGATCGGTCAACACAGCCTTCTAAGCTAGGCAGGACCTGAATTTTTATGTGAAAGAAAAAGAAATAGGTTTCTGTTCCTACAACCAGAAACTTTGTAGATCACTTCTGTATATGATGAATACAAAGGGTGTGGACTCTTTCTTCCCTGTGCTCCCACCCCCCTCTTGCATTTCATCTTTACAGTTCATGTACTTGGATTGTTTTCAGTTAGGGTTAGCCCACAGCCAGAGAAACTACATTTGTCACTAAATATCCAAATATAGAAACTAAGGCAACTATAAGCCCCAAGGCTAAAATATTAATATGCAACAGCTTTTTCTGAATGGTTTATATGTTTGAGGTAGATAATAATGGAGTACCTTTGATCCGTATTTCCTAGCTATTCAAAGCCTTGCTACTCTGATATATGTTGACTTTCCATACCTATTTCTATATGTTTCTTTCTAGATTTTTTTCCCCTCTTGAGTTCCTCACATGCTGTACCAATTCTGTTGTCTTACAAACTCTGCCTATGGCTTAGGAATTTTCTTGGTCTTTTATAAATTCAGTGGGGGTGGGGGAAAACCAAACCATAACAACTTTTTCCTGCGGAGCAATTTACACTCAAGTGAGTATTCAAACTAATGCCCATCTTAAACGTCAGCTCTGTTACCTAGCAGGGTTTGCTCTCTTCTGTTTTCTAGAAGTTTACCAGAATTTCTTCAGAGCAATGCAGGCAGCCTTCATAAAATCCTTCTATCTAGTTTGCATGGCCTTGGACTTCACAGAAATCTCTGTGCCTTGGTAAGGTCTGTGGTCTGTTTACATAGATACAAAGTCCTTTAACCCAGCAAGATTTGCTATGGGCTTGGATTTCCTGCTTACAAGCTCTGCTGGAGTCCCTCTAGTCTTCCTGCTGGCAAAATGAAGGTGTTAACTCAGGTTTTCAGAGCAATTTGTGAATGGAAGGAGATTTCATTGCTGAATTTTTGTCTGAGCACTGCTCTGCCTATTGTATTTAAAATAGCTTTCCCTCTGTACCTTTACTTGTCTGTTAAGGTTTGGTTGTTTTTGGTTCCCCCTCCCCCATTTTAGAAGTTTAATCATTCTGGAGCCAGACCTCCTTTGTGGTAGGGACTATACAAGCACAGAAGAACAGGAACCTTATTCATAATTTGGAATTCCAGATAATGCTGAAGAACTTGAGCAAAAATACCCATCTTTTGGGAAATTTCTGAAGAGTTGCCTTTAAGACCACGTGGTCTTAAAAATGCTAGTGAACTCAATGACAGTAGCAAAACACAAGGTGACATTTCAATGTGTGCTGAATACAAACAAACTGTTCCAATGTTGACTTTAATATATATTTTTTGAAGAAGCGGGGTTGTACATTGTGGCTATACCCTCACCCACAGGCCTAGCCGCCCTCTGTTAACATGCCCATGAGCATTTCTTTCAGTGCTAGAGTTGGCTTTTGAGGAGACCTTGGCGCTTGCCCGTTTTGACTCTGCACCACCCCTCTGTATGTGCTGGTACTGCTGCTGGAGCAGCTGTATGCTGAAACAGATCAAGGAACTGATCTGGATTATAAATAGCTTGGCAAAAAAAAAAGGCTATACTTACCCTGCATCAGTTTGCCAAACTGGTTCACTGTTTGGCCATGCAGACGGCTGTATGGGTGCATCAGACAGTGTGGTGCGGGGCTGGAAGTAAATATTGGTAGCAGCAGTTTTTTACGCTGGTGTTGCTGCCAAGAGGAATGCTCATCTAACTGTACCCCTAAGAGTCTGCTAAACTTGCTAAATGTTATTTACACCTATTTGTTACAGCTTCCCTTGCCTGAGAACAGCTCCTTCAGCTTACCTTGTTCTTTTTGCCAAAAATGTTTCTCATCTCTGAAGATATATGCAACGTATAAAAAGAGAAACCCTCTTTAAGAAGCTCTAAACAGGGCAAAAAGAAGAGAATGGTGGTTTTGCTATGGAAAAGTTTATGCTGCTTCGAGACTGTCTGATGACAGAGAACATATAGCATAAATTGATGATAGACTATTTAGTATGGTTGCGATTAAGCAGTGAAACTCATGCTGTGAGAATCACCAGGAGCAAGAATTCAGCAAGAGTTAAAAAGGATCAGATGTCTGTAAGAATATGAAGAATGTTCAATTATCATAATCAGTGACAGTAGACATTTTGGAAGAGGTATTAAGCCTATGGTCTAAACCTTGATTTTTAGAAGCACATCTGCTAGAGTAGAATATATTGGGAAAGAGAGGGAGGGAGTAACTTGTGCCTGTGTGTGCTGTGGGGTTCTTGCACATTTCTCTGGACACTGGATTGAGATCAGTGTGTGAGATGTACCATTAAGCTGCATAGGCTTCTGGTTAGATCCTGGTGACCCATCCTGAAATCCAGTCTGAGCTACCAAACTGTGGCCACTGAAAAGTGAACTGCTGCTACCTGACTTTTTATGTTTTACTCCTCCTCCATCTGTGGGTTGTTCTTACCTGCTCTTTGGCAGAGTCAGATCTTAGCGCTCTGTTTTTGATCTACTTTGACAACACTCATTGAATTTATTTTAAAGACTGTTATGAAATTGCAGTTTACTACATCTGAAGAATAAATATTATCTCTTTAGAGTGTATCGATGTGCTCCAAGATCCTTTTTTTTAAGACAGGCTTAAAAGCAGAGGTGGGCTTTTCCTTGTTTGGCCTCTGAGAAGGAGCTTGTGGAATAGGGAAAGGAGAAGAAAAGTGGAACTGTAAGGTGGTTGGCTTGTTTGTTTTTAAAGCCTAGGCAGAATCAATGAAATTGTTTTGAAGGGATGAAAATGGAAAGTGCTTTACCAGCAACATTTCTTTTGACGAAGCAGGGCTGAGAGGTGGTGGAGCGATGTCCTCTGAGAGTTCACTGAAAATTGGGTGCTGTAGTCTTGAAAACAATACTGACTTTAAGTGCTCCTTAGTGGTACAATCTATGGCAAAAAGAGTGTATGACATAAGCAGTAATTTAGCTGCACATAGAATTAAGGGAGAGCTTGCTGCTTTCTGTATTGAGTTCAGAGCAGCTGTGACTCAGGCATGGATAGCCATACAGCTGCCTGCTCAACTCCTAGCATTTGCAGTTACTCTGAGCTGGTTGTCCCATTTTCATGGCTGTGTAGCTTCTTGAGAAAGCAGTGCCACTGTATTCTTGCTACTTAGCTTTCTGGTGGGGCTGCCTGTGTAGCAGCAGAGCAAGGGAGCTTTAAATCACTGACCCATCTTGTCACCGGATGGTCCCCATGTGCCTGTTGTTGTCCTCTATGTCTTCTGAGCAAAAGGTGCCAATATCCGTTTTACCGTATCAGTAGGGCAGCTGGGGCCCATGGGCTCTTTTAAAACTGGGTTAGGTTGGATTTGGTTGTGAATTTGAGAATGGAACCTGGCTCTTAACATGCCTCCGATTTACCTACTCAGGCGTGTTACTTATGCTCTATAAATTGCTTTAAATCTCTAAGTCTGCTTGTGTCTGTTGCATGAAGCCATCTTTGCAACTTTGCAGCGTGTATAGAATTATGCAAAACCTGAAGGAAAATTCTGGTTTAGTGGTTCACTGATAAAAACACCAGGTAAGATCAAGCAGTAGACCCTGTTTCAGGTTGCTCAGAGCTACGCGCTCCGCATTTTGCGAAACTGACTTCTTTAGGTGGCTTGGTATCTCTGTACTGCTGCCTGTGAAATGGCAGTATTTTATCTATGTACCAATCTGGTTTTGTCTGAGGATTGATTAGAAACGTATTTGCAGTGTAATATGAAATAAAGCTGTAGCCTGTCAAGGTGAGCAGCCACAGCGCCTACAGTGAGAGGTGTTATGATAGAGAGTTCAGGCAGTCTTATGTATGGAGAAACTCTTCCTGGAGCTTTGGTAGTGGAATTGATGTTTTCCACCACGTTTCATATGTATGTATGAGAAGGGAGTAAAGAACTTCAGGCCAAAATGGCTTGACAGCTTGTTAGCAAGAAAATGCTTTCTTCTGTCTCTGTTAAAAAAAAAAAAAAAAAAATTAACCTTCTTGTGGTTGGGGATAGAAAGTTGAAACTGTCAGGCAAATAGCCACCATCCAGCAGAAATGCTTCTGAATGTTCTTGTGAAAGCCAGCTTTGATTTGACAGTTATGAGTCTTTGAAAATAGCGCTCTGTTTATACAGTACAGTAAATACTTTGAAGTATGTTAGGCTTTGCTGTACGTGCGTGGCTAACTAGAAGAATATTAAACGCGTACATCTTGTGTTGAGTGAGGGAGGATCCCGCAGCAAGTGGAATTGCATGCTCTTCATACTTTTATAAGAACATGTCAAAGCAGTAGATCTGATAATAGACCTGATTATACAATTGCTTAATTTCTTGTCAAAATAACATTTTTACATGCAGTGTTTTGAGATCTTTTTGGTGACCTCATGTTATTTATTAAATGTCAGTTTTTCATCCCAGCAGCTTTGATATAATCATGTAGCATCGTGGAGTACTGTGTGCATGCAGTCTTTGCTTGCTGGAGTTCTTTGAAGTGCCTTACTCCTTAGAAGAGTCATTGCTCTGTTGAGGATCCTACATTTAACAACTAGGAAGCCAGTTAACGGAAGCACTGCACTGTGTCGCTAAAGGTCGTGCTACAGCTGACATGCCTAATGTGGGTCTGAAAGCAAAGAAATGAGAGGTTCAGTGTACCAGGAACGCATACCCCTTGACACACATCTTGCCCAGCGGTGAGCTGCATGGGATGTAGTAATTCTTCAGCCCTGCCCCTGTGGGAATGCCGGCTTTGCAGTGCTGAGCTCCCCAGGTGTGAGCGTCTGGTGCTATAAAACAGCAGGAGGGCTCGTGTAAGGGAGAAGAGCAAAGGGGTAGCTGGCGGTGGTGGTCCCGAATGAAAACTGGTCTCACAGGCAGCACTGGAAGGTAGCAGTGCTTAGGAAAGCCTTGAAAAACTGCTCGTTTGGGATGAGAGAGAGACCAGACACCTGTTAAGGTGAAGGTTAACATGAAGGAAGGTGTGTGGGTGGCCCCCAGCAGTTCTGACAGGCCTCATGTGTGATGTTCCCTTGCAGCGTACTGGGGAATTACTGCTTGCTGTAGCACTGGGTTTTACTCGGAGGAGGTCTGGCCTGTACTGACCCATCCCAGCCCCACTTAGCTTATGAAAACTGACAAGACTGCAGCCTGAGGAGTTATGCCTGAGGACTGTTTCTTATCTTTTGTTCTGGAAGCCTAGTGAAGGGATGCTGAAATGAAAAGAAAAAGCACTCGGTTTT
Organism: Phalacrocorax aristotelis; assembly: GCF_949628215.1. Classification (NCBI taxonomy): domain Eukaryota; kingdom Metazoa; phylum Chordata; class Aves; order Suliformes; family Phalacrocoracidae; genus Phalacrocorax; species Phalacrocorax aristotelis. The sequence goes on along the minus strand of NC_134276.1, from coordinate 116,846,415 downwards.
TTCTGTGCTGACCTGATAGGTGGCTTGTTTCTCCCAAGCCTTCTGCTTAAACAGTGTGGTGTTACTACATGTTGAAGAACAAACTGGTGTCTCCTCAGTCCTGTCTTCCTACCCATTATTTCCACATCCTTTTTTTTTTTTCCCTCCCCTATTCTCCACTAACCTCTCCACAGATTAGTTGCTGAAAAATGGGCTGCTGGCAAGCTTGATACAGGTGTCTCTTACCTATGGTTGTTGATGCTGATGTCTCTATTTAAATTTTAGAAAAACCCAGAGAAGTAAGGGAAAAGAGGTTGCCTCTGGCTCTGAACACGTCACCTACTTCCCGAAAAGTAGATGAAGTTTTGACAGAAGGCAAAACTATGAAAGCAGCTTGCGGATAGCTCCTGTTATCCACTGGACTCCTGCATGTAATGCTAACTGGTGCCGGGGCTGTTAACTGCTAACACGATGTAGTAAGCTGAGGAAACCTGTCATATATTAGGGAAATACTGTTAAAACTTTTCTTGAAAAATCCCTTATTGCTAGAGCTTTTGATCTTTATCAGTGTTAACAATAGTAGGAACTCTAGAGCAGACAGGCTGCTGCTAAGGTAAGTGACGCTCCATGTAAAGTGCTTAAAACTCCAGTTGTAATGTACATAGACTGCTCCCAGCATTGCTAGCATAGGTGGAGCTGAACTGATGTTGGCAGCTGTGCTGGAGTATGCCAAGGCTGAGCTGAGGCTAGCCTGACATTGTAGCGCACTATGGGTTATGCGACAGTGTGCCTAACGCCCTGGCAGCAGTCTGGCCCACCTGCACCTGCCGCTAATGCTGGCAAAGTTGAAATGGTGTGAGCAGCAAGGGGAACTGTTCACGGCGTTCCAGTACAGAAGCAGATAGTTGTAGCTTAGGCTTTGGGGGCTTTTTTAGGGTTTTTCTTTCACCTTTTTTCCCCAAACTGATTTCTGGAATTGTGGCATAATATGCTGACGTTGTTCTAGTCCCAGGTGGACCAGGTAGTTCAGGTTTGTGGCCCCTTCCCCCCCTATAATAACTGCTGGGAAATTGAAAGGGGTGTCAAGTGTCTGGCTGTGTACACCTTGAATCTGCTTACCAGTGTCCATAAATGTCTGGCTCCTCCATTGCTTTGGGCAAGGAGTGTGGAAAGAGTTGTACAAAATCAGAAACTGTGTAGGACTGCCGTTCATGCCCATTGTATTAAAAATATGCTGAAGTGGTGTTAGATGCTCTAAAAATAAAGTTTAGCGGACATCTAATTGTCGTCTTGACAAAAAGTTAGTGTTACTCACAGGTCTTAAAAGTGATGGTTACAAGTTTAGTGGACAACATGCCTGTTGCGAAAGATTATTTTAGAATTACTTCTGTAAATACCTAAAAAGAATAATTACTCAGCCATGGCTACTTTTGGTTATCCATGTGCTTGTCAGAAGGAGAAAGGAAGAGACAAGTCCGTGGAGATACCATTGTTTGACAGCAGGGCATGGTTATGTGAGAACTGTCATAAAACACTTCACAAACCCAAAGGCTCAGAGAATATTGTGCTTTGTCAGTGATTGTCTTGACTACACTCTCTAAGGATGGAGAGCAAAAGTTTGGACTTCTGTGGCTGTCCCTGTTTTGAATGGAATTTCAGGAGAGACCGGTTCTCTGGGAAATGTCCATATGTGTGGTGGTAGGAGCTGGGGGGGAAGCGTGGGAGGAAGAGTATCTGCACTGTCTTACTTGGGATATGTGGATGGGCAGGCACAGGTAGGCTCAACAGAGCTACGTTTATATGACCACATGTACAGAACTTGCACGGGGATGATTAAGTATATTATGGTTTCTGGGAGGTTTATCCTGTGGTCCTAAATTCTTAAATTAATGAGCTACTTGAAGGAACTTATCTTCCTTGTAATGGCATGGAGTCTTGCCTGCTCTTTCCCTGTCAATGTGCTTGTAGGTCATCAAGGTGTTAATTTTAAGTGAGCCCATCTTTGCTTGGTGAGCCACTTTCTCTGTGCTTGAAGGCATGGAGGTAGTTGTGGGCAATAACCTGCCCATGTTTTAGAGGTTAACAGAGAGGTGCGTACACACCATGTGTACAATAAGAGTTATTTCCTCTGTGACGGTTGTATGGAGCCTGGTGAGTTTGTGTAGTCCTCACGTTCATGTAGCACAATGAGTTTACGGAACAAGTTCTTGATTCTTCTTTGATTCACAGTCATGTCTGGTGCAAGACCACAAGCAGAGAGGTAATGCTGTGCAGACTTGGGGTTAGCAGTGATTTCTCTGATGTGCATAAGGAGAAATTCTTGGCTTTGGGAAACTGTGAGGGCTTTGTGTATGGCATCATTTTTAACTGCCGAGATAGAAATGTAGAAAGGTCCATACTGTTTCAGGGTAAGTTAGGACCATCTGGAAATTTGTCACTGGCTGCAAGGTGCTATCCAATCAGCTTAGTATTAACAAGTTAGCACTTGTTATTGAGCAAATTATAAGTAAACAGGATTTGTGGCTTACTAGGGAATGACAGAACATGGTATTTTCCCCAAATCAGCAGCTGTTTTGGGTAGAGTATGCTCCATGTACCAGATGAGGTGCCCCTGGTGTAAGCAGGCACTGCCTTTCTGGCAGATAGAGCACATGAGCAAATCAGCTGAAAGTCTACTGCGTGATAACTGTGTAGTTTGATTAAAGGATGAGGTCTGCAAACCCTGCAATGAAAAGAGCCAGGACATGTTCTCAGGCCATCTACTGATGACTTGCTTGGACAAGCAGAGTTGTATTGGGTCCAGATAACATACATATTGATACTGTGTCTTTAGCCCCAGCAGTTCTTTAGGTACCCGATGTACTTTCTGCCCTTGTTTAAGAAAAAGGGCAGAGGCACCTGGCAGGAGAAGGATGCAAGTATGTTTAAACAACCAGCTTAAGCCTATCCATGCCTGTGCTGGCAGTTGCTGCTGCCTCCTTCATGCCAGCGCCAGTGAGCATGTGGCCACCTTGTTGGCTGAAAGAGGAAGCTTGTCTCCTGAAAATTAATTATATCGTATCTAGAGTTAGTTTTGAGCTGGGTCACAAGTGCTAGTGATGGCTGCAAGGGATAGAGTTGGATAGACTTCGGCTGGTTGAAATTGCTTTCCTGGGTCCAGCACGCACTTGGTGTACAGAAGGTAAGGGGGCATTTTTGACAAACCTGTTTGAATGCTGGCACATCCAGTACTAATTGTATGACAAGCACATGCTTTATGCATTCATGGGGAAGGATAAGGAGGACAGCTTTTGCTAAGAGGTAGGGGTAGATTTAAAGGTGTGGTTATAAGCCCTTAGTAGGGGCCATATATAGAAATTGGGACCGGTTCAAGGGATTGAAGAGTGTCCCATGTCCCTGTATCATCAAGCATCTTGGTGAGATGTGTTGGGTGTAGAATACTTATGTCAATTTATCAATTTACTTTTACTTTCATGTGATCTTAAGGGAGTCTGATGGTTCAATAAAAGCATTGAATAACACTTCCTGCATTGTCCTTGTTTCCTGGTTGCACTCTTTATCAGTGAGATATATAATCAAGTACTTTATTAAACAGCAGCTTATTAAAAGTAACGTGTAGTTCAGCTGCAAGTGTGCAAAAGAAGCAAATGCTTAACAAAACTGGTAAGCGTAGCACGTGGTGAAAACCAGTGGTAGCTCTTAGGGTGTCGTGGAGTCACCTTTTGCCAGTGCAGCTGTTCTCCCTCTTATTTTGTTGAATGAGGGTCGGAGAAATAGGATGTGCCCCTCCCAGTAAAATTGCGCTGAAGGAGAGCGTCAGTTGATTCATTGCCTTACCCCACCTCTCCAGTCGCACGAGGCATCCTCTGGTGGATGCGCCTGCAGAGGTTTGCTTCCTGGTGGCTGTCAGGATGAGCAGTTGCTCAAAAAGCTCCCGTGGCTGGTGCTGCTGTTCTTGGTCCCTCCTGAAGCTGCTCCTCTTCCTGGAGCAGTCTCTTACTCTGCCCTCTCTCTTCTTTCTCTCCCACTCCGCTGTCAGAGCTACAATGCAAGCTGAGCCAGCACCCTGAATTCAAAGTTGTCATTTGTTTTCTGTAGCAGCTGGTCTCTAGCCTTTTTTTCTTTTTCCATGCTGACTTTGGGCTCTCACCACCCTCAGTCCAGCACAGACTGACAGTCTCAGAAAGGCCGTGGGAAAAAAGAAGTGTGCTCTTTCTTGTACACAGAGAAAGAGATTTCTTGCCTTTAATGCTTCGTGTCACAGTAAGGCCACAAGTTTGATACTTTTATCTACTTGGTATGCCTTTATTTCATCTCTCCACATTCTCCTTCTCAAAGAGGGAGAAAAGACTGAAGTGAATCAGTGATAACTGCAGCTGTTCCTGTTGAAGCAGCCGTAACGCTGTACACCTCCAGTGCCTGACCACTTGCCACTGTCAAGCTTCTGCAGTTTAAGTGCATAAAGAAGGAATAAGCTAGTTTGGATGGTTTTTTCCTTCTGTTTGCGGTACAATAATATGGTGGCTAGTTCATAGAAGTACAGGGATGGTTCATGAATAAGTTACCAAAAGGTAAGCTAAGGTGTGCATTTGTATCTTGTTAGTTACTCTGTGGTAGCTGCTTACATAGACGCTGTTGCCTTTTGCTCTTAAACTTACTGTGAAGCAAGCTGTCTTGCACCGTCTGTGGGCTAAGACCATGCAGGTGAGCAACAGAGATAGTAAACTAGGGGATGGAATTGCATTGCAAGGACTTGGCTGGGTAGCCTTAAAATGGATCATGTTTGATCATTTGTGTCCCTCTTGCGGTTCTGAGCTATGGTCTGTAAGGCTGCCCTGCTCTGGTGCTTTGCCAGGTTAAGCCTGAATGTTTCGAGCAATAGAGCCCCAACCATTTGCTGTGATAGATTCTCTCCATCCTGATGCGTGCTGGCGTTTACATGTTTTCCCTTTCAAGGGAAAAGGTGATTTTTGGTTGCTGCTTTGATAGAGGTGTGTCAGTATTGGCACTGGCATGGCTTAGCCTGTATTGTTTTGTTGGGTGGGGTGGGGGAAAGGGGAGAGGAGATATAACTGGGTAATTGGATTCAGGGATGATTGTGCTGCTGTGGTAGGTTTTACTGGATGAAGCAGCTTGTTGCGATAGGTGTTTGTTTCAGCTTCTGTCTGCAAGTATGACTTGGCTAGATAAGGATGGTCTATCGTGATGATTTCATTGTTTGAATTGGCTGGACTGGGTGGAGAATGCAGCTGCATTGTTTGGGACTAGCTTTGTAGTTTCGTTTTGTTGAAGTGGATTACATGGCAGTGCATTGCTACATTATTAAGGTGAAGTTGCAGTAGATAATAGTTGGAGAATGTTGGAGGGAAGAGAATACGCACAGGGTTTCACAATGCGTACCTAATTGAGCCTCGCAACAGCTCCTGTGTTCCTGTTGGGAGATCTGGTCAGCAGAATGCATTGGGATTACGCAGAAAACCTCTGGTAGTGATTTGAGTTTGCAGTCATACTTTAACTGCAAGGCTGTCTGTGCTGTGTAAATAGCTGAGAGTGCTCTGAGAGACCATGCCGGCCCCGACAGTGTGAATTTTGTCTGGATTCATGCTGTTCTTGCTGCCTCTCCAGTTTTCACAGTGGGTGAAGGAGAAGCTGGCAGGTAGCTGCTCTGTTTTTCTTTACTGACCTCAAATTAACCATTGAGCCGTGCCTCAGAGTCCATGTCTTTTTGTATTACGGAACTTTCAGGCACTTAAACTTGCTATAACATGTGAGTGACTGTTAACTGATGCAGGGTTGTCTCCATTACTGAAAGTGTGGCTGATCAGTTGTTAGGTCATGAACTCTTTTGGCCTTATAGGAAATAACTGTAGTGCAAGGTGGGGCTAACCCCTCTGCCTTGAGCAAACTTGCATTATGTCTTACTTGGGAAAGTTTGCAGTTGGATTCCCTTCTCCCTGCAGCATAGCACAACGATGTGAAGTAGGAGTTGCCAGAACAGTAGGTAGTGCTTCCTCCTTCTAAAACCAGCCTGGTTTTCCCCTAGATGCGACAGAGCGATTGCCTGGCTTTACCTAATGCTTGATGCTTTTATTTATACGTTGTCTGGCTGTGGAGGAGGTGGTATATAATGAAGCACAGGGGTTTGGCAGAAGTTCTGCTAGGCTCATGGTGAGGGGAAGGCGAGCCTTTGAAGAGAGATGGGTGCAAGAGGAGGAGAGGTTACATGTCCCAGCTTTGTGCCAGCTTCTCAAAGCTCGGATGAGCTCATGAGAACCCAGCTGGCTCAAATGTGGGAGTGCTAAAGCAGGTCTGACCTATTTCTTCCCCTCCATGTGCAGCACGCATCTTGAGACTCTTCCAGTCTGACTTTTTCAGTGCTGACAACAAATCCTGCCAGTCTGAGCAGAGGTGCCCCCTTGTTAGTGGTTCAGAGCAAGTTTTGATTCCTCTGCTTCTGTGGCTGGATGCATGGGAGGGACGCACAGACTGACTGTGCATTCTTGTTGGTGAAACTCTTCCTCTCTCTTCTTGTTCCAGGTGATCTTTTCTTGTGAGACAAGTGGTTTGTGACTCATGGCCTCCACAATGAGTACTGCTGTGTCGTGATACCAGGGGTCTTGGTAAGCTGCTTGTTTGAAATATGATAGGTCCTCGCCATTCCACAAATGCAGGCCCATCTCTCTTGTCTTTGCAATTGAGGTTCAACATAATTTTAAGCCATCCAAATTGTAAGCTGCAACTGAGTGGAGTGAGGCTACTTTTCACCTGTTCTCACCACCTTCTCTGAGCTTGCAGTGGCACTGATTCAGTTACATGATCAACCAGACCAGGGGACTGATCCAGCTGAATAGATTTCTGCTGTTTCCCTTGCATTTGTTCCCATTCAGATCTTTTCCCCAGTCTGCTCAGGAGAGAGGTGGTGAGAACTGAGTACACAGTTGAACCATCCCTTTTCCCTGCAGCCATTGCCTGGCATACTTAAAGCAAGCCTGAAAATAGAACCTTGGATGTAGCTTGCCAAAACGTCTTGAAAAGTAGCTTGACCATTCACTGTTGGTGACCCTACCTCTAATTCTAGAGCAATGATAAAGGCTTTGCTGTGGCAGGCAGACTCTAGCTGCAAAAATACATATCTCTAGAGCTTTTCCATTATTGAACCCTAGATTCCCAGACATACATATGTTAGAAGTGCATTTAGAAAAATCATGAGGCATTCCATTTCACATTATAAAAGATGGTACATTCCCAGTGTGCAGAAATGAGAAGCGGAGGAAGTTGAGTTGCCGTTGTTCCACCAATGAATATATTGATATATCCTTTATAGCTCTCTCTGGTAAGAAGAAATTTAAACCGAGATCGGAAAATACAGTTCCCTTGCAGAGCGTATCATTCCAATTCCATTCTAATAGATGGAAGATACATGTATATAGGATAATAAAAAGTAGGGTTAAAAAATTGGAGGTTTTTTTATCCCCTGTGAAGTACTTGAAAGTTTGGTGATGTCAGAAATATTGTGCAGCCAGTGTGATCCTGATTCTATTCTTCATGTTTTCTCATTGCACTGTGCAAGACTGGGAGTCTGAGGAAACTCTCGTCTTATAATAAAAGGTAACTTGGTAATGCATGAATATCAAAAGTGGAAAAGCAGAGGATGAAACAACTAAAACACTTGAATTTATCACACCAGCATCTGCATTCTGCTGTTAGCATTAAGCTCTGCTCGCTTTAATGCTATTGTTCCTTTTTTCTTCTTTTACCTGAAATTCACCATATTTTCAGTCACACTGTCACCTTAAGTGAGGACCCTGAAGTATCACTAAGTTCCACTAACTTTTAGAGATGCATAAATCTTTTGAAAAGTGGGTGCTGTTGATAACGTTACGGTTTTGTTGTCAAAACAGACATAGGAGCCAAATTTGCATGTAAAGATGGTACAACTTAGATATTTGTGAAGATGTTCTCTCAAGTCTTCAATGTATCTGCGTAGCACCAGCTCCCATTACAGCATGATAGGAGTAACAATAGTAATAGATTAACCCCAACATTGTTCTCAAAATCGGTGGAATAACCAGCTGATAGCCCTAGAGAGGCATGTGGATCCTGTGGAGTGTGTGGCTCAGACTGGAGTTCATCTGCCTGTGCCCAATAGGAGGCATTAAAAATGAGACCTTTGTTGCAGAAACATTCCCCCACAATAATGGGTTTGTGTGGCACAGTGGAGGTGAGCACAGGGAGCGGGATGATTTCTCTGCATCATGAAGAAGCCATGTGGTAGAGAATTGAATTTCTGGAGATCATGCAGAGCTTCATGGAATGACTGCAGTGTGCAGCACTATCATGTTAAAGTACAGCAGTGCAAAGTCGCAAAAAGTATAATGGCACAACCTCACAACAAGATAAATTTGTGGAACTGGAAAACCATAGTGCTCAATACTGTAGGTTACTGATAACTCTCGTGGCCAGAGGTGCTCATATAGTGCCCGTGTTTCTTAATCCTCTGGTGTCAGCATGTAAGCAAACCATTTTTTTGTTTTCTAAATGCAATTTGAACAGTAGTTTCTTCATAGAATTCAAGGCACTCCCTGTCTGGTGAGGTTTATTTTGTTTCATTTGATATACCCAGGAAGAAACTGCTTATTTGGCGCTGAGAAGGAATACTGGGAATATTTACATTTGAATAATATTTAACTAGAATGCTTAATACATTAACAATAAATCTTGGTTAGATTCTAAATTAAGTGGATTTGCATCTGAGTAGGTGAGATGAACAGGAGAGATTTTGCTGAAACATAAACAAGACAGAAATTTGTTCCAAAATAACTTAGCCCAAAGGACATAAACAGTAATGTTCAATAGTTTCCTCCTCCAGAAACAGTTTTATGTACCTTATTGCCTGCATTGTGCATATCATTTCTTAGAAAGAAGCTGAAAAAGTGTTTATTTTTAGTTGTGTGGGGTTTTTTGTTTGTTTTTTTTTAAGCCTTAATGGTCTGTATAGTGCTGCTGTGCAAACTTAAAGGGGTAGTTCTCTAGTGATCTTTTGGCCTTTCTACTAGATACAATGAGTGAGTAACCTCTGGTATTTTCAGAGTAATCACAGCGGAGCTGGTTGCTTACAGGTGGTCAGGAAGGCATTTTATTTTATTTTCTTCCCTTTGTGCAACCCTTAGCGCACATCATTGAACATATGTCTAGTTGTATTGGACCAAGGAGACAGAGAAGGTTTGAGCAGAGTTTATGTTCTTAAGAAATATCAGATTACGGCCATTCACAGGGGAATTCTGGATAGCTAAGTCATGTTGGGGGTTTGTAGATTTGGCTTCCTACTGACTTGTTGTGAGGTATCTTCAAGCTGAGCACAGAGGCAGAATCAAAGTGTCCAGATACAAGGCACTTCCCTGTTTTGTTGACTGCAGAGTGATTTGCTTTGTATGAAGGGAAGGTGTCCTCTCTGCCTGTAAACTGAATGGCCAGCCAGGGCTGCCTCCAGTTTGAAATACGCAGCTGTACTGAGCCATCTGAAAGCTCTTCTCAGTAACGGGGGAAGAATTGCCTTTTACTGCTTCACACCAGACACATATGCCTGGAAAGTTCCTCACTGATTTTCTTGCTCTTTTTGTGGGGTGGTTTTAACAGTGTGCCCTGGAGATGCGAGACTTCCCCTGGGCAGCAGGAGGCAAGCGTCTAGAGAATGCTGGAGCTGCAGGAGGGAAGCGCCCAGTGCAAAACCAGAGAGGAGCAAAGAGAAAAAAGGCAAGCAGACAGCCGGCATTGAGAGAAGCGGGTGGCAGAAAGTGCTTCGACGCTGCCTCTGGCGGCACTCTCCCCAGAGGAACTTGACAAGAGCCCATCTGCGTGCGTGTGAGACTGTGAGCTCAGGATTTCTGTCAATGCATTCCAGTAACCCCAAAGTGAGGAACTCCCCGTCAGGCAACACACAGAGGTAAGGAAAAGAGCCTGCAGTCAGCTGCTTGGGATTGGTGCATGATGCTGTCCCTGCTCTGCTGCAGGATGAGCCAAGGACTGGTGCATGTGACTTACTGGTCCTCCTTTGTCCTCCCATTGGACCTGCCAAGTACCTGAGCGCTGGCTGCACAGTGCTGACAAGTCTCCACATTTGGCTAGGGTCAGGATGTGCTGAAAGCTCTAAACCCATGAGGTGCAGATTCTGTATTCCTCACGCCCTCTTGCCTCCCATCAGGTGTCTGAATAGGCTGTAGGAGAGTAAACATGCTGTTTCTATCTGTGCTTTTTTTTCTTCCCCCTCTTCTAATTATCTGTTTCCCTGAGGGGTAGTTGGGCAGCAGCAGGTCTCTCTGTCTGTACTTTCACACAAAACTCCTCCTCTGTATTATTGGCCTGGACAGCCTGGAGAACTGATCAGCTGTGCACTCAGATCCTCTACATCATTCACCTGCCAGTGCAGCAGGTCAGCATCTCTCCTCTGCTAATTTGGAAGGGGAAAAGTACGGAAGCGAAGCACTGTCCAGGGACTTGCAGTGGTCTGATTGACAGCATTCTCGACTTTGATTATTTACTCCTAGAGGTCATCTGGAGCTTAAGAGTAATTCAGAGGGAATGCCTCTGAGTCAGATGCCTGCCCAAAGGAGGAAACGGCTTGTGTGAGTCCCACAGTGAGGATGCTAGCAAGTGCTGCCTGTTGGAAGTGGCAGTGATGATAGGAAAATGCAGTGCAGAAGATCTGATAGCAATGGAGTAACCGGAGGGTGAGGAGGAAGGGGTGGCTAGTGCGTGTGTAAAACCCAGAAGAACAAAATATGTTTAGGATGCAATTTGCTGAGTGGAAGAGAGAAGAAAAGACTCTGAAGTTCCTTTGGCAAATGAAAGAAGCTTCATCTGCCCCATTTTGCAGGAGTGTGCAGGGAGATGGTATCCTTCTCCTTCCTTATTCAGAGGCAGGTTGTAGCTGGTTTAATTGTTTTCACGGTCAGAGGTTTGTGTTTTCCTGGCAGCTCGCCCCAATGTATGATGAATGCTGCAGTAATGCTGGGTTTTCCTTGTGCTCCCTGTAGAACAGGATAGGGAGGTACAAGGGAGGGGGTGGGGGTGGGGGGTCCTACTCTGATCAGAGCTGAAGTGTATAGTTTGGGTCCAGGAGAGTGGTGAGGTGAACTTTATTGTGCCTTGTTTGTTTACTCTGAGCTGGTCTTGGTGTGAGGCGCTTCTCTGTGCACATAGAAACCGTTGTCTTTATTGACAGAAGCCACAGAGGTAGGTCCTCATGTGACAGCAGTTCCTGGGATCTGGCAGGTTTGTAGCTTGCCCTAGTGCCTTCTTGAGCAATGAGATCCCATCTTGGGTAATAACCCTTTCAGGGCATGTTCAAAAAAGCACCTGCATGACTCTAAGCTTGCAGGCATTTTTTATATGTCAGCAATTGTCTTAGCTTGCAAAGGTGGCAGTGGTTGTTTCTGCTTCTCTCTCATCAGTTCCTACGGGGTTGAATGAATCTGTGGTGTGATTTGTCACTTTTTTCTTTTCCTTTTTTTTGCTCTGTCCCCAGTAGCCCCAAATCAAAGCAGGAGGTGATGGTCCGTCCCCCTACAGTGATGTCCCCATCTGGCAACCCCCAGCTGGATTCCAAATTTTCCAACCAGGGCAAACAAGGGGGCACCACCAGCCAATCCCAGCCCTCTCCCTGTGACCCCAAAAGTGGAGGTCACCCCCCCAAAGTGCTCCCTGGCCCAGGTGGGAGCATGGGGCTGAAGAATGGGGCAGGAAACGGTGCCAAGGGGAAGGGGAAGAGAGAGAGGAGCATTTCAGCAGACTCCTTTGAACAGAGGGAAGCTGGGACTCCTAATGATGATCCTGAAATCAAAGGTATGTTTGCTAGGATTCATGTGCAAGTGCAGACATTTAGTCTGAGTCTTCTGTGAGATGGAGAATCGCTATGCAAAAACATTTATTTGTCTGGGGTTCTGTAAGTTCTAGCCAACAAAGTCTAAAGGTCTTGAGAGTAGGTGAAGAGGAGAGGTTGTCATAGCTGGCATGGGTAAATGTCCTGTTCACGCTCAGTTAAAGTGCAGACCTAACCCTGGTGGGAAAGTTCCTTTGTTACTCTGAAACTCCCCCAGAGGATTTGAAAGTACAAATGCAACCTGTTGGTTTCCTTCTGGCCTTTGGCCTTTCAGGAACTGCTCTGTTGTAACTGGGGTTTTGAACAATATGCAAGCCTGTTTTGTCAACACAGATACAAAACCTGTAGCACCCTGACTGGTAACACAAGCCAGAGAGTTGGGATTTCTGTGTTCTGTTCCTGGCTCCCAACATTGCCTCTGTGAGGCAGTGCGAAAACAGACTAGATGTGCAGTTGTCCCGCTTTCCTTTGTCCATTTTCTAGGTCACCTGGCTAAGGTGGCTGAAGGGGGAAAAAAAAGTGGAGTTTTGCACAGAGCCCAAATATGTCCTCGGGCACAGACATTTTCATATTTGTTCATTTTAGTGTGTAGTTTTCCTGCTATTCTGTGTGGCCATTAGAGAATTCAAAGGGATCAGCTCTGGGAACTGCCACGTGCCTTGGAAGATGAGCTTTCTCCCAGTGGTACCTGAAGGGCAGCATGGCATTAGAGGGAAGGAAGATGCATGGTGTAACAGAAGAATTGCCTTTAGTATAGTGCTTGAGAGAGAAGTGAGAAATTTTAGAGGAGGAAGAGCTCTGGTCATTTTCCAGAAATGGATTCCAAAGAGTGATCCTAAGGTAGTGATTCCCCTCTGCTCCTCTTTCTGCCCTTTCAGACTGCAATTCTGCCGATCATGTGAAGTCCCAGGATTCTCAGCACACACCACACTCCATGACTCCTTCAAATGCTTCAGCCCCAAGGTCTTCCACGCCTTCCCATGGCCTGACGGCTGCTTTGGAGCCAGCAAGTGGGCAGAAGACTCCATCCAAAGTGGTTTATGTTTTTTCTACTGAGATGGCCAACAAGTAAGTAGGTGGATGCTCGAATGTCTTCAGGGAGTGGGGCTTATATTTGTGCTCCCTTTTTAAGAGGTTTTCAAGTGTACTTTCTCCCATCAAGTGCATTCTTGTAGCAAGAAGTCATTATTTATTTTGGGGATGCTGAAGGGACTGGAGTGGAGAAAGTCGCTACCTCTTGCCCTCTGAGAAGTGATTATTTATTCCTCCAAGGTGCGGAGTGGTGTTTTTTTTCTTTAATTTTTACTTTTGGCAAACACTGGTAGGTATTGTTTTGCAATCCACGCAGTGAATAGCAGCCAGGATGGCTTAAACTGAGACATGAACCCTGAATGCTGATGAGTTTGTAGATGGAAGCATTTTTCTTTTGCTACTCATCTAGAGTGAAATATGTGTGGTTAAGTCTCTCTCCCGTCTGCCAGCTGAAGGGTAGAAGGGAGGACAGTTAAGAAAAATTGATTCTTATCTTCAACTGGATATGTGCATCTGTCTGTCTTTGCAGGGCTGCAGAAGCTGTGCTGAAGGGACAGGTGGAAACCATCGTGTCCTTTCATATCCAGAACATCTCAAACAGCAAGGCGGAACGAAACACTGTACCCTTGGTAGGGAATACCTGCATTTGTGTGTGTGGTTGGGTGAGAGATGGTTGATTATTTACATGCTGAAATAAGTTTTAGGGTGGAAAAGAGAGACAGTTGTTGTCCTAGCCTCCTGCAAATAAATGGCTTGGATGATCCAAAGAAGAGCTTGTGTCTTGCAATATTTGGGTAGTATATTTCTGACCCACTGCTTATGTGATGCTAGCGGAGAAGCAAGGGGTAGCTGCTGTAATACCTGAGCGAAATATGTTTCTGCATGGCCAAGATGCTGCTTTGTGATCACTGCATGAAGGCTACCTTTCCTTGCAAAGTGTGGGCTGGTGATGTTCAGACAGGATGCTTTGCTTGCACCTCTGCTTATGTCACACAGCTGTAAGATGAATGAGTGACATGTGGCTTTCTCTTGCAGAACCCCCAGATCACTGCACTTCGGACTGAACCCAAGCCCCTGCCGCAGCCGCAGCCCCCCACCGCCCCAGACCAGAACCCTCCCCAGAACGCCAAAATGCAGCCGACTCCACCTGTGTCAGCGCCGGTATCCAAATCTGCTGGCCCCGCCTGCCCCATAGATCAAGACAGTCCCAGCGTGGAAAGCAAAGTGATGTCTGTGGGCAGCCCTGCCAACTCTACCCCATTGCAGACAGAAGGATTTGGGCAGAGTTCAACCCCCAATAATCGAGCAGTTAGCCCAGTTTCCCAAGGTAGCAATAGCTCTGCTGCAGACCCCAAAGGTCCTCCCCAGCAGGTGTCTGGTGGGGACCCATCCAGTTTGGGCGAGAATCCAGATGGACTGTCACAGGAGCAGCTGGAGCATCGAGAGCGCTCATTGCAGACCCTGAGAGACATACAGCGCATGCTCTTCCCTGATGAGAAGGAGTTTGCGGGAGGGCAAGGTGGGGGACCACCCCCAAGTGCTGGGGTGCTGGATGGTCCCCAAAAGAAACCTGAAGGGCCGATACAGGCCATGATGGCTCAATCCCAAAGTTTAGGCAAAGGGTCAGGGTCTCGGACAGATGGAGGGGCTCCGTTTGGCCCTCAAGGACACAGGGACATGCCCTTTTCCCCAGATGAAATGGGGCCGCCACCAATGAACTCCCAGTCAGGACCCATTGGGCCAGACCACCTGGACCATATGACTCCCGAGCAGGTAGCCTGGCTTAAGCTGCAGCAGGAGTTTTACGAGGAGAAGAGAAGAAAGCAAGAGCAGGTGGTTGTGCAGCAGTGTTCCCTGCAGGACATGATGGTCCATCAGCACGGGCCTCGTGGGGTGGTCCGAGGCCCTCCCCCTCCCTATCAGATGACCCCTGGGGAGGGCTGGGGACCTGGGGGTCCAGAGCCCTTCCCTGAAGGCATGAACATGTCGCACTCCCTGCCCCCCAGGGGCATGGCCCCCCATCCCAACATGCCTGGGAGCCAGATGCGCCTGCCTGGTTTTGCAGGAATGATGAACCCTGACATGGAGGGCCCCAGTGTCCCAAATCCTGCCTCCCGGCCTGGGCTTTCAGGAGTCAGCTGGCCAGACGACGTGCCAAAAATCCCAGATGGCCGAAACTTCCCTCCTGGCCAGGGTGTCTTCAGCGGCCCTGGTCGAGGGGAGCGGTTCCCCAATCCGCAGGGCCTGCCCGAAGAGCTCTATCAGCAGCAGCTGGCTGAGAAACAGATGGGCCTCCCTCCTGGCCTGAACATGGAAGGTATCAGGCCCGGCATGGAGATAAACAGAATGATGCCCTCCCAGAGACACATGGAGCCTGGGAACAACCCCATCTTCCCTCGCATGCCGGTGGAAGGGCCGATGAGCCCCTCCAGGGGGGACTTCCCGAAAGGAATACCCCCACAAATGGCCTCTAGCAGGGAGCTGGAGTTCGGGATGGGCCCTGGCAGCATGAAGGGGGACATGGGCATGAATGTCAGCATGGGCTCCAACCCACCCCTGGTCCCTCAGAAGCTGAGGGAGGCAGGAGTTGGGCCAGAAGAGATGATGAAACTGCGCCCCGGCGTCTCGGAGATGCTCTCCTCTCAGCAGAAAATGGTGCCGCTGCCGTTTGGGGAGCACCCGCAGCAGGAGTATGGCATGGGTCCCAGACCTTTCCTTCCCATGTCTCAGGGCCCAGGAGTCGGTCTACGAAATCTCAGAGAACAGATCGGGCCTGACCAAAGGACTAACAACCGGCTCAGCCACATGCCGCCACTACCTCTCAATCCCACCAGTAACCCTAATAGCCTCAACACTGCTCCCCCGGCGCAGCGCAGCCTTGGCCGCAAGCCCTTGGATATCTCTGCAGCTGGTCAGGTGCATTCGCCAGGGATCAACCCCCTGAAATCCCCCACGATGCGCCAGGTCCAGTCTCCCATGATGGGGTCTCCATCGGGGAACCTCAAGTCCCCTCAGACACCCTCCCAGCTGGCAGGAATGCTTGCGGGCCCCACTGCCGCAGCTGCCGCTGCCTCCATTAAGTCCCCCCCTGTCTTGGGGTCTGCTGCTGCTTCTCCTGTCCACCTCAAGTCTCCATCTCTCCCTGCACCTTCTCCTGGATGGACTTCGTCTCCAAAGCCTCCTTTGCAGAGCCCTGGGATTCCCCCAAACCACAAGGCATCTCTCACCATGTCTTCTCCAGCCATGCTGGGGAATGTGGAGTCGGGTGAGTGCCGCCTCTGCTAGCCGGACTCAGCTCATCGGCTCATGTCAGGTTACCCTGAGGCGTGCAGCAAGGGGAGAGGGTTGGAGGTTTCTTGAAGGGGTGGCAGTGCCGCAAGGCTTGGTGGTGCTTGTTCCAAGGGTCGGGTTGGCGGCTGCATGAGTGGAGCACAAGTGCTTTTCCTGCTGTTGTATTTGTGGGTTTGCACCATGCCTCCTGGGTGTCCTGGTGAGGGCTAGTCATCGGAGGATGTGAAAGGGTGGGGTCAGGAGGTGTGGAAAAATGTGGAGTGTTGATGGGAGAAATCTCTCCCTGGAGGAGTTTTTGGCTGTTCCGCCACAGTTCCTGGTGGCAGTAGCTTTGTGGAGCCGTTCCTGCTGATGTTACGAAAATGCTTTGAAATAACATCTCCTACAAGTTGATGCTGAGCACAGTTAGTCATGTACCTAGATATGGTCAGGTATGGTTACGGCTTTCTAGGCTCACCACAGACAGGGAGGTGTGTTAGCATTTTTTCAGGCTTCAACCATTTCAGAGAGAGTTAACACCACCATATGTAGCATTCAGTAGTGTGCTGGAGCTGTGCCGTGCCTGGGACCTTCGAATGCAGGTGCTGGCATGCTCCTGAACGTCTCTGGGCTATTGGCGGCACACGTCCGCCCTCTCCTTCCCACTCCCAAATCCTCCCAGAGCTTGCCCAGGAGCATGTTTGCCCCTCTGTCCAAGTTCCCAGTGCTGCAGCCCGGGAAGGTCTGGCTGGGAGAGGAGGCTTGCCCACGTTGCCCTCTAGTGCTGCTGTGGGTAACAACGCGGCAGCGGTGGCTGGGACATGCCCAACGGGGCCAGGGGACTGGTGGTGGCAGGGGGGGTAACCCCTCACATCAGCTGGCAGGACTGCTGGCCGGATCCCTGTGCTCGGTAGCAGAGGCTGGGTGTTGGCATCTGTCGTGGCTGCTGAGGCCGTGCCCGGTGTGAGCCCGAGTGCCCACAAGTCAGAATTGAATGCTTTAGTCTGTGCCTAATGTTGTGCCTAATGAATGCTTTTACATGCAGCTCTTCCAAAGCATAAATGTTTTGGCATTGCAGGATTTTTGTTTTATCTGTTCTCCTTTCCTTTTTCTGGGGTGAACCGAGGAACATGCAGTGGATTTTCAGTGATAGTACAACTTTGGTTTAGCATCTTTCCTTCCCATGTGGTTTGGGTGGCATGAAATTCATCGGTGAAGAACAAAGGAGATTGGAAATGCTTTGGGAGAGCAGAGGATGAGAAGCTAATAAGGGTAGAGAATGTTTCTTTAACTGGAATGATCAGTAAATATGTGTATATAAAACCTGAATGAAATATAAACAAGGAGTCTTACTTGTAGCAGCTGATGCAGCTTGTCAGAAATCTGCCTGTATGTCTTGGCATAATATCTGCTACAGCTTTCATTGTGCTGCCTATGTCTACTGTGCTTGTTTGCCCCCTAAAGAAAAAAGGGCAAGGAGCTAAAGTTGACTTCTGGTAGGTGCAGGAACAATTAATTGGCTATGGGTTTAGATTTTTATGGATAGACTTGGTGTGTGAGTCTGTCTTCTCCAGTGCATGGAAGTTGAATAGTAGGATTTTTCAGGCGTACCTGATAATTCTTCCTGTGGATTTGCAGAGGCTCAAGATAGTTCCAGTGGAAGTGCAGAATCCAGGATAACGAATGTTAACAGTCTTGACCAATAGGCTTATTTTTCTGGTTACCTTTCACAGGCATTGTGACTGCATTAGTCAGATGGTCTCATTGCAATAATAAAAATCTAGGTTTTGAGATTTCTAGGAGAAAAGGGTGGGTTTTCAGGGGAAAAAAATGCTAAGAAAGAAAAAAAAATTGACCTTTTTTCTTTTCTATCTCTCTTCCCCCTCTGCCCCTGCAAGGCGGCCCACCTCCTTCTACAGTCAGCCAGTCTGCTCCTGTGACTCTTCCTGGAAATCTTCCCTCTAGCAGTCCTTACACAATGCCTCCAGAGCCGACCCTCTCCCAGAATCCCCTTTCCATTATGATGTCCAGGATGTCCAAATTTGCCATGCCCAGCTCTACACCGCTCTATCACGATGCCATCAAAACTGTGGCCAGCTCGGATGATGACTCCCCTCCGGCACGCTCCCCAAACTTGCCACCCATGAACAGTGTACCAGGTAAGAAACTCAAAGAAATGTAAGCCCAAGCTATCAGGCAATACAGTGAAGGTGACTTTAATGGAAGCTTCATCAGATGAAGATGGCAAGAAGGGAAAGACCTTGAAAAATATATAGCCATGGCTGTTTCTGTGGAAGGCAGTTGCAATTCTCTGAAATGGGGAGAGGGAAATTCTCATTGCAACCATTTTTTTCTGTTCAGAAAGAGTCTGATCTGGAAAACCTTTATGTATGGGAGAGATTTCCGCTCATGCAGACTGGAATTACTTGCGTGAGTGAAGGCTGCTCATGGGAGTAAGGGTCAGACCTGAACATGTTACCGAGAGGAAACCATTCTTCTCCTGTCTTAAGGCAGTGTCATAGAAGCTTCACAGGGGTTTGTTGGTTTTGTTTTGGTGAGGATTTTTTTGGGGGTGGTTTTTGGTTTGGTTTTTTTGACACTGAATTATCTAGTCTTTTCCTGGGTTTTGTGGGTTGCCTTTGTTACAGAAGAGTGTGCTAGAATTCTTTCTCAAAGTGCACATCTTTTCATATAGGGAATGAGTAATGGCAGGTGGCCTCAGCCAGGGCTGAGGGGAAACTGCCCTGGTCCTTACCTGAGAGAGTTAGAGGAAGAGTAAAGGAAAACATTGTCCTATTGGGCTGTCTTGTGGGTGAGCATGTTTATATGAGAAATCCAGTCCCTGCTGGTAGTTTAATGTTGGTGCGTACATGTTTAATACAAAAGTCGGCTGTAGCCCCAACTGAATTAACATAGTTGAAAGAGAGGGTGAGTGGATGTTTCATGGGGGCAGCGACTGGAAATGAATTCTTGATGAGTTTACCTTTAGCTTTGCTGTCTGTTTCACGCAGTAATGATCAGAATGGCTGAGTATACCTGGGGAAGCTGGCTAATTGAATAAGTTCATGATGATAGCTCATTAACCTCATTGATCGCTGCCTCCTAGTCTTATGAGGGTTACCTGATTTATCACTTCTTGAGTTTTGAAAGGAGATTCAGTCACCTCCCAGTGGACAAGTCTCCATATGCTGGTAATCTGTCACAGGCATGTTTGTTACTGCCTGCATCATCTAGACTGATGGAGAAAAGTAGTAAAGGTATGGGTTGGGTTGGGATCCTATTTACAGAGCAGGCTTCAGTCGATTTTTGATAGGGCACTGACAAGCTTAGGGAGGCAGCTGCGCAGGTGGCATCAATTTTCTGGTTAAAATAACATTTTCCAGAGCCACTACTGATGTTTTTTTAATAGCACTAATTTGTGTGTGTGCGCGGACTTGGTAACCTTGCAGAAAGCTCACTGATAGTTTTATTGATTATTATTGGCTGTTCTCTAAATGTGATTCCTTATTTCTTCCCTAGGCATGGGCATTAATTCTCAGAATCCTCGAATTTCAGGTCCAAACCCAGTGGGTCCAATGCCAACCCTTAGCCCAATGGGAATGACTCAGCCTCTTTCCCATAACAACCAGATGCCCTCTCCAAATGCTATGGGACCCAATATACCTCCTCATGGGGTCCCCGTGGGACCCGCCCTGATGTCACACAACCCGATGATGGGGCATGGCTCCCAGGAGTCTCCAATGGTACCTCAAGGACGCCTGGGCTTCCCACAGGGGTTCCCTCCCGTGCAGTCCCCTCCACAGCAGGTGCCATTTCCACACAACGGGCCCAGCGGTGGACAAGGCAACTTCCCAGCGGGAATGGGCTTCCATGGAGAAGGACCTCTGGGGCGCCCAACCAACCTGCCCCAAAGTTCGACAGATCCAGCACTTTGCAAGACTGGAGGCCCTGGCGGTCCAGACTCCTTCACTGTTCTTGGAAACAATATGCCTTCGGTTTTCACTGATCCAGAGCTGCAGGAGGTGATCCGTCCTGGAGCCACAGGAATACCTGAGTTTGACCTGTCCAGGATTATCCCATCGGAGAAGCCCAGCCAGACACTACAGTATTTCCCTCGTGGGGAGGTGCCAGGCCGCAAGCAGCCGCAGGGGCCCGGGCCTGGGTTCTCCCACATGCAGGGGATGATAGGAGAGCAGACCCCGAGGATGGGACTAACGTTGCCTGGCATGGGGGGCCCTGGGCCAGTGGGAACTCCGGATATCCCTCTTGGGACGGCTCCGTCTATGCCAGGTCATAACCCGATGAGACCGCCTGCCTTCCTGCAGCAAGGCATGATGGGGCCGCACCACCGCATGATGTCACCAGCACAAACAGCGATGCCTGGCCAGCCCGCGCTAATGAGTAACCCCGTGGCTGCCGTGGGCATGATCCCAGGCAAGGACCGAGCCCCCGCGGGACTGTACAGCCACCCGGGCCCTGTAGGGTCACCTGGTATGATGATGTCAATGCAGGGCATGATGGGACCCCAACAAAACATCATGATTCCCCCCCAGATGAGGCCCCGAGGTATGGCTGCTGACGTCGGCATGGGAGGGTTTAGCCAAGGCCCTGGAAACCCAGGGAACATGATGTTTTAAGCTGCTACCATAAGACTGGATGTTCTGATCCTTGTCAAGATGAGATTCCAAGTCCTGAGTGCTTTTTTGGGAGCTTCAGGAGTACAGTTTGGCCATGCAATAGGTGAAAAGAGACCAGAGGACGCTTTGGGAAATCTCGAATGTATGGAATTACCTGAGAAAAAAAAAAAATTATTCATTTTAACAGGTTGTTTTTTTTTTAAGATTTATTTTTTAAAAATTATTTTTGTGGACTTGGGTATCCCGTGACGGCACCTGCTTTGAGAATCTGTAGCTGTATTTTGAGAATTGCCATTTGTCACAAGTTGCACCATTCTCTGTATGTTTACGTCCTTCGGACTGGCTTCTCCCAGGACTCTCGGTTATTTTTGGGGTTTTTTTGTGTACTGTACTATATTGTAAAAGGGATTTTAGCAGAGACTTTAGTCTTTGGGGTGAGAGGAGAATGGGATTCTAGGCTGTTTACTTTAGGTGGAGAATCCATCTTCAGAACTTCGGACTATTTTCCTTCAACTCCAATGTATAGAAAAACCAAACTACGACCTCAGAGCAGAGTATTAATGAAAAGCACAAAAAGGAACTTAAGTTCAGTGAGGGGAATCTTTTAAATGAAATAAATAATAAGTTAAGGACATATTTTTCAAATTATGGCGTGCTGTCCAGCACCTTCTGTCTCTCCCTCCCACTCTTTATTAAATAGGCTTCTCTCTCTGTCCGTCCCCCTTCTGTCTCCTCCTATGGCAGCTGCAATACATTGTGTTATTTTGGGGAGTAAATCTAGGAGAGCCTCTCCTCACGTGGGGACTCTTCCCACTTTTAGGAAGGGGCTGGACTTGGACACTGTTACATCCTACAGTAGTCTCTCTCACTGTTTCCTATTCTCCTTTTCTTAGAAACCCCAAGTGATTTTATTAATGTGGGAGTGGAACAGACACTAAAAGTTATCCAGGATTTTTTTTGTGGTTATTTTTTTTTTTCCTCCCCAGCGTAAAACGTTCTGTGTAACCTCCATTAAATTTGGTACAAAACCACTCGCCAGGGCTGTGGTGTCAGAAAAATAAAATATATTGTTTCTTATAAAAATGAACTGTCGTCTTTATCCAGTCCAGTTGTTTCTGTGTATGTCAGATGGCTGGCCAGATAACTGTTTGCTCTTCCTTATGATCACAGCCAGCCTAGAGGCCAGGTGGGGTAAGCTTTGGCAGCTCCTGAAAGTCTGGTCTGTAGGCAGCTGCGTGCTCCTTGCAAGGCACTTCTGTTCGCTTAATACTGAACTGAGCCTGTTTTTCCTCAGAGTGAGGTCTGTCTTCAGAACACCTCAGGGATGATAGTTAGTCTTTCTTCCGCAGTT
This sequence comes from Phalacrocorax aristotelis, assembly GCF_949628215.1. Classification (NCBI taxonomy): domain Eukaryota; kingdom Metazoa; phylum Chordata; class Aves; order Suliformes; family Phalacrocoracidae; genus Phalacrocorax; species Phalacrocorax aristotelis. The sequence continues at coordinate 116,824,268 of NC_134276.1, read as the reverse complement.
GTTTGAGGGTCAAGAATAGATGAAACTTGTTGTCTCCATCACTTCCTGCTGGTGAGTGTTTGCCACAATACAAGGTACGTGGTTTTAAGCTTTCCCTAAGCAGCGGTGTCTGTCTGCCAAGTGCCGGAGTCCAGCGCTGTGCCGGGGCATGGAGGCTGTGTGTCCCTCTGGGGCCTTTGGATTGGGTAGGGTCTCTGACTGCCAGTGATCAGAGGCCAAGGCAGTGGGTAATGGATGAACTTAAATAACAAAGGTGAGAGAGAAATGGTCAGTGAGCAGATTTTTATCGACAACCCTGCTGGGTAAATTGTTGCTTTGCTGCAGTTGTCATTGATTGCTTCCTAATCCCCTGTCTTTTCAAACTTGCCTTTTGGGAGAATTTTGGCAAGAAGGTTTTGTGGTTTTGGCTATGACAAGTGAAAGACTGGATGCTGAAACATTGGGTTGGGATTCGAGCCCTGCTCCTGGAGAAGACCAGGATGAACCAGATATGGGTATGTTGGGGCAGGGTGTGGTCTCTGTGGTTGTCTGCTCTCTGGTCCCCCAGCACTGTGTATGGAGTGTGTCATCTCTGTTCTTGCTTCCACTTACTGTTACTTGACATTATTTCAGTGAGTAGTTTTCTCAGAGGGCTGGCTATTAGTGTGAAACTTCATGTGGAGAATGGGTATCTTTAATATGCTTGTGCATGAGAGTTTTTGAGTTAACTGATCAGGTGGAAAAGTTGCTGTTGGTGGCCAGCTTACCAAAGTTTCATTGCTAGTGTTACAAATGAATGAAGCCATGCACCATTGGAGGCATGCAAGCCTCAGAGCCTTCTGTTGCCTGCTTCCAAATTCACCTTTGTGCTGTCATGCAAATTTACAATGATTTTGGGTGAGAATTACTCTTTTGACAAAGTGTAGGATGCATGTTGTGGTGCTTCCCTCTAACAAGACAAGCAGCGTGCCTGAAGCACGGGCTTGTCAAGATTTTAGAAAGAGCTGACAATGACACAGTAAGTGTTATTTCTGTAGAGTGGAGTTCTCTCTTTAAATGGTTGCTCAGCTCCCTTTTGAGGACCTTGCACACGAATTGTCACAGTGAGGGCTTTTTTGAAATGTTGCCATTTCCGCTATGACTCCTGACTTCTTACCGTGTTGAACAAAGCAAACTTTCTTGATCGACAGAAGTAACCTGGAGGGTTTGTGGTTTCGGTTTGGTTGGGTTTTTTAATTTATTTTTTTAAACAGTCTTTCTCAGTACCTCTATGCCTGTTGAGGCATTTTGAATAGCAGAGGATTTGAGGTGACTGCAACTTACTCTTCAAAAAATTGACAGAGGGGATTCACTGTTTCAAAGCCACTTGACAGTGAAAGGATAAATTTTAAAGGTGCTGGATAATTAAAGTTCCTTCTGTGTCTGTCTAACTTACACTGGCATTTGGTATCTTAACAAGACTCTTCCTACAGAAGATGCAGAAGATGTGGATTCTCCTCAGTCCATGTAGGTGCACTTAACCACAGTGGCGTTGCCTGGTTTGCACTAGCTGATGCACAAGAGATGTTAAGGCCTTAGCTGGCTCTGGTCGGAAAAATGACTCAGTAGATGTAGACTGAACTTTGTTTTGCTCTGATTCTACTTCTCCCCTTTTTGCTTTGCAAATGAAAACAGCTTTCTAGCTGCTGGCCTTGCAAATTCACCTTGGGATCTGTAAGTCAGGCTCTGTTCTCTTTTGCTTATTTATAATCAATAGTAACTGTGACTCAGCTCTGGTAGTCATGGTGCAGTTGAAGATGGAAGGTGGGGTTGCCATTTTTAGTTTTCTTCCCTTCCCCCTGCTCCTTTTTTTTTTTTTAAAAAAAAACCTTTCAAATCATCCTCCTCCACCTTTGTTTGAAAGAATGAAATAGACTTTATTCATACATACTTGGCTGCTCTTCCTCTCTAGTAACATGGGAGGAAACAGTCTGCTGTTCAAATTATCTCATCCCAGATGGCTGCGCAGCCGGAGTGCGGAGAGACTTAAAAGGTAAACCCAGCAGATGGTGAACTTCTGAAACGCAAAGTAATGTGCCTGCTAAATCAAAAGTTTAAAATATTTGAAATCTGTTTGTTTTAAAGTAGTAGACTGTTGCAAACAGGTCATCTGTGAAGTATGCTGGCAGTTTTAAGCACCGTCCAAATAAACTCTAGCTTTGTACCTGTATCATGGGCTAGTTAATCTGCTAAAGAACATGACAAGCAAGTAGCCAGCCTTACGAGTTTAGTCCTGACCTCCTAGTGGTATCTAATGGGTAACATTTCAGAAGACAGACCAGTATGTGGCGATCTAATCCGCATCAGTCTTCGCTGGGATTTGAATGCTGGTGGCGCTTCTGGTACAATACATGTATTCCCGAGGGTAAGTGTGAATCCTAAACATGCTTCTTAGACTGCTGGAACACAGCATTTATTGTGCCAGAGTGTTGGGGCTGTTACAAATATGGTATACACAGGGCTTAATTTTGCGGTGCTTGGTATGCTCGCTGTCTACTATGCTGGGTTTCGTTCTCATGGCAGAAACAGCTGTTTCATTTGGTGGTACCCTTCTGTACTCAAAACAGTGACCGCTTTCCTTGTGTAGCCTTGGCAGGCTGTTGGCTGAAACCTGTTCCCTATTGTGATACCTCTTGAGGATAAATGATCTGTGTTCGATATAGGCCTGTATTTAGTAGAGAGTGCACTTCACTGTATCCATTAGTAGTAATTCTTAACCTAAAAAAGGTAAGTTGTGTTACATATGTGCTGTGTCATCTTTCTGGCGAGGTGACCTCTAATTGAAAGATCTTTCAGTTTTTAGCCAGTCCACATAGTTTCTAATCATTTCTGTTAATGCTGTTTGTGGTAGATGTATAACACCTAGCTTTGTCATGCTTTCCACTTAAGGTTAAAGTGCGTTATCAGGACTGTTCTTCAGGCCTTAAAAAGTTGCAAAACCGAACTGCTAGCTTTATTATGTTGGGTTCATTGACAAACATACCAAGCTCAGGCTCCTCTTAATCTCCTTTTGATTTTCAACCAGCAAACCTTTTGTGCCAAGAGATGTAGGTCCTCATGGCTCATTACGCACTCAGGTTTTCAGCTTATGATCGTTTTTGTTTGAGTCGGAGCATGAGGCGGCAAAGAAAAGTGGTGCTCTTTTGTCTGAGATACTGGAAACTTTTTAAAAGAGAATGTTTTACATGAGAAAACAAAACCCTAACTTTAAGTTGACATCTTTCCTGCCAATTACCTACTGCACTAACATTGCCTTAAATGAAACGTAATATATGAGGATAGGTTTGCAAATGCAAAATGTAAAAAAATGTCTTTTAGGTTTAAGTTGACCAACCTGCATTAACTGTATTGGACTAAAATAGCAAGGGAGACAGACAAACTGGGCTTAGCAGTTCAAGTTTGAGGGAACCTGAGGTTGAACATGTTAGCTGCTCGTGTTAGCAGTTCTCATATTAGCAGCCCAGGGTAAGAAAGTTTTGGGTTTCTTATTTTTTGTCCCCTGGGATTTGTGTCTTTCCCAGTTTCTGCAAAGAATCAGCCCATTCATGTAAATGCACTGGTTCCTTGGGAAATTGTTGATTTCTGGAAATTTTTATTCTGTGTTCTCGGAAATGCCTCAGCTCTTCCATGCCGTGTTTGCAGTTCAGCACTTACCACTTACCTGTGTCCTAAAACTCTTCCACTGTCCCACCAATCCTCTTCTGAAATCATTATTTACACTAGTTGTGGTCAGAAAGAACTCTTCCTTTAATGTGGGCCATGACTACCATGGAGTTGCTCAGTGGGATGTGAGCAATGCGTGGCCCAACCACTTGCACACCGAGGGGAAGGGTAAGGCTGGAGCAGGGCACAGAGGGCACTGCAGAAACCCTGTAAGAGACAATGATGAAGAAACCTGTTCCTAGCGGAGGCTTCTTCCTAGCCGCTGCCAAGAAGCTGGCCTGTTTTTCTGAGGTCTTCTGCTGTCACTGAAATGTATGTTACCCTGCCGAGAGTGGTGCTATTATTTTAATGGTGTGAATGCAGCGCCCTTTAACAATGCTGCGTGCACTAGGACAGCTTGCACTGCCAAGTCCTGTGAACCTTGACTGCGTTGCAATTTTTAACCTGGCTGCTGGTCAGTTTCGCTGGGAGATGCTCCTAGCTCTTGTTTAGGACAAGGTATGTGAATTTCTCCTTCCTCTACTGGTATGGCCAAAGCTTCTGATGCTGTCCCCTGATACCCCTTTCCCAATCAGCCCATGCCTCACAAATAACTTGCAGTCGTATGCCTAATGTTTCCATTGCCATTCTGCAAATACTTTACACCGTGCATAAGAGAGCGCTTGATTAGAACAGAACGTGCTGTTCTTGAGCAAGGGTCGGCTGTTGCTTTTTATATAATGACATTATGTTTTTAGGCTGTATAAAAACTTGGTAGAAAATAAGAATGTTTTGTTTGCTTTTTTGACAGCTTCTAATAGCAGTTCAGTGAGACCTCCAGCAATGTATTTAGTATTCAAATTATTCTGTTCACTGTGCGTGGTGTCAACATGTAATTGTGGTGGGGGCAGGCTAATGAAAGAGTAGAGGTAAATCCAGCCCACGCTTCTCAGGGAGAAGGTACCGTAGTGCCTCCAGTCACAGATCTGTCAGTGACTTACACTAACATCACTGCAGTCTGTTTTCACCAAGTGAAAAGGGGTAGAGCAGAACCAAAACTGCAGGGCCATTTTGGTAGTGGTTCCCCTATTTTAGCCTTCACGTGTTGCAAAGAAAGTAGGTCAGGATCCAAGTTTTATTTACTTGATTGAGAAAATGGGGATTTTGGCAACATAGTGATCTGTAGTACTGTCTTACAGGAAGAAGTGTTGTCATCTCAGCTAGAAGTGCTTCTGTTGGCTGTGCTGGTGTATTCCTGTTTCAACAAGTGCAAGATAGATGCAATGCTGCCCAGAGCTGAAGTCAATAGCAGCTCCCTGGACTTCCTTGTTTAAAGCACATTAAGCGGAGTTTACCGAGTGCCCGTTCTTGTACTTGGCCCACTGTCGTCATTTTGCATGTTTGCAGCAGAATTTCTGTAATTACAGGAGTGCAGGGGAAGAGGTTTGGAGGCTTTCTGTCCCTTTGGAGAGGTTCTGTGTGCACAAAAATGCCCTCAAGAAGATGGGGTAGCTAAATGCTACACAGTTTGGGTGGTTCACCTGTCTGCAGAGCAACCCTCCAACGTGACAAAAGAAAGGGAAAGGCACAGTGGCTTCTGCAGTTCACTATACATAAAAGCAATTATTATGTCAAAGCTCTCAAGTCTGGTAGCACAGAGCAAGCTGGGCTTCATCCCACAGTCCCAGCATATGAGGCACAAGTATGTTTTCTCTCGTATTCCTGAAGCAGCAGGGCAATTTAAAAAGGTCTGTTCTTTCCCTCACTGTTTTCAGCCTCTCCACGCTTTTGTGAATGCTCAGAAGTGAACCCAAGCCATTCTATGACGTGGCTTCTTTCATCGTGCTGCTAATGGTGAAAAGTGACACTGTGCCACCCTGTGTCTGGTAGGAAAAAGTCCCCTCATCTAAAATGTCTTTAGAATAGGGAAGGCTGACAGGAAAATAAAGGAAATAGTCAAAGATTGTGACAATAAACTAATTTTAATTTAAGACAACTTACTCATGAGTCAGTTTGCTGATCTCCCTCCATCTGGGAGCACAGGTTATTGTACTGCTCTGGACTGACTGCGTACTGCGAAAGAACTTCTAGAAATTCTTTGAGTGGGCAGAGACCTGCTCTGCATCCTTTCACCACTTGCTCCTGCAAAGGCAAAGAGACAAAATCATAGATCTTGTGTGCTGCCAAACCCCTTTTTATCTGATACAGATGCATTTGGTGGCAGGGAAATACACTAGTCAAGGCAAGGATACAGGCAGAGGTTCAAAGTCTTGGCCTAAACTCACATGAGATCAATAGCCAGCTCAACAGAAAAGATATCTTGGCTACTATGGGTAGGTGTCTTACTCTGTGATCTGCCTTGACGGCATGCTTGGAACAAGTCTTGTTTCACAGCTTTATGTGCATGCATGGCAAGACCAAACCCCAAGATTTGTATGATGGACTCCCCCAGGGATCTTACCTCTCCATGGTAAGATACGCGAACAAACCACTCTTGGGACTGCCTGTGCTGATACAGTTCCAGGGTCACATCTGCAGCATAAGGTGGCCACTTGCGATCAAAGGTGCCCAGTGCCACCAGGAGAGGAATAAGGGTAATGTCATGAGAGGCATAGAGAATGAGCTTTCTGATAAAAAGGGAAGGAAAAAAACCCACAAACCTAAAATGTTAGCTGTGTTCCTCCATGGATAGCCAGTAGCACTCATGCTTTTTCTAGCAGATGAGCGCTCATTCTCTTTACCCACATAATCAGCATCTTTCTGAACCAGCTTTTCACGCTGACAGCAAGTCAGAATTTTTAACGATTAGAGGAAGAGATCTGCCCCGTACCTGGCCTTTTCAGCTGGAGATGAGGGATCTACTGCTTCTGCAATGTTCTTCTGTAAGGTGTAGAAAAGGAGACCAACACACATCTGAAGAACTTCTCTATAAAAGAAGCAGAAATAAATCTACTAGTTTTTAAACTTTAAAATTATTTGATTTGAAACGAACACCTGGGAACCTGCTTTTCTCTTACAAATTGATAACATGTATTGAGTGTAGCCAAGAACTATTAAATGCAATTCCTATGGTTACTTTTTCTTTCAGCAGTTGCATAGTCACTGCAGAGATTTAACATGATTGCGGATCGGGAGGGGAGAGCTGTTAACAAGCAGTCTCATGAGGTGTGGCCCACATAAAGGCAAACAGAAACTCCTTGATGTTCTCAATTATATTTTGTTTCTCTAGCTGTGACTTTTGGATGCCTGGATTTCAGCTAGGGAAGATGAATCTAGTTGACTGCAAAACAGAAGCTGAAGTGGTTGGGGTCTTTGGCTGGAAGGGGAGGGGTGGGCTTCAAGAAGGTGGCAGCTTTTATCCCTGTACTGAACAAAGAGGAGATCTTTAGACAACTTCTGGTGTGAAGAAACTCCCTCTACCTAATTAATACATCCGTGGAAATGGAGGATGAGTGTGACTGTGGCTCTGCTGGGTGTGGTGGGAGTGGGGGAAATCAGTCTCTCAGTACTTGATATCTCTAATACAAGTTAAAGAAAAGGCTAAGGGCAACTGCCCTAACAGAAACGGCAGTTGTATACCACCACCTGAGAAGAGCTGGTGAATATGGCAGCTGTGAATAAATCTGAAAGGACAACAGCTGCTAGGCTAGCAACTCAGCCACCTTTACAAACAACTGTGGAGGAGGTAATTAACTGCATGTAGCAGCAGATTCTTCTGCAAGTAGTTACATGTGCGCAGGGCCTGGTATCACCTTTTCCACTAGCATCAACTCCTCTCAGCCCAGCTGTGCAGGTGCTATCCTGGGGAAAAAATTCCCAGGTTAGAATTCAGATTTTAGCTGTGCATCTGCACGGGCAGCCTCGCCTGTGCAGCCTCAGCGCTCAGGCTGGAAGCATCTCCTGTTCTCTTCTGCTTTTGCCTTTGTCACAGGTTCACTTCAACAGCCACAGCAACTGAGGCATTTGCTGCCTACCTCAGGGACTTACTACTGTTCCTTGGAGACTACTATCCACAACTGTCAGCAAACAGGGCCTAAGCCCACATCTTGGCCTCCTCCATCTGGACACCTCTGTCCTAGCTCATGTTCCTGACTCAAGGCACTGGACTTTACACTGAGATGGCTGAGGCACACACCTCATGAGGGGGCAGCAGCCCCTTGTGGGGGAATGCAGCAGGTCAGAAAGGACTTCTTTCTGCCGCAGTAAGCTGGTGTTAGCTCATCCATCCTGAGTAAGTCTAAGACAACGCCTAAGGCTGGAGGCGTGGATACGGGCAATCACCTTGAACCATCTTCCAGAACGAAAAGCAGCGAGTCAACAGATCGACGCTCAACTGTCTGCTGAAAGTTCTTCAGCACAGGGCAGCTTGGCAAATTGTGCACCTGGAAGGAGAAGATGTTGTGTAACAATCGGGTTTGACCCTTTCTGAACCCAGCCTGAAGACGCATGGATGACTGCCCATGGAAAACAGCTGTTCTTGTCACAGCATTTGTACTACAGGATTGTACTCTGGTATTTACTTGAGGAGACCTAGGATGGTTCTAAACAAACAAGACTTGCTCCATGTACCAAAAGGAGGGATGTTTGTTCTTAAGGATGTTTCTGTGTGAAGAGACTGTAACGCTTTGAGCTACTCAACCAACAGCCAGACCAATTACCATTAGCTCCAGCAAAAAAGAGGTACTGAGGGGGGTACAAATATGCCCAGCTCCCTTCCAGTTAGCAGAAGCAATCTGGGTCACAGGTAGTATCGTGGAACCAGGATTAAGATGACTCTGTTGGGGGCTGGCTGCCAAAAAAGGAAAGCACTTTGTAATGGGGTAAGCAAGGCCCAACTGCTCTCTTAGCTCTACTTCATTACACTTGAAAGAGATACTGGATTTCAACGTAAGAACATAAATACTAGAGTCAAGTCTTACATCCATCCTCGAGCAAGGCTGACTCCACATCTTGCCTTTTAAAAAGGCCATGCTATTTCTGTAAACTTTATGGATTGCTCTGAAAGGTGCTGGAGTACCCACTGGTGTCAGTGGGTGCTGGCACTCTGGCTTCCTCCATATGCGTGGTAAAGGGATGTTTCTTTCTGTGACAGTGCAACAGAACTCCTCAGCTCACCTGTTCAGCAAGAATGTTATCAAGAAGGAGAAGAAAATCCACAGATTTATCATCATCAATACCCATCTTCTCCTTAATTGTTTTCAAGTCATCAGAGATACCTGGCTGCTGCAGAGCGTTCTTCAACTTATACCTGTCGGGGAATTAAGAAAACACAAACTTTTCACACATCAGGCTTTTTATCTTTTGGGGTTTTTTTGTGACCCCAGCCCAGTGGAGCTGTCTCACATCAGTGATGGGTAGAAGAGAAGCACCACAGGATCCTGAGGGATTCCTGATGTTGGGAGTCTTAAGTTGCAGAGCAGACAGACACTGTGTCTAGGTGTCAAGGATTGGAGCTGGCTATCTGCTGTCTCAGAGGTGTGGGGGGAAAAAATTAAGATGAGATGTGAACACCTCAGAAGTGGTTCCCATAAGCAAGGGCTGTGTATCAGTTAAGAGATCTGGTCATACTGGAACAGTACAAGTCTGTGTCTTCAGGGAGTAGCCTTTAACTGCCTCATGAAAGAAGAAAGGGCAGAAGCTTTGAACTGATTGCTGTATGCTGTGGGAAAAGGGAAACACCTAGATACTCACTTGTAGCTTAAATTCACCTCTCACTTTGTTAGAAGCTATTTGCCTCTTCACTGTTTTAAATTTTATTTTTAAAAGTGTAGTTGAGAATATCCATGTTGGCCATGTACTTCAAGCAAAATACATTGCATAGGTTTTGCTTTCTCTGACCTTGATCTGTTGGGGAGGAGGTGGGAAGTTTTTTAAGTTTGCTTTTAATTTTTTTTTTTTATGAACAGCTTTAGTTTCTGTTTGAAATCAAACGTGCTAGGAGTTCTGGCATAGGTAGCCTGTAAGCTGAGGCAGTGCTTCTTACTACAGCTTAAAAAAATCCACCTTGATGTGGTCACAAAAATGTGCTCAGTTGGTGGGCTGGGGGGGAGGGAGCACACTAGCTTGCATTTCACTCCCTTTTTGGACAGTTGATGTTACCAGAGGAGGCTGAATGTACTGCTTCTATAGGCTGGCACCTCACCACTGTCAAAAACAACCCTTTGCCTGCAGAGTCAAGCTTTATGTAATGAGCTTTTGCAAGGGAATTCTGACAACTCTTGAATTTTAGACCAAAATACGCTCATGTGTAATCCAACCAAACTCTAATACATTTGCCCCTCTTTTTCTGTTTCTACTCCATGCCCAACCTGGCACAGGCAGTTAGCACACCTGATTCTGCAAACATGAGTGTTCTGTGTAGGATGTTCCTTATTTTACTTCATTAAGCTTTGTTAAATGTGTCAAGGCTGAGTATATTTCAGTTTCTTCAAGGTATAAATGCGACGGGAATGCTGTAATAACCCCCAAACCAGAAGCTGAATATGAAAAGGAGGCCCAATATGTTCACACTTGAAAGGCTTGTTAAGGGATGTAGATGACATTAATTCTGCCCTGCAGCAGTGCAGCAGAATAGCTGTACATTAGCTAGTAATGAGTACTTGCTAGACACAGATGAAATTAAATTGGTCTTTCAAGAAAAAGTCTCTCCTTTCTTATTTTCTTTTTTTCTGGTGCCGCTGCTTGGTATACGGCTCCCCTCACTGAGTATTTTATACAACTAGCTAACCATTCCCAAAGAACAGTAAGTGGCAGGGGAAGAAATTGGGAAATGGGAAGAAAATTTGCTGTTTTAAATTACTACTGCTGAAATGAAACGGCAATGAAGTCATATGGGGAGGTATGGCTGGCAATTACCTGCTCAGGCATTTCAGGCGCTGGCAGTTGTTGTAATTGGGGTAGAGGATTTCAGAGCTTGCTTCATCAGTGACAATGACAACAGATCCTGTGGAAGAAGGAACTTCTGTGATCACTAGTGCATCTGGCTGGCTTTAGACTGCTTTAATCAATCCCACAGCCTTTGTGCTCAAGTCCACTGTTGTCAACTAGCACCTCCCCCCGAGCTATCACCTGCAATTCAAGCCACTGTGCTTGTTTGTCTGCACACAGCATTTAATTCCACAGGGGTGTCTGCTGCGCACCTGGTAAAGCTTTCTAGTTTGTTTGTTTTTTCTAGTGTTCGTATGTGACAAAAACTAGTTTCTGTGTCATGAGGCGTAAGGAGCTCTGGCAAGTCACTTCTGCTTTGTGTTCCTGGAACTGAATACAGAGGGAGCAGAGGCAAGATCTTCAAAACCCAGAGCGTATTTCTAGGACATACAAGTAGTTGTCAACTGTAGGATACAGCTGAAAGATACTCCAAATACTGAACTTGTAAAGGATCTTGGTACTCCTGTGGCAGAAATACTTGGGTTTCTCTGAGAAACTTTTTTCAGATGAACATTGGACCTGGAAATTTTGCACTCTTCATTCTGAAGTGGGTTAATGCTAACCTCCTTAGCAGGTCTGAAATTGCAGCATTCATGGCAACAGATCCAAGCTGAGCACCAGCAGAAAGTTACACAAAAAGAGGGAGTAAGTGACAAGTTGATAAAGAATATACAGAACCAGGACAGTGTGGGGAAGAGGGCCAGGCACGAAGAACCAGGTAAGAAGTAATGACCAGGAGCCAGGGAGAGTTGGGATGTACGAGGTGTGTGCATCTAGGCAAGAATAAGAAAGGAAAGGCACTGGTCAGAAGTCTCCCCAACCTTCTTTCTGCTGTTGGTACAGCCCAGCTAGCAGGCACCGTGTGGACTCCAGATTTCGGAAAATATTAGTGGAACGGATGCTGAAAGAGAGAAGGCAGTTAGTGACGTAGCACTTTCTCCTTCACGTGCACAGAGCTGCAGCTGGGGAGTATTTGCTGGATCTAAGGGTAGTGCTTTCACTGTGGCTTTGGCAACCTGTGGTGGGATTCACCTTGCCTTGCTTTAGACACCTATATCTGAACTGCCCTTTAACCTCCCTTCACAGACAGCAGAGATAACACATTGGCACTTCTCTGTTGTAATTTTTATCTCATCCTAAACCAGACGCTCCCAGCATTGCTGAAGTGAGTAGTAGGGGTGCGCTTCATCTCACTGAACTTTAGCTATTTAATCTGCAGTGAGTTAAACTGTGCTCCAGAAATGCCTGTTTCTTTTCAGGCACCATAAAGGTGCATAATAACACTGTCAATGGCTAAACGTAGGTGAGATGAATCTGTTGCTGGCCTCACCCTCAGGACTGCTGGGGAATTGGATGCACTGTGTGGTGAGCTCTAGTACTGGGCTCTGCAGGCTAGGCAAAGATGAAGGCCCAGGGGCCAGTCAGTCTGCTACAGAGTGGAGAAGGGTATGCTGGTCAGAAAGTTTCCCTAGCACAGGGCTACTTGTTAGGAGGGAGGAAGCAAGGGACGGTCCAGGAGGGAAGTGAGAGACTCACAAAACCTCAGCAGGCTTAAATGTTGGTGAGAGAAAGTTGGTTTCTTCCACATAGCTTCTCCTCAGCCTTTCCCCCAGGGCAAACATCTGCTGCATCCCTACTGTTGTCAGCTGTCCCGCTATTGCACCACCCTAAGCGCAAAGAAAAGGAAGGGTCTCCAGTAGAATATGGAAATAAAGTCTACAGAGGGAAGATGAAACCACCATGAAAACCAGCCCCACCTTGAATGTGATCTTTTTGTATTGCTCCTCATAGTGCGAGGGAGGTTGAGGTCCTCCATTTAGGTCAGTCACCATGTAGTCAAACTTAGTCTGAGCAGGTACATCTAAAAGAGTGGGATGCCATTCTACCTGTTTCAAAACAAACAGTACTTCAGTGAAAAGCAAGGACTTTCACAAGCATTAAAACCAATGCTGGACTGTTATTCTGTGCTGCCTTGCCAATAACACAGAGTCCAAGAATCATAGAATAGTTTGGGTTGGAAGGGACCATTAGAGGCTGTCTAGTCCAACCCCTCTGCAATGAGCAGGGGTGTCTTCAACTAGATCAGGTTGCTCAGAGCCCCATCCAACCTGACCTTGAATGTTTCCAGGAATGGAGCATCTACCACCTTTCTGGGCAACCTGTGCCAGTGTTTCACCACCCTCATTGTAAAACACTTTTGAAGAGAACTGTTCTCTTCGTGCAGCACGTACAGAAATGACAGCAGTGCTGCACCTTGGCCTCGCACGGATGATGCGCAGGAAAGGCCGTGCTTGCTTTTCTCCCCTTACAGGAAAAGGATCTGTAGGAGATAGTTATTGCTGCTGTTACACGCCGAAAGGCCTCTTTCGCCAGCTCGGGAGGCCGCCTCGCTGGAGGCTGCGGGGAAGGCGGCTCGATGGGATCGCGCCGGGCGTGGAAGCCCACGCTCGCAGCCGCCGCCGAGGGTGCTCCCCCGCCACCGCCCGCCCCGCCAACAGGCGCTGCCACCGTTACGCTTCCAAATTCCCGCGTTTTGCCTAAATTTACTCTCGGTAGTGCCTTGGGAAGGGGAAACCGCACCCATCCGTTTACAGGCTGGTGGAAGCAAGGCAGCAGCTCGGCACCGCGCCCCCCCGCCAGCCCCCCGTCCCGCTCTCACCGGCGCTGCCCCCGGGAGGGGCCGCAGCGGGGTGCGCGCCCCGTGCCGGAAGACCACCTGCACCAGCTTCAGCTCCAGGTCCCGCCGCTCCCCGCCGCCGCCGCCATCCTGGCCGCCCGCCGCCCGCCTCCCCCGCGCCCACAGGGCCAGGCCGCCCAGGAGGCCCAGCCGCCTTCCCCAGCCCATGGCGGCGGCGGCGGCGGCGCTGTCACAGCCGCGGCCGCCGGTGCCCGCCGGGAAGCGGAGTCCCCTCCCCGCCTCCCGTTAGCTGCGGGGCCCGGCGGCGGACTACAGCTCCCGGCGGGCGCCGCGCCGCGGGGCGGGGCGGGAGTTCCGGGGAAGCCGCCGTGCGCAGGCGCGGGGGGCTGGGGCGGTCCCGCCCCGGGGCGTCGTCACCGCCGCCTCCTCAAGGCGGGCAGGGCGGTTGCCCCGCGGGCTGCCCCTCACCTCCGTTCGCTCCTGCCCTCTCTTGTCTCTTTAGTTTCATCTTCCCCGGAGAAACGGCCAGCCTGCGGGCTAACCCCCTGCGTGCCAGCGTGCGGCTCCCCGGGAGGCAGAGCTCCTTCTGGGCTGGCTTTCTGGTGTTTGTTTGTTTTTGGTTTTGTTTTTTTTTTATTTATTTCTTTTGCCCTCCGAAGGCGCGCTTGGCCGCGGGGGTGGTGCGTTGGCGTGGAAGAGCTCACGCTGGTGCTTGCCGGTGCCTTGAATTTAGTCCAGAGTGGAGGGAGAGGGGTCCCCGAGTTCCTCCCCACCTGGCTGCCTCTGCCCTCCTGCTAGTTAGGAGGTTTTGGGGAGGGGGGATGTTGCATTTGGCTCAAATATCATATGGGCCAGGCACATGTATGTAGCGGTTTGGTCTGTAATTGGCCCGCATGGATGTGGCACAAGCAGTAGGAGAAGCTTTGCCCCCTCAATGTGGTGTTCATGGCAGTGCTTTGCCAAGGGAGGGGAATAGCTCGTTATCCCTGTAGCTTGTTTCTCTCCACACTGTTACTGGGTTGCCCCGTTCACCTCACCAGCAAAGGTTTGCAATTGGTGTTAAATATGGTGATGGCAATTCATTTGTTGCTCTTGTTTAAATAAGGGCTTTTTTCACTGTGAATTTGTTCAGCAAGTTCTTTTTCACTTTAGGTGCCCAGGTGCAGACACCCTCGGCGGGGAGCAGTGGGCCTTGACCTAGTCTCATCCCCTCCATGGCTTTGGGAGCCAAGACAGGGCTGGAGATGAGCTGCAGCAGTGAGGTGGGTGAAGGCACGGCCCCACCCTGTGGGTAACCTGATGTTAGCTGGAGGGGTTCAGGGTTATTTGCAACATTGGAGCTGCTTCTTGGCATCTCCTGGCAGCACTCGGCGAAGCTGTCCCAGGGTGAATGTGAACCGGGTGCCTGGAGGTGCATGTTCCACTCCTCGCTTCTTCAGACTGTTGCTTTTCCTTTCCTGGCAGATGTGCAGGACCAGTGAGTCTGCACAAATTAACTCTTCGATGCTATTTAGCGTCTTTTTAGCATAGTAGCTAATAACGTTGATATATGTGAAAACTAGAGAGCTGTGCATTAATAAAGCCTTTCTTGGGCATGATAAAGCAATCAACAGGTTCCTGTCTCCGTGGCTCCCGTGAACCTTCTGGTTCAAGACTTGGTGGTGATTTCAGTTTTGCATAAGTAGTATTTTTATCAGGGAATAAGCAGTTTGCTTGTTCCGTGGACCACATCCGCTTGACTTAGATTTATTAGGGATTCCTGTGTTTCCCCTTTGTCTGCCATCCTGCCTCCTTACGCACGTTATAGGCTCTAGCACTCCTCCTGTAGGTTTGGATCTCTGCTTTACCCAGGACTTCTTTTATCCTTCCCTTTTCTTCCTACTTGTGCTGATAGTTCTTGGTGCTCTCCTTTTCCTCGTTTACCCTTGTCGTCTGTCTCATGTCCCTGTTTCTCTTCCTTCTTTCACGGTGCCAACATCTTAAAAATCTACAAGGAGATGAAGGGAAGTTCTACAGAAACCAGGATGTTGGTGGAAGCTATCGAACAGTTATTTTACTGTCTGTAAAGATCAGCTCTCTAACTTGCCCGTAGACAACTGCAGACCTGACTACATTGCACTCACTGTGTCCCTCTCTCTGGTTTTCCCATTTGGAAGTGGGTGTTGTCTTTTGGGAGCTGGAGCACTCCCTGAAACACTGGAACTGGTGGAAAGTGGTCTTTGAAAGGTAGCCTGCCAGGAAAATGCCATGGAGACAGGCCAAAGAGGGTGCCTACAGTAAACGGCGTCTTCAGGAAAGCTACTGAGTGGAGATTGCTACAGTGAGGTGTCGGTGTCTCTGGAGCCTCATAAAGTGCCTATGGTTTGCTACAAGGGTAGAGGAGTCCCTTCTGTGCTTCATTGCTGCCCTAGTCTGGAGCACCCCTTCCTCTGGGGAGGATCTTGCCTCTGTTTCTATGATTTTGATTTTCTGCTTTGTCTGAAACGTGCAGGTCTGTTGCCTGCCTAGACTCTGAGCTTTCTGGTACCTGTATGCTTCCTGATACCTTTCCTCTGGTCTGTTGCCAGTGGTGCGCCCTGCGTGACAGGGAGGGTGAATGTCAGAAAGCCGTACCTGACACTTAACACTAGGGCTGGCATTGCGGTTGCTGGTCTGGTATCAGCAGCCCTGTACACCAACAGAGACCCTTTGCTTGACTCCATTGCATTCAAAAGCTCAGCACCTACAGCAAGTGCTGGCAGCCTGGAGGCTGCCTGAGCTGTCTGGGGCCAGCTGGGGCAGTGAGGATGAGAGGACACAGTGTCCTCAGCCCCAGCATACCCTCCTACCCCACCTACCTCTCCCTGGTTCCTAGCTGTCCCACTTTCCATTTGTCCCGCTGCAGGCAATTAAAGAAATCCTGGAAAGAGAGACAAGGTTGTTTCCCATGAGGTCACCCCTGAAAGAAAGAGGAGCACCATGTGGATACACGTGGCATGGGTGCCAAGCTGATATGAGGCTGGGAAAGAAGCTCAGTGCAGGCTGAATGCATGTGCCTGTAAATGTCCACTTGGCAGACCTGGGATCTCCTGCTCCCCGGGGGGCCTGCTGGAAACTCATCTGTGACCCCTGTCACCAGAGCAGCTCAGTGCTTGCCAGACTTTAAAAGCAAGTATCCTCAAACTATTCTGGAGCACAAATACCATGTTACAGATAGAAATCTGTGGCAAAGACAACTGATTAATTTGCCTTGTTGTTGGAAGACCCGGATGTAGAAACCAAGTCCCCTGAGTGTCAATTCTGAGGATGCCTTTATCTGCCTCTTAGGAGCAGTACCCAGCACTGATTCAAGCAGAGCTTGCAGGACCTCTGGTTGGAGCGGTGGTGGCAGGAGGCACCGGAAGAGTCACAGTCAGCTGGTGTGTGCAGGGATCAGGAGAAGGATGAAGGAGCAATAGGAGGCGGAGGATGGTGACCTGCACAAAGGCCAGAGGGACGAGCTTCTGCAGGTGGTGAGAGGTTGGCACAGCCACCAGGACATGCAGGTGGGGGGGAATCTGGTGATCTTCTCAAAGCAGTGCTGTTCTGAAAGGGTTACCTCAGTTTTCTAAGCTTAGAGCATGTGAAACACAGAGGCAGAAGCAGAGCAGAGAGAGAAGGAAAAAATATTTTGGAAGTCAAGAAAATAATAAATGGAGGAATCAAGCCTAAGTCTTTTGTTGGGGGGGGGGAGGGTGAGGGCAGCAAGGGTGCTGGGGAGAGGGAATAGGAAAATGTAGTTATGGGGAGGAAGGGAAGGAGGGAGAGAGCGAGAGGCGAAATGAGAAATGAGCAGAGGCGGAACAAGGAAAGCAACTCTCAGTGATTTTATTGAATTTCCATTCAAATGTTACCTGGGAAGAAAACTCCAGTTCCTGTGAAGTTGTGAAGACTGGGACTGCAGGGTCCCTCCGGGGTGGGGCTTGGCTGCCGCCAAGCAACATTACTGTTAAGATATATTTTAGAATATACCATGCCACAGCAGGTGCATGCAATTAGAGGAGAGCTCTCCAAAATAGCAGGCGGCTGTCAATTTTTTAGCAAATGGTGTTGCCCTTTTTTTTTCATTGTCCAACTGTGTAGAAATTTATTCTAAGATGCATCGTCTTTGCAGAAACATTTTCAAAGGACCTGTTATTTTTACCCTTCTGTTGCTTTTTGTGACCAGACGAGGAGCAGAAGGCTATTGCAATGGCCGCTGTGGGTGAGCTTTGTTTCACTGGGGGAAGTTAATGAACTATAACGAACAAGCAAGTTTCAGGAAACCTTTCTCTCTGAAAGCAGAGTCCAGATTTCCTCCTGGCTGGAATTTAACCAAATTACAATGATTGCTACCTGTGCAAAGTATTACCGTTGCTATCATTTACCTTTTTATACTGTTTCACAAATGTATCACACCTCAGAATGCTCCTATATGATAAGTTTACATTTACGTCCTCGCTTTCCTGAAGAGGAAACTGAGTCATAGTGTGTTTCATAATTCAACCAAACCACCCAGTTGTGTGGCTGATACATTGATAAGGTATGTGACCAAATATCACGATTAGATTATTTTTTTCCCCCACAACATGGATTGAAATTTAATAGCGTTTAAAAAATGCCCACCAAAGAAACAATTTAGTCTGATGAGTTTCAGTGTTTTATTGTTTCTTGGATTAGGCAAATGCCTTCTCCCTGAACAAATGGCTATAGCTGTTGTGGTGAAAATCAGAGATTTACAGTGAAATGACTGCGTGGTAGAGACACAAATAGAATTTAGGCACCCCTTAGGCAGGTGAGGTTTTTTTCCCCCTGAATGGTAGGGGTCAGAAAATAGACTTGTATCCCCTTGGCTTCTTTGGTTCCTTCCCACATGCTTTTTGATGAGCAAGGGGAGCAGGCTGGAAACATTCACCCGCAGCTCTATGCAACCCAGGCTGCAGCTGCTCTGGGAACCTAGTAGTGATGCTGGCCGCTGGAGGAGGGTGGCACAACCAGGCTGATGTGAGTGCCCTAAGTGAGCCATGAGCACCTCATGCCAAGCGTGATGTCTCCCTGTCCCACTCTAGTGGGGCATGTGCCTGTTTTGGGGCAGCTCCATGAACTGCATTGAGTGCATGGAATATGTCCGCTTCTGGATGGAGTGTCTGCTGCTCTGCTGTAGCACGAGGTGTTCTCCTACCCTTCCAAGTACTGCTTCCACCACAAAACATTCCCATGACTG
This sequence comes from Phalacrocorax aristotelis, assembly GCF_949628215.1. Taxonomy (NCBI): domain Eukaryota; kingdom Metazoa; phylum Chordata; class Aves; order Suliformes; family Phalacrocoracidae; genus Phalacrocorax; species Phalacrocorax aristotelis. The sequence continues at coordinate 116,805,822 of NC_134276.1, read as the reverse complement.
GCTCTCTCAATACAGTTAAGGTGCTTTCAGTCTGGTCCCTTGAAGTGACTACAGCAACTGAAATCTCAGGTGTTCTAACAGGCAGGTCTCCACTCTTGCAACATGGGAAAGAATACGTGCAGTTTTCATGTTCAGAATCACAGACCGCTTTACCCTGCGGCTGAAAGAGCTTTCGCCATTCCCAGCTGTAGAGCAAATCGTGATGTCTTTGTGTCCTGTCAGGGTTGGTGACCACCGCGGCTATTATAAACTAGTCAGTCTGGGCACGTAAGCTGTATTGCATTCACAAAGAGCAGAAATTTATTTATAAATTGTTCAAATGTGCCCTACTGCTTCCTATGGAGCTGTATCATTCTTGTCTACTCCAGTCTGTCTGTGGTTGTGAACCTTGTAGCCAGCTGCTTTGCGAGCAAGGCGCCTGGGGAAATGGAAGGAATGCTTCCACTCCTAATTTCTGTGATCCTTTGGGGTGGAATCGGCAAAAATAAACTCCTGAATGCCACTGCAGACGAAGCCCTTCCTGCAAGACACCGTTCATGGTACCGTGTGCAGATCTATGCATCTCATCTCCTTTTCTGCATGCTTTCACAACAGTGCTTTACCTTTCAGCAGTGAAGTGGTGTGTGTCGATACTTGCAGGTCATAATTTTATTTCTGAATTCCTGCAGGTTATGTGGGACAGTCCTGGAAGTCAGAGTTGCGGCGTTTAGGGTTGGTATCATGAGGACACTTTTGGAGATTTTCTTCTGTGGATTTTAGAAACAGGGTATCAGACAATCAGTTGTTTTGTGTCCCTTTTGCCGGGGACCACATGATTTTCACTCTCTTTTCCTTTTAAATTACAGGCTTGGGCATTTGGTCATTGTCAGTGCGGCAGTGGGAGAGCTGGAAGCCAGCTGTGTGCTGGGCCAGTTGTGTGAAGGTCCATCCCCTGCCCTGTAACCTAGCACAGAAGATGCACTCCCTGCCTTCTGTTTTTCTTTTGTTCAAACTTTGTCATCCTAAACTGGATGATGCCTACAGCCATCTGCTGCGTTTGGTAGTCTGCGGCATCATGCCGACTCAATTATGCGCCTGTTTGGGATAACAGCAGGCCAGTTTTCTCTTCAACTTTGAAAGAGTGTGTTTCCTGTGCAAATGAAGGCTGAGATAAGTAGGAGCCTCCAGAAGCAAGCTGGATAAGCTGTTCCCAGCCACATCAGGTGGACTCTTCATGTCTGCGTGGTGGAGCTGTCCGGGTGAGGTGGAAGAGCTGCCAGTCTTTCGCTGCAGCTGAGATGCTGCGTCCTGGGGCTGGGTGCTCTGAGGTGCTGGCAGATGTGCTCCCCTGTGGCAGCATTTAACAGTTTGGCACTTTTAATCTTTACCACCTCCTTTGCTTCATGTGAATATATATTACATCAAGTGGTTTGGGATGATATGAAATTAAAAGGAGATGGCGCAAGTATAAATGATTATAGTTGTCTTTTTTCTAAGCACCCAGGGGAGAAGAGCTACAAAGAGATCATTGTGAGCTGTACAGTGGGTTCCTAGCAAAGTGAGTTGTTTCATTATACTTTCGTATTCACACAGAAGTGACCAAACAAGAGGATTTGTGTGTGTGTGTGTGTGTGTGTGATACAACCCGTGGCCTCTGTCTTCTTCCTGTCGTGGGCTGGGGGAGACATAACCAGAACCTGGGGTAAAATGTTATCATTTTATTTTGCTGCAGGCTTAGGTTATGTTTTGAGACTCCAAGGCTGCTCCCCATTTTCTTCTTTGCCTTCACTGCAGGTGGTAGACCTGATGGCTTTCAACATGCAGTCGTCGAGACTGACCGTTTGAGTTTCTGTGGGCTGTCTATAGCACCCTAATTCTTTTTCCCCTTCAGTATATACTCTTCCCTGTTATATGAGGATGGGGGTCAGATCAAGTGGTGTGGAGCTAGAAGAGGGGACATAAACCTCATCGCAGGGACCCATGCTATTTACATTCAAGACATTTCTGGACCCACCAGCTGTTCCATGTGTGTTATTTTCAGAAGGGCAATAATCCACAGGAGGCCAGGAGGGTGGAATTGTGTGAATACGCTGGGTGAAGGAGATCAAGACGCCTGGAAGTCCTCAGGCCTTGTCATGACAGAGAGTCAGGATCCCAGATGATCGTGGCTTGCAGACTGGGAGAACTCAAGGAGAGCTCTGAATGTGCTGCTTGTATGCCTAGGAAACGCTGCTTGGCTGGGCATTTGTTAGCTGCTTTCAGGAGTCATCTGTGTTTACAATGCTGGCAGGACCACCTGTTCTTTTTTGAACAATAATATATATATGTGTGTGTGTATATTGCTGCGTTTCTGCATTTATTTTTAGCCCTTTCTAAAAACCCCCGACAGGTTTGAAAGATGCTGTGGATTGTGAGTGGTGCCTGGCGGCATTGCTCACATTGACGGTTGTCAGAATTTCCGTGATAAATCTCTGCTGTGAAAGGCTTATAACTCATCCTTCTATTCTTGGTCCTGCAGCTCTCGTATCCTGGGAAAAAGCCCCATTTTTTAAAAACTGCATGTTCGCCACAGGTTTGTGAAAATCAGTTTTGTTGGCCTAAACCAGAGCTTTTTCAAAGCAGATGTTGAGTCTTGCCACTTCATTTTTCAGTGCCTAATTGCAAATGTATGGCAGGTCTCTTTAATATGGTTTGCATGGTCAAATGAACTATTTTGCATATTGGACTGACACAGACGCTGGATGGTGTAAATCAGTAGGGACCCAACAGCAGTAGCTCTGTAACACCAGCTCTAAGGCAGCAGAAAACTGGCTGAATTATTATGGCAGAGGCTGGGCAGTCTCCAGATCTGGTGTGATACCAGTTGCAGAATTATAGGGTGAATGCTCCTCATATTAAGAACTAGCAGAGAGATGAGGCATACTATGGGGCTTTTGCATTCATAAACAAAGCACATGTGTATAGCTTGCTATGTGCAGTCAGCAAGAGAAATCCAGTACAAATCACGAGCTGATGATTTTAATGAAGAAATTCATAGTTATCGCTTTTTAACTTTATGGTTCACATGTCCGTAGCGTCTTCCATCCATGCAGTGCAGAGCAGCTCACAGTCGTTAATCGGAACCATTCCCCAGTGAAGTCGTGCACACATCGTTGTGATTTCCAGCGCGCACCCAGGAGAGACGGTGTTGTGAGGAGATTTAATGATGTGCCCTGGTGATCCTGTGAATCTGTGGCAGAACGCAGAACAGCACACAGGAACCCAAGCCGTGCAACAGCGCTGGAAGGAACGAGCTGCATCTCTTCTGAGAGTTTTCACAGTTTTTGCAAGCTGTTGAAATGTTAGCTGCAAATAGTACATTTGCATGCAGATGGTAGCTGCTAATTCAAAACATGAAGGTAATGAACTTGAAAGTGGGTCTTGACACACAATGAGAATTGTGGAGGGAGCACTGGGAACTTGAGCTGAATCAAATTCAGTGTAATTTCACATGCAGCCTTCAGTAGGCCATTCAAACTCAGATTATCTTTTGGCAGATGGGAATAACACTTATTCCCTGCCTCACCAGGAAGCCTGTGAGGTAGCAAAGTACATGCAGAAGGCTTTGTATACAAGAGCTCAGCTGTTTTTCAAACTATATTAGTAGCTGCTTGAATGAGGGATATGACCTTTCCTTCAGGTCTTGCCTGACAGCCCTGGACCCTCGTGGTTACAAAAAACCTGCTATTACAAAATGGAAATAGTCCTCTGTTGCTTTTGTGCATGTTGCAGGGGTACACACAGAGTGCCCTATCTGTGTTTCACTGTAGCTCTACAGACACAGAGCTTAAACTCTTTTATCCTGCTTTTTCTTCCTCTGCAACTGCTTTTCCTTCAAACATAAAGCTTTTTTTTTTTTTTCCTGGCTCCCCTGTCCATCTATTTTCTATCTCAGAAGATTGAATTCCTGTAGGATCTCAGCACTTCCTTAGCTGTAGGTGAGGGCCACTGTATTCATTTTTCAGACGGGGATTTCAGGCAAAGAAAGGCTCAGGTGACTTGCCTGTTGTCAGACACAAAACTTGCTGGAGTAGGAACCTGAGGGCACTCTCCAAAGTTTCAGGCTGGTGTCTGAGCTGCTTGTCCAGACTCAGTGCTATCTTTCTGTTGCCGTTGTGATCCCATCTGGCTGTCAGCTGCACCAGCCAGTGCTCTGTGGGTATTTACGCTGCTGCCAGTTCTCATGTCTCAATTGGGAGTCATTTAATGCGAGTGACTGAGATTCCTCGAGAGGAAGAATTTGAAGTATCCCAGACAATGGTATGGTTAACATCAGTTTTCTTGTAAGACTGTTAGTATTTATTTTAAGGATTGTTGACACACATGAGTTTTGCTAGGGTTTTGGTATCCGTGGTTGCAGCCATGAAAAAGGGTCAGAGGCAAAACAGTCTTGACATTGGAGTTTAATATCCTTCCCTTGTAAGATAATAAAATACAAGGAAAGAGAAATGTATGATTTAAAATCTTCAGTGATTGTGAGACTGTAAGAAAGGGACAGCACAACGTTTTTCATGATGCATTTGGCATTTCTGAAGAAAGAGTCCTGGTAAAACATGACAGCAAATCAACAGAGGCAACAAATGAATCAGAGAAGGGAATGGGGCACGTCTCCCTTGGTAAAAAACTTTATTACATGTTCTCTTACTCTCAATTACCCTAATTTGAAGTGGGAGCTAATGAATATTGCTAAATGGATTGAAACAAACAGCAGCACTGTGGACAAAAAATAATCATTATGAACTGCAGTGAATTTTTCACATATTTGTAGGTTTTAATGCTGGGGTGACTGGTCTGACTGTCTGCTTAGTGTCAGGGAGAGGACCTTAACCAGTAATTTCCAGTGGGGTCAGTAACTTCTATTACTGCCAGTGCATAACTTTGTAAACCCCATTGCAGTAATTAGAAATTACGTAGTCCCTAGACTGTGCTTTCCAACTGTTAATTAAAATAATAGTTCTCATTATAAGAGTGCTTCTGTTAGGAGAGCAATCGGTTGTCAGAAATGTCCCCATTGTAAGTACTTGCGTATCAGGATTAAAATGCCTCTTAGCTTTGTCTCGGTAAGTGAAACAGAGCAAGTTGTGGACTCCCATTGCAGGCCAGTCTGTGGTGCAGGGATGCTGGGGGTAATGCTGGAGCTGGCATCGTATGCAAGTGCGGTGCAGCCGGGCCCGGCTGTATTTGTGTTTCTCTGTCTGAGGCGGTATGGATGCATGATGCTGTGCTGTGATGCATGTGTGTGAGCGCACTGCACCCTTGCTGCTTGCCTAGAAATACACAAAGCAGTAGCAGCCCTGATCTGAGTTGTGGGGAGGAGAGCTTTGGAAAGCTATAGCCTATTTGCACCATAGGAAGCTGGCTGTTTGCCGTACCCCCAGGTGTGCAACTGGGAGAGGAAAAACTAAGGTATCTCAGCACGTGTGCTTCTGAGGATCTCCTCAAGCTCTCGGGTACCTCGCTGTGCTGGGAGCTGTGGTGTGCTTGTGTGGTCAGAGATATCCGTCAGGCATCAGTGAGGATTATTGAGTCCTTTTTCATTTTATGAATGTCTTTATTGTTGATTTAGGACTGGGTACTTTAATGAACTTTTCAGAAAGTCCTCAAATTTGGCATTTCTCTGGAAATGCCAGAGTTGAACAGAATCTGGAGAAACTAGAAATACAGCGAGGAAAATGTGACTCTAGCCTAAGAAAACACAAGACCACAGGGAAAAATAATCCAACGCCTAATTTCAGAGGAAAAAAAGGTGAGAAGAGAGTTCTCATGATCTGTAAAGGGAAAATGAATTGGAAAAAAGTCCATTTTTTCAGTGAAATACCAGCTACCACTCATAATTTTGGGTTAACAGTTCATGTTATGAAGCAAAGGTGATGGTAATTTCTGCTATACATGTGTACCTAAGTGCTGTCTTGAAGCTTGGCTGAAGTGGAAGAAAAGCAAGGTGGGAACCGAACATGGCTGCATTGGACTACGTGGTTTAGCAATGGCTAATTTTAGACACTTGTTTCTGAAACATCTTGCCCGTAGCCTGGCACCCATCAAACTGGTTCTGTTAGGAGCACTTTTCAACCTCAAACTTTGTTCCCAGGCTGAAAAGCTGGCATGGCATTTACTTAAAAAATAAACCCAAACAAACAGCAGCAAGTTTCTGACCTCAGGCTTGCCTCTCCCTGCTAATCTGATTCCTTTTAAGGGTAGGAGCTGGTGGCTAACATGATTTCTAGTGAAACCCTCTGTGTAGCTGAATATGAGTTTGTTGGGTTTTGCTGGGGCTGCTGTTAAAAATGTCACGTCCTAGCAGCCCATATCCAGGTTCTAGAAAAATCACTTGATGTGTCTTATGCTTTCTTTATATTGTCATACAGCTGACCATGGCCGACATGCCTTTTTAAGGTTAGGATCATGTCCAACATGAACAAGGAATTTTAACTCTCTCATGAGTCCCTAATGGTTCATTTTGATCTCTAGCTTGGCCCCATCTGTCCTGACCCTTCCCACCTAAATTAACATTATGATAAAAAGGAGCTCCTGCATATGAATAGTGAGTCACAAGACCCAGCTTGAAGTAATCCCTGAACACCTTCCCGCTGTGGTCCAGCCCCAAGAGATGGACATGTCCTCTTAAAAAGTAACAGTGGTCTGCAGGGGGCTTGGCTCTGCTCCTGCAAATGCCGCAGTGGGGCTGCTGCCTCCCAGCAGCTTGTCACAGGCCAGATGGACGGAGTCTGTAATGCAGAAGTGAAAAAAGGAAAAAAATGCCTAATCTGCTGATGAGATGTAGCCACCTCGGGGGAGGAAAGTGGACTAATGTAGCAGTCCTACAGGCCTCGGTCCAGAAATAATTTTAAAGGAATACATAAATTTTGCAGCTTTTCTGAGTTTTGCTTCCTGGCCTGCTCTGGGGGGGAATATATTTTTAGCTCGAAAACACGGTATGATTGCTTTTAGTCATCCAGAGACCGGTGTTTTTGTGTTAGTAGGTAGGATACGAAGCTCTGCGTGGTAAACTGCTTTAGAGGACAGGGGAACATGTTTTATGCCGACACCGTAGTGCTTTTGCCGCTCTTGTGCTTGGGAAGTACAGGGGCTTGCGAGGGGGTGGCAAAACCCTCTGTGTGGAGCACAACATGGTGAAAAGCATCCACGTGGAGAAGCTGCTGAAGGGCTCGAACCTTCCCATGGGAACTTCGTGAGCAGCCAGGAAAGCAGGGTCTTCTGAGAGCCTTGTACACATATGTCCTGCTGTGGGGTTCCTGCATAGGTGTCGAGGATTCCCAGCCATGTCTCAGGCGATGCCTAAGGGCTAGTGGAAGGGAGCTAAATATGTGTTTGAAGCAACACCATTTCCACCAGCAGAATGCCAGTACTTCACAGTTCCCTCAGATGTTTTATATTACTGATCTAATGCATAACTGTCTTTAAAACGTATTTTGGTGTGTATTTATTGCTCATACTCTCTGGTGGAGGTGTGTTGTTTGGTTTGTGATTGGCAGGACTGGTTATGCAATATTGTTTGTGCTTCCCGATGCCTGGAAGAACACACAGCTGCCTCTGGGGTGGATATTGGCCCACATGAATTTAAAATTTAGTTTCCGTGACTGACATTTGCTTTCTGAGAACTCTGTTGCCCGTCAAACTCAATTGCTCAAATGTCTGTGGGAAACCAGTGGTGGTATGTGAATGTGGTCTCAGTAAATTCATTTTAAAAAATAAACCAATGTTCATTGGAGGAAAAATAAAGCATTTCTGCATTATTTGGCTAGAATTGAGTGTTATAAGCTCATTTGATCCTCTTTCTGTCATCAAATTTTCATGACGATGTTTTTATATATATGTGTGTGTGCACGTATCTCTCTTTATATGGTATTACAATTCCTGTGGTCCCCGGAAAGATCTTTACTCATCTAGACTATGTAAGCACTTCAGTCACAGTTTTTACCCCCAAAAAAGTGTATCTTAAGAAGCTGCCACTTTCCATCCTCATTCTTAGTCCATCTGCACCACTGCTGCTGCTGGTAACCTAATCACCGAAATGTTGCACTTTATTCACAAATGGGTGCAAAAACTGGCATCAGCCCTTTACAGGATCGTTCCTGTAACCCCTGCTGGGGGGAGGTGCCAAAATTCCTTGGGGCAGTTAGAGGTCTTAATGGGGAAAGAGGGAAGAGGCTGAGTTCTCACCTGACTGCTAAAGGTAAAAGCTGACCGGTCCTATCTTGGTGTTTCTTAATGCAAATCGGTCTTAATCACAGCTGGAAGCTCCTCATAGCCCAGCCAGGTCTTTCAGCTCTGAGAGCTGGGAGAGATGGATGTGATGTGAACTCAGTACGGAGGTCCCCACCCTGTGTCACTGAGGTGTTGGTTCCCCTCCTCTTTTTCTTTTTTTTTTTTTTTTTTTAAAAAAATGTCTTTAACAAGTTCCCGGTTGATATTATAGCCTTGAACAGGACTGCCTGAATTTATTTTATTTATTTATTTATTTAAATGCCATTTGTAAAGACACTGGTGCCCTTTTCTGTCATCTTTTTTGCCACTGGCAAAATTTCTGATTTTTGTGGGCCTGATGATAGTTCACCAGGTCAGAAGAAAAGCATCAGACTACCCTGGGAGCTTTACTGAGCAGAGAAAAACCAGTAGTGGGGTATGATTGAAACAGTGACACTATATCCCTTCAGCTGCCTCTCAGCTTCATGCCTATTCTTAAAGTCATTTTCCATGCTTGGGTGAGTAGAAAATTGGGTGCCAGCTACTCCTGGGTCCGGAATGAGATCGATCATGTGTTGTATGTACCTTGATTCTGCTGCTGAGCTCAGGCTTATAAAGACCCTGGGCATCCTTTTGGCCAGACTGCGCTGCTGCTGAGAGGATCCCAAGGGAGCAGCAGTGGCACAGGAGACTCCCCCGGGGACAGCAGTTCCCCTTGTGCCTGCCTTCGGCTTCCTGGGACACAGCAGCAGCAGCACTGGCAGGAGAGCTGATGCTCCATGGCTCCAGAGTGGTCCAGAATGCTTGCCGTTGCTGTGAGCTGGGCTCCCTGCTATGCTAGGCTGGCTTTCCAAATTGTGAATCTCTGCATTCTTCATACTTTGGCCATTTGCAGTCCAGTCAAGCATGTATTCATTCCTATGAACACACAGTGCTTTTATTCCTTGGGTTTTGGATCTTCCTAATTCCTTGCCCTCAGTGATATTTTGTGGAAAAGCGTCTGAGGGGAGATTGTGTAGTCTGGCATCTTTTTACCCGTTTCCTTTCAAGTCTTAAATGTTATCAGCTTTGACTTTGCTTAAGTATTGCCTTTCTGGCATGTTCTGAAAGAGGAACCAGCTTGCTCCACCTATGTGCTCTAGATCAGCTATTACTTTTAAATATTTCTCTCCAGTTCTTCCTCATTTGTCTCTCAGCCCGCTCAACTGTCCCACTGTGCTGTTTGGAGAGAGAAGAGAGACTACAGGCATGACCTTGTCTCTACATTACTTTGTTAGTTTTGGCATTCTATGTATTTTTAGATATAACTTTTCCTTCTATAGAATGAAGTATTTCTGTTTTTAAGAGCTTGGTGAAACACAAGTTTCCCTGTTCTATCTTAGGGTCGGCAGCTGATCAGCGCAAGGCTGTAGATCAGACCTGGCTTCTGGCTCCTTCAGACACCAGTTCAACGAGGTGATGCTGAAATGGTTTGAGGTGTGCTGATCAAGGAGGTGACTGGGGATGGTATTTCTGTTAATGGTCAGTTCCAGCTCTCACTGGAGAATTCACAGTTTTGAAAGGCTGAGCAGGTAAGGCTCTGCAGAAAAGAGGGATAAGTGCAGAATGAAAAGCTCTCACATTTTCTTTTTCCTCCCTCGGAGGAAATGCTGCTGTTTAAAGATTGAGCGCTTACGTGAGGGCTGAATTTAATACATAATGTTGATTTAGGTCACAAGTATAGGGTTGTCCGTCCATCCATCCATCTGGTATAAAGTAATAAATACAAAATCTGTCTGAAATGACAGGCCAGCCTCTCTGCTTGCTGGCTGAAGTAAACGTGCTCCTATCATGCTGTGATAGCCTGGCTGGCCTTGACAGTAGATTCCAAGAATTGCAAGTTTATGGTCTGTCAGCCAGTGCAAACACCCATCCATCGAATATTCCCCACTTGTTATATCTAGAAGGCAGAACCAGGGAGGCATTAAGAAATGAGTGGCAGAGGGAGATTATCTGCTTTGATGTTTGTGTTCTCTAGGCTGGGAGAGAAAGCTGGGATGGTTGTACTCTTATGGTCTCGAAGATCACCAAAATCCCACCTGTGACCATGTTTGGATCACAGAGGTCGGAAATGGCATCAAGGAGATCCTTATCCTCATTTTTTGGCTATACCTTGCTTTCCAGCAGAGGTGCTACCCTTCTGAGTGCTTGTAGCACTGAGGTTTTTAAGGTTTGGGCTATTGCTTATTATAAATCCAGAATAGTTTATTAAACAAGGCCTGGGTTAGTGCTTGCATGGCCCTGTGAAGCAGCAAGATTACTCAATAGCCAAAATTGCCAACGGGAGTGATCTGGTGTGAATATGCTTTAATAAGCTCCCAACTTACTCATTGCGTATCTCTCCCAGGAAGGTGGCACCCTTAGGACAGGCATGCTCAGGGCTGTGTACATCCCAGTTAAAAACTCCAGGCCTGCTAGCACGAACCCCTCCTCCTTGCTGCATTGTGTGGCTTTGGGTGTTCAGGTGGCATCCTCACTTCTGGGCAGAAAACCACTAAACCAAGGCTTTTTTGATCTTAAATGGTCCCTGCAGTTTTTAACATGGCTAAATATCCTTGCCTCTGTGTCCTCATTGAATTCAGGTTTCATTTTTTACGCCCCCTCTCAAGCTCCTTGCTGGGACCCAGTACTTTACAGGTCTCCAGCTTCCCAGCCTGCAGGGTCTCATGGGATAGATTGTGTCCAGAGAGGAAGGAAGGGTACTTCCTTTGGGTGGACAGGGGGATCCAAGGTCAGAAGGAGGGAGCCTGTGAAAGTCAGAAAGTGGGAGCAAGGGATGAAGTTCAGAGGAGAGGCATCAGCTGGGGGAAGAAGGGTTATTCTTTGGGCTAGACAACTACATCTTAAGGAAGCTGAGTACTCAAAGGAACTCTTTGGTTAGCGGTGGATTCTCAATGTCTCTCAGGACCTTGCCTCTTAAAAAGCCTTATGGGGCTCTGTTGCATGGACAAGCAATCAGGTGCTCAGGGGACAAGTTTTGCTACTCTCTCCTGCTGAGTTGGCCTCATGTTGTGGGTGGCCTCTCTGGGTGCGGCGGTGTGCTAGGGGATGCAAGGAGGGAGCGCTTCCATTGCAAGGTGATGGAAGCTCTGCTCTCTGGCCAGCTCTTCCCACTCTTCCTTGGTAATGCAGAGGCAGGCGGGGGAGTTGGAGGGGGTTTCTGTTAGCCAGTCAATCAATCATTTCCCAATGTTTATTATTTATCCCCCTGGCCAAGCCTTCCCCTCATCCCTGCCACTCTGGGCAATGGGAAATTTTGTGATCCCTGAGCAGTAGAGCCTGGCGGGCAGCCTGATCAATGCTAGAAGCTCATTCTCAGCCACGTGAGAGGAGAAACATCAACAAGAAGAGATGGAGTTAGAACTTTATTAGGAGAAACCTAGGCACGATTGACTAAAATCTCATGTTAAGGGGAACACGCAGGTCTTTTCAGGATTAAAAAATACACATATATAAAACACCTTACAAAAAAAAAAAAAAAAAGGTTCCCCCCTCCCCTGTGTGTGAGTATATATGTATATCTACAGGGAACTGTACCAAAGCTAACTATGTATCAGGAGCAGGGATTCACAATCCCTTTCAGCAGCTCCTAAGAGAGGGAATGGCTCAGTCCCCTCATAAGCTGGTCCCAGGCCATTCGCTCACACAGTCCAACGTTGGGAAGCTGTGGCCCATGTCTTGAAAGGGCAGCGCAGGGTAAACAACAGGGAGCAGTTTAGCTCTGTTTAGCAATTCTCTTTAAAAGAGGGATGTCAGCTCTGCAGCGAGAAAATATATCTGGAGTGGGAGCTGCCTACAGACCTCACCCACCAGACTCACTGTGCACTGTTGGGCCCCAACAGCTGCTCTGAGAGGCTACAGTGGTGGAAAGAGCTGGTCCAAGTGTTTCTTATGCCATATGCGCTAGGGATGGAGTGGAGGTGAAGAAGATCTGATGGCAGAACAGGGACTTGCTGTGAGGACAAACATCTTAGCTTGCTCTGGCTGGCAGGCTTGAGAGAGCAGCCAAGAGCCGAATGATGTGCAGGACCTGGAGAAGACTCTTGCTCCTCGCAAAAGATGCTGAAGTGATTTGGTAGGTTAGTGAGAGAAGACACATGCCGTACCTCTTCTGCAGATAAACAAAGGATGGTTTTTCTCTCACTTGGCAGCTGGCAGCACACTTTCAAAAGCATTCATGTTGCTTGAAAGATGAGTTTAAAAAGGGGAAAAAATGCTTTGATTCCACATGATAATTCCTTCTTTTTTACCAGGAGAATATTTGTTCTCACAGGACAGTCTCTATTTCTGTTAATGGATGCCTTGCTTAGAATTGGTGACATAAATGCTTCGGGAAAATTCCCTAGTCTTCATCAACTGGTCATCTAAGCGATATCCCTGGGCCCCAGGGCCAGTCTGCTGCACTGACTTAGGAATGAGGAAGGGATTCCAACGTTAGACATGAGGCAGCTGTGTATGCGGGACCACAGATATCCTTATCTCTGGGGAAAATTTATATACACAGTGTCAAAAAATTCAAGTAGGATTTATTGTATAGGTAAACTGGTATAAAATATCTGGGCTCAGGTAGAGAAAGGGAGAGTTAAAAAGAGCAAGAACAAAGCAGATGAGAGTCTGTCTTCCAGAAAGCCTACCGGTGTGTTTCTGCTCCCTGCAGGTGCGAGAAGCTTCAGCTCAGTACAATTGCCAAGCTGATGTAGCAAATGTTGAATAGACACCAATGAAGATGCAAGGGCATTGAGGTCCGGTCAATCTGCTGAATACAGTGCCTCAGTGGATACCCGCTGGGCAGCCTCAGGAGTCTGCTGGCCTGTGCTCCACCAGGCTAAGGATGGCAAGCCTCCAGTCCCTGTGGGTCCCATGGTGAAAATATGGCCAAGAGCTTCACATCTTGAGATTGGTGCCTCTCTTCAGTGCGTGCCTTCTCATGGCTGCCCCTGCCTTAAGCTGTGAGAGGTGCTGTCTGCAATATAACAATGATGTTCATTGTAAAGGAACAAGAGGGTGTTAAAACAGAGAGAGGTTAGTGGCAAGAGTCTGGAGTCCACTTTGCAGAAGTTTTACTAAACGCTGAGACTGCTCCTTCTCCTCATCCTTCCTGGAGACAGGCTACACAGACAAATCATCCGACCTCGCCTTGCTGCTGGCACGGCTGGTCTTGCTGAACCGGCGTTTCTCATTGAAGTAGTTCTCCGGGAAGGCGGGTGCCGCACATTCGTTGGCCACGTCTGGACTCTCCATGTAGCTGGACTTAATGAAAGGCCCTTCACCAGCAGCATCCTCCTGGCCATGGACTCTCTCAGTGGCAAAGTTGGCGGTGTTCTGCTGGGAGGCCATCTTGTTGCTGAAGGGGCTGATGAACTTGCCGCTGGGACTTGACAAGCACTGGTTAAAATCTGGTGGAGGAGTGTACATCTGGGCCCTTTCTACTTGCGGGGCGGACTCCAATCTGCCAGGGGCTGTGCTGGGGCTGGGTTTGTAAGATCGGGAGCACCTCTCCTTGGCTTTCTTCCAGCCCAAGTGGTACAACTCTGCCAGACTGAGGAATAGAGAGAGCACTGCCACAGCCAGCATGAAGACGATGAACACGTTCTTCTCTGTGGGACGGGATACGTAGCAGTTGACAGGGTGGGGGCAAGGTGCCCGCTGGCAGATATACAGGGTCTCCAGGAAGATCCCGTACAAGATGTACTGTCCCACAATGAAGGCCACTTCCATGGCAGTGCGAATCAAAATGCTGTAGACATAGGTGTTCAGCAGACTGCCCCTGAGTATGATTTTGCCTCCCGATTCATCCCAGCAAGACAGCTCGGCCTTCTCTGCCGTGGGGCACTTCTGCTGGTAGTATGTGTCACCGTTGTTCTTCATCTCCTGGGCCTCTAGTTCTGCCTCCTTCATCTTCCTCTTTTCCTCCATGCGTACTGTGTGCATCGCGTGGCCCATATACACCAGAGATGGGGTGGAGACAAAGATGATCTGGAGGACCCAAAACCGGACATGGGAGATGGGGAAAGCCTTGTCATAGCACACATTCTCGCACCCAGGCTGTTGAGTGTCGCACATGAAATCGGACTGCTCGTCCCCCCAGGAGGACTCAGCGGCTGTGCCCAGCACCAGCATCCGGAAGATGAAGAGCACAGTCAGCCAGACTTTTCCCACCACTGTGGAGTGTTTGTGGACCTCCTCGAGGAACTCTCCCAGGAAACTCCAATCTCCCATTTCTGCTCAGCAGGAGGGGTGAGAAATCTTGAAGGGAGAATTGGACACAGCCTCTGTAGGAGAAAATAGAAGAGAGCGGTTTTAAGGAGGGTTAGGAAATGCCCAACTGGGAATGCATGGAATGAAATAATTTGTTTTGAATCAAAGGAAATGTGTTAATTCGACCTGAAATGAATGAGGTCTGGTTTGCTGAAAACTTTGTTTCACATCCACTGAAAACAATGTGTTGGATTCTTTCTTTTTTTTATTCAGACTGAAACAAAAAGTGATCTTTTTTGCATAATTCAACTACAACCTGTTAAACAGGCTGCCAAAACTTTGAGGGTGAGCCAGATTTTTTTCTTGGTTCAGAAAGTAGTTTCACTGCGGTCTGCATATTGCATCCTCTGTGGACTGTGTAGTTAAAGCAGTATTCATCTGTCTGCAAACTGTGCTCAGGGGAATCCTTAATGGGCTGATCCCCTGGGAGATAAGACTGGAGTCTACAGCTTGGTCTGAACTGTGCCTTGGCTCTTTCATATGTTGCCTTTGTGTAATACCTGCACTGACACCTGGAACATGAAGTGCTCGCAGCTCTGGGCTTCATTTCTGAGCTCGATGCCACCACTAAACGAAATGCAGAGAGAACCTTCCTGTTGCCCACCTGCCCCTTGCCCATAGGTTTTGCTTTGGTTTTGCAGTGTTGCCAGTTGCAAGTGTTTCATTTACAAGCTGCAAATGTAAAGACTTTGGCTGTGTAAATCCTGTAAACCTAATCTGCTGCCACCCTGTCATGCCCCTCTGAGAGGGACTGCTGCAAAATCTAAATGGTGGATCTTGCTCCCTCCTCTTTTCTTAAGCTCTGAGACAAAATTCATAGTTCAAATGACACAGGCAAAGAAAAAAGCCTCCTTTGAAATGCCTCTCAGGGACCAGCAGTTCCTGGGAACTGCTGTTTGGTAGGTGGTCTGATGAGAGGAACGGTTTGGTGGGCTGGTAGTAAGATTGTAATGTGAGGACATAGGAAAGCCTGCTTCAATTTTGTTTCTGAATCTGACAGACTGTTTCTGTCCAAGCCACTTAACCCCCTGGATAAAAAAAAGAATGATGGGTTTAATCCATCTTGTGTAGGGCTCTGTAGGAGTGCTTGCCCAATCATTTGATCCACTTATACTCACCGTGCTTACCTTCCCATGGCACTGCAAAGCTTTCCCTTGTGCATGAGTTAAGGGCTAGGTGCTATAAAGTGTGCAGTATTAGCTTGGAGATAATGTTCTCCCACAGTCACTCTTTTTGAAAATATCCGTAATAAATAAATGAAAAACTTAATAATCATCATAATGAAATATTAAAAGCAGCTGACAAGGTAAATCCCAAAGCCATAGGGACCAAAAGTGTTAACTTGCCTTCTTTATTGTCCCTTGTCTTGTCTTTAAGAGCCAATTATTTTTACTGTACAAAGAATGTCTGTGGAGATTAGACACTGTTAAACACTGAGAATTTACTGCAGCAATATTGTGTAGATTTCCTGTGAGCAAAAGCTGGAGAACAGAGAGCGCCACTCGTTGAGCGAACAATATCCCCTCCTCCAGTTATGTACGTGATATAATTATATGTAGCAAGGCACGCAATGATTTATGCCATAGCTTGTTTTTGTGCAGTGTCCATCTGCAAAGATGGATGCGACAGAGATCAAAAGTTGAATCCTTACACTCTTCCTGCTGCTGAGCGCTGCCCTGAGGAAAGGTGAGGATTGCCCAGTTAAGGAGTCGGGGAGGTGACCACTTGCTGCCCCACTGCCAGTGGGAAGCTGTGTGAGGAGGGAGAAGGGGCATACCAGGAAGCAAAGGATGGGCTTTGGCCCTTTCCTGCTTTGGCATGCGTGCTGCAATTGTGCTGATGTAGATCCTGGTGGCTGCTTAGAGTATGAGGAAGCTTTCATTTGCTGCCAGCCCAGAACTGGAGGAGCGGTAACACAGACAACCAGCTAGTCTTTCTGACTCCTCTTTGTATCTGCACTGATAAAAACTGGTGAATCTGTGGGTCTGTCTTATCTTCTGAAATGGCTTTGGTGCAGTTACTGCATTCTGGAGAAATTAGCATATTAGGCTTCATTCTGTGGGCACCAGGAGATTAAATACAGGCAGACAAATCAGTGATGGGAAGTATTTACAGACAGTTGCACTGAAATCAGGGGTTTGGGTTTCTTTTGGGGGGGTTCTCCCCCCCGGTCAGAGTGCAGACAAGGCAACCAGCTACCTGCAGTTCAATGTACAGGTACGTCCAAGGTCAATACAGTGTAGCACAACTGTATGCGTGGAATGTTCCTTCCAAGACAGCATGAACAACGGTAGGCGTCCTCATTTTTCCAGGTGAGTTTATGTTGTTTTCTGGTGCCCCTATTGCACCTGCTGCTGTTAGTTGACAGCTGCCTTTTCTTGATTCACCTTGCTTGTTAGGGTAAAAATGACCAGAGTTCTCTCTGGTTGTGCCAAGGCTGAGTTTTCCTTCCTGCCATAAGCATGTGCCATCACAAACTGAGCATCTCTTTCCGTCAGTTCTACCATGTGCAGGTGGTTTGGGGTTTTACTATGGCTTGTTTTCCCTGAGGAAGGCTACTAAACCGAGACACTTGCAAATTGTAAAAATCAATGTGTACAGAACACAAAGTAAAGCAAACATAAGTGCAAGAGGAGTCCAAAAATAAAAAATGTTACTGGATGCAAGAATAACAGTAATTTACCTGCCCCACACTTGCACAAAATTTTTCAAGAGGAAGTAAATCGGAATGATCGAAGACTGGCAGCCATGAGGCTTGGGTTAGATAAAAGGGCTATTCTCTCTGCCCTTCCTGCTGGCTGCTCCCCTGCACAGGAGGGGCTTCCCAAAGAGCCGAATGCCTCCTGAACAGCCCCACTGAGAGCTGAGATAGCTGCTGCAAGGGGATATGGGAGAACAGGCTTTGAAAACAAGAGAAGGAGGTTGCCTCCTAGAGCAGTGGTTTTGGCTTAGACATTTTTTAGTTATTAGTGAGCTATTCTTGCAATACCAGACCAAGGGCCTCCTACAGCAACAGAAGAGAGTGTCTAGCTCTCTGCTGCCAGCAAGAAGAGAAGGATTGTTGTCACCTCCTGACAGCTTTTCCTGGCTAGGCAGGACTGCCTTTGACCTAGCCTTTCTCCTCAGGGCTTTACTATTCTTGGGAATTTTCTGTATAGTTCCCTTTCCTCATTCCCAGACTACTGCTCTTTCCACATGCTTTGACCTCTCAATGTGTGAGCGTCTGCAGCCTTTTATATTCCTAGTTTGGACTCAGTTGGACAAATCTCATCTCACTCTGGCGTGACTCAGCGAAAAACACCTCTGGGTATCTTTGCAGGGTCTCAGCACCTGATAGCAGAATGTCTTGACAGCGGAGTCATGCATATTCATGCAGAGTTGTGGGCTGTGCCACTGCCTGGCCATGCTTTTGGCTGTCAGCTTTCTGCTGATCAACAAAGGAGCTGTGTGCAGCCATGGGATCTTGGCAGCAGGAAATGTGTATGTGACAAAGACCAGCACAGCCTGGCACAAACCCAGCGACATGGACGTCCCAGCTTAATTATCACCTGGAACGCTATTAAAGCTGGGGAAAACTGAATATCACACCGCAGGCCAGGCATGGAGTCCGCCCAGCTCTGGGCTGCCTTGTGACTGCCAAATTCCATGATAAAAATTCCCCAGCGGGGACAGCACCTGCCATTACTCCAGGCTGGCTCACCAGCAATGGGCTGCTCTCCACCATCCTGTTTTTTTGTGCTACCTTTTTCTGTGGGAGGAGAAGCATCCCGTCACTCTCGGAGCAGTTTTGCCCATCCTTTTTGTGATGGCCCGTGCTTTGAACGACAGGCGAGCATTTTATATTGCTGCCGCTTGCTCCAGCTGGTGTGCTTGTCCTGGGTGGACCAGCCACGGTTTTGAGGAATAGCTAGGAAATTCACCTAAAATAGGAAGGAGGACTATTCCTGACCAATCCTCCTCTTTATGTCAGTTTATTTCCCCTGGAATAGTTAGGAAGAAATTTTTCCCCTCTTTAGAAGACAGGCGAGACTATCAGCAGCGATATAAATAGCTGAGCTTGACACTTCACGCTAACTTTTCCCACAAGGAAGGTGACAGGAGGTCGCCATGTTTCTAAAATAAAGTGGAGAGCCTGATTATGACACTGTTTCTGCTCTCCCTCACTGGGCTCACCTCTTCCCCTTGGCAGGTCCCAGGCACACAGAGGGGGTCTCTGTGGAAGGCTCCTTTGTGTGGGGGAAGCGTGGTTCCCAGGGAGGGGGAAAGGAATGAAGTCAAAGCCATCATATTTTTGCCCGATCTGCATGTGTGATTTGCTCAATTGGATACAAATATGTGCATCTGATAGTTAACGAGATGTCCCAACGAACTAGAAGACTGGGGCCCAAGATGATGTGAAAAGGCTCGCACACTAGGCTGTGTGGAGGCCATACAGCAAGTCCATCCCTTCTGAGCTCCCAAATGGGGAGGCAGCCATCTCCTTTAGGTACTGGGCACATGAGAAGTGACAGCCCCGTGCAGGGGCATCCAGGCCATCTGTGGCACGGTCGGTGCCTAGAAATTGCTTGTGTCCTTCCTTCCCCCAGCTGTGTCACCTCATAGCAGGTCCAGATGAGCGTGTGGCACAAGAGATAGCTGCTGTGGGGGTATGAGGGCAGAGGTCTTTTCCCCTGCATTGACAACCGTCAGGCTGCAGCCAGACTTGAGCGGTCTTCGCACTGCAAAACTGGATGCTCGTACCTATAGACACTTAGGAAGGACACTTTCAGTTCCGCACTGGAAGTTAGTTAATGCTGCTTTGCTACACAGCTGTACCTTTTACTTAAGGACCTCTGGTCCCCTCTTAGCAGTAGTCCAGCCCCACAGCATCCCACACAGTGCGGATGCTGTCAACTTTGTCTTGCAGATGGTGATCGCTGGGGTACAGAAAGGGCAAACTGCTTGTTTGAGGTCACTGTGTTAGTGGCAGTCTGGGGACAGAGCTCAGGGGTTGTGATGTGCAGACTTTTGTCCTTTTTTCTATGCAGCACTGTGTCTTAGACTTGGTGATAGCTCACAACACTGTTCATACAGCACAAGAACATCTGCTCCTCCAGACTGTAGCCCTTCTCTCCTATGCCCTGGGACAACACTGTCTTGGTGACTTGAAAGAAATCCCTCTTGTGCCACCCTTCTATAGCAGATACACCTGGCAGAGGTTGTCTTTTGGTTTGGGGGTGTGTGTGGGTTTTTGTTTGGTTTTGGGGTGTTTTTTTGGTGCTTTTCTAAGAGACAAACATCTTGTGATTGTTGGCAGAGCCTGCAGCCATGGTCAGTGCTCAAAAGGAAGAAGCAGCCTTTTCAAATTACGTATGCAGTGCTCCTTTGTTGCCAGGACCTGGTGAGGAAGCATTCTGGGGGCACATGGCTTACAACATAAAAAGATGCACAAAGTTAGAAATGCACTGTCCAGCGGGGGTGCGACGCTTTGAATTCCAGAGGCTTTGCATAGCTCTGTGACATAGGTTGATGCTACAGCCCACCTCAGCAGGTGTCTTTTGTTCACTGGTTACTGACATTGGCTCCTTCCTATGTGTACGCAATAGAGAGGCAATGACCTGTTAGGCATTTTTTTCTAAGCGCCATCCCTCTGGCATCATAAGCCGATGCATGCATATATGAAAACTTTCTGCCTGAAATAGGGCAGTTCCTTAGCCAAATTTGTAACTCCAATCTGTGCATGGATCTAGACTAAACAGGTTTGTACTTCTTTATGCTTTAAAAAAAAAAATGAATCTGAGATGTTTGCATAGATTCCCTTCTAGTTCCTTGGGTTCAAAGTCCTGCGCTGAACCAGTATCAGGGAGAGTGACTTTGACTCCAGTGCTCAAATCTCACAGGAGAGGCAGTGCTCTGTGTTAACAGCTCCTGTTCTGGAAGACAGACATCCAATGTTTCTCATCTTTCTGCTCTTCCTGAGCTCACTGCAATTTCTGGAAAGGTCATACTGGTATGCAGACCACTGGCCCTGCTTGCAGTTGCAGACAGCTTGTTATTCCTTGATGAGGTGTGCTTTCCCCCTCCTCTCCAAATGTGGAAAATCTCAGAGTTCACAAAAAAGAGAGTGGGTGAGAAGATAAGGGAGTTGAATGACCTGTCACCTCCTGAACACACACACAACCCTGACGCACACAGAGACACAGGCAGAGGGAAATCACTCAACACCTCCAAGTGTGTACATCAGGGATGTGTTAAACACACAGATGACAGTATTGTGTAGAATATTTTCATCTGAAGTGATGGTGGAAGCTGCAGACTCCCAGTTAGCTGAATTTTTATTGTCTACCCAGGACATCTAATGCTATTTTCTGCCCCACCTTGGCCAGGGTCAAATTGTGCTTTCATGTATCCAAATATTAGGGCCAAGATCTGCCTGATGCAGGCACGAGAGACAGAGAACAGAAAAGACCTTGAACTTAGATGAGTCAAGCTGAGGAATGAATTTGTCCCACTGTGTTTGAAAAGCCCGCATCAGATAGTTACATGATAGTGGTATCCAGGCTTACACTTAGCATGCAGGGAGCACCCTCTGATTCTCTTGGGATTCTCTCTTTGCTTTAGGGAAACATGGCTCCTTAGAGAGCTCAACAAATGTGACTTGGGATAAGCTGAATGAAGGTTTACATGTGCTTTTTGCTAGAAAGAAGCATCAATTTTCCCTCTGATGTAAATGCTGCAAAGAGGCTAATAGATATTACTCAGTTTACTCCTTACCTAACAGGATGAAGAGCATCCAGTTCAGGATTACAGAGCTTCGTGCTCTTTCCAGCTTCTTTATCTTTGCAGGGAGAAGCTAACCTGTATGAATTTGCAGATGATGCTAAATTGGGCAGTGCTGTATACAGGAGAGGGGACAACCAAACAGGGTAGAGGGAGCTCTGGAAAACAGAAACACGCTGAGAAATCTGGGGGCTGCAGTAGTAAAGTTGTTCCTGAGCTCTGCTGAGAAGCTGATCTTAAGCACTGCTCAGTCAGTGGGGGAGACTGGTATAAGATGTGGCAGTGATGGCAGGCAATCACTGGGCCCAATATAGCAGCGAAAAACCTGCCCATGTGATTTTAAGCTGGTTCGTAGACTCCATGAGATGCAACTTGTTATAGTGATGAAATAAAACAGACTGGAGGGGTAGTGGGAGAAGGAGAGGGCTCTCATTCAGACTTTTCGCATCCTTTCTCTCCTCTCCTCCCAGTGTCCCCCTGCCTATCACTTCTCTATTGCTCCTCTACAGTCAAGATCCCCCCCGCCCCCCACAGAGCCTTGCCTCAGCTTTTTAGCAGTTTTGACCAGTTAACTCTCTACAGCACCCAGACTGCTAATGCTTTCAGCTTTAGAAGGGGGAAATTTTCAGTGACTATCTACTTCCCACTTACTACTACCTTGTCAAATCTCATTTCTGCCTTCTTTCCAAAAATCCGTAGGATTCTCTTCACACTCCAGCCTCATTGCTGTATCCTTGGCTCAAGTATTTAATTTCTTATTCAGGGTGAAGTCTGGCTATAGCTCGTGAGTGGATTGTTTTATATACACAGTGTATGTACATGTGTATATATATGTATGCACTGCCACCACCTCCCCCCCTCCCTTTAAAAACAACTAATATTAAATTTGCAAAATGCAGCAGTAGGGAGCTAGGAAATGCTAGAGTTACTGTTCGCAGTAATCTTAATTCAATCTCTTTGTGCCGCTGCCTCATAGCTATGAGTCTTTAACCATATCCTCACATTGTCACCTCATTCTTTGCACAGGATGCCTGCCTTGTTCTGTGCCAGCCTGGCTGGGTCTTTCTTGAACAGCCACTATTCAATGTTTTGTTTTCTCGTCATTGTTCAGTGGGTGGCCTGTGCCTCATTTACTGTACATTATTCAACTCCAGATCTAAAGACAGAATTATTAGTTTCCTCATGGGTTTTCCTATGGCTTCCATCACAACAGTGTCTGATTGCTTCACAATTATTAATTTACCTATTTTCATTACCACCCATAGGTGAGGAGATAGTATTAGATCAACTTTACAGCTGACGAACTAAGGCAGTGAGAGATTTAAGACAAAAAATGCTCATTAATTTTGGAAGCTGTTTGGTGATGTTGCTAATCTGGGGTTTTTTTTCAGTGTACTTAGCACTATATAATATATGTTCGAAGCAGAGATCTGTTTGGTTAATGCTGGAGTGGGAGAGTTTATCACTTCCACCAGCTGGACCACATCCAGACGACGAGAGACACCACTGAGCGGGCATTTGTGAAGAAATGTGGCTTAAGTGATTTGCCCCATCATGACAGAGGACATTGGAGTAAGAAGTAAGAATTAACTCCAGTCCTCTTGGATAGCTCTTTCTGATTTTAAACTGCAGATAGTTTTTCTCCCATCCCACTATTCCCTCCCCGACCTCTGAATGCAGCTGAAGACCCTGGAGCTCAGCAGCAGTCACGCTCGCTGGACTGCTTCACTTCCCGAGCGACCCTGTGCCCTGACCAAGGCATCTGTCAGCTTTCCTGCTTATAAGGGAGAGGAGTTTCGTATGGAAATTCTCAACTATTCTCAAGGCATGTCCCTAATGACAAACATAATGAAGAAAGACGGAAATGTAAGTGTAAACCCCTTAGTTCTTACATTAAAAACCACTGACCCCTCTTTAAAAATACACTACAGGAACTTAGAAGCATGCATCTCTATGCTCATTACTTACTGTGTGGCACGAACATTTCTTTGTTTCAGGAAAGAAACTGGCGTGCTAAAGTATTGTTCATAGAGATCTCCCTGTTGCTTATCAATAGCCATAAAAATGATTTTTTTCCCCCTCTTTACGAATTCTTAGCCCAAATATTGAAGTTTCTCTGGTGCCTCCTGGGAGCTGTTTCTAATTTTAAGCCTCTGTCCTCGTGCCTCATACAACAGCACCCGAGGTGTGGAGCAGGCTCTGAAACGTGCTCCCTAATGACATGGTATAGCGCTGAATTACTCGTTCCTTCTCGTCTATTTTCAATGCTGCAAGATAAGTCAGAAAACAAGGGCAAGTGTGCAGAATGTGTGAAATCTGTCTGAAGGTCAAAAAGAGAAGACAGGCTAGGGTATGAAGTTCTGTATTTTCTGGCAAGGTTTAAATTTTTCATGTGAAAGCCCATAACACTAAAATATTGTGATAATATATAATGTTGAGTGGAAAAAACGAACAACCCCAAATAGTTATAGTAGCAGGAATACTTAACATAGTTCCCAAGTGACCAGAGCCTGATGAGTATTTTAAACCCTGAAGCCTCAGGAATCCTCCTAAACTACTGTTCTGCTCCCAAGGAAAGAGGGAAGAAAGTTAGATATCTGTGCTCTTCTCAGAGTAAATTTTGAAAAGACCAGCAAATGCAGAGTATTTTGGCTTCTGGTGCAAATACTGAATACTGTGAGGCTTCTGAATAACAGTTTAACCTGCTCCTAGCTGCACACACATATGCACACATACAGTACATGCATTAAGTTCTTTAGACTTAAAGAGAGGATCACATAAGCAGTAGGGAAAACCTCCCATACATGCTGCTTCAGCAAGGTATTTTGTCAGATTTATTAGCATCGAGGAAGAGTTTAACGATTAAGGCTTATCCAGCCTGTGACTTTTTTTAGTTGAGGTTTGTCCAAAAATGCTACTTGCATGGTCCTCTGATGGTTTTTATGGAAATTCAGGGACAGAGGCACTGACTCAGTTTACCGGAGTTGTTAAAATCAGAGTGCCACAAAACTCATTAGCCATTACAGATGTCCAGGAAAATGAGCCTTTAGGAAATCAGAGGAGTCACTACAGATCAGAGGTGGCCGTTAGCAGACAACCTTTACACCCATTGTGATTGCTTCTTTCCAGGTGGATGTATAGGGGTACTGTGCTTTCCAGCTGGGCTATTCTTTGAAGCATGCGGTGGCAATGCTAGAAGTTTTAAATTAGGGAAACATAATTGAATAATTTTGCCAAGTACAAAAAGGGGAAAAAAGTTAGGAAGGCAAATAAAAAGAAGCAGCAGCTGCTAGTGGGAGAGGGCGTTTGTCCCTTTAGGTCTGCATGCCTCTTTGCTGAGGCTGCCCTGGGCAGTGTCGGGATGGAGAAGAAAGGCATCCCCCCCGGTGGCGCGCGCAGTACGGGTGACTGGGAGATACGATCAGGGCACTTCTCTACATTTGAGTTACATTCCCAGGCTCCATGTCACGGTCCAGCCAGGACGCAATACTCTCAAGGAAAAGAAACTGCAATATTTTTAAACCATCCTGTGCACTTCGGAATACAGGCGGTTCGCACAGACACTTGATAAAGTGTTTATACCCTGAGAGCCTCTCATAGGTAAGAGTTCCCTTCACCACCCTCCCCTGAGCAGCCTGACAGCATGCTGAAATGGATTCTGACAGAAACTGCAATTTGCACATTAATACTGTCTGAGGATACTTGGGGCTCTTATCCTGCTTTCCTGTACATTGAAATCTATTGGTATCCATGTTCATTGCAGGGAGGCTTCCTTGTCATTTCTGTAGCTGCCTGTGGCAAAAAGAATTTAATTTTTAGAATGTCCCAAACCCACCTTGTTACTAGTGGGAAAGTTTTGGAGATAAATTGAATGAAAAAGTAAATTTCTTAAGGTATGTTTGGCCATCCTTCTTTTCCTGCCTCACCAAGTCCTTCTCTCCCCTCATGCTGTTTTCCCCTTGAGTGTAACAGCTTGATCTGCCATCAATGCTTCTGCAGTTCTGTTATTTCCCCCTCATGGTTACTTACCTGATTTCCAGTATCTTATCTTCTGTCTTCTTTCCTTCTTTTAACACTTTTCCTTTCTGTAATTGAGTTGGACTCCTTGTTCTTCTCAGTTGCTTGGTTTTATTCCTTTAATATGGTTCTCTCTCTCTTCCTCTCTTTTTCTCCACCCCCTTTCTGTGTCACTTTCTGTCTTCCCCACTGCCTCTCTGCCTTTCCCCCTCTTCTTTCTTCACCTACTTTTCTTGTCTCTCCCACCCCCTCCAGCTTAATCTTTCTATTTTCAAACCTAGTTTCCTGTTGTTTTTCCTTTAAGGACCATCAATCTCTTTCCTCCCTCTCCATTCTCAGCCTCTCCCTGTGCCACCCTCCCCATGCCGACAGGATGCACTCGCTGCCAGCTTCGTGCTGTCCCTTCCAGTTGCCGCTACTGCTGTTCCTCGCACCTCCTCCCCCAGATAACGTGCCATGGTCTGAGCCTTCCTTAAATGAAAAGAGAAAGGGTTGCCCCACAGTTACACCAGCCAGACCCTTGGAGGCATTTGCCATGCAAAGCATCAGTGAAGGACATTTTTCTGACTTGTTCAAGCTTAATCTGGCAAAGCAGAGTTCATGTGGAGCAGGGTCCTTCACCTCTTTAAATACATAGAATTTGCTCTGCTGGCTTGGAACAGGGGCTCAGCACAGCTGCAGCCTTGTCCCAGAGGATACCTGATGCTTTCCCAGTAGGGTTTTACAGGCCCCCTTTACTGATAAATAGAGTAACCTGCCTGTCAGGAAAGGTGGTTTTTGACACACTACGCCCCCTGCCCGCACACACATCGTCTGATATGTGAGCATTTGGGCCTTTCTGAAAAGTGCTCTTGGCACATCAAGTGTCTGAAGGTCTTGTATTTCATGTATATGTCAAATTGAGCCTCTGATTCCTGCACATCAGGCCCCAGAGAGGAGGGTGAATAAGAGACACCTTCTGGCTTTGGTAAAGGCTGGTCTCAAAGAACCGGTGTCAGGAGAGTGAGATTTGCACAGAAGACTCTGCTACCCTGAGAATTGGCTTGCTGCGCCCAAGCTTTGGCAGGTGTCCCTCCAGCAGTCCTTACTGGGCTAGATATCTCCCATCCAGAACATCATTGCCCAGTGGTCCCTGTGCAGCAGCTAGTGTAGATCATGAAGCAAAAGCAGTCCAGAGACTAAAACATGGGGCTGGCAACACTTCTAATCTAATAATTGTTCTCCCACTAATTTAGTATCCCCCTTAGTCACGACATTGAAAGCCAGCCTACGCAGGGATGGTGCTGTGCAGAGGCTACCTCTGGAGGCATGTCCTGTGTGGACACTTTCACTCTGAATTTAAGAGTTCAACTCCTTTTCAAGAGGGCTGAATCCTCACTGATGGTTAGCGTGGGATGTACAGTGCACACTAAATTCCCAGAGCAGCTCAGTATACTCCTGGTGTGGAGGAACCCATAGTCATTTGCCACTTCATTTCTAACTTTATCGAAAGGCCTTCTGTGACTTTGAAGACAATGGGAATGTTTCTAGAGTTGTTTCTCCTTCTCCTGCCTGGCAGCTGTGTCTCTGTGATGGAATTTCATAGGAAGGAGACTACTGTGTTCCTTCATCTTTCTGGAGCAATTTCCATAAAGCGTTATTATGTAAAGTCGTGTTGATTTTATGCCAGTGAAATTGTCAAGGACTTCATCATAGAAGTGTCCAAAAAAAGGTGTTAATAATACAGATCTAGCTCACAGATGGCTTTGGGATAGGCTAGCTAAGTCTTGTCAACTATTTCTCACGTGCTGTAGAGAGGCAGATCCTGTGAGTGAGCTGTCTGAAATGTAATCCCCTCCCTGCATGGCTGACACTTTGCTGTATGCTCAGGGTGGTCAGAAATACTCCTTTGTGTTTCCTGTCCCGGTATTTCTCCGGAGTGACATACTAATTTTCCTGCAGAGTTAATCTCTGGATCTAACAGATACAGTCTAGTTCTGTTGAATGAATGAGGGAGGGGAGAAAGTTTCTGTCCAATACATGCATCATGCACGTGAGGTAACCATTACAAGCTCTTTTTTTTTTTGGTGGTGGTGGTAATTATTTGAATTTTGATGCACAGAAAGGAAATGGGTGAAGGCAGAGAGGGAGGTGAAAGACTGAAAGGTGAGTATAGATGTATGGACAGTTCAGCCAGCCCCTCACTGTGTCATCCCTTCTCTACTGCATCCTCTTCAATGGAAAAGAGGTGTAATGGCAGCTTCTTCACCTCCACAGCTAGAGAAATAGTGGCTTGGCCTACTGGTAAGCTGGGAAGAAGGATTTTTTCCTCCCCTCCCCAAGAGACTGCTATGCAAAACTTGTATGACTTGAGTGAGGAGAGCAAGTGGAAGAGAATGCTCCTCCAGACAGTGGGAATGAGAACAGCTGACAGCTTGCCATGTGCAGCTTGCAGATCTCAGCAGCTTATGATGCTGTGGAACAGATTTTGAAGGAAAGGAGAAATGAAGCTGGCAGGTAAGGGGAAATAGGACAACATGCACCATCTTTTGATCAAAGGTAAGTAGCTTTCTTGGGCTAAGAATCCTGACTCTAGGTAAAAGAAACATAGCAGACCATATCTGCTTGGATTTCAGTAAGGCATATGATATGGTGTTCCAGAAGAAGCAAGTTAGTGGAGAATATTCAGCTGGGGAAGGCAGGAATTATTAGAGAAATCCTTAAGCGGGTGAGAGACTGACAGAATTGACACCAGTTCCCTACTAGGTTGAAGGCAAGTTGTCTGTGAGGTTGTTCAAAGATTGCTCTTAGGACTATCTTTTTTAATATTCGTGTTAATTACCGTGGCACTGAAGTGGAAAAGCTAATGAAATCTGCTGATGGAACAAAGCTGGGAGGCGTCGTCAGGGCAGAGGTGGAGTCTGGCTCCAGGAGAGCTGAAGGCTCTTTGCGACTGGAATGATCGAGGTGAGGTTACACGGGAGAGTGCAAAGTCACACATTAGGAACTTGTTGCTCAGAGAGTAATAGGAATCTTTCTTAGCAATTGGGAGTTCCTACCTGGCAGGACTGAGACAGGGAAGGTCACCAAAGGAGGAGGAACCAGCAATGCTATGTGGGGGTGAAAAAGGCAAGTGGGCTTTCAGGATGTAGCAGTATTTCCAGTTGCAGTGAGTGAGACTGACATCGTCCAAGAGGATGTGAGACCCCACCAGAGTAGTGTGTGCAGTGCTGCTCACCCACATTCAAGAAAGATATTCAGCCTGGAACAGGTGCAAAGAAAGGCAACGGGGTGATCAGAGGGACGGAGGGTGACTCTTGGCCAAGAGTATGTTTACTTGTCGGTCATAGAAGTGACTGCAGAGAGATATTTGAACTGATTTGAAAATAGATGCAGTACCAGTTTGAGCTTTTATGCGTTAATTATTTTGCACTGAACTTCATGCTAGTGCAGCTACCCAAAGTAATTAAAACATGGTCTGACGTGCCTGCAGGGTGAATACTCTAAGGGAGCGTAGTTACTTAGTCTGGCAGAACAAAGGTTGAGAGATGAGAGACTTGCTGCCTATAAATATTTGTAGAAATCGGGGTTTGGGAAAGTAAGTGCTAGGGAGAGAGGAGAGCTACATAAGCTAAAGGACAATGTGGCACAAGAATAAATACATATAAATTGGCCATGAATGAATTTAGGCTGGAAATCAGAAGGTTTCTAAGCAACAGAGCAGGGAAGGAGGTGCCGGAACAGCATTCGAGTAGCACAAGTGAGGGTGGAAACCTAATGAGATTTAGGACAGGGCTTAGTAAGTTTAGAAAAGGCCATTTGTTTTGTACTTGCCCGTTATTCAAAGGGATTGAACCTGATAAGCCAAGAGGTCCCTTTTTCATTCCATTTCCGGCACTTGCCTTATTGCCTTATCAGAGCTGCTCCCTTTCACACAGAAGCCAGGTAAATCCTGAATAGAGTTTGTGTGATGAGTTTTTTGACATTGATCCCATGGATATTTAATGAAGGATTCATTCTGTGTCGGGGGTTTAAACAAAAAGGGCAAGCCAACACAATGCAGAGGAAAGGTTTGCAAATATGCAGTAGTACAGATGAGAGCCCACATATGAAAGAGCTTCTTCACAGAAAACAGATGTTCCTGGAACATCTGGCTTTGCTGGAAGGCTGTTTCAAATGCGGGTAGATACTCTCCTGAGGTTTGAGAACTTCAAGAGGCTGTCTGAAGGGAAAATGTCTTGTACTTTCCTGCCATTGCTGAGTACTTTGTGCTTGAGGAGGATATCAGATTTACTGCATTGGAAAATTTCAGAAAAAACCACCACCCAACAGCAGTTGAGATAGAAACTTCTTATATGTATTTTATCTCTGATGCCTGGCCACAGCAATGCATTTATTCTGAGCCTTCATGGTGCCCCATGCTGGACAGGCACCTCTAGTACCTTCTCTAAAGCACCAATAGGTGCTACCTTCCTGGTGAAACATTTTATCTAAAATCCCTATGTGTGGATATGATTGAAAGAGAAGGAGGGAGAGGGAAATTCTCTGTAATACACTAGAACTCTGGAGAGAGCTTGAAGGCATCCTCCAGCAGGAGGCAAATTCCCAAGGACAGGCTGGGCCCAAGGGAACAGGAGTAGCATGTGACGATGGGCCCCTGAACGAGGGGGTAACAGTTTTATAGTCACAGTTCCTTATTTAGTAAAAAGTCCTGAATTATTCCATTATAGATGGACATTTTCCCCTTCCTAGCTCAAAGTACCAAACCAGCACAGAGTGAGGAAAGAGAAAATAAGAAAAAAGCAAGGCATGAAATGTCACAGTGTGTCAGTCTCATTTGCAGTAAAGTTTTCAGCAAGAAAAACTGGAAAAGGATTTCATCTCACTGAGGAGGAATGACCATCTATCCCAAAGTAAATGCTTAGTTGTCAGCTTTATGTTACTGGAAATAAAACATGGCACTCTCACAGCCTCTGCTTCCACTTCTCAACTCTGCAGCATCTCTGAGTAGTTGAGAAATGCTTTGCAAATGATACTGTAATTACAGCTCCTAAAACACTCTCCTTGCTTTACAGGTGGAGGAACCAAACCATGGAGAGCGTAAAGGATTTGTCCAAAGGATTGGCAAGTAATTTTCAAGCAAGAAGTCTTTGCCTACCTAGCCACCGGACATTCACCTAGTCCTGTAAACTTCCAGCTAAGTGAATTGCTGCTTTACAAAAAAATATGTGTGTATACATATATATACATATACACATGTTTCCCAAAGTGACAAGAAAAGAAAGAACGGACCTTTACCTCTTTTTGCTGAGCCTGCACAGGTAGAGGGAAGAGCAGGTGAAGTTCACTGAAGGGTGAGCTTTAGCACAGGCCCTTGGTCTTGCTGGAGCCCACCTCTCTGTCAGTGTTCGGCTCCCAGAAGAGATCCGTGCCTGAGGGATGACACTCTGGACAGGGTAAGCGAACCCCAGTCAGCTCCCAGGAGCTCAGCCTCCCGCTATGGTCTGACACTGGCTCACTGGCTGGAGATTCCCTCAAGCCTGGCGGACTGATGCTGGGGGAGACTAGCTCCCGAGCTGTTCCTGACATGCACTGGCAGCTGCCTGCTTGCTATTCTTTTAAAGAGTCTTCGTGGATCAGGATAAAAATGTGATCTTACGCAGGCGGCATTGTAAGCACAACTTGGCTCACGTTCAGCTCTTCCTCTGGCTCACAGCTACTCTATTTTTATTGAAGGAATTTGAGGCTATCAGAAAGGAAGTCAAATTGTTTTAGGAAAACAATAGAAAAGCAACTTGAAGTTTATTAGCTTCCTGCCCAGGGCCTGGGACCAACTTGTCAAACTTATTAGAGCAATGGCAGAGCTATTTATTTAAAAGGGCTAGCGACAAGACTCACAATTTCATTCCTGTTTAGGCCTTGGTGAAAACAAAGGAAAGCCATAAAATAATATCTGAAGGGAGCAGATGGCTAAGTGGTAAATGGTGCAAGTAAGGTTGACCTGTGAGCCGTTCGTGTTGTTCACCAGTGCAATGGCTTTCGTGGGATTTTGTTGTTGAATTAATGCGTGGGCTTGCATTCATGGGCTAGCCGCATCACCCCAAATTCCTTATTGTGGCTCAAATTTTCAAATGGAAGCCTCACATCTAAGATGACAAGTCTGGCAGGAAAAGGTCTTAGTTTAGAGCTACTGAAAGAAGCAAAACAA
Source organism: Phalacrocorax aristotelis (assembly GCF_949628215.1). Lineage (NCBI taxonomy): Eukaryota > Metazoa > Chordata > Aves > Suliformes > Phalacrocoracidae > Phalacrocorax > Phalacrocorax aristotelis. The sequence goes on along the minus strand of NC_134276.1, from coordinate 116,774,339 downwards.
TACGGCAGGTCTGCAGAAGAGCCAGGAATAGAGCCCAGGTGTCCCTGATCCTGTTGGGCTGCTGGAGCCCCCCGACTGTAAAAAATATTTATATCCTTCAGAAGCAGCTGCAGTCTGGTTCCCCATGCAGCTACCCCAAAGTAGCAGTGCCATTAAGTCACTGAAAACACGCTGGCATGCGGCTGATGAGAAGAATGGACGGCCAAACTATCAGACTCACAAGCAGAAAGTGACAGTGCTGCCTAAGCCTTTCCAAGGAGTTTCATCGTTTGCAAGGAAACAAGAAGAGAATAAAACAAGTAACTGAGAAACATTTACAAACTCTGCTTAATGCAAAGCCATATCCCTTTTTCAGAGGGCTCTCTGCTAACTGAGTGTTTAACCTGCTTCCAGGGAGCGTATGGGAAGAACTCACCTCTCCTTTCAGTGGTGCAGTACTAGCCTCTAGAGTCAGGCACTGAGAGGTACTGAGCCCACAGAGCTGTGCCCACAAGCTTTGAACAGCTCAGTAACTGCTTTTCAGATGAAAGGAAGAAGAGCCCACCTCCAAAATTCTCTTCTTTCTTCTCCTCATTAGCTTAACTAAAAGCAGGAATGCAAAGCTACAGTTTTCTCTGAGGCCTACGGCAATAATATGTCTTCTATTGGCAAGTGGTAGAAGATCTCAGTTTACATGTTCCTTTTAATTTATCCAGGTTAGATGCTTATAAGAGGGTCAAAGTGAGTGCATGGTCTCTGGAAGGTCCTAAGAAACTGGGTCCTAAACTTGGTAGTTTTAATGCAAATGCAACAATCTTGTATTTTTTAAAGTATTCTTATAGCTTTTAGAAGGTTTCTCTAATTTCTGTCCCTCTGAAATATTTCCTTGGTAAACAAATCAGCCAAAGAAGCACACAGAGCAGTGCAGCATCCTAGTTCGTTACAGTCCGTAGGAGTTTACTTAATTTTAAGTACATTCTTGAGTTGCATTGATTTCAATGAGATTTAATAGCCTGGAAGTTAAGCATCCTACATTGGCAGCCAGGCCAGTTTTGCTGGGGGAATTCCGAGGCAGACAGCAGCTAGTTGATACACTTCTCAGTCGCCTCTGCTGTAAGGGATGCTACGTGCAAATCACAAGATGGTGTTCTGGCAATGGAAAATATTTTATTTGCACTTATTTGGAATCTGTGTCATCTGGACTGATACCAGTTAATTCACACTTTTTTCTGATAAGTAGTGTTTCAACCCCAAATGTACGCTGTGAGAGACTTTTTGTCAGTTGCTCAGGACTGTTGGGCTCTTGGTAGTCCCTGAGGCTGGGATCCTGCAAAGACTTGGTCACGTGAGTAACTTGATATAGTTATGGCTTAGGGCTGTTCACGTGGGTAAAGGTCCCTCTGTGTACAAATGTCATAGATGTCGTAGATTGTTGAAGCTCCTGTTTTTTCTACCTGGACCCAATAGAGTTGCTCAGAAACTTCTGGGATGACAGAGGTTGCTAGCCGGCTGGACACGTGGATGTCGGAGGACCTCTCACCCCAGAAAACTGTGACATGCTGCCATGTGGTGCCAGTGCCAGCACTCAGTTCCTGGGATATATTTTCCCATGGTGGGATTAGCTGTGCTGCCATGAGATCTCCCAGCTCTAAAGCTTGAGTCTTTAGAAAAAGGCTGCTTAAGCAATATTGCCGGTATGGAAAGAACTACAGGCACACGTCTCATCATAAAGCAAGCTAGCTTTGCTGTGGGATAGAAGCGTCTTAGCCTGCTCTAGACATTCTCCGCAGGGGGAAGAGAAATCAGGACTTGAATCTACTCTGAAGGCCAAGATCTCTAGAGCTTTCCCTGGAAGTCACCTTCAAAGGCAGAAACAGTAAAAGGATTTGAGGACAGAGAGACATGTGCTTGGATGGTGGTGAGTGAAACTGAAAAGTAAACAGCCTGAGTTATGGGAGGATTCTCAGATGGTGCTTATTGCTCCCAGCCAACTTGTTCTCTTTTGTGATGGTCTGAAAGCATTTCAAGACATGACCTCCTGGGTAAAATTAAGAACTTAATTAATTGCACAAATTTATGCGTAATGGTTCTTCCCACCAATTTCGTGATGTGTGTTGGCTGGATTCTGAAGCCTTCTGTGAACAATGCAAATTACAGCAAATGGAGTGGGCAGGAGGACGCTGCTGGCCCAGGCAGATTAGAAGGGTACATTTTATGTTAGAAGACCAAACATCCATGTGCTAAGCATGTGTGTGGGCACACACACATGCATATAGAATAAAATTATATTTTTTTGTTGGCAAGAGCTCACAATCTAGACTAACTCCCTGCAATGTCGTGGTCCACAGCATGCAGGGAAGGTGCCTTACAAGGAGCTTCCCTTTCCAAAGCGTGCCATGAGGTCGACTTGAGCGGTGTGAGGGAAGCAGGCAGCCTTGCTCCCTCATGCTGCATCTTCTGTGTGGCTGCATAAAGGCACAGAGGCTCAAATGAATGCATTCGGCACCTATGCAGCCTGGCATCCTGAGGATTTATTAGAGGAAAGCTTGGAAAAGGTTTGTGCCTAGTTTTGCTTTCTGGAAGAGTGAAGTATTTGGTCAATCCAAATCTCCTTAATTGTGCTTCTGGACACCTGGGTTTCCTGGTAAAACACTGCCTGCTTGACTTTTTGTAACAGAAGAGGTGACAGCCTGCAGAGGAAACAGGTGTGCGCATTAGTCACCTACAGCCACAAAGGCAAGGAAGTGAGTGCCCTGGCTTCTCCACAGCAGCCAGCCAAGGCCATGCAGATAGCCATGCTGGCTTTCCAGGTGGCCACAAGCAATGCTCATGTTTAAAGCTGTGAGGCTTTGGGAGGGGGCAAGGAAATTCTCTGAGCACTGAAATCCTGCTGGTGGCCTAACGTAGGGCTTTCCCTACTTAGCTTCCCATTTAAATTTCATTTTTGCTCCTCATATGTAGTGCAGTGCACTCTGCTCTGATCCTAACTGCCGACTGCTCTGTGTGAATCCGGGCGTCGCATTCCTACTGGGTTCTTTGCACGCTGTAGCTTCTTGTTTTTAACGCCAGTGCAGGCAAAGATGAAGTGTAATCATGGGACACCTAGCAGAAAACTATACACAAAATTGCCAGCCTGTGCCGAGATGTTTCATTTGTGGGTTGCTGCTTTTTCTCTGTCTGATTTGGTGATTGACAGATGATATCAAAGTGGGCTTGCACTGTCCTATGACCCCTGCATGGTGGTAAAATCTGATCAGTAAGCGATGTCAGACAGGATGGTGTTTGTTTGCTGATGCTTATTATTTTCCTTAAAATGGTGGAGAAGGAAGACATATTTAAACTTGATTGAAATGAGATAGCTATAAATTCACTGGTTTTGCTCTGAATCTTGCAGTTCTGTACTTAGACAAGGAATTTGGCTTCTTGGTGAGAAAAACAAAATTTATTTTCCTTAAAACCTCCCCTCCCCCAGTTGAGGTATGATAAAAATAACTATTAAAGTAATTTTTTTTTCTGGCTATGGATGATGCTTTTTGGCTTTCTGTGTGTGAGAGAAACAGAGATGCCTAAGCAATGCATGCTAGTAAAATAGATAGGTTTTGCATGTGATACCCACATGGTATGATGTGGGGGCTTCCTATAATTACCCTATGCCTCTCAAAGGGGAAAAGTAAATTGGTTCTTTCAGACCAAGAAGAACCCAAGACTGATTCTTTGACAATGCACTCAGTATTTAGGAGTGTTGTCACCAAACCAGGGACACCACAAGACGTGCCCACTGAAAGAGCACTTCAGAAAATGAATGGCAGTGGTTAAAAGCCGTGCAAGATTGCTCACAGGAAGCAGAGAACGGAGAAATGGGAAGCCTTGATGTTGCCTGCAGTTCCCACACTTTTTCCCCACTTTCCTCTCAGGCCAGATTTGTGAAGAACCATGTTTCTCTTCCAGGGAAAGTAACAATTTTACACAGCAGGGAAGAAAGATGTTTTGCAATGTGCTGCATGAAATTATGCAGTACCACTCAGCTAACATCTGGTAAAACGTTCTTAAATAGCCTCATCTTCCTGCATCAGCATTTCTAACATCAATAATTTTATTGGTAATAATCAGTGAGGTCTGAGATTTGTTGGAGGAGGATGGATGGCTGCATTTGGGGAGAAAATCTACAGGGCTTTGAAGTATGCTGATAGAAAAATACTAAGGCAACATCACAATTACTGAGCTGAGAAATCTGCACTTATTTGCAGTTCCCAAATTGTTTGGAAAACATGAGGAATGCTGCCTCGAGAGTAGTTGCCAGTGCTTTAATGCCATCGGATTCATAAGAGCTGGAGAACTCCCCAGGTGCCACAATCCAGGGTAAATCTAACACCAGACTTCAGTGTTTCTCCTGGAGCTGCCCATACTGGTCACACGAGGTGCTTTCTCTTGCAATCCCTCCAGCCCCATTCCCAAAACCTTTGAGAGAAGTTTTTCTCGCATTCCTTCCAATCCAGGTCACACAACTTTCCTTCCACCTGAGCAATCCTTTCTATTTTTCCTCCTCTGTTCAGAACTGTATGATCATTCCCGCGTTAAAAAAGATACCTTGAGAAATTACTTCATATAGTTAAAAATAATTATTTTCCACTCTGAAAAGTGGACCCACACAGAAACTCCGTCACAGGACTGACACAAGATTATATTTCATCTACCAAGGTGATGTGAAATAGTAGTCTGCAGCTGTGTAAGCAAATAGACTAGCATTACAGGAATCCACACAGAGGTCGGTGGTGATCTGTGGTGTCGTATCTGCCTGGCTTTGTGCAGGCAATCTGCTTGGTGCTGAACTGGATGGGAACTCACATTTTGTTTCCAAGCGCAACAAAGCTGTGAGATGGTTCAGCTATGCAAAAGGAAGAAGATGGAGCTGAAGAAATGTGCTGTGATGCCAGTGTTAATATTATCCGGCATTGGTAATGGCCAGAGATCTCCAAAGATGGAAACTTTTGGGCCCCCTGCTTCCTTCAGTCTTCTGCTCTTACCTCCTGTCCAAGTTGCTGAACCCAGCTGGTGATGGTCAGAAATGCCAAGCAGCATTTCCATTGTTGGTGGACATAGTAAGTGTGGTGAATATGGAGGAAATAATTCTGGACTGGGTTGTAAGCTGCAGTGAAGGAGAATGGGGACACAGCAGAGAAAACCCACTACTTGTGTACCTTAAGCCATCTTAAAGCCCTCTGAGCTCTGGGACCGTTTAAGGCTTCTTGAGTTACATAGAGCAGCCTCCAAATTGCCACCCTCTGAGCTATACCACCCCTCAGTTTTGCCAGAATCCAGGCTAGACTCCTCGTCTGTCTAGTATTGGTAGTAAAGATGAACTGCTGGGGGAAACTGGTGTCCAAATGGAAGGCTGGTCTCAGCTGATGAAGTTAAAGAACAAGAAGTTCAAATCTCCTGAGTCTCCTTCCCACCTGAATTACACTATGATTATAAGTTGCTGGGAACAGATGGTCTGTAGCAGCTTGAGGTCAGTGCAGCAGCTTCTGTACAGGTAAATCATATCAGTGTACAGGGTTTCTTCAGAAGATTGAGAAAAGTAGTAAAAGGAGAAATTATTCATCCATTTTTCAAAAATTCCTCAGATTAAGCTATTTAGGAGGCCAAGTGGCCTTGGTTTGAGAAGGAAGCTTTGTTATAGATCATGGACTGAAGTCTAACACAGAAATAAAAAATAATAAAGGGACATGTCCCATAGTGTGTTGTAGCACAGATGCTGTTTCAAATATATAGTGGTGACTTGGACAGGGACGAGAACATGACCAAATTCACAGCTGGCACAAATGTATCTATCAACCTATGTGTATATCTGGTGAGTAATATACATTGGCACATATGGCCCATGGCATCAATAACATTCCTAATTTGGGGGGACAGATTACTCACTGAGGAAGAATCTTCTATGTTTAAAAATACATGCTATTTGCTTTTCTAGGTGCAGCTCTGTCAGAGTAGCTTTTTTGTTTTGGTTGCTTGGGTTTTCCTAGTTAGAAAAGTGTATCATGACTTATTTTCATGGCATGCTTTTCTCAACAAGAAAGACTCCTAAAAAACAGGTACCTGCATTCTGGATTTGTTTGCTTCCTTCTAGAAGATTGTGCCATGATTGGGACTCCCTTGGCAGAGGATTCTTTGTCCCCAGGTTTCACATAGACTCTCCGTGCCTCTGAGTTCCCATTCCAGTTAGGGAGCAATTGTTGAAGTTGTTCATCAATTGACATCTTGCTTTTCATGTGCCAGGGGAATTTTGTGGCATTTCTGAAGAGCCATCTCTCCTGCTCTGTGAGACACCATGCCTTGAGTCCTATGGGGCTTGTAGTCTGGACTCATATGATGGAGTAAGCCAAAATGGCCAGGGGACAAAGCAGGGTGTAGCAGGTGAAATTCATGGGAGGAGTATGAGCCACTGAATTGGCAGAGGAAGCACATCCATCTTTAAGTACTCCAGGCTCCTGAGTAAACTTAACTGCTCATGGAAGAAGTTGTAGGAAGCATTCCTGTGACCAGCTCCCTGCCAAGAGAGGCATGATCACCCAAACATGGGGCTTATTGCTGCAGACAGAGGTTCTAGGATTTGATTGATATGGGGCAAAAGGGCAATGTCTTAAAATTGATGTGGGACTGTTCTACTGGTCTTAAGAGCAAATGTCATGGCATAGCTTACGGCCATTTGGCTCTCCTTGCCTTCCCTCAGACCCCAAACAAGGTGCTTTTGTCCACGCTGATGTGTTGGAGGCATTATTAGTCACGCCAGCACCCGAACCATCCTGGGAGAGCATCATTGCCTTGGAGCAAAATTGTCAGGGAGCATGCTGACTGTTCAACAACACTGATGATAGCTGGATCACATTGGAACCTGTGCCTTGGTCCTGTTAGTTTGTGAGTTATAGATGCACCGTCACTGTCTGGAAGAGGAAGAAGGTCAGAAAGTAAGCAGTGAAAATATGATCATGCCACTGAGCTCAAGGAGAGAGGAGCTGTTCATTAAATTGCAACGTGCTGCGTTTATTGGATAGCTTTTTGGACTGTGGAGTAATGGGTAAGATGATGGATTCCTCAACTGCTGACTGCCCCAGTATGTGGACAAGGACAGGTTAGTGCTAGAGCAGGGTTTGCTTTCATAGAGCCGAGCGGCTCCAGGCTGTCACGTCTATGGTGCCTGTATGGGCCCAGTGAGCCAGGCTCTGTATTTTGACTTTCCAGTCTGGGGCATGGCTTGCTCTGTGCTAGGCACTGAGTACAAGCTGACATGGAGGCAGTATAAGTAACAAGTCCTGAGACTTTTTATTTATCAGATAAACATCAGAGGATGCCCATCATCTTTGAAAAACAGTATTTGTGTGCTAACATGGTTCTTGTAGAAGGGGGGCTACCACCTATTAAAAAAAGTCTAAGTTTAGCTTGGTTGTTGATTTGTCACAGACTACAGGAGAATCTTGGCTGAGTCCTGACTGGTTTTAAACTTTAGGAAGGTGAGAAATGCATGGAAAGAGTGAAACTGAAGCACGAAAGGCTGCAGAAAAAATGGGTGCAGTCACACTACTACCAAACTGCATATTCTTACACAGACAAGGGAAGTAATGTTGCAGAGTGTTCCTAGATGCTGGAATAAGTATTTAGTGTCTACAGAGAGCATGCCCTATGTCTGGAGATCCATTCAGCAGTGCGTTGTGTGCTTTCATTTGAGGTGTCTTTGAAGTGAATTCATATGTTGATGTTTGTCCAGTCAGTGCCTGAATAAGTTTAATGTTTTATTTTATCTTAAGGGTAGGTGAAAACAAAGACCCCCATGTGTACATATAAGGTGGTTACATGTGAGATTCTGTTGCAAATGAAGAATAAACTACAGAGATTATAAAATCAGGAGCCAGCTGTACAGCCCTGAGGGGAGCCAGAAATATTTTGGCTGAAAACCTGGTTGGTGGTCCCTGTTTGCCCGCTACTCAGTCAAATGAGTTGTGTTCAAGTACTGAAGCGTGTTGCTTTTTAGTGCATTGAGAATTACCAGGAAACCAAAGATTTTGCTTTATTCCTGCCTGGAGCTACCAGGAAACTGCATAACTGCCCGTCAGTTCATTTGGTAGGGAGTTGTGGTGGCTTCCTGGTGGGCTGCAGGCACCTGGATATTTTAAGTGGCAACAATCATGCCACTCTACCATTGTTTGGTTCTGCTGACTAAGGGGGAGATGCCTTCACCTACTGACATTATTGTGGCAGCCATTGCAGGCTGGAGCCCAACCTGGCTAGCAGAACCTGCTCAAGAGGAGGGATAAGAAGGTGAGCCTATTCTCTGTGCCGTGCCAAACCATTCACAGAACCCAGTCTGGCTTGTTTAAAACCAGGGTGGGTATGTCTATAGGAGCTGCCATCACAGCAGCTACTGGGGCTCAAGGAAAAATCGAAGAATTTTTAGCAGGCAGAGCACTTTTCTTTCTGCACCTCTCTGAACTCACCGGAGCCTGAACTCAGCTCAGAAGAAATGCTAGACTGGGAATGTGCTGCATCAAGTTGGTGTGCTTCAGAGTTGTTAGCAGAGCTTAGAGATCTCAGAATAAGGCTTTCGTTTTGAATGCCTTTTCTTGACTATCGGACACACCATCTCTGGTTCCCAGAGACCCCTCCACTCAGCTCAGTGATAAAAGCACTTTTCAACACCAAAGCTGCTGTGTTCCCACGCCTGTTGCTGTCATGAGGGAGGCCAGTCCTAAACAATAGCAGAGGAATAAAGAATAGCCTCACTAATCGATATCCTGCCTAGACGCTGAGTCAGGTGGCGGTTTGGGCCTCTTTAAAGTTCCTTCATTGTTCCTGATTTTTCATTTGACTGGGGTAAATTTTTATCTTTAAGGAAAGAAAACACATGGGACCAACTGTCTCTGCCTGCTCCACTATTCCCTTCCCACCCACCCCCACTCAGTTTTTGTGTCTTTGTTCTGTGGTAGACTCTGCCAGTGAGGGATAAAGGCACAATTTGCTAGCCTGGGCTTTGAGCTGAGTGTGATGTGCTATGGTTAGGGCAAGGTAGTGGTGGTAGCCAGAGCATGGCTTCCCAAGTCACATACATCTGCAAGGATTTGGAGAACGCAATCTTTGACATCTACATTTCCATGCGGGCTTATATTTTATGTGATTGGTCTTAAAATGGTCAGAAGGCAAGGCAAGGATGCAAGCACAGGTTCCCAGAAAATTTCTCCATAGATGAATGTTTGGAGCCCTGGCAGCATGCTAGGACAGTCTGTGTGCGAACAGACGTTTGGAAAATTGACAAAAGCACTATTTGCTTAAACAAACTGCAAGATCTTGTAGCTCAAGCTCTTGAATCCACCTCAGCTGCACTAAAAACATTTTCCAGGAGGAGAAGGGGGCCAGGGTGGCTTCCTGTAGTCTCTGAATCTCACAGGGCCTCCAGGATCCTGTGAGGGATTTCATTCAGCTTCTGTCATCCCTGAGCATCACCCTGGGGCTGCTCTCATCAGTTTGGACCAGGGGCGGGGGGAGCACTGGGGGCAGTGGCTCTGCTTCTTCCCCTAGCCATGAGCCCTGCATCGAAGGCTGCAGAGGATAAAGATCATAGATGACCCCAGGATTTTCCTTAAAGCTGGGGTGTCCCTAGGAAATCTTGGTGGCTCTTTGGCACAGCTTGTCTCCTGCTAAAAGGCCCCAGCAGAGGGAGAAAGCATGGTCCTCGCTGTGCTGTCAGGCAGGAACTATGGGGGCTGGAAAGGGAACTGGTAAGGGTTACATTTGCGCATGTAGATATGAGATAAGAGATGACCTACCCTTCGCCCCAAACTGAACTCCCTGAAGCTCAAACAAGGCAAGGCAATTGCTTGTGAAAATGCCAGGGTGCTGGTGGTGTGGGTGTGTGTGGTGTGGAAGCCTGCCAGACCCGCAAACCTGCTGCACAACCATCTATGAGGTGCTTCTGCTCCACACAAAACCTGCAAGGCAGTGCTTCTCAGGAGCTTGTGAGGTCCCTGACTAAAATGCTTGAGGACTGGTGACATAGAGGAATTGGGAGCGGAAGATGCCTGCTGGGAGACAGGGTGAGAACAGCCGTGTCCCGGGGCAGCAGGTGTTAGGGGCTGCCAGACCCGGCTGCCAGTGGGGGACACACACCATGCAACCACTGCTGAGGCCCAAAAACCTGGCAGGAGGACACCCAGCCCAGCCACAGAGCCCACTGTGCTGGAGGAAGACATTGGGCAAGGAAAACTGTTTTCAATATTTTTTTTTTAATCAGAATTGTTTTTTCTTTTCTTTTCCAAAACTGCTGAAGTTTTGGAAGAGTTCTGCATTTCTAGCATCAAAGACTTGTTTCACAGGCTGCGGAGCATCATCAGGTAGGGTTGCAGGGAGAAGGATGTTCTGCTCACTCCTGCAGGCCTGCTTGCATCTGGAGACAGGGAGGACAGAGGGCCCAGCATTTGCGTTACCCATGGAAAGAGCATCTGGGAACCTGGCAGCTGCCCACACTGGAGGCTGGAGCAGCTGCAGCCGCTCAGAGCCACTGAGGAGGTGCTGGCGTGAAGGCCCCTATGGTTCCCCTCTGGCCCTCCCCAGGTATACCAGTATACCTGCCCATTGTTCTCTGGCACTTTTTGGTTCAGGGATTGCATTTTTACCCTGGTTCCGGGCAGGGGTGTGTTTAAAAAATAATGTAAAAGAAATGAATCCAAAGCATGACAAACCCCTGAGGTTCCCAGTGTGGTACTTAGCAGAGGCACAGTCCTGTCTTTGGACAAAGCCTTTGTCCTGAGGGGCAAGGGTGGAGGGAGAAATAAAAATTACGGAAAATAAAGAAATCATTTCAGATTAAGCTGAGGTAGCGTCTACTAGGTATTTGAGTGGGGCCTTTACTGCACATAGTCTGTGACTGTTGCTTTCAGATATGCCTACAGTGATATACATTGCAGTTACTGTCACAGCCTCTTCCCTCTGTGCAGATATAAACAGGGCAATATCCACAGCTAGGTGGTCTTCGATAGAGTTCCTGTACTAGCAATCTGTTTCTTCTCAGAAAGAAACCTACCCCTTTAATGATATTCCTGGGTCTTTTGGTCTCCTGAGAGCCTCAGATCTGTTTTGCACAGCACGGGAAGCAGCGCCTGCCAACACAAGCAGGGTACGGCATGGTGAGGGCTGGCCCCGACACTGTGTTCTCACAACTAACCCCTACGTGCCTGCTCTCCTGGGAGTGAGCAGGGGGCTCTGCCTGCGCTGCCTGCCGCTGGCATGGTGGGACATGTATTGGCATCGAACCGCAAAGAGTAGGGAGAGACTTTTCTTGCCCCTAGTGTCTTTACGAGGACTAGGAAACAGAAAGCATGGATATCTCAGAAGGTGTTTTCCAGCAAACACACACCACGAAGAAGTGGCTTTCTCTCCTCTCTCTATGAGTGTAAATTCAGGGTGCCAGAGGACTGGCAAGATAACAGCTTGCGTAGTTAACTGCTCAGTGCATCTGAACCTCACACAGGCAGGGCATCGCCGGAGGTGAACTGCAGATTTCTTTCAGACCTGGGCTTCTGTGCTGAGGCTGCTGGTAAGGACTTCATTGGCACCAGCTGGGAAGGGGCTGGTAGTGACAACCACACCTGCCTCATGGGAATAGCATGGAGTCCTTTAGCTCATTGTAATGGTTGTGGGGGTTTGCTATGTGCCAGACTTGTTAGTGGTGCTTCTGTGAGTTGGTTGCTCTCCAGAGTTTTGTTGCTTGAGCTACTGGACCTCAGCTGTGGTAGCTCAGGCAGCGGAAGCATTGTTGGTATGTGTCTGTATCCTTGTTATGTAGGTTGTGGAAGAGATTCTTGAGTTTCGGGTTGTTTTGAAACACTCTGATCAGTCTGTGGCCACTTAAGCTATCTCTGCTGTTGCTATGTGGAGTTAATGGGCACCACGGCAAGGACAGTGCCAGGATGTTTTGGCTCTAACAGCATATATTACCCTGTGATGCAGTTAAGCCTATAGCTTGCTGGCTGCTTGTATGGTTCCAGCTCAGGGACTGTGGTTGCACAAAAGAAATAAACACCTGCCCCTGAAAACTTGGTGGAAAAAGACTTAGGCCTTAATCAAGCTGTTAGTCACAACAGGTTTCCCAAGCCTTGGAGTTTGCGTGTGCAGGGGGCTAGTCTCTGTGGGGTGTGTGCCAGTCGTGCTGCTGGGGCCCTCTGCTCTGCTCCGCTCCAGGCAGTGTTTGTGAGCACAGCTTTCTTGTCCTCAGCTGATATGGGACATAATATATCTTTTAACTCTGTTGCTATTTTGTTGCTTGGAACAGAATATGGTGGGGAGGAACAGAAGCAACCAGGCTACCCCTCCATCAGTGTGTTTGAGCGACAAAAAATCTCTTTAACTCTCACTAGGGAACCCACGGGGGTTTCCTAAGAAAAGATTTGTTCCCTGTAGGCCTGATGCTGTGACAGCTTCCAGCGGAGGTGAGCTGGCTGGCTAGACAGGAGGCTGCGGACTGAAAAGAGAGGGTGAAAGGTGCTGCCCGCCAAAGCAGCAGCTGGTGAGAAGGCGACTGGACTGCGCAGCGTCAGCACACACATGATCGGTGGCGAAGCGCGAGTCCGGCTTCAATCCTTGTCAATGGCACCTCGTTGACTTTTAACGCTTCTTTATCGTGTCTTCGCCCACCTCGTAGCAGCACTGATAAAATGCCATCGCCGGTGTAATCTCCTGAGCAGCTCTGCAGAACACGTTGCAGAGCATGGGAGGCTGGATCGCCCGCAGCCAGCAACCAGCGTGGGACCCTGCTCCGGGGCAAGGTAGCAAAGAAACAGCCCTAATCTGAGACGAGGTGAGGGCAGAATAACCTCCTAGTTTATGAAGCACCAGGTGTGCTGACGTGACTGGCTCGGCAGCACATTAATTTTGTGTTAGAATAGGGGTTTACAGAAGTTGCGGTAGCTGTTACTTTTCAGTACCTAGTGGAGTTGGAAATGCAAGCCACGTGAAATGATTGCAGTATGTTTGTACCCAGAGCTATAAACAGTAGAGTTATGACAATGGGAAGGAATGTACAGGGGGATTTGTTGTCTTTTCTTCCAGAAATAACTTATTTCTCTCTCTTGGGGGTCATAAGGATCTAATTAGTTCTTGTACAAATCTTAATTATCACTAAAAGGGTGTATTATTTTTCAACATGTAACTGCTACCTGTAGGCCCATGGCAAATTTTTAAGCTATTTTTAATTTCTTTTTTTTGTTTTTTTTTTACAGGCAAGCACTGCCAGTGATTCACTTGGGAGAGTCCTCTTTATGGGTTTGAACTAAGGACCCCTGAATATGAAACAATAAGCAACTACTACGCAGGTGTGTAAGTTTTGGAATCTGTAAATGGTGCCAAACTTGTATACAGTATCTTGCCACTAGAGAACAACAAAACCTGTCATGGAACTGACTGGAAAGAAGAACTTTTCTTCTGAGTGAGAAATTCAGATGTTTAAGAATGCCTTCTTTTTTTTTTTTTTTTTAAGAATGATCCTAGACTTAGTGTCCTTCTTCCTGAACTGGAGAGAAAAGTCATGATGCTAACATTTCTTGCTGGAGAAGAACTTCTGAAGATTTTATCATAGAACTTGGGGCCAAAGTCCTTCACCTTTTTCATGGCTGAAGATTTGATTTTGACTTCACTGGTCCAACTATTTTAAATAATGAAAGGTGAAGCAAGGGACTTCTTTAGAGGAACGAATTATCATTAACAACAGAAACTTCCAGTGAAATCAATGAAAAGTTTCAATCTGACTTGCTGTTTTACTTTTCCACCTTATTCAGAAAATAGGCTTATGCAGCTCTATGCATATTTTTTTTCTTCATGGGCTACAGCTCTACTCTGTGCTATGTTATTCATTGAATGTTATTATCCTGTTTCTTTTATATAGCACTAGTCTTGTAATCATCCCTGTAATCACTTCCACATGCTGCAGACTTGCAGAATGGAAAAAACTCCTTCCGCATTCCCTGTATTCACAATAACTTTGCCAAGTTCTTCCTCTCCAATACTTGCTTGGATACCTTGAAGTTTATTTTCAATATCATAATCCCAAAGTTGTTCTCACAGGAATATCTAGTGTTGCCCCAGCCACCTTTAGGAGTCTTTATTTTTTTTTCCCCACCAGCTTTGATCTTTCCCGTGCTTTTGAACTGTTCCCCTCTCTGCTCTCTTTCTCCTGTTTCTGTCCATCATCTTGTACTACCACCTCTTTATTCCAGCATCTTCCCATTTCTCCAGTCTTCCATCATCCTCTACCAACATTTGGAACTTGATGTGTGGGAAACCTGGGCCTTTTCCCAAGACCACGTCTTTTCACCCCCAGCGCTTCTGCTGTTCTCCCTGAGAGCGACATCCAGATTACCACACATTTTGCTGCATCCAAGCTCTGTCTTGCATATAAGCCTGTCAAATCTCACCAGTTTTTCCTCTAAAACCTGACGTTTTGCCTACATCCTCAACTGAAAAGCTCAGTTGTCGTCAGTTACTGCAGTGCTGCTTGCAGTCCCCAGCTGTGTCATTCTCCAGCTTCATATTCCTTCTGTGGTTTCTTTGTCAGGTTTCAGCTCCTCCATGTCGACTATGTATGTCGCCATTTCACAGCTGTCTACTATCCCCTCATACTTGCCATCTTCATGAGTGTTGTTTAACCACTTACTGACTCTTTCCGCATCTGCTTGCTCACCTTTATGTCTTTTTCCAAGCTTTGAAAATTTCTTGGCTTACACTTCAACACTTTCCTTGACCCTGTTCATACTAGGCAAGATCAGAAGCACACCTTGGAGACACTAAACAACTAATTTCCCTTGAAATTAATACTGAATAATGGCCCATCTGGCAGTTGGGCAGCTGAATACTGTTAAGGTATTTGTGTACCAAACTGTTGATGCCACCTCACCCTGGGAGTCCGTGGTATCTGGCGGTAATATTCCCAAAGTCTGCATTTGGTAACAGCCTGAGGAACTCGATATGTAGTCCTCGCTTCAGTCCACTGGGATCCATAAGCAAGCTGTCCCTCTGGCTATCTCGCTGTTAGTGTCCAATCTCATACAGGTTTTCAGAGAAGGCATACCAGATCAACTCCTGCACAATGCAGGGCTGGTGGAGAAGGTAGGTGTTGTGGCTGTTGTCTAAGACCAGGAGGTAAATAACCAGATTTAACTTCCTTCTTTCCTTGGAGGATGTGAAACAGCACCTAGCGCCCTCACCTCTGAAATCCACTGTAGAGACAGAGGCAGCTATGACATTGAAGTTTGCTCAGTGGCTCAGCAGAGCATATGAAACGAAGTGTGTGTAATGTTAGGCTAAGCTGTCATGGTGGTAAAAAGTGGGACTGTTTCCTTTATGTCCCTCTGGCAATCTGCCCATGTAAGACCAAGACTTACATTTGCACTTTATCTAGCTGTCTGGTTATTGTTCTTTGAAATTATAAGGAGTTACCTTTTCAGATTTGGATTAATTTCACCAACGCCCAAGACACTTGAGGTCAAATGGAGAAGGTGTTGAACTTGACTTCTTTCTTATTTTTAACACGTTCTAGTAAAATGTCCTAATTAGTGGCCTAATGGGCCACATCACCACCGTCCTGGTTTACTATATATATTTTTTTTTTTTCTGGAGTGCTTTTTGACACCCCACCCCCACATTATGCAGTTGGACCAGGAAAGACAGCAAGGTGGTGAGTCCCATTTTGAGATGTATACCCTTGCTACAGATAGGTGAGAGATGTGCACGTCCTTCTTAAGTCATGCCCTCAGTCAGCGTTTCACCATGGACATCCTATGTGGTGTCCCTTAAGGATGCTGGCATTTTCTGGTGCTCTTCTGAGGCATCCAACACCAGCTACCTCCACTCTTTGGCCACATGCAGCAGTGAGGGGATGTGAACTACTGTCTGAACTGCTCCTGTGCTCTGCACTAACCAGCTCATGTTTGCTGCACACCTAGTGTAACAGTTCACCACGCCAGCAAAAAAAGAAAGGAGGAGAAGAAAAAGGGAATAGAGAAAATAAAAAGGACATGGAGATAATGGAAGTGGGGGAGTACCTCTGATATTATAAGTCTGCCAGACTTACACTTCTTTAGCTCCTGCTGTGCTTTGCTAAAAATGAGGCTAGTTAGCAGCAGATGTGAATGTACCAACTGACAAGGGAGGGAGAGAAGCTATAAGAAATGCATGAATTAAGTACATTCTCTTATATTTTTTTGTGAGAGGCTTAGAAGTAGCCGTTTTCAAACTGTGGCCTACTGCTTGCTCAAGTCAAGTGACTGGGGTACTGTGGAAATTGGCAGAAGGGTGCAGTAAGCAAGACACAGGATGTGTCATCCATCAGAAAAAGGAGAGCACTTGGGGAATGGGTTACTGGAACTCCTGAGGGATGATGGTGTAGCTGGGAGGAAAGGCATAGTTTAGGAGTACATGCTAATGTTGCAGAAATGGGGATGGGGATTCATGTTACTAAGAATAAATTGGTTTATGGAAAGGATACTGATGGTTATTTGGTAACCAGAAGCTTAAATGATCAAAGAGTTTAGTAAGCCCTTCTGACTTTGCCCTGCCCTTCCAAAAATATATCGTGTCTGTGTGGAAGGTCACCTCCCATCCGTTCTTAGACATTAATCACCCTCTTCAATATAGGTGGCCTATCAGATTGCATAGGCTGGGTAAACACTGGGATATATGATAGCACATTTGCTGAGCTGCAGGATCTAAAGGTAAGGTCGATATCTGGAAGGCCAAGATATTTGTGAGGGGAGGCAGGATTCCTGGTCTCTTCAGCTGCTTGCCCTCAAAATGGAAGGAGAAAGCATTTCAGATTCCAGAAGTCTTCGCAGGCCCCAGGCTATAAACAGGTTCTTCCTGTACAAAGCAATAAACATCTAACAGTAACCAGGAGATGTCTGCTTTTCCATACAGGCCTAATACTACTGGAATATGTTTTTGAGAGGGGGATGAAGCCCATGAGTCAGGGAGGAAAGGAGTGCCCATTGCTGCTGGTGTAGATCATCCAAGAAGATGATATCAAAGATAGAGTCATGGGGTAAAGAAATGAAAGCTCAGTCAAACTGATGCAGAGTGAGACAGAGAGGGGAAGGAGTAAAAAAAATAAAAAGAAAGATGGAAAGAGGAAGAAAATAATTAGGGAGAGGTGGGAGAAGTATTGATAGTGATTTTTACAATGGAGAAACGTCCCAGCCATTTAATACATCCCATAAATACTGTATTTTTTCAGCTACCTAGGCGAAGTGCCTCTGCAGGGGCAAGTACACAAATGATGGGTCTCCAAGTCCTGCTGCTCTCTCCAAATTCAATGACAGCAGAATTGATCCCCTAGATAAGGATCCTGAAATTCATACTGGGAGGCTGTGTCTCTTGCATGGTCTGAATCCTCTGTATCAGATCTCTGAGTAACTCCGTATTCCCAAAAGTAATGTGAAGGATTACATGACCAGAGGAATATATTTGCTGTTTTAATTTGTGGATCACGGCAAGTGCCATATGCAGTAGTCGTGGATGCTCTGTTTATCCCCACATCTCCTGCTAGCTGGAATGCAATGGTACTGCAGCTTGGGTCTCTGAAGCTGTTCTTGGCATATAGGCTCTTTGTGTTAAAAATCTTCATGGGTCTGTCACCATAGGCCACAGCTCACCTCAGGGTGGGGAGTATGCAGGGTGTTGATACTTGGAACCACATGTAAGACAGTGCTCTGTATTTCCTGGTCACGAGACTAAAGTGAAGGTTACTAGAAGTTTAATATCCAGTAGTATGTTGCAAGGGCTGGTGTTTTCTGACAGCAATAACTACTGTTTCACGCTATAACCACATCTCTGCTCCCATCAGAAACACCAAACATGAGCAGTCTGGAGCGTGCTAACTTCCTCTCTGGTGCGTGGTCTGAATCGGATGGGCAAACCACTTGGATGATGCAGGAAACAGAAGTGTCCCTCATAGCTAGGGTGAAATCTTCCAGTAGGTAGGTTGTTCTCACATTAGTCAGCTGTGACAGTGAGGGAAAGTGCCTCTCCAGGAAGGATCTCTGTCACTTGGACCCTTTGTTTTCACTGAGCAAATCCATTGGATTTCATATGTTCTCGTACAGTGATCCTACAATAGATCAGGAAGGATCATGCATTCCTGTAGACACAGACTATTGCGACTCTGTCCCACATGGGAAACCTGCACAGTGAGGTGTCAGACTCATGAGCCTTCTTCCTCCCTGGGATGGAGTAAGTCACCTTTTTCATCATGAATCTTACCAGCCGAGGGTGTTGCCTCACCTCATTCATTAACCAGCCAGTACAGGTATAAATACGGGTTAATTAGTTAATCTTCAAAAATCCCTTGGAAGCCAGGGCATCCATGTATTCACTTATTTGCAAATTGTGTAATTTGTGTACTGCCCCTGAGGCAACCAGGCATGGGAATGCAATCCCACCTTCGGATATTTAACGACTGAAAAGAAGATGTGAGAAGATGTTAGCATTTACAACAGTATAAAGTAAAGCTTTGACTGTCTAACCTCCTGTTTCACCCTCCCCGTTGCATGCTATGCATCTTCCTGGTGCGTAGTCCTGCAAAAATAGAAAGTCTGTATTTTACTGTGCTTTGAGACTAGCTCCTCTGACACAGGGTCAAGTTAAGCACATGCGTAAGCTTTGCCAGATCAGGGACTTGCACCACAGGCGCTCTGAGAACAACTTATTCACATTCCTGTGTTTTTGTGAGAAATTTTACATCTCTGAAAGACAAGATCCTAGCAGCAGTTTGAGAATTGTAAATCACTTGCTTTTGTCCCAGCCAGAGAGGAAGACTACTTCCTCTTCCACTACTACTGTTTCTTAATTAGGGGCCCATTTGAGGTAGGCCCTACAATAACATGTATCAAATGGTAACTTTAACTTAAAGCACTTATAATCAAATTACACAAGGTAGACTGACACAGGACTAGATAGTCCTGGTACACTGCTTTTAGAGATTTTTGTTGTTGCTGTTTCTTGCAACACAGACACTAAAACTTTACAGGAAACCTGTCAGTTCTCCAAATGGATGGAGATGTGTAATCATAAGGGGGAATAAGCATTGTAAAGTTGGTCATTTGTGGCTGTATACTATTGAACTCTACTATCAATGATCTGAAAGACAGCAAAATAGTCATTGATCAGTAGGAATGACTCAAAAATCAGTAAGCTAGCAAAAAAAAATACATTACTGCAATAGTCTGGATGACTCAGAAAGATGGGGCCAAGCATAACATTAGCTGTGGTAATTCACATGCCCAAGAAAAAGGAATACAGGCTACGCTTATCGGCTGGCAAGTTTGTCTCGGAAACAGTGACAGGGAAGAAGTGGGGGCTGGAGTGGCTCACTGGCTGATGACAAAATTCCAGGATGATGCTGTATCTAGGGGAACTCATGCAGCTTTCAGTAAATAACTTCAAGGTGAATAGCTCTAGGAGAGGCTAAGTGCATGTGTCATTTAGCATTAACACAGTCACTTCCCATACACTCCGTTTAGTGCTTTTGTTGGCGGTTCCTGGATGGGAGAGGTTTCGGGGACAATGCCTAAGGGTATTAAAGAACTGGAAGCGTGCCTTCCAGTGAAGGAGGTTGAAGAGTTGAAGGGAAAAGGGAAAGCTGAAGACTAACTTTTTTCAGTGTCTATATATACTTACATGGGGAACAAACTTTCTATGGTCTAGCAGACTGAAGGGTAACAAGATCCAAAAACCAGAATTTGAAACTGGGTGGAAAAATAAAGTCATATGAAAAAGAGCGCTATTTTTTAACATTGTCTGTCATTAACTGCTAGAAAAACTCACTGAAGGTTGTGGAGGATCCTCCACAGGAGGCTTTTAAATTGTGGCTGGATTCTTGTTAGAAAGTAGACCTTTACAGAGATGGGAAGGATTTCTGCCAAGTCTTCTCACCCAGATTTTCAAAGGTGTGGGTCTAGGTCATCACAGCAGTTCTTTCTGGTGTTACAGTCAGAAGTTGGCTCACTGTTGGCAGCTATGGGTTTGAGAGTTGGGACCTCATGGCAAGAGCAGAAGGCATCCCCTCTCAACCCAAGATATTACTCTTTTTCACCCTGACCTGTGTGAATGGCCTGCAGACAGCCAAACCACATCTCTCTCCATCTTTAAGTCTCAAATGCTATTGCGCTAGTAAGCAGCATTCATTTATGTTTGCCATGTAACTGTCTACCCTGTTCCCACGCCATGACATAGGCAGCCACCTCCACCACTGAAAGACCACTGAGGATGGTGGAGGTGAGCACCAACATTTCAAAGAGGAGCTGCCACCAGCCCCTTATCCCACAGCACTGTTCCACTGCCTGGGGTGTCACCCAGGGGTCTGGTGGTCTGTTTGTACAGGGTGGAAGAAGTCAAGAGTCCCCAGCGGGAGCAACCAGGCACTATCTTTGCTGGGAGAAGAGGGCATGGGCTAGATGTAGGCCTCTAATCTGAACTCAGAGTGTTTGGTTCCCCTTTTTATTGGATTATGCTGCAGTGGTACCCCAAAGTAAATGAGGCATCATTAGATCCCATTGAGGTGCTCAGTGATAAGAGGTATTAAATGTCATTTATCAGTGTTGCTTTAATTCTCCCTTGGCCAAGCCAAGGCATTCCTTTGCATACCATCATCTATGGCTTTGTTGTATATTGCAAACTTTAAACCTTGAACAGTTATTCTCCTATATTTCCTCTCCTATCTGAGCCAAACAAGAATGAGTTCTTCCCCCCTGGACATTTAAAAAAAAACCTACATTCCCATGATGCCAGGGTTTTGCTTCATTTCTTACCTTATTCCTCATAGACTTAAACTTTGGCAGAGGCCAAGAGCTTGCATGTGGAAGAATTGGTGGTGCAACATATCATTAGAAACTTCTGAGAACAGCAGTGGAAAGATGAGCGCTGACACAGATGGAGGTTGGGGCAATATTAATACTGCCAGCAGAGGCTCTGAGCCTTCGTGCACAGCCAGTATGAGCAGGTACTTGCTGTAAGAGTACTTCCTAGGGAACACAATGGCCACTTGTGAGCCAGCCCTACCCCAGCAGTGGAAGAAAGCCAGGCAGGACAGCGTGTCCCCTGCAGCGCAGGAGGGCTAGCTGGGCAGAGCGTGGCAAGGGGCAGTAAGCAGGCAAGGAGCTGTGGATGTGACTGCTAAGGCTGTGCGGGGTGGGAAGCTTTTCCTCTTGTGATTTCACCTGGACTGAGTGCCAACCTCAGCACACAATGTTATCGCTGCAAGCCAGCACACGGTCGGGACAGCTGTGCTCACACAGTCAGACCTTGGGAGACTTCCTCCAGTCCTTATAGTTTTTGGCTTTGATGGCTTTCACCAGAAACATGCCGTGACCCTATTCCCTGGGTTTGTTTCTAGTGGTATTGGGACTGACTCTGCTCACAGATGACCTGTGCCACCGAGGCAGACGTCTAGTCATAGGGAGTATAAGTGAAGGTTTTTTCAGGAACTGAAGCAGGAACCCACCCCTCTAACCCACCTCTCTGGCAACCTGCTCTGCTCTTCACTCTTACCTTAACTGGGGTTTATTGCTATGCAAAATGGCTGAGTTAATGACTCAAGAGGAATGCTTGGTCCCTGCTGCATGAAAACTTTGCTGCTCAGCTATAAATCCTTCCCAAGAAGCCCATTCACCTTTCTGTAAACACACACACAGCTGTTGAAACCATAAGCACTTTTGGATAAAAGTAGTTCTTTGGAGATCAGACCTAGTCTGTGGCAGTGGGTTTCATGGGTCAGGGATGTGTGGTCTGCGTCCAACCAGTTTTACTTTTGTCACTGTTAAATATCTTGCCTAAGAGGGAGAGTCAGGCCTGGATCATCAGAAGCACTTGGCATTTTCACAGATTTCTTTCCATGGCAGACTATGGAAATTTTATCTTCCCTCTAATGCACGCAAGCTAGATTAAATGCTGCCTTTAGAAGTCCCAGCCTAAGCCTGCTCTCCTCCCTGCACTAGCAGAAAGCCTATGTTGTTTCTTTTGTTCTGTCATTCCATGAACTGAGAATTTTATTGCACCTTGCTTGCCTTTTTGCCTAGGCATCCCTTCTTGAAAAGAAGGTCAGAAATCAATACCCATTCCTTAATTCCTTGGCACCCTTTGCTTTTCCCAGGACAGATGTTTTCTAGGACAGATCCAAGTTTTCCATGCTTTGGCAGGATAGGTAATACACTCAAACAGTGTAACAGCGCTGGACTAGTTTGCAGGAAATAAAGTGGTTCCAACCTTTGACATCTGAGGTTCATCAATGACTAAAGGCCTTGCTACCAGGGAAACCTGTTAATGCAAGTGCCGATTTCCAGCTAAATTAAAATCTACTCATAGGATAGCCACATGGCTTTTGTCAGGCATGACAATGTATACATCAAACAGCATCCAAGAGAATTTGCAGGAGTCTCCATATTTTTTTGGGCCTGTTCTGGGTTCGTGATTGGTGGCTCGTTGTCCATAAGTGTTTGTAGGTTCACTGACAGCTCACCAGGATTGGCATTTGTACTCCAACAAGCAGAATTGAAAGAATGCAGTAATAAACAGGAAGTTGCTGGCACCCTCATGCTGGACATATATGAGTCTGCTATAGGCAGCTCAGGTGCTGATGCATGATACCCTTTGATACGAATGCACATAGGTGCTTTGTGGGGCATCATCTCTATTAAGCTGGAAGGACACAGGGTGACGTCAAGTTGTCTGTGAGCTGCCCTTTGGCACATATGGGTTGTGCTCTGGTGGTGTGTTAATTGCTTTCTTTTCTGCTGAATGTTCTTTGCTATTCTCATTCTGCTTTGCAGTAATTATAGTCTTCTTGCTTCCCATTTGCTTCTCACAAGGTCTTGCATGTGTCCTTCAAACTGCTTCCCTTATATGGACTGTTGTGGTTTAACCCAGCCAGCAACTAAATACCACACCAGCCACTTGCTTCCACCCCCTCTGTGGGTTGGGGGAGAGAATTGGAAAAAAACACCAGTAAAACCCATGGGTTGAGGTAAAGACAGTTTAATAGGGCAGTGAAGGAAGAGAAAATAATAATGATAAAAGAATATATAAAACAAGTGATGCACAATGCAATTGCTCACCACCTACTGACTAATGCCCATCCGATCCCCAATCAGGGTTCACTGCCTCCCCCTCGCCGCGGCCAGCTCCCCCCAGTTTACGTACTAAGCATGACATCATACGGTATAGAATACCCCGGTGGCCAGTTTGGATCAGCTATGCCCCCTCCCCTCCCAGTTTCTTGTGCACCTGGCAGACCATGGGAAGCTGAAAAAATCTTGACTAGTGTAAGCACTGCTTAGCAACGTCTAAAACATTAGTGTGTTATCAATGTTATTCTCACCCTCAATCCAAAACACAGCACTGTACCAGCTACAGTGAAGAAAATTAACTCTATCCCAGCCAAAATGGGGACAATAGCAGAGAGGGGTGCTATCTTTCCAGGACTGAGAGATGAGACATTGCTCACAGATGGGACTTGCTTTTGAAATGCGTGAGCAAGAATCCTTGGGGTGATGCTGTATGTCACCACTCGTGACACTGCTTTCTGGGCTACCTCACAGATCATAAATTAGTTTTGGGAGCTGGACTAGAGCAGATGTAAGCCTTTAAAATTACATGCTAGCTGCACATGCATAGATCGAAGATCTCATATGATCAGTACAAGGTGAGAAGACAGTCCTGAGAGGTACCTTCTTCATTCAAGCTGGCAGGTAGTCATTAAAGCAAGCTGACTTTTGAACCAGCAAGTAAGAACTCTTTTTCTAATTTGCCAAGTTAGGGGTCAGGTAGAAGACGTAATGGGGAGATTTTGACGGCAGAGGAGTGTTATGAAAATTTGAGAATAAATCAGGCAGGACTGAGGTGATATGTGTACACACATTGCCTCTATGTGTACATCCAAGGATCATATTAGCCCTATCAAGCACAGTGTTGCACTATGAGCTCATATGCAGCCCGTCAGCTACCCTGAGTTCAGAGTCCTCTGCAGAGTCACTGTTCCCCTGGACAACATTCTTCATAGCAGAGATACAGCTGAGCTCCTTGCAGATGTGCAAGATATGACCTTCTTTGTGGTGAAGGAAAGCCAATGTTGCTCCAATCTTCAAAAAGGCAAGAAGGAGGACCCAGGAAACTACAGGCCCATCAGCGTCACCTCCATCCCTGGAAAAGTGACACAACAGCTCATTCTGGAGGTCATCTCTAAGCATGTGGAGGAAAAGAAGGTTGTCAGGAGTAGTCAACATGGATTCACCAAGGGGAGATCATGCTTGACCAACCTGATAGCCTTCTGTGATGGCATGATTAGCTGGGTAGATGAAGGGAGAGCAGTGGATGTTGTCTACCTTGACTTCAGCAAGGCTTTTGACATATGCTCCCATAGCATCCTCATAGGTAAGCTAAGGAAATGTGGGTTAAATGAGCAGACAGTGGGGTGGATTGAGAACTGGCTGAACAGCAGAGCTCTGAGGGTTGTGATCAGCGGTACAGAGTCTAGTTGGATGCCTGTACCTACCGGTGTTCCCCCGGGGTCAGTACTGGGTCCGGTCTTGTTCAGCTTATCCATCAATTGCCTGGACAAAGGGACAGGGTATTTGCTGATGATACAAAACTGGGAGGAGTGGCTGATACACCAGAGGCTGTGCTGTCATCCAACGAGACCTGGACAGGCTGGAGAGCTGGGCTGAGGGGAACCTAATGAGATTCAACAAAGGCAAGTGTAAGGTCCTGCACCTGGGGAGGAACAACCCCAGGCACCAGTACAGGCTGGGGGCTGACCTGCTGGAAAGCAGCTCTGTTGAGAAGGACCTGGGAGCGCTGGTGGACAAGTTAATAATGAGCGAGCCATGTGCCCTTGCAGCAGAGACCAAAGGTATCCTGGGGTGCATTAAAAGGAGTGTGGCCAGCAGGTCGAGGGAGGTTATCCTCCCCCCCACTCCACCCTAGTGAGGCCACATCTGGAGCACTGCATCCAGTTCTGGGATCCCCAGTTCAAGAAAGACAGGGAACTACTGGAGAGAGTCCAGTGGAGGGCTATGAAGATGATCAGGGGACTGGAGCACCTGTTGTATGAGGGAAGACTGAGAGAGCTGGGTCTGTTTAGCCTGGAGAAAAGAAGATTGAGGGGGGATCTTATAAACACTTACAAATATCTTAAGGGCGGGTGTCAGGACTGTCGTGGTTTGGCCCCAGTCCGCAACCAAGCACCACGCAGCTGCTCGCTCACTCCCCCCTGGTGGGATGGAGGAGAGAATCAGAAGAGTAAAAGTGAGGCAACTCATCGGTTGAGATAAAGACAGTTTAATAGGGAAAGCAAAAGCTGTGCACAAAAGCAAAGCAAAACAAGGAATTCATTCCCTGCTTCCCGTGGGCAGGCAGGTGTTCAGCCATCTCCAGGAAAGCAGGGCTCCATCATGCATAACTGTTACTTGGGAAGACAAACACCATCACTCCAAACGTCCCCCCCTTCCTCCTTCTTCCCCAGCTTTATATGCTGAGCATGATGTCATCTGGTACGGAATATCCCATTGGTCAGTTGGGGTCAGCTGTCCTGGCCGTGCCCCCTCCCAGCTTCTTTTGCACCCGTCAGAGCATGGGGAGCTGAAAAAGTCCTTGACCAGTGTAAGCGCTACTTAGCAACAACTAAAACACCTGCACATTATCACCCCTGTTTCCAGCACAAATCCAAAACACAGCCCCATACTAGCTACTATGAAGAAATTTAACTCTCTCTGTCCCAGCTGAAACCAGGACAAGGAGGATGGGCCAGACACTTTTCAGTGGTGCCCAATGGCAGGCCAAGGGGCAATGGGCACAAGCTGGAACACAGGAAGCTTGACTTAAATATGAGTAAAAAACTTCTTTCCTGTGCGGGTGCCAGAGCAGGGGCACAGGCTACCCAGGGAGGTTGTGGAGTCTCCTTACCTGGAGACATTCAAAACCCGCCTGGACGCGTTCCTGTGCCCCCTGCTCTGGGTGTGCCTGCTCAAGCAGGGGGGTTGGACGAGTTGATCTCCAAAGGTCCCTTCCAACCCCAACCACTCTGTGATTCTGTAAAGCAAACCCTTTCTGTGTTTGCCCAACTCATTGTGCCATCAGGGATGCTCTAGATCTGCAGTCTCCTTTTTCATGATTCATCCCTCTCCTGGACTTAGTGACATCTGAAAAATATTTTATGTTTTTTTTGCAGGTTATTGACTAAAAATATCGTGATGCCAAACACCCTCCAGGATCTTGGTACAAACATGCTATAAAAACACCAGTCACTTCTAGCTGTCGGTTTATTTTGGGACCAGTCTGATAGCTCATTTATTGTCTGTTTAATGACTGCTATCTTACTTTATGTCAAGCAAGTTCTTTAATCAAATTGCCATGTGATAGAAGGGAAACTGCCTTCCAGGATCTTAAGTATATTGTAACAGCTTTGTTATATTTAACAACGGTATGTGCTATTTCCTCAGAGAAATGTATTAACACAGTTCAGTGGGGTGAATTTTCTATAAACCCATGCTGATTGGCCCTAGTTGTAGTTCCCTCCTTTTATTCCCTGTGTTCTGTGTTAGCCAAATCATTATTTAGCTTAGGACTGAGATCCTATCACAGGTCCGTAGTTACCTGTGAGTAATTACAGTTATGAAATAATTATAAAATAATTATGCCCTTCTACATAGTCTTTACAAAGTGCCAGAATATGGGTTTCCTTCTTCTCCTCCAGGACTTACCCATTGCACTAAATAGTATGGAAAATCAGCGTAAATAGCACAGAGACATGCTGTGCAGCTTATTTTAAAAATAATAATAATAAAAAAAAATGTTTTAGTGCAAGGCATCCAGTCCTGCTGATTTAAAATTCTTGATTTTAGTATGTGGTATTTAATTCCTGAGATACTACAAGAATAGACATGTCATCAACAATGTCTTCATCATCTACTTTCTTTGTTCCCAGCAGTAGGATAGAAGTATTTATTGATTTCATTTTGCTTGTCTGCGTTATTATTGAATAATCTAACATTTCCATCTGGTAACAGATCAATACCATGATTAGGACTCATTTTGTTCTTAATCTACTTTTTAAAAAAACAGCTTTGTCAGTCTTTTTTTCCCATCTCACTTCCATCAAATATTTTTTAATAATTCCTGTCTTCCAATTTATATTCAGCTTCTCCTCTCTTACTATGTTATATGTGTTTTACTTACTTAAAGCCACGCCCATTGCCCTTTTAAATCTGGTTGTATTTTTTCAATTACACTATTCTTTCTTTACTGGGCAGTTGTGTAATTTTAGTGCCCAGTAAAAAATTTCTAAGTAGTTCTCAATTATTATTTATATTTTCTTATTAAAATCATTTCTTTGTGTTGATTTAGACCAAAATCCTACTCAGGGCTGGGAAACAGGACTTTTTAAAGCATCATGTCTTCCAAAGCATTACATTACCACTTTGGACCTTCTTCTGCTTTCATGTAACAGAGCAGTTAACTGGGGATCAGTAAACCTGCTAACAGGTTCTCATTTCTACCATTACTTTACCCATCCAGATGAGGTGAAATACAGGTTTTGTTCATTTTGGATTTAAGATTTGCAAAATGAGGAAGTTGTTTAGAATGTTTAACAATCCCCAAGGTTGTTTTTGAGTCAGCCACATCAGCATGTGTTAAACTAAGCAATAACTTATGTTTATTTTTTCTTTGGTTAGTGCTCGAATAAGCAGTGCTCCCATATTCCAGTTACTGGCTCACAAATATTGAATATTGTTCACTGGGAAATTATGATTCAAAAATCACAAACAAGAAAGCAGGTAATACTTTTTCTTTTCACCCCACTTCTGCCCACTCAGCCTTTCTTAGGGCAACAGCCACTGATTTTAACATTCAGTTGTTACAAACCATCCCAGCATCTTTTCCAGTGTCTTACAGCTGCAGTCTCCTGGGCAGGCAAAGACTTGATGAATATAAAAAGGAAAGGGATGCCACAACTGTATACAGCTAGAGAGGATGTATTAGAATGGAATTGACTTCTACATTGTGCTTCTGTAAAGGAGGGCACACTTTTGAAAGGAAGAGACAGGGCTGCAGCCAAATACACCCAGCGCTGGTCAGAGGAGCTGATATGCAGCAGAGGGATTACAAACCCACCAGACCTGCTGCATCCTGGGCCAAAGCAGGGTGGCCAAGAGAAGCATTAGAGTTCGTGTTCTCACTTCAAGAGTTTCAGGGACTGGAGAGACACAGGCCATTAAAATACATGTCTGTATTTTTCTGAGGAACTATCTGTAGTGATAACTGCGTTCACTATGATGGTGTTTATCAATCAGACAAGAACTGGGCCTCATAGTGCAGGACATATAGAAGAGTAACCGACAGTTGCTATGCCAAGGTGAGACTTGCCACAGAAGTAGCTGCTGAAAGTTTTGCCAGGTCTGACCCAGGACGGGGGACCCCCAGAGAGTCTTAATGCTTCTCCTACAAGGATCCTGATAATGCTTTAAACCATATTGCTGTTAAGAATATCATCGATTGAGCAGTAACAGGACTTCAAGGGATTGAAGTTTGCTGGAAATAATGAAAAAAACCACAACCCAAAAACCAAAACCCCAAACAAAACAGGTCTCTCCAAACTGGAAGCCCTTCCACCTATGTTTTCTGGCAGGCCTGTACATAGATAATGCCTGCCTCACTCCATCCGGTTGTTTATTAGTTTGAGACCAGGTTGTCTCAGGGAATGCTGAAGACCTTTGGATGGATGATTTATCTATGGACGGGTTATCTTCTTGATCAGGAAAAGAGAACCACTGGCTCAACAGCTTCCAAGTTCAATAACCTCCTTTTCTTAATAAATTGCTGAGGCATGAGAGGCTTCCGTTCCTTGCTGGCATCTTTATACCATGCCCAAAGAAACAATCATATCAGGCTCAGGAAGGCAAATGACTGAAAGGGCAGGGAAACAGGAACAGTCCACACGGATGTCCTCCCCAGAGAGGCTGGGAACATGCTCTGCTGTGGGAAATGGGAAGCTGAGGTCAGCCGAAGTGCACAGCAGGTACACGCATCTCAGGACCGGGAGAATAGAGATAATGGCCTGTTTTGCCATCCCCACCGCTCTGCTGTCCTGCTTCTGAGCTCTCCCAGGCGCACCTCCACACCTTGTACGCACAGTGCACCTCCACTGCGTCATTCCATGGTGTGGAAATGAAGGCAGGGAGATAAAGGTGGAGAGTGGGTGGTGACAATGCTCCTGAGAGCCCTGAGCCTACCACTCAGCGAGGCAAGCTTTGGCGGTGTTAGTAGAACCCAGAAGGGATGAGACAGTAGGGAATGAGCCCCCAGCAGAAACTGGAAGGCAACAAACCTCACAGAGAGTGAAGTAACATGGGATGTTTCCAGACATACCCACTTGTTCAGGACTTTCAGAAACTTTGTCCTTTCCAGCTCATTGTGCCTGAGGATGTTAAGAGATTGCACAAAAAGTCCTGATACAACAAACATACAGGCATCACCTCAAGAGGCTGGGAGATATTATTAGGCCCTCTTTTACTGGCAGGCCTGGAGCAATTAATTATTACCAGAAGTATTATCAGGTGCCTGTCACTGCATTCCCTGGATCCACTTTACATAGTCCAGATTGGCTGTAAGCAACATGTTCCCTAACTGGTCTGATACCTCACAGCTCCCGATAGCAGTTAATCCATTTCTGTGAGGAGGATCTCAATAGCAGTGGAAGAGCCATAATCTAGAATATATGCAGAGAGAAATTTGAATTCATGGACCGCCTCAGTATGCACCTTGCTTGTATTCTCAGATCTTCTCAGTGACGTCCTCCAGCTGATGTGCTCCACCTGCATGTCTGACCAGGTGGTAGGTTCTAGGCAGGGGGCAGAGAAAGGGACAGGTAAGAGGAGGGTATATCGGGACCTAGGAAAGGTGTTTTGTATATACACGTGCTATACCTCGCCTGCAAGCTCTGGGCCCTCTCCCAGTGCACCTCTTGAGAACTAGCATCTGTGCTGGCATGAGAACTCGGAATTTCTAACCAGGACTCTGTTGTAAAGGTCTGTGTTTCTAGGAATAGCCCGGTCAAGTTTTAAGTGAATTCATGCCAACCCATGAAATCACAGTTCTATAAGAGTATTCTTTTCCTAGCCCTGTTTGTGCTGCTGCTGCAGTACCATAGCACCTACCCTTGACAAGTGCGAGTTCATCTCCTTTGCCTTACACTTTCTTACAGTTTAGTGCAGTTTTTATTATTAACCATGCTGTTATTAAAGGGGGAATCACAGAGGTCATCTGGTATACATGAGAAGTATTTGCTGGATAAAGGCTGCAGACTCAAGTGAAAATACAGATTATACTAGCAAAAAGAGTGCTTTGCCAACAAAGTTTATACCGAGTCTATAGGTAAAATCAATGGCATAAAAGTGACCTTTATGTCAGTTTAACTCCATCTATTTAATGATTGTAAAAGTACTATTAAAAATCATATTCACAATAGGTATTACTGCACCACCGCAACTTTCCTGTGTTTGCTTGCCTTAGTTGTGTATCTTGCAGAAAAAGTACAAGAAATGAGGGAAGAGAAAGGAAAGGTTTAGCTACGGTGTAAAAGGCAGACTGTGCTTTCTCCTTTCTCATCCGTAGCATCCGTCCGTCTCCCCCGGTGCTGCACGGTGCATGAATGAGAAAATACCGCCCGCTAGTGGTTCAAGCTGCAGGAGCCCAACCCTCTGCTTGGCAGAGGCTGCTCCCTGTTCTTGCTTTGCTGATGCTGATGCTACTCCAGCAACTGTACCGGGACAAGGTGGGTGGCTCTTATTCCTCCTGCCCTCAGATACAATCAGCACCTCTGGAAAAGGTCAGCACTGAACTGAGTGAGAAAAGAGGTTCTTACTGGAAGTGCCACGGGTCGCTCGCACCTGTTTTTTGTGTTTAGCATCAATGTCCAGACGAAACCCTCTAAATGAGCTATGGCATTTAATCTTACAGTTATTATAGTAAGAGAACAAATTAGTTGAAATGTAGTTGGGGTGAGCAAACACCTTTAAATTTTAAATATTCAGAATATTCAGAAATATTTTTACAAAAATGTAAATATTCAGAGCCATCACTGAAGTCAAAGAACAAAGTGACCCTCCCGAAGTGTCCCCAAAGGCAGCCCTCCTTGCAGGGTGGTGTGGAGGTACCACTGGTAGCTCGAGGTGAGCTAGCACCAGCATGGGAAGCAGCATAACACCAGTGTGCTTCACACTGTCCCTGCTAATTAGCCCCACTCCAGAAAGGAGATAATTAGCTCAAGTGGAACGCTTTGCTGCCACATCTAACCTGCTCCCAGACCTCAGCTGGTGTCTCCCCAGCTCAGCATTGCACTGGGTGGAGTAGACAACCTGGGATGTCCAGGCTGAGTTTTCAGGGTTGGTGGCAAGATACCATTTTGTTTGAACTGAAAATATTTCTCTGAGATTTCTCTAGGTCTCTGGCCCTACATAGAACTGTACGGCCAAAGACCTCAGAAAGCCTCCCTCTCCCTCTTTATGAGGTAAAATCACTCTTAACAGATGTTTGTTTACCTCTTCATAAAAACCTCCTGTGATTCTACAGCCTCCCCAAGCCGCGTGCTGCAGTGCTTTGCTATTCTTACTGTTGCAAAGTGTTTTTCTAATGTTTAGCTATATCATTTTTATTGCAAATTAAGCTGATTATTTCTTCTTCTACTTCTGGTGAATGTAGAGGACAACTGCTTAGTCTCTCCACCCGTTATAACAAATGTTTATGTGCTGGAAGACTGTCATCATGCCTTCCCTCCTGTTGTTCTTTTTCTAGGGAAAACAAACTCAGTTATTTTATCCATTCCTTATAAGTCATGTTTTTTTCGCATCTCTTATCTTTTTGTTGTTCTTTTTTGGACTCTCTCCAATTTGTCTACATCTCCTGTAAAATGTAGTGCCTGGAACCGGACACACTGTTCCTGCTGAGAGCTCAGCAGTATTCAGTAAATGCACAAAATAATTGCTTCCTTTGCCTTATACACAAAACTCCCCTTAAAACATCACAGAATGAGATTTGTCTTTTTCTGCGGGAATCTCACTTAACGGGCTCATATTCGGTCCCACCCCAGCTCTTTCTTTGCTGCACTGCTGCCAAAATTATTACGATCTAGTTTGGCCCAGTGCATTTGCTGTCTGTGTAGTCACCTTCCCTGACTTTTACCTTGGTTCAGCTACAGTCACCTCTGCAGAGGGCAGCCCAGTTCTCCAGTGCCTCGTGTCCCTTTCAAATTCTGATCCCCCAGCTCCCCTGCCTTCAGGAGGGACTGTTGCACCCCGCCCCAACCCCGCCAGCCCAGCTGCCATCCTTTCGGTTTTGTCCTCTAGTCTGTTGTTAAAAACACACAGGGAAATACTGAGCAGCCCTGGAGGCAGAACTTGAGGGATATCATCCTCCCAGCTGGAAAAGTGAAGCCCTGATAATTACCCTTGATTATGGTACTTCAACCTGTGCCGCCTCTGCCTCATGACTCTGTCTGCTTGCGGCTCTGGGAGCCTGCAATCTAGATATTTTCTAAATGCTCACTGAAGTCAGGGTATTTTATATCTACCATTTCCTCCTCATCTACCAGGCCTCTTAGTCAAAGAAGGAAATTAGGCTGCTTTGACAGTATTTGTTCTTCAAAATTCCCTGCTGATTGTTTCTTATCACCTTATTGTCCTTTAGCTACTTACAAATTGATTGTTTCATAATTGGTTCCAGTATCTCTCTAGGCATCATGGTTAGGCTGACTGGCCTGTAATTCCCCAGATCCTCTTATAACAGTAATTTTCAGAGAAGAACTGCATTTAAGTTAAATAGATATTGAAAGACACTCCACTTTTGCCCTGCTTATCTTTATTCATTGTCTCGTTTTGTTCCATCCCTTAAATTAAAAACATGTTTCTCGTAAGTATTTATCCTCCACTCGAGGCTCAGCACAATCCAACCCTCCCTTCACCTCTTCTGTGTTCTTGCCCAAACCTTCCTGTTTATTTACACACTTCCCAATTTCCCTCCTTCTTGATGCTTTACATCTTCCTCCCTCTCTTTTCTTTATGGTTTGTTTGCAGGTCCCTAGCAAAATGTATTCCCCTGCAATTTATATCCCCCAGAGGCCTGAGGCCTCTGAAGAGAGGCCTGGAAAAATCTCAGAGCTCTGCCCTTAAACTGTGGACAGTGACATTTACCAGTCTTGCAGGGACATAGTAAGTTCTCCCTAAAGATTTGCCCAGGGCTAGATACATTTAAATGACTTCTGAGAGTGGTAGGTGGCACAGAGAAGATGAAATCCGAGAGACTCT
Organism: Phalacrocorax aristotelis; assembly: GCF_949628215.1. Taxonomy (NCBI): domain Eukaryota; kingdom Metazoa; phylum Chordata; class Aves; order Suliformes; family Phalacrocoracidae; genus Phalacrocorax; species Phalacrocorax aristotelis. The sequence continues at coordinate 116,740,980 of NC_134276.1, read as the reverse complement.
GGTTTTATTGATCAGACCGGTGGACTGCTTTGGCTCTAGGATGGACGAAGAGACATGTACTAGAAAGTAGGTGTCTGCTAAGCTGGGTAGCATCTAGCAAACAAGAGCATTGGTAGAGCTCCCAGCTTCTTGTAGGGAGGCTGGATATATCTAGTGTTCAGCTTCAGCCATGAGAAAAAGGTTTGTGTGTTCAGCAGAAGAACAGGAAGCATGTGCCACTTTCTAGCTAAGCAGATCAGGAGAAGATAACTTTGTTTGAGGGAGAGGTATCGTTATCCAGGGTTGTGCACTATATAATTGCACAATCTGCTATCATGCATGAACAGAGCTGCTCAATAGCATGGCCCTGCCTTGTCCTGACATCATGTCTGTGTTGGAAATCCGTTTGGAATGAAAAATCCCACATTCCCCAAGTGACCTCGTAGTCTCTGAGCAAAAGACTGAGTTGCAGTGGAGACTTTACAGTCTCAGTGGTGCCAGAGATGGGAGCTCAGTCACCAGCCTCAAAGCAGCTAAAGGATGAGAAGTCAGCAATGAAGCAAACTTCTTCCCAAAGAAAGGAACATCTTTAAAGTGCAGGAGATGTCCATGGTTCTTTGAAGGCAAGAAAAGTCCCGAAGGCAAGAGAAAGTCGCTGTGAGTAACAGTGTTACTCTCATTAGCTGCTACTATTTCTAGCACTGGTTTTTGGAGATGGTAGTACTCTGGCGTTCTACAGGCTGCCTAATGAGAGTGTAAATGCTGGGCCAGGTACACACGTTGGAAGTGTTGGCCATTATCAGTCTGGCACTGTCAGTGCTGCAGTTCTTTTGCAGACTCAACAAAGGTCGCATGCTGCGTGTGAGGTCCAGCCTTCTAGACCTTATGGTCTCTACTCCTTTCTTTTGCAGCCATTTCTTCATATTACAAAGGCAGCCCTGACTTCCAGCATTACCCTGGCTGAGAGAATCAAGTCCCCTTCTTGCTCTTCTCCTACTCTGCTGTCTCCTCTTCATCCCCATCTCAAACAACCACTTCCCTAAGTAGCCCCAGTACAAGAGGAACTCCTCATTAGCCACCTTCATGTTCATTTAGGCCATTGTCTGTGGCCACTTTCTTCAGGGGAGGAGGCCCTAGTGAGCTGGAGAATCTGGCCCAGAGCTCAGTGGTGCCTTTTTAAAAGGCATCCAGTTGGAGGGACTGTGTAGTTTTCCCTAAGCCAGAAATGTCCAGCAAACTCAGCATGCCCCATGTTAGAGAATCTGCACCCTAGTGATAGCAAAGAAAGTCACCCTGATCATTCAGATGAAGGTAAGGTATACCCAATGATCAGTGATTTGAATATAATTTCTGCATCAGCTGCATCTTGCAAGATGTTCTGCAACTTGCCACATAGTGTTCAATATTTGGATAGTGTTTGCAAGCGGCAGATAGAAGGTTAATGGGAAATGTCTCTGGCGGTAGCTGGATGTAGTTTAGAGATGGACTACAGCCATGTAGTTACATCCCAGATTTGGGTTTTAGCTCATTTTACTGAAGAGATAAGGCCCAGAAAGGGATATACATATTCAGCCAGAGCTGAGTTTTCCAAAAAGACAGTTTCAGTCTGAAAAGGGATGGGCAGTTTAACATCTGAACCATCTGGCCTCTGTGATGCAGCAGCTTGCAGGCACTCTTTGAAGGTGTTAGCTGCTGGTGGTATTATTTAATCCTCCCTCTCTTACAGCTTCCCAGAGAGGGGATGAAGGTGGTAGTGATGACCAGTCATCATGTTTTAATCCTAGTTTATCTCAGTAGCATATAACAAAACAAAACAGCAAAGGTATTCCTTACTATTCCTTACCAACCTTTTTCCTCGTGTTGTTCAAACTGTGCCTGTTCTTATTCTCTTCATGTTCTTGGGACTTGTATCATCTCCTCTGTGTGTCCTCTCTCCAGGAGGACTATTCTCATGCTTTACGTTGCACAGGGTGAAAAATGTCGTGTATAGACCTCTACAACTTTCTCTATTAAGAGAGTGATTTATTAAGGTGCTCAGAAGATGACCTTCATTCCAACTGCATGCATAGATATTGATTTTTCTTTTGTATCTCCAAACTGATCTCTCTTGCAAAGTGTGATTATTTTCCATCTCTCACTTACCCTTTAGCTCTTTGGAAATCCGGTTGGAAAAAACATCATCTCTGCCTCCACTTGTGCTTTGGACTTTGGATCTGTGCAACTCAGCTTAAAAGCCATTTGGGAAGACAACTGCTGAAATGAGGCTCTGAACTTACATGGGCACAAATGCCCAGAAACACTGAAGAGAGGCCTGAAACCATTGGTTTGAAGAGATAAAATTTTGCAACCCTCCTACTGTAAAATCTCATTCAAATCACAGCTCTTCTAGAGACAGAGCATCTCCCAGTACCATTCTGGGGAATTAAATTTAGTGTTGAGTCTGCATAAAGAGACAAGAGAGCTACTTGCCCCTTCACCACTTTATGAGCCTGGTATCTGTACCACTGCTCAGCAAATCTTGCTTCCAGTAATCCTCTTTTTCTTCAGAGCTGAGCACCAAGAGGACATCCTGAGCAATTCATACACAAAGACTACAAAAATAGCACCTGAGAATAAAGTCATATCCTTTGGCTCATAATCAAAAATCACAGGGCAGTTAGTTGTACTTGTGGGTGCATTATTGAGCCTGTGATTCTTCTCTTCCGCGGGCTCTCTAGCAGTTTTGCAGATGGCTGGGGGTAGGCGAGTGCGCCTGGGGTAATGTTCCTGTTTGCTGGGCTGCTGGAATTTGGCTATGCTCCTTAACAAAACAGTTTGTTTTAGACATTTTTGATGCGTGTGCATGTGCAAGATGCATTTGGAGGAAAAACTAAGCAGAACTAAGACACTGAAAGGTGAGGTTGTAAAATTGGTATTTCTCAATTTCGATCAATATTGACTGATGATCTAGTTTTCCCATACTGCTTCTTTTTCCTGGCAAAAGATGTTACAGAGCAGTCCGAAGTATCTGGCAATGCCAAGTACAGGTCCAGTACCTCACTGACTGCCTGTACTGGAAATAAGCAGTGCGACTTGGCTGTCAGAACTGGATGTAGGGTAATAACTTAATTCAATTAGTTCTACCACCATCAGAGGTGTTGGCACTCCCTTTTCACCTGTCACACCACAACACCTAAAGACCAGTGAGTGTGGACATACGCAGAGCTGTGCTGAACCATGGCAGAATTGCAGAGATGCTTTGGCCCCTGCTTAACTGTGCAAACTCTCATTTATGCATGTATTAGGTTTTCACTGCCTGTCGCCTGCTCCTCTCCCCGCTCTGCTTTTTCATGTTCAGTGGATTCTCCTCTCTGTGTCTCTGCCTCTCTTTATTTTTTTCTCCCTATTGTTCCTCATGTCACTAACTGTCACTCACTTCATAAAGCCATCGGGCTCGGAGCTTAAATATTGCAGGGCAACTAAAACCCACCATCAGAGCCAATTCAGTCATATCTGCTCAGTCGTGCGACAAGATTGGGACTTTTAGGGTAGGGAAGAAGAGAGACAAAAGTTCACTCTTCCCTGCAGAGTGCCAAGAGAGGAGGGGGACACATTTCTTCGGTGGAGCCTTTCACAGCGGCAAGTTGCTTGCTCAACATCCTTAATCTAGACAGTCTTTTTCGCTGGTTGCATGCTCAGGTTGCAATGTCTGGAAGTGCAGGGTGGGGGTTTGCAACAAGCCCATGTGAGTTAAGAACACGAGCCTGTTGACTCTCTGAGTGGGCTTAGGCAGTCTCCTGCTCTTTTCCTCATGACAGGCAATTTAAGGAAAAAAGTGACTGCCTAAATTAATCGCTTGCACCTTTTTCGAGACTCGAGGGGCTGACGGCTTGCAGGTGGAGTCCTATAGATTTGAACTGGCTGTACCACTCACCTTCAGTCCACCCAAAATTGTTACTTGCAGTCAAACTGGTTGAGCCACCTCGAACCACTTCACTCGCAGAAAAAATTAGGAGGGTGGTCATGGCAGATTTTTGAAAAACATGACTAGTTCGGAAGTGATCTCAGGAAGAGTTCAGCCAAATGTAGCAAGCCGCAAGCAAGACATTTAATGGAGTTAGGCGGGAAGCATTTTTCCTTCTCTTGTACAGTGAGTTTTCCGTATGATAAGGTTTATCACATCTCGAATGTCGCTCTTTCATGCTGCAATGGAAATGTGTAAATGGTAGTTGTGGATATCAGTGTGACTCACGAAGAAAGAGAGGGATGGAGGGACAATGAAGTTTATATTGTGTATAGTTGTGTTTTTTACAGAGTTGCACATGATTGGTAACTGTCGGGTGTACTTTGCTCTGTGAATTTGCAGAAAGAGAATGTTTAAGTCAGTTTAGATAATGTATGTAAACAGCATAATCTTCTGCTAGACTTGTTAATGTAAGTGCTGACATTAACACACTCTTTTACACAACTTTAATGACTGAGAAAGTAGCAATTTTCTTCGGTGATTAAATTATATGCTTGCCGCTTACGCATGCAAGGTGTTTGTGCAAGCTGAAGGACTGCATTCTGTTCTTTGTTTTCTAACATGGGTGTCTGGGGTTAAAATTTTACAAGGTTTGAAGGCAAGGAAAATGAGTCCATCCTGTTTGAGGAAAAATAACATCAGAAGGACTTTTTATGGTTGCAAATTTGTGATATTCCCCAGAGCCATAGAACTCTCAATATTTTGTGTGTTTGTCTATGTGTGAATACGTACACACAGTAGTTGAAACAGACTGGTGTGCGTTGGTGTGTCGTAACATATGGCATTACAAATATATCTCAGTGGTGTCTGAAGGAGGAAGGAAGTTTAGATACTCAGATTTCCATGCTGTTGACTGTACCTTCTTTTTCCCAGCACCTGTGTACATGTGTCTGCATTTAGGAAGCTATAGATGGAGGTAGTATCTCAGAGGTGAACTTCTAGATCCTGTGAACAGCTATTTTATGAATAATGTTCCCTGTTTCCATAAGTTGGTCTTTCTGGATCACTGTAATATTCTGCATTCCTCAGAGACTTCAGACTCCTGTGATGTGTTAAATTAGCCCATCCCAAACTAGTTTCCTCTTTATTTCCCTCATTCACAGATTTTTCCTTGCCTAAAATTGTATAGTGGAAGTGTAGGACATGGAGGATGAAGTCCTGGCCTAGGAATAATTTCTTATCATGCAAAAATAGTGACAGATGTAACATTTGACCTGCATTACTTGAAAATGGACTACTTTCTTAGCTTTCCAATAGGATATCTGTAGCTGGCTTCCAGCTCTGTGTTAGCCTGAGATAGCAGCACTCACATTTCAGAGAGAGAAATTAGTATTTTAGGTCCCAATTATAGACCTTTGTGTTTTTCTCCAGGTTGATTCCAATGTCAGTGTGGCAACTGACTTCAGAAGAGGACGCAATGAATAGAGCCAATAACACTGAATAATTATATTGTATATAATACATGCTATGCAGCAAAACTAGCATATATGGTAGTTATTAAGCTTATACAGTATTACTAACATAGTAGTGGTGTTGTAATTGCTCTTCTTACCTAACAGAACAATTTGTAATGTAGAATTAATATATGCAACCTATAGAGAATTCAGGCTCCTGTAGGTGTAAGATGGGCACCAATTCGAGATCTGTTTGACCCATGTGTGGTTCTGCTGCAGAAGAGCTTGGGTGCTTGAAAGCTTCACTTGCTTTTTTAACCACTGCAGCTGCATGCTGATGAATCTGTATTTCTGTACTGCTGGCGAGAGTTTGTACGTGTGCAAAATCTAAGCAGGCTCATGCAACTGAGCTTACAAGGCACCACAGAAGACTCCTACCTGGAAAAGGAGTTAAATACACTCCCTGGGTGAAAAGTAATAGACCACTTACAGCCAGGGAAGAAAGAATTTAGCAAGCAGTTTGCTCTGGCATCCCAGCCCTTCTTCTGCTAATAAATCACTGTGATTGGACAAATAAGCAAGCAAGCAAGCAAGCAAGCAAGCTTCTTTCTGTTCTGAAAGCATATTAGGGAAATACTAGTTGAAAGCAACAACAGGCATCAGTGGGAAAACCTGAAATCTTTTAAATTTGCTGTAATTTGTGGTCATTCTCTTTCTTTTTTCTTTCCTTAGACAGTAAGAAATGGGTGACTGGAGTTTCTTGGGGAACATTTTAGAGCAGGTGAATGAGCAGTCTACTGTCATCGGGAGAGTTTGGCTCACAGTGCTCTTCATTTTCCGCATCCTGATCCTGGGAACAGCTGCCGAGCTAGTGTGGGGAGATGAACAGTCAGACTTTGTGTGCAACACCCAGCAACCTGGTTGCGAGAATGTCTGCTATGATGAGGCCTTCCCCATCTCCCACATCCGGCTCTGGGTCCTGCAGATCATTTTCGTATCCACGCCTTCGCTGATGTACTTTGGGCATGCGGTGCACCACGTCCGTATGGAGGAGAAGAGGAGAGCGAGAGAGGAAGCTGAGAGGCGTCAGCAAGCTGAGGTGGATGAAGAGAAGCTGCCCCTGGCTCCAAATCAAAACAAAGGCAACAACCCTGATGCAACCAAGAAGTTTCGCCTGGAGGGTACCCTCCTGAGAACCTACATCTTCCACATAATTTTCAAAACCCTCTTTGAGGTGGGATTCATAGTAGGTCAGTATTTCTTGTACGGCTTCCGAATTCTCCCCCTCTACCGCTGTGGGCGGTGGCCCTGTCCCAATCTTGTGGACTGTTTTGTCTCCAGGCCCACAGAGAAGACCATCTTTATTATGTTCATGCTGGTGGTGGCTTCTGTGTCCCTCTTTCTCAACCTGGTGGAGATCAGTCACTTGATTCTGAAAAGGATCCGGAGGGCTCTGAGAAGACCAGCAGAGGAACAGCTGGGGGAGGTCCCTGAGAAGCCTCTCCATGCCATCACAGTCCCCTCCATCCCGAAGGCCAAAGGCTACAAGCTGCTGGAAGAAGAGAAGCCAGTGCCCCACTACTTCCCTCTCACAGAAGTGGGGGCTGAGCCCAGTCCCCTTCCATCAACCTTCAATGAGTTTGAGGAGAAGATTGGGATGGGACCATTGGAAGATATCTCCAGGGTGTTTGACGAGAGATTACCATCATATGCACAAGCGAAGGAACCGGAAGAGGAGAAGGTAAGAGCAGAGGAGGAGGAGGAACGAGAAGAGGAGCAGCTGGGACTTCAGGAAGAGCCAGGGGTGAAGAAAGCAGAGGAGGTGGTGAGCGATGAAGCAGAAGGGCCGTCAGCACCTGCTGAGCTCGCCACTGATATGAGACCTCTCAGCAGGCTAAGTAAAGCCAGCAGCCGGGCCAGGTCAGATGATTTGACTGTATGAAGGTGCAGGATATGGGGGAGCACATGAAAAAGAAAAGGTTGACGAGAAAAGGAGAGATAGAGAAAGAATCAAAAGATATTTTTAAGTAAAGTGCTAAAATGACCATTTGAATATTATTTCCTCTTGAGATTCTCAACTGGAAAGGTACTATCATGGTAACTGTGCCTTATTCGCCCTGTATGTCCATTTGAAAAGGAACATTTCCCTTGTTTCCACATGCCATCTCACTCCTTACAGTAATATCTACACTGTACTCATAACTGATGTCTTTTAAAACCTAACGTGGCAGTGAAACCCAAATGTCACCACTGTGAACGTATCTACTGGAAGTTTTGTATTCTACATTTCTCTAGGAACATGGGGAGGATCTGTCCCTTCAGCCAGCGAGGGGGAAGACTGATTAACAACTGTATCTAGTACTTCTGTTTCTGTTTCCACCTATGGCATGTTGAACAGATCTCCCCTTCGCTGTTGGCAGGGAATTGCAGTTATTTAATTCACAAAGTTAATTCTGTGCTTAGCATCACCACACTAAAACAGTAAGCAAAGCACTGTTTCCCCTCTCTATTCAGGAAAGAAAGGCCAAAATGTCTCCAATCTCTCTGTGAATGCAAATCTGAGTTAGGTAAAAATATTTCCCCTTTGTCAAAAATATTTCTGCTCTTCAAGTGACATTGACACATTGAGGTTAACAGTAGCTCTCAACTAGGATTTAGCAGATGCCCACAGCTGGATTATTTGTTCCCAAGAGGGTCATCCAGCCCCGAGCCTATTTCAGAGCACTGGAAAGAATAAATTCAAGTGATATTTTTTACTTGTGACTTAAAGATCTGAAACTCGATTTAGCAAAGCAAGCGTGGGAAGGCTTCTGTGAAAGGAGGAAACAGCTACAGCCCCCAGAGCATGAAACCAAATATAAGCCCTCATGGCATGATCCTGACATGTGCTCAGTTCCTGGAGCTCCTGGACTTACAGGCACTCAGCAAATATCAGGTACAGAGTCCTGAAGGCACCTGTGAACCTAAACCAGGGGTCTGGGTGACTATGTGACTATTTAAACCTTGATATACAAAACTGGCTGTTCAAGTTTGAAAAGTCCCACATGATAATAGTCTTTTGACATTCTTTGTTTTTAATTTGACAGACAGGAGCCATCCAGTGGTCTACTTCTCTATTAAATACCAAAGTCTCAAGTAAAACAAGGCCTTTCAAAAGACGATTTAGACCTTTAGTGCCAACAGGTCCTTACAGAACTCTCAGAGCCTCAGCAAAATCTTTTTTGTTACAAAAGGCAGAAAAGCATGTGCTTGCAAATGTTTAAATGTCTGTGGATTTTTAATTTTAGGACTACAGCAGCACCTTTTGGCTGGGTCAGCGCAGCAATGCGCTCAAAAGCTTCAGGTTAACAGCTATGTCCCCCCAAAACTGAGCCTCATGCCAGAAAAGTGCAGGTATGCACTCTCATCTGCTCTGCTCTGCAAACCTCAGACCCTGCCAGCTCAGCAAATTCTTTCTGCTGGGCTGCAGCCCATCCTATTGTTCCCAGGGCAGGCTCTAATCCAGGTCAGGAAAAAAAAGGTCTTTGGCATAATGCATAAAACTCATCCCACCATTAGCTAGAAAAGACCCCCTGCAGTCTCCCATTGTAGCAGGGCTGACTCAAAGCCCATTGAAGTCAAATGGATGTCTGAGAGAGCTCTGGGCAGGCTTGGGCTCACACCTCCAACCCTGCTGCCCCACGCCCCAGTCCAGGCAGCCACCAGTACAGTCAGTTCTGTCACTCGCTGATCTAACCTGTTTGGTGGAGTTCCCGTGCCTTGTTATACAGCTGCCCCATACGAGCATAAAGGTGGCTGGACTTCACTGCTGAGTGAAGTAAGCTGTACATATGTAGAAAGTTTGTAGGGTGCATTGGGATTCTTCAGCACCATAGCGGTGCCATGTTGTTTGTTTTTTGGTGTTTTGTTTTTTTTTTTTAATACTATTAATCCTTTTGCTCCTCTTGGGCCCATTTATCCCTTTTTTTTTCGCCAGGGTTTGCAGCCTGAGGTCAAAATCTTTGCTCCCTTGACAAAGGCTGTTAGATTGTGCTTCCTTGTGAAGGAAGACTAGAAGGTACCTTCTCAGTTTTAGGAAGGAACATGACAAAACAACATATGCGAAGGAACATGCAGAGAGAGAATCTGGAGGCTACCATTTATCCACTCTCTTAATACAGAAGCAGGAGACCAGTTAACACAAACAAAAGGCAACTGAGGAAAGAGAATGTTTTTCAGCAGGAAAAGGTCCACTGTGCCCAATACTCTACTACAATTCAAGCAAGGGCAAAGATTTAGATGAACAGCAAAATCACCATACTTATATGAGATGGGATCTATTACTTTTCACTTTCTTCACAGAATGATATAAGAGGGTTTTAATAATTCTAAGCAGATATAATGGTTCTAAACCAGACCACTCATTAAAGGGGGTTGGAAACACACTTTCCTGTAGGTAAAAAAATATATCTGTAACGGTTCAGTATAAGGTATTTTCCGCCTTCTTCAGAGCACCTGACACTTCCAGATACCGATGGACTAGATGAATCACGCCCACCCTTGCTTAATTCTAATTACTTGACAAGTCCTTTTACATACAAAATATTTTAATAACCATCCCTGTTCTTGGCCTCTGACATGCATACCTTCAATTAGATCACCGGACTAATTAATTAAGAAGAGTGCTTATTCAGCAAAGGTATATAGTTCACAATATGGCTGCCAGACAGTCCAGTCTTTGATCTTCAGATGTTGAGTATGTCATTCTTTTTCACTGGAGTGCCTCAGTAAAATGCACTTTATGCAGCGCACTCAATTGACACTCTGTAGTTCTTTCACAACTGCTGCAGGAAAGCTTGTTTCTTCCTCCGGGTCACAACAGCACAATGACACAAGCCAGTGTTTTCCTCCTGCATCCAGTCAACTGCTTGTTGATTATTTTTTCGAGCCAGTTTTCAAGTATCCTGCCAGACTGCTAGCGGATCTGTTGCCACCAAGTACCAGCCGCGGCATCAAGACAGCACTTCTCGGCAAACTGGGCAGGGAACTAACAGTCCGGTCTTCTGGCATTCAGCCTCATCTCTGCAATGAAATCACTGTGGGACTGTCAGCAAGTCATTCTTCCTTCTTGTACACTTGGGAATCATCTTCTACCTCACAAAGACGATGTGAGGCTTGATATATTGTGTTAGTAATAGAATGGGAGGTCCTTGGATGGAAGGCCCTACAGATGAGCAAAGGATTATTGCTATTTCTGGATGTGATAGCATATAAATGTGTTTTATTCCCTCTCAATGAGACAAATTTAATCATTTATTCAAGAAATTCCTAGTGAAGTTGCAAAACAGCCTCAGAGCTGTGGATTCAGTATATGATTCTACTCAAAAAATAATTAAGCAAAACAAAGATCTCGATGTAAAGAACAGGGAAAATTATCTTCTTGGGAAGGGGGAAGTCACTGGACAATTAGAGCCATGCCTGGATCATTTAATGGTGTGTGCACCCCCTTGGCTCCCTGTGCAACTAAATTACTAACTGATCACATGGCTCTCTGCAAGGAGCATAAGATGCAAGTGTCAAAATCACCAAAGGAGGTGAAAGTAGAAGAGAAAGGTAGTGTCTTAGCTTATAATAGCATGTGGGAGTTGGTGTCCCCTAGTGTCTAGAGCAGTGGACCTAGGATAATAATCTTAGATTTATTTCCAGCTCTGCTTCTGACTTGCTGTGATAATCACTTTACCTCTCAGTGCCTGTTTTCTCCACCTGCAAAATGGGTGTAAGAATTTCCACCTACCTCACAGGGATGTTGTGAGGCTTCCTTAATTCTGTTTGTAAAGTAAGTAGGAATGATCTGATGAAAAGCACTGCTGAAATGCACGGTATCCTTGTTATTTCCTGGCAAAACTGCTCACTTGGTTGATATATGACTCCTCGACCAGAAGGGCTGTAGTTTGAAAATGTGAAGGCTGCATTGCACTGACAACATCAACACAGATGTGGACTTGCCATGAGTAAAAAAGACTTTCTTGATCCACCCCCCCCCCTTCTCCCACCTCAGCCTCGGCCTGGCTTTATGAAGCACCAGTGACAGTGTGGTTACATGGACCCCTTTTCTCCAGTCCCAGTATCCATGCTGGGGCAGCATTTGTGCTTCAATAAGACAGTTACAAGAGGGGGGTGCAGATTCATGGAGCTCTAACAATTTTAAGGGCCTTGCAAGGCATGTGTGAGGGGGTTGTATAATGCACAGTATTGTTGGGCTTCTGTTTTAAACCACTGAGCGCAAAATCCAAGTAAAAAAAAAATACAATTTTCCAGTCTCTAGGGAACAGAAAAAAAGCCACCCTTCATGAATGCAAACCCATAAATTATCATGCTATACTGATTTTTTTTCCTCTAAGTGAGACAGATACCAATGATCTCTTAGCACTGAAACACAATGAGGTACAGATTCCTCCTCCTGTAGGAGGGGAAAGATTTGGGGGATCTCTGCTCTCTAGGTCTGTGTGGGCATGAAATCTACTTACTGGGGGAGGGAAGTCCAATCTCTCCTGCCACTCAGTAACTCACTGACTGTGCAGTTTTACATTTAAAGAGCGGCTGTGTCACACAATGCTGGAAAAAAAGCGGCAGTTTGCTGTTTTGTATAGAAAATGGCTTTTCAGGCTGACAACTGAAAGTAATCCTAGCCTAGGCATAGTTTTGTTTAGTAAAGACAGGAACATCCATGAGAACTAGACTAAAGCCTTCCTATAAACCCGAGGCAGTTGCGATAAAATGTTATACAGTGCCAGGTTTCCTGAGGGCCAGGGTCAGAGAAACGTACCAACATCAGGGGACTTGTCTAAGTATTGGAATATTTTTTTTCCCCAACAGAATGACACTACCATTTCTTAGGCTCTCTGTGTGCTACACCTTTTAAGGTGGCTCAGGAAAGGCTCTTTGCCAACACCAAATGTGCTTCTACAGTTGAGTAGTAACCATGGCAAATAAATGTGTGTTGCCTTGCCAAGACGTAGCCTGGCACACAATCCTTTCCTTGCAGCTAACTTGGCACGCACCTATTTCAGTAGAACAGGCAAGACTTGTGTCTCTGTCAACAACTCAAGTTTTTTTCTCGGCAGCTTGATGTACAGACACTGAAGGTTTTTTTCAGCCTAGAGAGGAGAGGGTTAAATGGGTGAGGAGTCCTAACTGCTGTCTTCAGGTACCTAATGGGGAGCTAGAGGGAAGATGGAGACAGACTCTTGACAGTCGTGCAGAGCAAAAGATCAGAGGCAACAATCACAAGGAGCCGCAAGGAAAATTTTGACTAAAAAAATCCTGACAAGGAAAAAAGTGGTTCAACTGGAGAGTGGTTCAGCACTAAAGCAGGTGCCCAGGGACATGGTGAGATCTCCGTCCTTGGGGGTTGAAGCCTGACTGGGAAAAATGTTGACCACTCTTGTCTGACTCTGCGATGAGCTGAAGGTTGGACCAGCTGGCCCCTTCCAACCCAAACTATCCATCTCATGGGAGGTTGAAAGCTCAGTGCAGCCACTGTGTGGTGGAACAAGAGTTGTAGGGCACTTTCTGCCTCTCCGGGGTGTTCTGGTAGGGCTTGCTTAGCCTGTCCCAGAAGGCAACACAAACTAACTGGGCACCACAGCAGAGGCTGATGCACAAACACAGTCAACTGGTGTTCGGTAGCTACAAAAGCTGCTTGAGGGCAGAACCATGTGTTCTGTAACTGGTTTGGAAAAGGCTTCACAAATTAAAAAATAAAATGTATGCTTGTCAACCGAGAAAATCATGGAAATATAAGGGGCTTAGCTCCCTTTAATTTCAGTGTCAAGTGTGCCTTTAAATCCATCTGAAAGTGCAGAGGACTGCATTTTAATGTTCTGTCAACAAAAACCTGTGTATTTGAAAGCTTGCTGATCTGGGATGAAGCAGAACTGAATAGAAATGGTGATTGCAGAGCTACTGACAGAACATTTTGAAAAAAACAAAGACTGTTGGCCTTCGCCTTGCTAGATCCAGCCTGGCATAGTAAAAGCAAAACAGGCCATTTATTGGTTTCCAAGGAGGAAAGGCTATATTGCTTCGAAAAATCATGGAGCAGCCTACCAAAAAACTTTAAGTCAACACAGCAAAGAATTTATGGTGAAATATTAACAGAAAAGTTGGCTCCTATGGTGTTTCCATGAAGCTCAGGGCAGAGATGGATTGAAGGATGACAGGGATAATGAAACCCAGTTACTAATGAGCATACCAAAAAATCCTGGGTTACAGGTATCTGCAGGGCAGAGGCCGTGCAGGAGGGCAGCAGGGAGTCCCAGGCAGTGGCACAGCACACCAGCTGAGGGGCAGGCTGCAGGCAGAGGCCGAAGCAAAGAAACCTGTGAGCTCGTTGGCCTCACTGTAAGGATGAGGCAAGCCAACTTGAGACATGAATTAAACCCAGCATGCTACCAAATCTGGTATTTCTGGATTTTAAGAAGGTCAGCAACTCCAAAATAATTTAACTGAACTTTTATGTGCTGGTTCTTTTATTTACCTGGTAGAAATGAGAACCAGAACTAGCATGGGCAAAGCTTTTTTTCCCCCCAATTCTTCTACCTAAGTATATGAAGAATTGCTGGGACAAAAATATTCAGGTAAGTTTCCCAGTACATATGTTATTTTAAAGAAAAGTCATAGAAAACCCCATAAAGGAATTCATCTACTGCCAGTGAACATCATCCTCCTGAACTTGCCACAAGTAAGTTCAAAAGAAATGCAGAATCAGAATGATGCTGGATTACTCCCAGCTTCAGGGCTCCTGTTAATGAAAAGCTCTGGAGAGAAGAGAAAAGAAAGTGGCTGGCTGGCTGCCAGCTAAGCCTATTTGTCAGGAATATGCCCTGTAGCGCCTTCTGGAAACCTGTGCTATCTCTAAATATACACTTGGCCAACAAACTGTTTGAATTCAATATGCTCCACCTTTCCACTTTACTTGAAAGGCTTGACTTTAGTTCCCTCTGCAAACCGAACATAAAATAGCTACCTTTACACCTTAATATGCAGAAGAATAAAATATGGAACTGAGCGGAAACCTGCCAATGTACTGACCAGCCCTTCTTCCTTGTGCGCTGCCTCTCCTCCCTGGCCACCTCCATCTATATTCTGTTTAGTGAAACTGTCAGCCTCTCACGACTGGGAAGTTGCCTTTGTATCTGTGAAGTGCCGTGGACCCTTCTCCTCACACATGCATATCAGCAGCTATCTAAGGAGGAACAACATGGAATAAACTTCCCATTTTCTTTCTACACTTTTTGTCTTCCCTGAAGGTGAAGTCCTGGGACTTGAGGGTGGATATGAGTTTTTCCAGAAGGGATTATCTTCTTCCCTGTGCGTTTGTCCCAAGGCTTGGGGATGAGTAATTTACAGCTAAGTAGAGGCATGTTTCAAACCTATTTATAAACACATGCAAAGAAGAAAGTTTAAAGACCTATGACCAAACTCTGCCTTGTTTTTTAACCTTGTGTTGAAGTAAGCAGAGTTGCCAAGGTATAAACAGAGCAGAATTTGGCTTTGTGCAATTTATTTTTAAAAGGATTTCCTGTTAACTTCTGTCTTCAAAAAAACAACCAACAACTAACCTTGCCCCACAACCTACCTATAGGGAACAAAAGACCCACAAATCCCTCCAAGCTCAGGAATCTCACCTTTAGGAAAGATCATTGTCTAAGTAGCAGATGCAGAAAGGAAGAACAGGGAAACTCAGATCTCAGCTCTTCATTAACTGGCAGCAACACCAGAAGCTGTAAAAAAAAAAAAGAGGCCTTAGATCAGCTACAGTAATCTGCTCCCTCAGTTCATTTCCCCATGGAAGTTGAATGTTTCTTTCTCTTTGCAATGCTGTGGACAACGAGACAAACTTCAAACCAAGACAACTGACAGCAAGACATAAAGCCAAGCAATCAGAGAGACTGGGACTAATCTGGTGACTCAGCACAAGAGAACGTAGCTTTGTTTTCCTAGTGAAATGAGTTGTAATGAATAAAGGTTCCTGATTTTCAATCAGCAAGGGCTCCACGCTTTTTTAAACTCCCAAATCACCATACTTAATTATTTTTCTTCCTGTATGATTTATTATTCCAAATATACAGAGTTTTGGGTGGCAAATGTTAGGTGTGTTTTTAAAAGGAAAAAAAATATAGATGCCGAGAAGTTCAAGTGGGGACATGACTACAACATGAAGGAGTGGATCTCACACCAACAGGCATCAGGAAATTCCATGTTTGAAGTTTTACTTCCCTTCTGGCCTCGTTCCTCAATATATTAAAATTGCAAGGCCTGACAGCCATCCCCAGCCCTGTTCTGGGCGCAGAGGGAGAACAGAAAGGGCCCCACGTGGGAGATCGGTCTCCCCTTAGGTGGGAAGATGGGCCTGGACCAGTTGTGGCGTGGCGTGGCGTGGTGTGGCGTGTCCCGCTGCCGCACAGCGCTTGCACAGGAGCCAAAGTGGTGGTAAAATGATGGAATGGTGTCTGCACCCCCAGCCGGCCACCTCCTTCCTTCCCCTGGCCGGCAGCAGGTCCCATCCCAACCACTGAGCCCACTCATGTTTCCCCCGGTGGAGTGAGACCCCGTCCCCACGGCCGGCGGCTGGACAGACGGACCGCCCGTCCCGCCAACTGCCTACTCCGGCCCCTGAGGGGCGGGGCTTCGGCGACGAGGCGGGGCTTAGTAGGATAAGCCGCGCCCCTCGGCCAGCTCGGCCCCGCCCCCCGCCGCGGGGAGGGCGTTGCGCCGGGCTGAGGAAGGAGCTCGCGCGCCTGCGCGCTGCAACAGCCGGTGCGAGCGCGGGGCCGGAAGTGGTGGCGTGCGGGCGGCCGCCATGAGCTTCCTCATCGATTCCAGTATTATGGTCACCTCCCAGGTACCCTGCGGCTGCGCGGCGCGGTGTGTCCCCCTGGCCCGGGAGGGGTGAGTGGGGGGCGAAGTGGCTCCCGCCGCGGCCCGCCCCGTACCCCCCCCCCGCCCGGAAGTGGCCGTTGGGAGCGCGCGGGGGCGGTGCCTGCCGGCGCGCGTGCGTAGCCTGTCAACGCGCGGGGCGTGCGGGGACCCCCGGGGCGGCGGCGGCGGCGGCGGCGGCGGCGGCGGGGGGGAGGGCGTGGAGCAGCGCCAATGGCAGCGGTATGCCGCCTTCCTGCCGGCGCTGCCCCCGCTGCCCGGGCCCCCCGGGGCTCGCCTGCTGAGCGGAGGGGGCTCAGGACTCCGCGCCTGAGTGCAGCGAGGTGGGGAAAAAGCCCCTCGTCGCTGCGAGTTGAGGGGCGCTGGGTTACTAGTTCGCCTCGTTAGGGCCGCCCGCCGTTTCCTATCGTCCAAGCCTCTGTTGCGGGAGAAGATAAGGTGTATGCGCCTTTGGACTGCTTCCTTACGTGTCGCCGTGACCGTTGCTCTCGTGCAATTGCCAAGTGGTTGTTATGCATAAAAAAGTTCAGTAAATGAGGTTGTAGGGAATGGAGCTTTTCTTGTAATACCGCGGCACGTCTATAAACTTAAATTTTCTATTTTGGAACAGACAGGAAAACTCACTTTGCTGTTCTCTATGTAGGACTTATTTTGTTTCTGATGTTCTTCGAGAAGACGTTTGTGTCTTCTACCCCTGCTTTGGTACGGAGGAGTTTGCTTATTTACAACTTTGGAAGATTTTCCATTATATGCTTTAAGGAATCTTAAAAAGACCTCGCTATTTTATCTTAAATGCTTCCATCTCCACTGATCCATCTGTGATTCAGCACTTCCTTCAGCTTTTTCTTTCTGCTGCCATCAAAGTCACCTTTTAACTAGTCTTTGTTTTACACCAGCTGAATTCACCTAGGAGCCCTTTAAACCTTTTCATGTCATCCTCTCTTTATCATTGCGAAGCAGGTTGTGGTCTTAACATACTTGAAATTGTCTTATTGTTTTGTGGGAGGAAACACCCCCTCCTTCATTAACTTCTTTTTGCTAGTAATTTATCTTGTCATTGCATTCTCTTTGACCTTCCTGTCCTCCTTGCTACCCTGCTCTCTCCTCAGTAAGCATCTAGATGCCCTTTCTTCCTGTCGGCCTCTCTGGCAACTGAGATTGTCCAACTGTCTGCTTCTGCCCAAGGGGGATGGTTCTGCTCCCTCATCACTTCCACTTGGCTGAACAGTTATCCTCTTATTTGCACTCCTTCCAGTATTTGCTTTAAATAAGTTTTAACTGAATCACAGAGAGATCTAATAAGCTTCTGAGCTGGTGTGAAATTTTAGTTCTGTAATGAGGAGGGATGAGCTGAGGAAAGAGGACCTTTCCCCTTTCAAACAGCAGTTGGTTATCTTAATAGACTTTCATGCACAACTCTGTAGTTTTCAGGACAGCATTTGGCCATTAGAGGTATAATATCCTCCTACTCAATAATGCTTTGATTTTTCCTCCTGTCATTTGCTTTGCATTCCAAGATCTAACTTATCTAATTGTTTTTCTTTCATTTGTGATGGCAGCTTTGCATCCTCCCATCATCTTCAAAAGTATCAAGTTAGATATTTAAATTGCTGCATGTACTTGTCAAACGCTCAAGAATTTTCTGACTTATATGTCACATTCATCTGCAGTGTTTTAGAGTGTGAACTCTTAAGATAATGTCTTTCAATGCTTTTGTACAGTCCCTAACACAAGGGAAATCTAATCTTTATATATAACTTCCTCTGTTGTTATTGTACTTGATTATTTCCTCATCTCTTTATTTACTTATTTCTTTTTGAAGATTTTTTCTCTACTTTTTTCCTCCTTTACACTGTTAAATGTGGAATTACTTTATGTAAATATCACTTGCTTATCATACGTCTTTGACTTATGACCTGTAGATAGGAGGCTTGTGGAATATATTACCTTTTTCATTTTGCTATCAATTACTTTAAAGTCTGAAGTCCTCCTCAAGCAAGTTTTGCCATCTGTTACCAATCACACACTCAGGTGTGTGTTGAAACTTAACTAAATTTTGTAAATGGCTCTGAGCCATTGAAATGTGAAGTGTTATTGGCTTGTCCTGCTTCACCTATGTTTTCTCTGTGGCTTTCCTGCAATTCCAGGTCATGGTTTGAGGCGTTCAACAGTGTCTTTTCCTTATCTTAGAGATGCTTTTAACACCTTTCTCTCAAAGTGTGTCAAAGTATAACTAGATTTAGTATTAAGACCTCTCCAGAAAAATCAAATGCACTTCTAGTCTGAAAGAAACAGCTGATATTTTAATAAAATTTGCTCATCCCTAGAATACTTCTATGTTGTGGACGTTCAAGTGTTTACTTTTGCCTATGTTACTGTGTTTTCTGTAAGAACTATAAGCTCTAATTCTGTAGATTAGAAGCATGAAACAAGAAGCAACTGAGGAATGCTGAGAACTTGGGAATACAGAAATGGGCTGACTTGACTGGATCTTCTATAAAGCCATAGCCCTCAGTATCTGCTCACTTGAATGTTTAAAGTATTCTTCTCTCCATGGTACCATGGCAAGTTTTAATCTCTTGTGGATCTTGGGTGCTTTGACCCAGCTCTTTTCCTTCCATTTCTTTTCTCTACAGTCAGCAGTGAAGCAGCTCTGTATTTTGCCAGTTGCCTTATACAAATGTAAAGTACTTTATCTCTTCTGCAGGTGCTGTTCTTTGGATTTGGGTGGCTATTCTTCATGCGTAAGCTCTTCAAGGATTATGAGGTGAGAAGGCACCTTTCATTACAATTCTATATCTTTAAAATTACTCCCAGATATAGAAATATTTTGAAAACTGCATCTGGCCTTTTTCCTCTTTAAGTCCTCTTATCTTATTTTTAATTGTCTCTACAGTTGCTTTCTTTTCCATTTCCTCTTGTGCTTCTGTCTTAAAGACTCCTAGATATCTGAGGAAATGGGTTCTCTTGGGGCCAGTGAAAGCTTCCATATTGGCTACTGTTAAATAAATGAAAAAAAGAGGAGGTGCAGGGGAAATAAGAAACTATTTTGCCTTTTGCTTGAGTAAGCCTGCCTTATGTAATTGTAAAATATTTGAGACAAAATCAAATTCAGTGGTAACTGTAAACTTAGTGAGGTGTGTTCATTGTGGCTGAATTGTTTGTGAGGATTGGATGAGACAGAGCATCCTCTTATCCCTAGAGTGATATGACAGAATGTAGTCTAGGTCAGAGATGTCTTAAGTGAGAGCCAGCTTCAGACCTAAAAAGTTTTTTTGTATGGATCTTACTTTTAAATCTGAGGTTAAGACCGAAGAGCTCTGTTAGCAAGGGTCTATCATTAAAGTTGATATAGGGCATCGCATACTTGACATCCCTTCTTTGTAGGCATCTCTGTTAGAAGTGCCAATAGCTGCAATCAGTGTAATCCTGAGCACCTGATGAGTTTGCCCTCTATTCCTGACAGGCTGTTGGTTTCTTCCCGTTTAGATAAAGGGCAAGGTGCCTTGAAGCAAGAGGCCCAGTTGTGTGCCGTTGTACTTTGTGATTTGTTTTTTGTTACCTGAGGGATACCAGCGTGCGTTCTGGGAATGGAAATGGCTGATGCCTCTGGCTTGTTTTCTCCATTGCAGGTGCGACAGTATGTGGTCCAGGTGATCTTCTCTGTGACTTTTGCCTTCTCTTGCACCATGTTTGAACTCATCATCTTTGAGATTTTGGGGGTGCTGAACAGCAGGTGAGTCTGGAAGCTCACTTAAGGACTAGCCTGCCTTGTGTTCAGGCTTCTAAAAGAATGGATTAGTCTTGGGTTGGAGATATTGTGTGAGAAAATTGTCAAAAGCTCAATAAAGGTGTCTGAACAGCAGGATTTGTTTGTTTGACCAAATGTGAGACTAAAAGGCATAATCTCCTGATTTTCCATGCAGTTGCTATTACTGTGGTCTAGGTTCTTGGGTCAAGGCTTTAGTCTTTGACTTTCTCCATTTGTGAAGTTAAAAGAAATGGTTTCTTTTATGGGAGTGTTGTGAAGCTTCAGATCGTGAAGAGCGCTTTTCAGATGTTAAGGACTATAGAAACTATAAGCACTAGTTTTTTTTCTGTGGTAGTCAGAGCAGTGAATAAGATGTGAAGCTAATTATGGAGTGAAAGCTACTTCTGTAATAATACGGTATTTGTGAATCAAAGGCACACCCTCACTTGACACAGGGAGAGGACTTCTACATAAAGGGGATGTTAAAAACTGTCTACTTCAGAAATCAGTAGGAAAGAGAAGGTAGAACAGTAGCACGTAGAGGCTACGTGGGTTTCCTATTTATTCTCTCTCTCATCATACTAGTATAAGAGAGCAGTCAAAGGAGTTGAAAGGCAAGAAGTTCAAAACTGCTAAAAGGTAATGTTAGTTCTGACTGTATGTTATTAATCTGTAGAGCTTGCAGCCAGAGAGGTCACTGAGGAGAATGCTTTTATCAGCTTCAGTAAAGGGCTGGACATCAATATAGAGGAAAATGTTTGTTTCTGAATTAACTAGGAAAAAGTATCAGGGATCCTCATAATTTCTCCTTCCCTGAGGGATAAAGAAGAGATAAGTTAATATTGGGAACAGGACATGTATTTTTCTATTCAAGCTAAGTGAAAAGTCAGTTCAGCCAAGACGAATCTCATCTGCAAATCTCCTTTGGTCAGAGATGTATTGATCATTTTGATTTTTATGTGTATTTTTAAGTTCTTGCTTTGCAGTGTCTTGCACATGAGACAACTCACTTTGAAGCAAAACACGTTGAATTATGAACATTAAATATTTTTAACCTTTTTAATTTGAATTAGCCCTTTTTTGACTCAGCTACTCACTACAAAATTAATTACTGCTTATACTTAGTTTTGATTTACTGCTCAGTTAGATAAGGAATAAATCAAACTAATCATGCTGCAACCAGCAGTAGTTACCATAGAAGATATGATATTTGATAAAATAGCTCAATGTGTTTTTCTGGATAGTTGTTAATTTTGAAATACACATTCTTGAGCTCTGTATTAAAAACAAAACCCCAAAACAAACAACCCTTCCTCCCCAGCCCAAACAGTAAGGTCCATATGCTAGGCCAATATTGTCCAATGTTTGATGTAGTTGAAAGGATTGCATTGATGTGAGATTGTCTTTGAGAAATTTGTTGTATTATGATAGTGTGCTAATCAGTATTTTGGCTTTATTTTAGCTCTCGATATTTTCACTGGAAGCTGAACCTGTGTGTCATTTTGCTCATCCTAGTCTTCATGGTACCCTTCTACATTGGTTACTTTGTTGTGAGCAATATCAGATTATGTGAGTACTTGGTTTATGGCAGTGGGGCTGCTAACTTGAGACTGCATGTAGAGTTGAGAAATAACTTTTCTGAGAGGGACATATGTTGGTCACTATCCCCGTAGCTCCTTCCCTCCTCTGCCTTTTTTTCTGGCTAGGTAACTTCTCTTTGGAACTTAATGCTTTAGCATGAACTGTTTATTGAGATACTTGACGTGACCTTAACAAATGTAGCTTTTCTTTATGGATTCCAACAAAGTTGAGCACTTTAGAGTAATGTTAGTGGATTTTGTTCATTTAAAATTTTAAGCTTGCAGTCAAATCCTGGAACCCTTGGCAAGGCTGTGTTGTTCTGCTAGGGGTTAAAAGAAATGAGGCAGAGAAGCTCAATAAATCACTTTTGCTTTTTTTGCTTACTGTTGCCTGGGTGAGGCCTCTTCCATGCACTAAAGGACATTTACCCATGAGCTGTTGATATTAATTGCTTTTTTGTGTTAAGCTTAGGCATGTAGGTTCTGGGTATTAAATGTGTAGTGTTAGTATGAAGATGAAGTTTCCAAGTTTCATATTCAGGGTCACACACGAAAGATGCAGCTGAGTGATCCCTGTTTGTAGCACAGCCCTCTATGCACCCATCGGGGAAAGCCAGAGTGTTGTGTTGCTGTGTTAGCTCTTGCAAATGGTGGTGGCTCAAGTAGCTTGTACTGTAGGAAGTGAAGGGGTGCATACTGCTAGCTGTAGCTCTGTCAGTTGATACCTGTTTTGGCCACCTGTGCTCAAAGCAGCATTTGGACCAATGTAGCAATTTTGCAAGCTAGAAAAAGCCCTAAAGAAATAATATGTATAAAATACTGTTTTTTCCTCTCCCTTAGTGCACAGACAGAAACTGCTTTTTGCTTGTGTCCTCTGGTTGACGTTCATGTATTTCTTCTGGAAGTTGGGGGATCCATTTCCTATCCTCAGCCCAAAACATGGTGAGTTTCATACTCTTGCTCATTCCTTCCCTCCTATAAATAGGCTTTATCTCACTTTTATCTTGGAGCTGTTATTATGTTATCTGAGCTCTACAGTTGGGACTGTAGAAAGTAGCTATTGCAACAGAGGGTCTGCTCTGTTTGATATCTGCGATCTGAAGGTTGTCAGGCTGACAGAAATGCGTGGATACATCTGGTTTATTTGCATTAGTTTTCTTTTAGTACCACAGCAAAACTTTAGGGAAGTGAATGAGTCCTAACTGAACCTAGGGTTTGTTAGAACACAGTGTACTACTTGAGGGCACAAAAACTTCATCTCCACAGAAACTTGATCATAATTTTTACTCACTTGTTTCTTGTCTTGTGGAGACTAATTAATTTAAGCAGAGAATTGATAATCAATCCTTCATCTGACTTTTTCAGTCAGGTTATTGTTTCTTGTGACTGAAATCAGATCATTTTAGCATAGGTGGCTATCCAGTTGACAAAACATGGCAGGGTGCCTAAACACCAGAGCTGTATAGACTGTAGCCAGTAACATGTCTGGCGGTGTGTGTGCTGCCAGAAGGTACAGCTTCGTATACTGCCTGACCCCAGAGGCAGCACAGTTGCGTGGTACTAGAATGTCAGTTGTTAAGTCCTGCTGATGACAGAGCTATTTATGTGCAGAATTAGCTTGGGTATCTCTGCATTGCAGTCATGGAACCAAGAGTATTTATAGTGTGAAGATACTGTGTACACTTGGGCTAGTTTGGGTCCAACAGAGCTTGTTAGCATGTGCCTAACTGTACTGAATCCTTCAGGCACGTAAATGTGCCAAAGGATTTACAACACTGTAGAACCAAATTATTTGTCACCTGGGTTTCCTGTGTAACTTATGTTGTCCTTATCCCCTGCACTGGAATATTGTTTGTATATTGTTCTCAACAGGTAAAATTCAGTCAGTTTCACTCAAATTGGTGAATACGTCTGCCTGCATAGATAACTGTCAGCTTAATCTTTCTGATCTCTAAGAGGCTACTTTGTACTAATCTGTAAGAGAAGAAATGAAGGATACCAACTGCTGTAGGGTCAGCTCACCCTTCCATCTGTGAGCCTAAAACTTTCCTAAGAGAAAGCGTGTATCTGTGTTTTGTAATTATGTCATTTGCCACTGAAATACAACAGCTAGTATATAGAGCAGATCCCTTTGCTCAGTGTTTCATTGCCAAGAAAAACAAGTATTCACTTTGAGTTGCAGAAGGTGCTTGAGTTGGCAGAATATAATAACCCAATGGGTACTTAGCCATGGGGTTTAGATAATCCTCTTCAGATGTCTGAAAAGGTTTGGTGAAGCTGCAGAACAACTGCAGATTTCCAGAACTGGTAGCGGGGCGTTTTCTATTTTTAACTTCTGCTTTACAGGATGATACCTCCACTTAACAGTTGTACAGTGCCTTGTCCTCCCAGATGTAGAGACAAGGTTAGAGCAAAGGATTTCTAGGTTTTTTTTCCCCTGATGCGCTGCATGTACTGACAAGGCTGCTGCAGGGCTTTTGTGTGGTGGTGGCCCAATTCAGGCAGGTAGGATCCTGTTGTGTAGTGACGTGTGACAGGAGGCCATACTTAATGAGCCCCTCATGCTGCAGTATATTGCCTGTGGTGTCTTTCTTGGTGTGCCCCAGCCTGCTGACCTGCATAGTGGTGTGCTGCAGCTGGGGAATGCGCCATCATGCAGGCTCTGAGTCAGGAGCCCTAGCTGGTCTGCAGTTTGTTCAATAGACCTGAGTTTGGGAGCTCATAGTAAAGGAAGGCTATGTTCTACTCAGTTACATACTAGTATTCTAATAAAACTCTTATCTTCATCTGAGTTTATAAAGCATTCATTGTATCTGACCTGATCACAAGAGTAGAGTTGCCGTGAGTGTTATGGGGTAACATTGCTTTAACCAGTGAAATGTCATGTCATTTTGAAGGCACCTCTGTTTTAACTGCTGCTGTCTGTCAGTGTGTGGGGCAAAAGGCCAGTGTATTGTAGCACATTCTGTAGCTGGTGTAAATCTCTATGCAGCTGCACATGACTGGGTGTCTCAGTCTCCTTTTGTGAAGTCTTTTTGCCTTGTTTTCATCATATATTCCCCTTCTCTGAAGCATGAAATGTGGCTTGGCGCTTGGCCATCTCAGCTTTGCAATCATGTAAGCTCCAAATGTGCTGTGTGTGGCAGCTGCTCTGTAACTAGCTCCCTAAAAAGTGAGTTATGTTCAGTAGTACATGGCACTGTATCCTGAGAAGACGGGTTGAAGTCTGTGTTTGATGGCTGAGAAAAACAAATGCAGCTTCAGTGCTTGGTGTTGGTTACAGCACAGGCTTAGTGTTCATGCTGTATTATGTCATATACATTTTAGAGCCCACTTGGTGCTCAGGTGGAATGCCTTAGTGTTGGTCACCTCAATGATGTGTGTGTGTCCACAAGATCAATACTGAAGAGCCAGGAGCAGCATAAGCTTTCCATGCTGTCATAACTCCACTGTCCTACAAGAACAAATAGCATTTGATCTGGAGGGGTTGCCTCTAATGACAATTGAGAGGATAGGGCATCCCCTCTATGGTCCAGACACTTTTTGGGCCAGTTTGCCAGGACTAACTGTTTTGGTAACTCTGATCCTGGTTATTGCAGCAGTGGCTTTGTGGAAGATGCCTCCTTTATAGGATCTGGTGGGTGATCTGTGTTCCCACCTCAGCAAAGTGCACTCACTGATGTTTAATTTAGAAACAAAATGTTGACTGTTAATCCCCTCTAGATCTGTCTCAAGCTTCTTCACTGCTAGAGTTTCCCAATCCTGTTTTTTTAAGCATGATAAAGTGCTTTCTGAGGGAGACTTTCTTTTTTTTTTTTGTAGCCTCTGTTTGTACTTCATATTACCTCTGGTCGTTGCAGTGGGAAGGCAGCTGGATTCATTCAGCAGTTCTGTGTGTTATATTGTGAAGGCACCAACTGTGGAGCACAGCAAAGAGAGCAAGGTTACTAATGCCATGTTTTTCTTCTCTTAGGAATCCTGTCTATAGAACAGCTCATCAGCCGTGTGGGTGTGATTGGAGTGACACTCATGGCTTTGCTGTCAGGATTTGGGGCTGTCAACTGTCCATACACTTACATGTCCTACTTTCTCAGGTAACTGCAGCCTTGTGAAATATTTTGTCCACCTTTTTGAAATTATTCTTCTGCTTTTCCTGTGGCAATGACGAGGCTTTTCATAACTTTTTTCCTGAACCTAGCTGTTGCCATGTCTACATGCTAGAACTGTTTCCGTTGCTGAAGCATATTCTACTCGTGCAGGCTTCTCTGTTCTTTGTTTCATGGGCATGTGCATATTTCCTGTGAAATGGGATAGCAGGTCTAACTGGGTGTCTTCGTTTTGCAGGAATGTGACAGATGCAGATATTCTGGCTTTGGAGCGACGACTCCTTCAGACTATGGATATGATTGTTAGCAAGAAAAAAAGGTGAGAAGGCAGTAGTGGTCAGTATGGTATAAGACAGTTCTTGAAATTACCAAAATTACAGGTCCTGTCAGTGCTACATGTTCCCGTGAAACAGGTGGCTGATTGCATTGAGCTGTATGGTGTTTCATTCTGGCCTGATGCACAACTTTGGCGTTTTTTTTCCCAGACATGTGCACTAAATTGAACCCTTTCTTATTGTAGTGGCACAGATTAGGCTTCCAACACAAATTGTAATTCTCTGACGGCAGCTTGACTAGTCTGTAAGATGGGCACCTTTCTCTCCCGATGAGTAAGGGACCCTTAAGCCACCACAGCTGGCGTGCTCTGACGGTTTCAGTACAGCAATTGGTTCATACATATTGAGTAGTCTCCTTCTCTGTGGATCTGGTGCTTCCTGATGAAAGCTGAAGCAGGCTAGTGAGCTGGTGTGGACACAGCTACATCCTTGCAAATGACAAGGTTTACGTTAGTTAAGTTTTACAGAATTGCAAAACATCTCTGATGAGAATGTAGTGTTAGTGTACAAGTGTGTCATCAGAACTCTGCTTTTGTTGGTTCAGCTTATTCTGTGTACCCCAAGGAAAAAAGCTACTTTCAGAAACAATGTAATTTCATTTACACTGAAAAGATTTTTGTGTGCTGTTACAAATGATGTATTACATGCCTTAGTAGTTGTGTGGAATAAATATACCATAGTCACTTCAAAAGTTTGACTGTCTGACGCTGAATCCTCACAGCAGTCCCCCAGACTTTACTTTTGGCGCACTGATATTTTAATGCTACCTTTTAATTTATGACAAGGGAGGTTTTGGGTAGTCTAACGTAGCTGAATCGCATGTCACCAGTGTGCATATCTGCTGATCAGTATTAGGATATGAAAGTGCAGTTAAAGCATAACTTTTTGTCTTCCACTTTGAAAATGTTGGGTGGTGAACAAATGTTAACTCAGTATTTATGGTCATGTGTGAGGCGGTAAGTAGTGAGAAAATTTAATTGCTCAGGTTTAATTGGTTCAATTGACTAGGAGCCTACTAAAATACTGGCTTTGGAGTTAAAATATATTGTGTAGTGCTGCTTCTGCCTCTGCTCGTTTGTTGTCTACAGTGGTTTTGGACCTCTGGTCCAGGGAGGGTGACGTTGGGGTAAAAGTAAGGATGTCTGGGACTTGTAAATGACTAGTACTTTCTTGCCTTCTTGTGGCCAGAAAATCTTCTGAATATAGCAGCTTTCTAGCCATTATGAAGAGCCAAGTAAAGTGTGTTAATCACTTGGGAATTATATTAAAGTTCATGTATTTGTGTCTAAAAAGAAAGCAAAAACCCCAAACAAAAAAAAAAAACCCCAAAAACTAGTCTCAGAAGTGTGCAAGAAACAGCAGAAACTTGAGTTCTGTAGATTTTGTTCTTTTTTTTTTTGCTTGTGCAGGGAGCAGTGGCTTCTGTAATTGGAGTCTTTGCTCATATATAGCAGAACTTAAAAAGTTAGATTTGTATCCTTCCAAACGCAATCCAAATTGCTTGGCAGAACAAGCGGAAATAGCGGTATTTTACAACGTAGGGTAAACACCATAGTTCCATAAACTGTCAGTTACTTGCTGGCCACGTTTTCAGTACTACTCATAACTCAGAACTTCTCAGTGCACACAAGGGTTATAAGGCAATAGAACATAAAGCTTCTTTTGTTTTCTTTGCTGATACTGATATTTCTTCTCATCCCACTGCTTATTGATACTGGCTTCCTTGTCAGTAGGAGATAGTTGTTGAAAGGTGTTTTCCCTGATGCTTTTTGCACCTGAATTATTGTTCTCTGCTTTCTGAGTGAAATCAAGTAAAGCCTTATGGAAGCTCGCCTCTAAGGTTGGCAGGTTCTTTATAGTCATCCTTGCAGGTATGACATTACTAAGCCTCAGGTTTGAAATGCCTAGATTCTGTGATACCATTGCTTTATTTTGCTTCATGTTAAGAGTCAAATCAGCCTATGTGATGTAGATATATCACATATCTACACAGGCAAAGTGTGTGGCTTTTGCCTGTGGATGCTTTCTGTGAGGTGTTGAGAACTCGTAACTGCTGTGTGGGTACAGAGACCCCTGTCACATCTCAGAAGAAAAGGTTTGCCTTTGTATGCTTATAGCCTTGCGCTTCACCTTGACGTAACTGCGCTTTTGCTGCATTGCTGTGGTTCGTTTCAGATGGAATGTGTGAAGCAGGTACTGGGAAGAAAGCAAGGATTAAAAATGCAATTCTTATATTTGGCAGCTATCAGGATTAATTGAATCATTCTGAGATTTCTGTTATTTGTAGTTTGTGGCCATATGTGCTTTTATGTATGTTATGTGGGGTGCCCCAAGAGTGTTTCTTTTGCTGAATGTGAAGGAGTAGTGATTTGATTTTTTTTTTTTATTACACTGCTTATCAACAACCTTGAAGAGGGCTCAGTGCCAAATGTAGCAATAATGGCTGCAGCTACAAGAAAGGGCCTAAACACTGTCGAATCATGGATTGCCCTGGCAATCCTATGAATAGTTTTCAGCTTAGGAGTGGATTCCTGGCTCGCAAATTTCAATGGGGAGAAATGTGAGGGAATGAGGCCAGAAGCCAGGACTGCTCGTGGGGATTATGCTGCAGTGCACATGGGAGTGTGAGGGACAATATGCAGCTGCTGCTGTAGTGTTGGAATTAACTTTAGGAGCCACGTTCAGATCGCCTGAAGCATCCAGTGGTTCAGTCCAATAATGGATTTATGTGCTTCTGCTTTATAACAGCTTGTCATGCAGCCCAGTAGTGAGTGACAACATATCAGAGAGTGCTGCTGCATACCATCCAGTGCTCACAGTTGTGTGGAGGAGGGAGGAGAAGGTTCAGTGATAAAGAAGAGGTGTTCAAGGGGAGAGAGGAGCATGAGGAATCTTCGAGTTTCTGAACTTGAGATAGGAGAGTCATATGTTTGAGGAAGGGAAAGTGACTAATCATATGATTGAGGAATCTATTGGAATTTTTATTTTTAAGGGGGTTTAAATCCCTTTAAGGATTGAAGCAGGATCCTGAATGGAGGTCTTGAAGTGTCTCACTGAATCTCACTTGATTAGATCTGGGCTCTACTCCAGAGCTAATCAAGATAATGTTGTGAAGCAAGATCGGTGCTTGGGGGAAAAAATGGCAGGGCATCTGTTTGCAGTGAATTCAGTTTAACAGTGTCTTCTCAGGAACTGTGTTTTGGGGTTTTTTTTGTTTTGATTTTTTTATAAAAATACTTTATTCATAAGGACTTCTGTTTTCTGTTTTTTCACAGGATAGCAGTGGCTCATAGGACAATGTTCCAGAGAGGAGAAGTTCATAACAAACCCAGTGGCTTCTGGGGAATGATAAAAAGTGTTACAACATCTGTTGCAGGCAGTGAAAGTATCCTTCATCAGCACACTGGCGCCTGCCTTGGGAGGTGGCTCCAGCTTTCTTCTGTTTTGAAAGGAGAGTGTTAGTTGGGCTGGTTACAAAGCGTTTGTTTCAACATGTTTGAGCAGTCTGAGCAAAAGGCTTAATGTCTCCTGGGAGGTTTGCTCTCTAACACTGTGTTCCCTGACCTTTCGCCCAGGGATTGGACACATGGTTTTACTGTGACACAGTCAGAAGTCATATGCTGCTGCCCTACACTATAAACATGCTGTTGTATCACCATGGTTGGGGTGTACAGCAGGTCGTAGGACAGATGTGCACACTTACGGTGTCACACTGCAGATGTCTACCCTATCACATCACTGACACGGGAGGCAACTTTCTATTCTGATGTATCCTCTGCTTGTATGACTGACCTGCATGCATATTTTCCTGATAACTTGAAATACGCCTCTCCAGGATGGAGAACCTTTGACGTACTTGAGCAAACCAACAGGGTTGGCTGAGGTGCTGGAACAATTGCCTAGCCTACAGTTGGCGTTCTGGCCACGTTGTAAGGCTGCGAGGAAAAAGAAGGGCAGGAAGCAACTTAGTGACAAAAATTGTTCTTTTGATATAGGCTAGGCACTGGTGCTATACCAGTGTGACAAAGGTGGATAGGAACAGGTGAGCAGAAGTTGTTCTGCCTGTGTGAAAGGAACCTGTTGGGAGTTACAAGGGTCTGTATTTCTCTAACTTACAGTTGCCCGCCAACAGTTTCTGCCAGACTACCTGAAGTGTGCAGTTTGCATATTTAAGGCTGAGGATTCTTCTTCCTCTCCTTTCCCACTAGCTCTTAAAACCAGAATTTGGCTATTAGACTAGACTCTTCATAATAATCACTATCTCTTGGAGCAGTTACTCAACAGTTTCGTTTAAGAAAATGTGAGAGTGACATATGATGGTGCACTTCATTGACAAGGGACACTGATCAAAGTGGAGCAGCAGTCTTTGAGAGCTCTGGTTCTATTCTGCAATATGTTCCCCAGGCAGAGGAATAAAGAGCTTGTTGCATGACTGCCTAAATACTGCGTACCTTCTTAAAATGGAGTAGTGTGCCATATAGGTATGCTTGAGATTTCTTTGGGTGCAGTATTAACAAGGAGCATTAAGACCGAACCAAAAAGCTCATCGGATCAAAAAAGTGGTCAAACCATTAAATGTGGCCCTTGGGCTAAAGGTGGGGAATTTTGTTTTTAATTAGGAATTTGTGATGTATTCTAGCCTTGACTATGCTGGTTTGCCAGATCTGTCCCTTATCCAGCAAGAAGTGGATGCCCTAGAAGAGCTGAGTCGGCAGCTTTTTCTGGAAACTGCGGACTTGCATGCAACAAAGGTACACAGCAAAGTAACTGCCTGGATGGGTGTTGGGAGGCTGGAGTAGTTTGAAAGAGAACGTATGTTATGAGAAATTGAAAGCTGTTCAGCAGGTAAACATGGAAATGTTGTGATGTGGTGGAGTGAGGATCTGTTTCTTTAATTTGGGGTCCAGATGCATACTGGAGTATGCTCCATGTCCCTAAAGCCATTCAGAAACTTTTGAATTAAAACTTTTGAATTCAGAAACATTTGAATTAAGAGGTATAGAGGTATGAAGCTATGTTTGCTACTGTTGGTGCTCCATTAAAATTTTGTGTTGTGGGTGATTGTAGAAATGATATATTTTTGTTTGTGTTCTATTCCCCCTCCCTCCTTTTGTATTTCCAGGAGAGAATAGAATACTCCAAAACTTTCCAGGGAAAATACTTCAATTTTTTGGGTTATTTTTTCTCCATCTATTGTGTCTGGAAGATCTTCATGGTATGTGAATGTTTAATGCATTTTATGTGGACATATGCAAATGTCACCCCCTGCATAAAGTATTCTACACATGTGGTTCATGAAGTAATGCTCCAGTTACCTTATAAGCCTGTTTCTGGAAATCCTGAAACAAACTGGCCCTTGGTTGAAATAAAGCTCTGGATCTGCCTTTTCGGATAGAGCATTAGACAAGCAATTCTTACATGTGTGCATTTTCCACTTTCTTAGGCAATCCTGTCGCCCCCTGCGCGTTGATGATACAAAGTAACAGTCATGCATGTATCTTGTGTAACAGTGAGGTGTGTTTTTGTTTTCTTGTTTAAATGTAAATCCATCTTTCTCTTGCAGGCAACCATCAACATTGTATTTGACCGTGTGGGGAAGACTGATCCTGTCACAAGAGGAATTGAAATCACTGTAAATTATCTGGGAATTCAGTTTGATGTAAGACTGTATTAACTCTTAACAGCCTTTTCAGCAATTCCTGTCTTATCTAGATAAAATCATATTGCTCACAGGGAGAGAGCGATAGAGCCCTGAGAATCTCATTGACTTCTGACTTACTGAGGAAGAAGGGAAGGTGCACCATGAATTTGCTTTCACACTGATTTTTATGTTGGGATGGTAATGTGGTCTTGCCAGAGGGGCAATGATTTGCTTGTTTGTTTTGGGCAAATGGAAATATGTTAGTCAGCTTGCTTAGATTAATACATTTCGCTATGGAGTAATGATGTTTGCTTGTGCACATAGATGTTCTGTCATTTACACTTTTTAAATATATCCCTCTGAATATGGGGGTCTTTGTGATTGGAATAAGCTAAATCTGTTTATCTCGTGTGTTTGGAGTGAAAAATATATTTGTGAAAAGTCTGTTATGTAAACCTGTCTACAGTGGATATCTGTACAATTAGGAAATAAAAAGGCCCTGAAGAATTGGCAGCTATACAATGTGTTGTAAATGGGGTTTGCGTTAGAGATTTAACTGTATTCTTCTTGTTGATACAGGTGAAGTTCTGGTCTCAGCACATTTCCTTTATTCTTGTTGGAATAATCATTGTTACCTCTATCAGAGGATTGTTAATTACACTCACAAAGGTAAGAGCCAGGACTCTTATGTGGTTTTGGATCAGGGAAGCTGTTATCAGATCTTTAACTTTAGATGGGACAAATACTGTATAAACTTTCAATACATGTTTGTTTTAAATATCTGGTTATAAATACTTGAAGAGGGAGGAAGGGAGGGAAAAATACCTTCTGCAGTATATTTTCTCACTCAGTCTCTATTGTTGTTAACTGTTGGGAAGAGATGTAGATGTTAAATGAGATGTTAGATGTGAGCAAGGGTTCAAAATGATGCTGTAGCCAGAGCTTATTAGTAAGGTTGATGAGGTGTTGATTAAAAGAATTTAGATTGCTTAATTTGAGCTCCTGGTAGGACTGGAAAGGCATTAACTCCAGAGACATGTGACTCACTGTCTTGACCTGGCTTTTGGTACCTAAGCTTAAAACTTCGATATGTATTGTTATGACTTTCACCACATGGCGTCACTGGCTTAGGGAGATTCATGTTTAAGACTAAGACTGCAGATTTCTGAAAGTAGGGTACAAGCACCCTCTGAGAAAGTATGCTGTTTATTGTTTTTTTTTTTTTTTAAATGAAAAGGTATTGAATGGTTTGTACTTTTCATGCTGTCCTAAGGCACGTCAGACTTATCTGCCTGCTTATTTCCTGTGCTTTTTTCTTTTTTTTACCCCCTAGTTCTTCTATGCCATTTCCAGCAGCAAGTCCTCCAATGTTATTGTTCTGCTTTTAGCACAGATAATGGTGAGTATGTGGAACCATGGGCACGCCCATATGCATTTATGCATGCATACGTATTTGTGTGTGTGTACATATACACATCATAAAATCTTTGTGTGCTGACCCATGTTAGCCACATAGCCAACTGTGAAACTACTCCCTCTTTTTTAATTTACAGGGTATGTACTTTGTGTCCTCAGTGCTCCTGATCCGGATGAGTATGCCTCTAGAGTATCGCACTATTATTACAGAAGTCCTGGGAGAGCTCCAGTTCAACTTCTATCATCGTTGGTTTGATGTGATATTCCTTGTTAGTGCACTGTCCAGTATCCTCTTTCTTTATTTAGCCCACAAACAAGCCCCAGAAAAGCATATGGCCCTCTAAGTGAGGACTGCAGTCACGTGCTGCTCTCTGTCCTTTCAACTGCACTGCTGCAACTCCTGTGGACTGAAAAACTTGGGAAAGCCAGGACTATTCTGTATGTTCCAGCAGTGTAACTGGCTCTTTGAACTTCCACACATGTCATCATCAAGCTCTGTGGCTCATTTTGTTAAGGTGCCACAGCTTGAAGGAAAGGGGATGCACTTATTGAATGTGAGATAGTTCATTGCCAAGGAATAATGGCACTCCTTGGTACACCAATATCTGGGGGCATCGGAACTTGCATAGTAGGTTGAGGTAAAACCTCTTACTGTTGGAAGATGATCTTCATAGAAGGCACCAAGGAAATGTGATTTTTCTTTTGAAAATCAATCAACTTATGATTGGGATTCAGAGGACAGCAGTTCTGGAGTTGAATGTTTGAGTCTGTGGAATTAAATAAGCTTTTGTAATATCTCGTGCAAGCAGCACAGTTGTTTTTTGTCAGACTCAAAGATTTGGCTGGAAGTGAGCTAGAAGGTGGCTAGGATTTGCTGCCTGACAGAGGTGAAGTGGAGAAAATTTCACTCCATTTCTGTATGGAGTGTATGCTAGTGTGTATCACTGGTACCTACTATCCCTAGGAGATGGAGATTAGCTTTCTATTGCCAAGTGTTATGTTTTTTCTCCCTGCATAAATGGAACTGAGGTTTTGGATTCTTCTTCGCTAGAGGTCGGTGTGAAGTCAAAGACCACAGCTATGCCTCATTTACCTTGTATGTTACAAATTTGTTTACTTTATATGCTGTAAATTTGGTGTTCCCCACAACCCACGTGTTCTACAGTAGCCCATTTCCCCTTCTTGATGTAATTCAAGGCATAAAAGTAAATCTTTTCTGTGTGACTTAAACTTGTAGCTTCCCATAGCCACCCTCGTAGGCTTTGTTTTAAAATTGTTCTAGAATGTAAATCATAGGTGGTATGAGTAAGACCTGGGAGGGGGTGGGAAATAGCCACTCTAAACAACTTATTTCTGTCTTTTCTTTGGTGTACAGCAAGGAGGCGAAGTATACAGCAGCAGTATTATAGAGCCATTTATGTCACATTCAAGACAGTGTGGTTTTGACTTGGAATTAGACAACCTGTGTGACTGAATTATGTAGGCTATTCAAACGACCATGATCCACAACTGTTTGCAGAGGAGAGAGAATAGTGCTTAAACGCCTTGAGTTATGAATTATGAAGTTAGCTTAATGTTTGAAAGACATTTTTACAATATTAGCAGGAGAAAGGAGTGTAATGCACAGAGTACATTGGCGTATGCCATTTCACAGCAGTCGTACTGCTGTAAGTATAACAGAAGAGTCGCCACAGAGATTGAGTTGATGAGCTTTGATTAGGAGGAGAATGCCTCTCCTGGGAGATGGGGAGAAATCAGTTGCTCTTTATTAAGAGCTTATTCTTAAAAGGCTAAGACGCTTACAAATCTATAAAATATTTCTGCATTCTGCTGCGGTATACTTAGTTATGTACTTTTAGTTATTTAAGCCTTTACAGAAGTAAGTGACTAACTGCCCACTTTACAAGGCGGAAAGACAATGAAGTACAATTGCAATGTGTTAAATGAATGCAAGTGTTACACTGAAGTGTTTATTCTGGAGAGCTGCATTTCAGCAAGAGATTACAGTCCTTTACAGGTATGGCAATCCAAGGAATAGTTGAGCTCTGGGAGGCATAGTAGCAAAGAATGACTGAAGAAAGAGGATTTGGAAGGTTGGTGGTTTTTTTGTTCTTGGCATAGTTTGTCTCCTCACAACTTTGTGTCATCGTTGTTGTCGCTGTCTGCTCTTGTAGAGGCAGCTGATTGTGAAGAGGCTGATGAGCTTGCCTGCAGAGGAGTAACAAATATGTTCTGATTATTTTTAGTTTGTAAACATGCTTGATAGTCTGCTGTGTTACGAAGGACTGCTGTTTTCATCTGCACTAATCATGTACTTGTCTGGATGGCAGAATGAATCAACAAATGTGATTTTTGTTGTTGAAGGGCTTTTTGGTTAAGTACATTTAGAGAGAAGTTTGTTCTATAGAAGTTTCCTATTATTTAATTCCCATACCTGCTGAATTTGCACACAAAAGTGGTGCTACCTTCAGATCTGCAAAATGCAGCTTAGTGACGAAGAAACTTATGAAAAAACTTGCAGCTGGACATTTGCAGACAAGGCTAATGAAGAAAAATGAATAGGAGACAGTATTGGACTTATTCTTCCTTGTCTGTCACTTTTGCGTGATCAGAAAAGAAGCATTTAAATATTTAAGGCTGACCACACAGAGGGTTCAAAATGGCTGTTTCAAGAAGAAATACCTTCCTGCTTTTCTGACTTCTTCATGCTTCTTTTCAATGGCATGAAGTGAATAATTTCAAATTAGCATATTTCCTACAAAATGTCATCATAACCTATCAGTTGCTCTTCCTTCTACAAAATGATCTGTTTCAAAATATTTCACCTGATTTCCCCAAAAGTGGTTTATGCTTTTTGATGTATTTAAGCACTTCTTTCCCTGCACTTTTAGGATTGTATTGCCTGTTTCCCATCTTCATTAAGGATTACCGTATTTGGATTATTTTGCTCCATAAAATCTCTTGTATGAGCATCATTTCTGTCATTTAATGTTGCATTAAAGATACTCATCTGTATTATGTGTGGGGAAAGGGAAGAGTTGTTTATAGTAATCAGACCACAGGTTTCCTTTTAATAACATAGACTGACTTGTAAAAATCCAGGCTCAAGTAAAAATTCTAGTTTAGGAATACATACTAGCTGAAAAAAATCTCTTCCTATCCCCTAGATGATCCTTCAACATCTACTTAATGCAGTATTACTCACCCTTTCTCTTGGTTCAGGTGAGTTTCTCTCTGGATCTGTCAGATGGTTTTCTGTATTAGCAGGAAGTTCGGAAGTGTCATGGACTGGATCTGCCATAGAGGCTGTGATGGGAATGTTCTGGCTCTGGAAGTATTTGTAAGCTTCTTTGCTGCACACCAGTAGTGTTAGTCTGTCGCCACTATCTTGGATTCTTGCCACCACTTTGTCATAGGATTCATTCATCACATTCAACCCGTTCACTTCCACCAAAAAGTCATTATTTTCTACACCTGCTGTGTCAGCTGGCCCGCAGTTTTGTACCTGCAAAGGCAAGTTCAAACTGTGATATTAGCATAAAACTTAAAGATGCATTCACAACTGATGGTTAGCTAGACTATTGTGTTACTGCTTTCCTTAAAAGATGGCAAAATAAGCATGGAGAAGGGGAGATTTGTGGGGCCAGAATGAATTGGGAGAGGCAATAGGCGTAGCCATAATAAACGTGGAACCCATCAGTTCGAGATTTAAGATGCATCTTGATTTTGCTGGACTTCAGCATGGTAGAATAGAAATGTGGCATGGTAGACTCATGAAGACAGGTAGAAACCCAGTTTTCTTACTATTTGCAGGTCCCTGTCCAGTAACTTTAAAGTTAACGATACTGTGTTTCACAGATTCCTTAGTAATGTGCAGAACCCCTCCTCTTAAGAAAGCTGAAGGCATAGACATAATTTGAAACAGTAGAGGTTTGACTTTTGCCAGCTGTGGAATTCAGAGAAAGAGGGTGAAGGGGGCAAAGGTTTCTTTCTTACGTTTAGGATGTTCTACAGTGAAAAACATCTATTTAAAATACTAATTTTAGCATGTCAGCATGAATAAAAGCAAAAATGAGGCAAAAGCTGGATTCCCCTTCCCTGTAAATGTCTAGCAGAAGGAGGAATGTTTTCTGGTGCTTATTTATCTTGGTCCTACAATGTTAGTCTGACTTTAACAGTTACAGCTCTTTATCTGAGAGTGCGGGAGAAGAGGCTTGTCTTTTGTGGCTTTTCTTGAATGTTTTTGCAAGATGGAAGGGAGGAGGCTGTCCAACAGACTACCTGAGCTTTTCCTTGTTCCTCATTCTACATTAGTACCTCACTGATGAACAGTCCAGGCTTGTTCTTGATCATGTTTAAGCTGAAGCCAAATCCACTAGGCCCTTTCACCATCTTGCAGACTTTTGGCTTGTGGTTAGCTTTCTGCTCAGTGTGCAACTCCACTCTTTCCTCCATTTTTGCTGTAGTTGGATCTTGTGCTTTGTAGTAGTAAGAGAAGGGGGAAATTTGAGCCTGAAAAAAAGTGACAAATAAAACTTTGTTGACATAAAAACTTCTGTTGTGAAACCTGTATTAGGCTTTCATGCTCAACTTGTTTTGTTTGAAACTTTTATAAAGACTGACACTTGAGCTGCAATGAAGAACTCTTTGCTATTAATTTCTGCTGAGTGGAAAACTACAGTGATCTATGTGAGAAGGAAATTTTGTTATTTGTTCATAAATGGTTACATAGCTGCGTAGCTCTGAATTTGTATTCTTAAACTTCTAACCTTTCTTGTGGTGTGTTTAAACTTTGAGTTGTTCCAATAGTGCCTATAAAAACATGGAAGAGGCCAAAAATTTGGCTGTTTAGAGACTGGCTGTGCAAGGGGAGTTGCTGAAATATGGATGCATCTTAGACATTCCCTGCAAGTCAAAGAAGTGTCTGTCAGAGCAGACTGGCTGTTTCATTGCTGCATATGTCTCTTCATAATGATAAATTATAAATTCTTAGCAGTAGTTTGCATTTTCTTACCAGTTTATACATGGCATCAGTCTCCTTATCCACTACCAACAGTGTGGTTTTTGCCTCAGACTGTTTAATTTTACCCACTACGCTTTCATGATCCAGACCATCCACTTGCTCGCCATTGACAGCTACCAAGATGTCATTGTCTTTGAGACCCGCCTTGGCTGCTGGGCTCCCAGAATCGACATCCTTGATCACATGATCTAGGATCAGAAATGAAAAGAGATTGACGTGAAGGTGTATGCTTGGTAAGTTTAAAGACACAAAAATGCATGGCAAAGGCTAATTGTCAGAATTACACTTTGGGTTGAGATCATCTCCCTGATCTAGCACTTCTGTAGCACTTCTGTAACACTTCTGTAGAAGACTTTTCCTAGATGACCAGTAAGAAGCCAAAGAGAATGAGGTCTGCAAACCTTGTAGAGGAAGAAATTGTATAGCAAATATCATGGTCTGTGTGTTAACTTAGTTCTCACCACCCGTATTTTGTTCCATCCGTAGATAAAAGCCATAACCATTTTCTCCTTTGTGGATCTCACTAAGTCGTGGTTTGAGGGGAAGCAATCTTAGGTTGGCATTCTCTTTGCTCAGTACCATCTTCTTGCTTGTGTAATAGCGGTCTGTTTCTTCATTTGAAAGCAGAAACATAACATGATTTTCAGACTTCTTTACCTGTAATAGTACATGTACAGTCTCATATGTCACCCCTTCAACAACATGTGGGAGTGGTAGATACTTTGGTAGACGGTGTACTGATATTTAGTGGTGGGTGGGTGCTGTTGATGAATGAGCCATATGGTGTAGGTCATGCTACTGTAAGTTGATCCCCTCCCCCCTCCCTCCCGCTGTCAGAAATTTGGACCATGACAAGGTCTTGGGCATGAAAGATCCAGTGCATATGTGAGGAAGTTTTCTGTATTTCATACTGTGTTCCTGACTTCTCTGGAATTAGCTCTAGCGTGCCATGAGGGTGGCATACAGTGCCAGTAGAATCCAGTAAGCCTCAGTGCTTGGCTTATCTAGATGTGGAACTCTACAATATAGACATATCATGCCATCTATACCACTATTCTAGATTACAGTGACAAGAGTCAAGTTTCTGCCACTCTTGGTCCTCTTTCATCTCCCTTTATTACTGATTCTGAAGTTTTGGAGGTGTTTTTTGTCTGTTCAGCCTCTCCAAGTCCATCCTTCTCTTATTCTTTTCTATTCTAATGGGTGTCGTCTTTACTCGTCTTAACCAGTGTCACTCCGGTGCTGATGTTATGGCAGCTCAGCAAAACGCAGGTGTTGCACAGTTCCATAGTTAGTAGTGTGCAGTAAATTGTGATGCTGGAATGCCAGAGCATGTGCTGCCTGTGTCATGGCTCTGAAATCTCTTCAGCTCCAGCTGCGTTTTAGCAGTGCCAATAGTGGAAAGCTGGAAGCCTCATTAGCAATGTTCTTTGCAGCTGAGGCCAGGTAGTGAAATTACTTGCACAGTAACTTTCATTAGTTTTGGACTTCTTAACAGGAGAAAGGAACTACTGTCTAAAAATAATGAATTTTCCCTGTTCCATGCTAACTGTATCATCAGAGTTCCCCCTCTTCCTGCCCTGGAAACCACATTTGATGACTTGCCCTCTCACCATGAGGAGTATTTCCAGTACTTCTAGGAACAGAGTATGATTTATTTAATAGGGTTTCTGGCAGCACTATACTTCTGTTATTTAAAATTCTTTGGCCTGTCTTGATGGTAGTATTCATTCAGAGTCATTTCAAGAGGCTACTTGACAGCAGAGCCAAAGCAGAGGGGTACTCTGCCTTGTTGATGATACACGAATAGTAGCTTCCAAGATTTACTGTGAAGCATTCAAATCAGTCAGACCTGCCTCCTCAGTAACCTTGATAGGTTGCTGTGAAAGTGGGCCAGAACAGAAGATGAATCAGTATGCAAACAAATACCTCTTCCACCACTTCCTCATGTGTGTAATTTTCCACATTTTTTCCATTGATTTCAATCAGGCGATCGTTATTTTGGACACCAGCCTTTGCAGCTGCTCCTTGTGATGAAAGCTCTACTATGAACAACCCCTTCTGTCCTAAAATAAATGAGAACTCATTACACAGGATAAGTCACTGAAATATGCCTGAATTTAATGGTTAAGGAAACTCAGCACTGATGTCCTTAGAGACTCTTGGTCTCTTCTTACGTGCAGATTACAGTGACACCACAAACCTTCCACATAGACACACCTCTATCTCTTATTCTGTCCTGAAAAATCACTTCTGTTGGGGAGGGAAGCATTTGTTTACTATCTGCAGCTCAAACAATCTTTTATTTTTCAACAACCAAGAGTGCCAAAGGGGCTGATTAAGATAGCTGAGAAGGATTTGATTCCTGCCCTGAGGCGTGCGCGCGCACACATACCCCCCCCCCCAGTTTGAAGTGAGGAGCTGCTTTTATTGTTGTTTTATATATGTCATAATGTCCTGTGTTTGGACAGCTTCCATATTTGGTCTTTCAGTTATATTGCATTCCAAAACACCTTCTTTAGAGGTGATGCTTTCCAGAAGACTTCCCTATTCTGTGTCTGGCCTTGGAAGAAAGGCATGTGCCTTTCGAAGAGGATCAAAATCCCTTGCTTTCTAAATGAAATAATGTACAAATGAGGAAAAGTGTTTGACAGCTGTCCAGAATGTTGTGTGCTGTTACCTGAGGTGATATGGAAGAATGGAACAGGACTTTATATAGCATATTGAGTGTATATCTGGTATTTGAGCATGGACTGCAAATTTGGTTTTGGTAAGTGGGCTTAAATAACAAGCAGAAAATAGCATCTCCTTTTTACCCTTTTTTCCCCCATCTTTTCTCCACCCCATAAGAAATGTGGTTCTCTGAAAACCATGCACTGCATGTGCTATACTGAAATGGACTAGAGATAGATCTGGGCTCATCTTACTGCTTCTCACTTTCTTTCTGTTAGCAAGAGCAGTTTGTATGTCCCTGTTGGCCCCCACATGTTAACTGTAGTTGTCTGTGTCCCTGCAGCTGCACCCACGCACATGCTCCCTTTCTTCTCCCCAGGCTCTCACCTTCTGTGGTTTTCAGAGAGAAGCCATAGCCTTTCTCGTCCTTCACTAGGTAGCAGAGCCGGGGTTGTGAAACTCCATTTGCTGTGGGTGGTGGGGACTGCTGCTCCTGCTGCTGTCCTGTTGACACCTTTTGACTCAGCTCTTCCAAGTTCACTCCCTCCTTTTTTGCCTTTTGATAAGATGCATCATCCAGAACAAGAAGTACAACAGAATTCCCACTGCTTTTGACAATCTCCACCACCTGCAGTGGACAAGGTGAAATGGCAAGCAGGTGCTAGAGGGATTGACCTAAAAGCATGTCCCAGGAAGGGTTGCGCTGTCTATTGTTTTTCTTGTCTCATCCCTCTGCTTATGCACTATGGAGGCACCTCAAAGATGCTTCATACCCATTGTGGGTAATGAATGATGCAGGGAGATAATCAGCAGTTGACTGCTCTTGGATTTCCTAGCAGAAGATACCATCAAAACTGGAAGAGAAAGCTTTGCATAGTGGCAGTGGGTCTGGGTAAGGGGGAGTGGTGTGGATCCCAGACTAAACAGAGATGTACCTGTGCATGTTCCTCCTTGTCTACAAACACACCATTAACCCTGAGGACTCTGTCTCCATCCTTCAAGCCAGCCTTTTCAGCTGGGCTGTTCTTTTCCACGTTCCGGATGAGATGCCCTGCTGTGTCTTTCTCAATACGCAGGTAGAATCCGTAGCTCTTTTGGGGCTTTTTGGTCACTTTACATTCTCGGGGCTGGAGAACGGAAGTCATCTCTACCAGACGGGATGGAAAAGATGTGTGAGTAAAACCAGTAAGCTTACCTAGATATGTTCCCTTTAAATACTTATGGAGACAGTTTGCTTCAGCATTCTTCAGTTTTGGTTTCCCTTCTTTATGCAAAGTTGAAGCTAGTTAACAAGGCTAGGGAGAAGGAACCAATCCATATTCCCTTTCCCTCCTTGCTTTTCTTGTCTCCCTATCTCAAATGAAGTTAAGCAAGATGCAGAACTGGAAGAAAGAAGTTGTCTCCTGTGATGACACAGTGAAAGTAGAGGTAGGATTTAATACCAGAAGTAAGTCTTACAGAGGAAAAATAACAGCAGCACAAAAATACTGCAATTTTATAGAAAAGTTATGTGACAAAATGGGATTTCACAGAACTGCAGAATGGTCAAGGTTGGCAGGGACCTCTGGAGTTGGGCCTCATGTGGTCCAACTTCCCAGCTCAAGCAGTGTCACCTAGAGCCAGCTCCCCAGGACCAAGTCCAGACAGCTTTTGAGTATCT